>NW_024881588.1:0-600000 GCF_019059575.1 Amphibalanus amphitrite
TGCAGTCAGCAGCGTCTTCCTATTGCGGCGGTCTGACAGTCGTATTGATCGGAGATGTTGCCGCCGGGCGATGAGGCCGTTGACCTCTGACCGGTCGTTCTCTGGGGCCGGTAGTGCCGTGGTTATACGGCCGTGGTCCACTGGTTTACGTTCTGTCTGCTCCGCACGCCGAGACGGAGCGCCACCCGCGGTAAGAAGCGTGCGTGGACACGCTTCTTACGATCGATCAATGGCGGGGTGGAGGCAACTAAATGATTCAGTACGGACGGAGTTTGCCAAAACACACCGGCGCTTTGGACCACTAAGTGATGGCACTTTGTGGTCTCTTTATACGTGTTGAAGGCCCGATTGTTGTGTTAGTAAAAGCGAGCCCATTTAGCAAGTTCCTTCCGTGCCTCTCTTCGGGTGAAAAGGCGTAGCGAAATTGAGTTGTTGACTCGATCGATGGCTTCATTTTTCATTAAAAAGTGTTGTAGTTGAGTCCTCTCCCTTGTAAAAAGCGCGTCTACCATATGAATTTTACCTCGGTCTCCTTGCCATGCATATCATCAGCAAGTGTTTTAATATATACGGACTTAGACGTATATAGAATTGGGCAGCCTGAAACTAACAGGACATTAAACTTAAATGGTACATAAACGCTCTCGTCGTCCTGGCTGCGGTATCTATTGCTGAAGCTCGATATTCCCTACTTCAGCGCCCGCCCATGCCAAGCTTCTCCGCTCACTGTGGTCAAATCCTAGCGCTAAGCTTCGCCTTCCTTCATGCTTAGCGCTAGGACGAACTTTGCTCAAGACGCTAGCTTCGTCTTGATCTCCACTCATCCATCTGAATTTCTGCTCGGCGTACCCGCGCTGCGCTCCTTCTGTCCACCGTCCTAGCGCTGATTTTCTGTCCTCCGGCAGGTACGCTGTGATGGAGAACATGCGGTTCCTGCTGGAGCCTTACCCGCCACAGCACCCCATCTACTTCGGCTGCAAGTTCAAGCCGTTCACCAAGCAGGGATACATGAGCGGCGGCGCAGGTAAGGCGGGGCCGAGGCTGAAGGGGGAGGGCAGGTCTGGGAAGGGTAAGGATATGAGATGTTGCATGACGTCTGTGAGTGTAGGCATTGGCCTTTTGTTAGCGCGTTTAGTGCTGTGATTTGTGTACCTACCAATAATGGTTACGTCTTTAACGACAAGGCATTGGAGGTGACCATACCTTTATGGTTATGTCCTTATGATATTCGACAATGGCCGTGGTAGCATTAGATTCGGGTTAGCCGTATGTAGACGCTTTATACAGACTAGATAGTTGATATGTCTGGGGGGACACCGTGTTATGGCAAGCATTTCTGTAGAATACGGTAATGGGGGCAATAAGTCCAACTGTACCTACGTCATAAGACACTGTAATCGATTTGATCGTGCAATTTACGTGAGGCATGTGCAATGTTTATGTTGTGTGGATTTATTTGTTCCACATACTGTGTACCGTTTATGGTTGTGCTGGCCCTTCCACTTCCCGATCACGGGCGGTGTCATTAGGATTTGGGTTCACGTCCTGTGGGATTTACGACCTATTGTGGCTTTAAAAAAGAGGTGCTGGCTAAACTGTCGTGCTTCACCAGCACATGCCCCGCTAGTGGTCGCGCAGGTGGCAGGCTGTTGGCACTTGCGGGATCTTGCCACGCCCTTTTCAGTCGGCCAGTGTCCACTGTCCAATGCCTACCTAGTCCTCTAATTCAGTCCAGCCCAGGGATAATCTTTTGGAGGGGAAAGCGAACTGTCCTATTCAGTACTCTGTCTGTCTATTATAATAACTCACCGTACTTCACTTCGCATCGCCTCCCACCAGGTTACGTGCTCAGCCGTGAGGCCCTCAGACGGTTTGTCGAGGTCGGACTGAAAGACCCGAAAAATGCAGGAAGGATCACGGCGGAGCAGAGGACGCCGAAATGGGTGAGTTGCTGCTCAAAGTGCAACTACGTAGAGCTACAGCTGACAGCGTGGGCTATCTGCCATCTGAAGAAAGCTCAGTCGCCGCCTGTAACAGTGCCCTGAATAGGACTTTGCTACATATCGACGCGTTTTTTCCCGAACCCCACATCTCTTGGAAAATCGCGCCGATATATTACCGCTCACTGCGGACCTGTTCGGTATCCGCTGATATATTATTTAATGGCGTTACTTCACCACCTCCTGCCGTGTTCGTCCCAGGGAAGTGCATGGAGAAGCTGAACGTCACGGCCGGAGACAGTCGGGACGCCCAGGGACGGTACCGGTTCTTCCCTTTCACTCCGGAGAGTCACCTGGTAGCGGAGAAGTTCCCCAAGAATTTCTGGTACTGGAAGTACGTCTTCTACCCCCAGCCCAGGGTGAGTGAGTGGGCGGGGGGGGCAATAGTAACGGTTGAGGGTCAGGGGATGCCGGGGCCTGATGATTGCTATGAACGTTAGCTCAGATGGCGATTGGCTATCGGAGGGCTGCGGACACAGTTCAAAGATAGGACGTGGGATGCAGACGGGGCGGGATAGTTGCAAACCGTACAAAACATTGAACTGTTAAGCCCGATAGTTCGGAAAGTTAGGCTATTACATGGCCTGAGGAAGCATGGGCCTGTCGACGTCATTTTGAATACAAAATAATGAAATAGGGTCCAGTTTCACAATGAGACTGTCGTAGGCGTGACTATCCTGTCCGGAATCCGAATCTGGAACGGTTGCATCCGACGGACACGGGCCCTCGGACATTGAGGTCCATTTCATTCATCATCGGACGGGGGGTCAGCAGTGGCTGTTCAGTTGATAGACCTATCGACCTGTGGGCCGACAAGGATTCTCCATCTGTCAACAGCAGATGAACCCACAAACTGGCTGAAGTTGATGCATGTCGTGTTCTTCTTGGGAAGTTTGTTCGCTTAGACTGAGCCCGTCCACTTTTTTACAAGTTTGTGCTAAGTCTGATTGTTGGATACTATGTAGTTTGATGAAATTTGATGAAGCTCAAAAGTTTGATTTATGATTTATTGTCCGAGCAACTGTTACCATCACAGTTTTTCCTCACTATTTTGTCACGGACTCCCAGCAACCGAAACATCCTCGTGAAACGAAACATTTGGGGTGCCGAAGCGACGAGGTCGACGAATCCCTCAGAAAGGAGACGCTCTGTCAGCTGATAACGAGTGACTGCAGCTGTTTAGGAAGACGTACCCGAACATCAACATTTGTTGGATCAGGTTTTCGTTGTCATCCACATAAAAAATAAATGCTTCAATTATACCAAAACTCGTTACAAGGCTATTCAAAATGTGAGCACACTAACCCAAATGCCGTTCAATGTCCCGCATGCGAGAAAAAATAAACGTGATGCCGTGCGCTCTATACAACCATTTAGTCGCCTGGTCCTAGCACCCTCATCAACAGTCGTTAGGTTTCCATGACAACTGTCGCCGGTCTGCACGGAAGTTATCGCCTCGTCGTGCCGCCGGCCGCGGCGATGATGTGACCCCACCCGAACACGGTCACCTATTATTTCCATTACCCCACCAATAGGGCCTGTTTATAGAGGTCCCCGGCGTGGGCGCAGAGCACGTCAGCGAACAGCAGACATCGATAATGTACCTACAATCGACCTGCCCACGACACCACGCCATAAGCCGTTGTTCGGTACATTGCGATAATTATTGTTAGGTGCTTAGATTAGGTCCTGCAATTTGCGGGCATGCTGCTGAATGACCGGTGACCTTTAGGTGTGCCGTGCAGCTCATACATGACATCATCCAGGCATTTTCTAAAGCTGGCTTCTGTGGTCCGTAGGTGAATGACCTGAAGCCTGAGTTGTATTATTGACGTCATCTTATTAATGTATGTTTTTGCCGCCAATGCCATTGAGCGTTATGAAAGTGTCTCGCGACAGCGTTGTTGTATGTACATAGGTTGCCACTCCCATTCATTCCCACCTCTTACTAGCTACAATTCCCACTGACGCCGTCCATCGCCTGCCCACAGGGCATGGACTGCTGCTCCGACTCGGCCATCAGTTTCCACTACGTGCCGCCCAACATGATGTACACCATCGAGTACCTCATCTACCACCTGAAGCCGTACGGCGTGCGCACCCGTCTGATCCCCGCTGCCCCGCCGGACTCGGCCGTCATACCGCCGGGGGTCCACTTCCCCACACCGCCGACTACCGCGTCACCTATTGGCAAGACGACCGTACCAGAGGTTCCACGACACACCACCAGGGCGGCGGTCAAAGCGGCGAGCCCGCACGCAGCTCCGAAGACGACGGCTGGGAAACGGTTGACGACTCCGGCGGCGCGCACCAAACGCTCCGTGAGCATGCTGCCGTCCAGGAGGCCGACGGGAGGGTCTGCGAAGCCTCGACGGCCCACCGAGGCGGCGGCGGGTCGCAAGACGGCGACCCCCGGCGCCCCGGCTGAGAAAAAGGCGCCCACAGTCTGGACTGCAGGGCCGACGGCGGCCGCATCCCAACCCCCAGCGGCAGGGAAGGATTCCGGAAAACCAGCGGCGAAAGGGGCATAGCCGGGAGATAGCACTTCGCCGTACTGCACTTAGAACGTGTCCGCTGGAAACTGAAGCGGTTATCCTCACCAGGAGGAGCTCGAGCAATGGACGTTCAGCCGAAAACTAGTCGGTCCTTGCCAAAAACAGGCCAAAGGGCGGTCTGCGGGGACATATCCCGGTCGGTCATATGGACGACAAGGAGATCGTTAGGTCCTAAACTAGTATGTTGAGCCGTGCTGGTCACGAGGTGTGTCGGAAGGCCGACATTCGACGCCAGTCAGGCCGTGGACGCCGCATTGGCCGCGGGGCTGGAACGGCCAGTTGGTCTCGGGGCTGTGGTAGGGTGATGCTAATTCGGAGTTACCATACAGTGATATTTGTGGGGATGAGGGATGGCGATGTGTAAACGAACTTTGTGTGCGTGTGTGATAACGTTAGAATGGGTACGTCCCCATTTTTGTTCGTCTCAAAACCATTGAGATGACTACAGGCAGCTGCCATATGCTTTTAAACAACAATCCCAATTATTTTGGGAATTCGAGTAGCACAAACGTGACATTCCCAGTCATTGACACGTTGTTCGCTCCGTGTTTTTAGTCTATTTCCATTCCTTGACAAACGGGTGAAATTAGGGAGTGAAGACAGTGAATGTGCTGATCTCGAACGATTCGTGATATCGTTGATAGTCATGCCAGCGGAGACATGCGCACACCGAATACGTGCCCTTAGTGAACAGAACATTCCAGAACATGTGATAACCGACTGTCTGCTTCTACTACGCACACCGCTAACGATGTCGGAATGAGTCCATCCCGCGGTCACCGGAGCAGCGCTGCTAAATTAGTTCGTGTGAAAACTTCCCGGTCCGAGCGAGTCTGAACAGCCTACGCAGCGCAGTTGTCCGCGGAAAACTCTGCTGATTTACATGTTACCAACGACTTTCCGAGGCTTTGAAGCTCCTGACGGAATTTCCGATGAAACAGCCAATGCTACCATGCTCCATGTGCTTCGTCGCTAGGATTGGCACACAGCCTCGTGGGTTTTATTTATGCCAGTACCAGCGGCAGCCACACGAAGTACCGAGTGCTGCGTTTGTCCTATGTGCGCCTGTGGTGAACGGGCGCCGGCATGGCGGAAAGTGAGAAGATGAGTAGGTACCGTGACGTGATCGCGCCCATTTTACAAATGAATTGTGCCAAAGGCGCGCGATGGCCCACTCCGATGCTGGGGAAACAGTGTGTGATATGCGTCGCGGTGGCACTTGTGTCACTATCGAGTCGGGTTGTACTTGCAGAGCATCATCAGGCTGATGTGTGGGGTTCGTCCGACCTGTCCACCGAATGCCACTCTGGAACTAACACCGTGCTGTGTTGTGAGTCCCACCTCGCTGGGTGAATTCAGGGGCTCGTGGCACGGTTACCCTAGAAGTGTCCGTCAGTCCTGTCGTGTGTGGTAGGCTGTCTGGGGCGCGCGGGGCTGCTTGGAAACGGTGTTGGGAAGCGCAATGGGAATCCACAAGGGGCGGGAGGAGCCGTGTGTTTTATAAACAGATAACGGGTGCAGTGCTGGGTGGGCGCCATTGGCGACTGTGTGCGCGTTACGGTTAGCCGCGCGGGCGCTGCCAGGCGTGACGTGTCCACATATCAATAAATTGCTTGTCTGAAGTATGCATTATTGTGGTTTATAGGCGTCAGCACCTACTCAGACGGCACTTTTTGGAGAGGAAAATTCGATCACATTCTAACAATGCCGATCCTGTGTGCACAACAGGAGTCAGGAAGGTGTTCTAACATGTGTTCCGCCACAGTTCCGAGCCTGGCAAAGCCCCCCCCCCCCCCCCCCCAGGCAAAAATTGACTCGAATCCCTAAAGGCTGAAACAGACTTTGCGCATACAGGAAATCCCATGCGAGAGCCTATTCAATTCAAATACATTATAATTCTTCCCGCATCAATCGCATGCGGGAGGTGCGTGCGATTGATGCGAGCGTGCTTCCATGTATTTTAATAGGCTCTCGCATGCGATTTCCTGACTGCAGAAAGAGTCTGTTTCAGGCTTAACTCTCACTCCTTCCCCTCACTGCGATGGTGACGCGGGTCTAGCTACAACAAAATAAAGTACAGATGCAAGTAACAGCCCATCCAGAGGCTGAATAAACAAGTACAACAAAACAAATAGTACGAAAACTAACTTTGAACAGGCCACATCGCCTAACACGTGAACACATGTGACACGAGCCCTCTCCCCTCCCCCTCATTTCCAATCAACAGACCTGTGTCTCCCGGAACCCGATAACAGCTCTTTGATAACATGTTCCACATTCCTCTATTTCGGGAGAGGAGACCGGAGGCGGCTCTTCAGAGCCGACAACACATACCAGCGGTTCGTTATCGGTCACAAAAACACTTCCCGGTCCAGAACAGCGACAGAGTTTGTCCCCCGACCCAGTTTCGCCGTTGTGTGCGCGATGATGCGTGTTCTTGTGTGCATAGTTCCGCTAGTCCAGGCGTGTGTGTTAGTGCTCCCGCCAGAGTTAAGCGTTGGCCGTTGCTCTCAGGACGCGACAAAATGGGCACAGGGCGGAGCCTTCGAGTAAATGCATTCCCATAACATCCGCACGATTGCGAGTCGCGACAGTCCCCGTTCAATGACTGGTGTATTAAATACATATATCAGGGGAGTAGCACGACATCACATGCACACAAACACCAACACGATACCGGTCGATCTGACGGGAACCTCCGGTACCATTCTCAACACAACACACATACACCTCGGAGGCGAAATAGACGCTCACACACTCGAAAAACGATCACCATAATGCCGTCTCATCAGTCGGGCGGGGCCGACCTGCCCATTTCGATATCGCACATTCATTATGAACAAGCAGGGATTGATGAAAGAGTTTGATTAGAGTCCCGTTAGGCTAAATCTTTTTTGATTACAACACTGTTAAAACATATTTAAATCGATATAATATAATGCTCGTTCGATATTGACTAAGTTAATAAATTTTCACTTTTGTAGTCATGCCCAATTCAGCCTAATTTTGGCAGTAGTTCCCTGTACTCCGGTACCGGTAATTCAGTCAACGACAACCACAGCATAATTGGACACTAGGGCAAACGAAGAACACATAATTCCAGCCTCAGTTCAAACAAATCCCAAGCAGTTACATTGTGTGAATTATGCGAAACGAGCATCTGACTGATAAGAAACGTAAGTTTTTATTTGAAAGAAGTTACACGGTTTCGTCGGGATATGCAGGGAAGTATGCGATGATAAGATACTACAAAAAAAAGGAAGCGGAAAATACGGTACATAGTCGATAAGAGTGGTAAATATACAAAATTACCTCGAACGTACCTCGAGTACGGAACCGATCCCATCATTTAACCGCATTAATTGCGCTCAAAATAAACAGAGCACCGCAGACATACATACATAGGGTTTACGCAACAGCTACGGTAAATCGCATGATTCGGCGTGTATCGATCAGTAAAGCTATGTTCATGCCATTCGCGGGATGTTAGTTACCAGCTCATGGGGGAATAGAAGGCGGCAGGCGCAGCGGGTTCGCTGGACTATTGGCAAGCAGCGGTACATATCAAACTATCACAAACCGACTTACAAACAATAATGACCACGGACGCCTGAAAGAACTCACACTTGCCCAACATCAGCTGGCTAGGCACGACGTTTATCTATAATAAACTTAAACATGCACTGAAATATTTGTAGCGTACCAGTAATTCATAGCTCAGGATTAGTTGGTAATCAAAAGGGAGCGGTACCTAACATCTAATATTAAATCGGAGGTGCAAGGACTACGTATCATCACTGTAATAAGATATTTAGGTAACGGTTGAAATATTAAGGAAATCACGCATGTAGTTTGTGCATGAAGAGTCACGTTATAATTCTGATTATTTAAAACAGACTTGAAGTCTGGCGAAGGCCTTGCCTTGATAAATGGTACGCTACGTACTTATAAAAAAACGAAAGGCTTTGAGTAAGCAAGCGTCATGTAAAGAAAAGGCAAAAGTCGCCGAATGAAGCACAGTGCGGATAGGAAAATGTTAAAGCATCGTGCAATAGGACAAGAGAGAACAAACTAGATTTGAATGGACTTCTAGCATCACTATCAATATCTATTTCTTCGAAAGTTTTGGAAGAAAGCCTACGGAAAGCTCTTGATTCATGCAGGCCCTAATGCTAAAATCAGCGCGCACGGGGACCAGTATTAGCTGACACCCGGTATCTACTGAAGTAGCAGCATGACTCCACAAATAAATATCGCAGCCGACCTACAGTCGGCGCCCCGAACACCTGGGCCCATCCTATTGTGAAGCTCTGCACGTTACGGCGTTTGGTGACACCAATAGTCGAACACAGCAACAGGCGCCGCTCACAGAGCACTTAGGAATGGCCCCGTAACTTCAAACGCGAAAAGCACAGCATGTGGAGCACCATTGCGTAAACAAACACCATGCTGAGATAGCTTTAACGTAAAACCAGCGCGTGGCAAGCAACACGGCACGGGAATAGTCAGGTCGCGCGCCGCTGTGGCCCCTCCCCGCTCAGTTGTGCCGTGGCATGTAGTGTAATGTCCCCAGACGATATGGTCTCAAAGTGGCGTGCCCACTGAAGCACCACGTCACCCGGTGGCGCTCAGGAACAACCCTCAGCGCTGATGCCTGACGGAGCCTGCCTATTTTAAATCGTTCTCAGCGCCATTTTAACCTCCGGTGGCGCCACCTTTAGCTTCCTGGCGCCATCTACCGTTAACAGCGTTGGCTCTCGGATACCGCTGACCTGCGCGCTCGTGTGCGGTTGGCTGCTCTGAGACGGGAGTCTAGCGGCCGCCCGACTTGGACTTGGTGATGAGCCACTGCAGCGTGATGTCGATGTTGTCCTTCTCCTTGCAGGAGATGGAGTAGCAGCAGATCTCCCGGTCCTGGATCGCAGACAGGTTCCTGAAAAAAAATAACGCGTCATGATTGACATTTCAGCAGATGGATTCACAAGCACCGCTGATGACGCATAAAAACTGCATTAAACACGCAAGTGACGAGCGTGAAAATGTCAGCAATGTTATTTATGCTTATCGGAATCAACTATCAGTTATTTTAGCGAGAAGCGGAACAGAATATGTGTAGATCATGATTATCAAATCTTATCCACGTTCAAAACCAGTATCAGATACGAACGCGCATACAAAGTCAACTACCGCACCGCCCCCCCCCCCCCCCCCGTTTGTCGACTACGGTTGCTCGGCGCTGACGTAGCCACTGAACCATCTACCCTATATCGATTATCGGCGCTCCACATTTCGGATGAGTCATCGAGCCTGCACAGCCACTAGCGTCCGTGTGAATAACGGACACCAAGACCTAGACTTCAGTAACAGCCGGCATATCCTTCTCACAGACACCCAGAACCAGGCCTTAAAGGCTTTGCTTTAAAAGTTTGATGTCTCAAAGTTGCGAATGGATAAGCAATTGATTACGGATGAGTTTTGTAGTGTGTGCCCCTCTAGCTGGCATGAAGAAGGAAATTCGTATATCTAAGGTAAAAATTCATATACCATATATAGGCATTAAAAAATCATATATAGGTATATTTTTCTACTTGGATTTATCACAGACAAGCCCCTGTCGTTAATAGCCTGATAAGAACAACTCCTGACAACTCCTCGAACAACTCCTGACATTAGCACAACAGGTCCAAAATTATATTACGTCAACTAAACGTTTTTAATGACATCATGTACACCCTCGTCTGTAGTTCTGGGAACCCCTGGCACTGCTGCTGCCGGCTGCTGATCCATCTTTATTACTGAGCGGGTAAAAGTAACCACACCTACACGAGCGGCGGTCAACAAGTAGTCAATAAATGAATAAGTAAGCAAACACATAGATAATAAGGTAAAAAGTGTACCTACGAAATCAAAATGCTGATTAAGCAAAAGGCGCCATGAATCAAGTGCTAAGGCACTTTTGCGCCAATTGCATGTTCATCTTATTTTTATTTCTGTCCATTTATGTTTGTAATAAAATTCGTTGTGTGTGTGTGTGTGTGTGAAAGAACGGGAGATGACTGGAAAAAAATGATGAAATAAGAACAGCGCTGGATGGAGCTGATAGGCAGATAACTGATATTGCATCATTTACAGCGCAATATGGATTGGATAGCTTACGGAATAAACAGTGACGCAGTGCTGCCAAACATGACGTTGAGAGATGTCTGAAACGACAGATAAATACTTATGCGAGTATTAACTCTCAGTACTTATTACCTTATGAATAAACTCTCAGTCGGCTCGGCGGCGTCCGGACGGAAGACATTCATCGGTACACTCACATCCTCTCGATGAGCCCCTTCTCGTCCAGGGCGTTGGGCAGGTCGCGCTTGTTTCCCAGCACGAGCACAGGGATGCCAGCCAGCTGCGGCTTGTCCAGCAGGTTGTGCAGCTCGTTCCTGGACGCTTCCAGCTTCTCCTGGTCGGCAGCGTCCACCATGTACCTGCGCGTGACGACCGCAAGAGCTGGGTGAGACTCGGAGAGAGAGAGCGACTTACGCTCGCTGACGCGGTTAGAACACGAAACATATGGGTATCATGTTTGGTCAATGTGCTAGAATGGTGGTACAAAAAAATGCACATTTTCACAACGAAGCAGTAATGGTTACTCATAAGATCTCAATTAACTCGAGTATATTAAATCTCATAAGACGTAAAAGTCACATACAATATACAGGGTGTCCAGAAAAAAACGGATACTATTATTTTTGCTGTAATTCCAAAAAATAAACACCGCACATTTTAAAATAGCACATGCTTGTATTCGCAAAAAAAAATATGGCAAAACAGACAGCAGGTGCCACATGACATGTAAACCCTTTGGTCAGTCACAGCAGCTCCTCAAAGCAGATTCTCAATGTGAGCGGCCTTCCGGCGGATCAGCTCCAGCACTAGCACAGTCTGCAGGTGACTGATGGTCATGTTGACCATCTCAGAGGGCAGGCAGACAACTTTCCAACGACGTATTACAGTGCGCATGACTTTTGCCACATCTTGCACTATAAGCACATGAAGTTGGAAAGAAATCGGCACGTGCGTTAATTAATGCGACTTAATTTCCGTAGTATCTTTTTTTCTGGACACCCTGTACATAGACTGAATAAGTCCATCTGATCCGGCGATCAACGTAAGTTTTGTCACGGGAGTTCGCCGAAGAAGCAGAAAGAACTACCGCCCGACCCGGCCGTTGATTGGCACAAGTACATTGAACTGTTTCGCAACGGCATGCATCGGACCTTAAACGGTTATACGAGCTGAGCTTACGAGTTGAAGCGATAACAGCGGCCCCACCGGGGAACAGGGACATTACTGACATTGCCAATGGTGACAGAGGACCAGGCATGGAGTGTTCGGAGGTTGGAAGAGTGTTTGGCGACACTACGAGCTTCTACCTGCGTTGGGCAGCAGGCGCTGTAATTAACCCTCGCCGGACCTATTGGTTTTCTACATACGCGCCGGCCGAGGGGGGGGGCGGGTACGACCCCCCCCTCGCCGTTTCGCCCCTGGTGGAGCTAGCGCGTCGCGGAAAAAAACGAGCGTGTGCGCCGTAACGAGACGCAGAGATTGGTACCCGATTTTAAGGTCCTAGGTCATCCGGTGACCTCTGAGGTCAGGTCAAGTGCCTCAGGGTACGGTTCAGTTTTTGGTGAATAACTTCGCAAAAAACGGCCGCAGAGCGCCGATTTTGGCAGCATCGTGTTCGCCTCGCTCAGGCGCGTCGAATGATATACTTTTTGTCCGGGTCAGGTCAACTTGGGGTGTTGACCTCAGGTCAAGGTCAGGTCAGCACCCCCAGGTCACGAAGTTGGTCGAAAGAGGTCATGTCGCATATCATTCGATTCGGCAGGCCTTCCTGAGTTCATTGGTGCCTTTCCCGACTCGCTAGCTCAATTTGATCAAGAGTTATTGACGAAAAACTAATTTGACCTTGATGACGTCATAAATGACGTCACGCAAGGTCAACATTGCAAAAGTGACGCATCTAACCTTGCAAGGAGTGCATCAAATCACGATTCTGTGTGCTTGAGATAGTTGGAGATCGTTCCCGGCGCCAGAATAGCAGTTTGAATTTTTCCCCATTGACTTATAATGGTGAGGTCACGAAAATGACCTGACCTCATATGACCTTTAGGAAAAATCCGAGATATACAAGTTGTGGGACTCATAATGGATACTAGATCCTGAAAGTTTCATTTCCCTGTGACATCTCCTCTGGCAGTGAGGGCGTTGCGAAGTTGCGACATCTGAAGACCGTGCAGAGGTTCACTTATGACGTCATAGGTCAGTGACCTGACCTGACCCAAAAATGCGGTTGGTGTCAAAGATCCGGCTTGGATCAAAGGTCAGGTATGCCAAGTTTCAGCTCTCTATCGCCAGCGTGTTTGGAGCTATCGCGAAAAAACCCTATGGGGGGGGCGGCACCCGCCCCCCCCCCTCGGCCGGCGAGGGTTAAAGCACCAATTTCATTATCACCGTCCTCCATTTCTGGGTTTTTGAAGAAGAAAAAAAAACGCTGAAAGGCGACCAGATAAGCCCCGGTATACCCAGAACGCGGTGGAATGAATCCTTAGCGATAAAGCGCTGTGACAGATCCATGAAGCATACATCCACGGACAAATAGCCAACCGTTCCATATTATATACCTACACAAAACTACGTTGAACTTTTCCCAGATTGCTCATACTTCATAGTGGTAAGGGTATACATTCCATAACGATACAGTTCACATATCCCATGACATTTCAAAACATACCCCGATCAAGGATACATAATTAAGGGCTCATTGTATTTCCCGCCTACCGACATGCTAATCAAGCTAAGTCTCCCAGCCTCGGCATATGTCGCAGTGAGTCGAATTGCTTCTCCGCCACCACGTGTGGGGCCCACGTGCGCAGCCCCTCCCCCCCGCCCAGCCAACCCGTCTGTCCAAACAGGGCGCTGCACTTGTGATGACGAAACCCACCGCGCCCGGCCGTCTGTTGTCAATAGACACGGGCCTGCGGGCCCAAAACAGACACCGCCTCGCTACCCGACCGGACATAGCGCGGACCGCCACGTTATAAAACGCTGCCAGACCGCGACGTTATAAAACGCTGCAGAGCCGGCGGACAACAGCCAAAGCGGTAAAAGAGGAAGAGAAAAGACCGTGAGACATCGGCAATAAAGTCTATAAAATGTTTCTCACTGCTATTCAATGGGGTCAGGGTAGCGATTGGTAGCCAAATTTGTGGCAGATGGGATGCCCTGAGCTAGCAATATTTCCTGCAAATGAAGATTGGGGTTCTATGCCAATTTGACTGGAATTAAGTTAACTGGAATCAGTAACGAAGCTGACTCTTCCCAGAGGTCCGATTCAAATATATCACCATGCATCCCGTCACATTCTTTGTGTCAGTCACACGAGCCCCAGGTACTTACACAATGGCATTGACACCCCGGCAGTAGCGTTCCCACATGGAGCGGAAGCGAGGCTGGCCACCAATGTCCCACAGCTTGATGGTCACATTGCCTTTGGAGACCTTGCGCATGTTGAAGCCAACAGTTGGGATCATGTCCTCACTGAACTGGCCAGACTGCAGGAATGAAAAAGAATATCAGATAAATGATAAATTATGAAAAGTGAGAGGAAAACACTGGGCAGTGGGTACACAGGAAGTAATGATCATAAAAATACTCAAAGGAATATTTCATTTTTACAGACAAGTCTGAAACTTATGTAAGGTTCTGGTAGCTATGAAGATTTAACATGCAAAATGTAACAAGAAATAATAATGTCTTGAAAATGGTAATAAGCCAACACAGAAACATGATCTCTGTCTCTCTGACTTGATGCCACTGAAGATGAAAGCAAACTCCAACAGATTAGATGGACAAAATAAAAAATAAACTGGAGTTCATACATTTAAATGAGCATGAAAAACATGTTAGATAACTGCTAATGATTATCAAGGTAGCCAACAACCCTACTCACCGCAATGACATTAACAAATGTAGTCTTTCCCGAATATTGTAGGCCCACCAATGTGAGCTCCATTTCTTCCTTCCAGAACAAGCTTTTAATCCAGTCAAGGAACCGATTCACAAGGGCCATCATCTTGAAGGCTTTTAAGTATACTCGGAGGTTAGGTAATAACGATTGGTTTTAAAATATGTTTATGGGTGCAGTCAAGACTCAAGGCGATGACGCCCCTTCGATAGTTGAATGACAAACGGAGTACCACCTCAACCTACAGCACAGGCAGCGTCAGTCACACTGATCAGTGGAATCCCAGCGCTCAGTTCAGACACTTATCTCACACTTGTTGTGACTCACGAACCCACCACACGCCCAGACACCACTCAATGAAAACGGAACGCAACACTCCCACTGTATTTAGGGCCTTGACTCCGACCGCTCCTGAACTTTGTGCCCTGTTATTTATGCATCAGCAACAAACGTCGTCAGTCCTGGCGCATGTGAGACAAAATAAGCTGATGACGAAGCTGGTGGCTACTAAATTTATTTTCTGTTCCAAATCTTGCGTCACTTACGGAAAAGGCCTAGCGTGATGAAAATGCATATCACAATAACTTCCTGTAATATAATCTTTTGCTTCTACGAAATAAAAAACTTGGAAAAAAACATTTTGTTTAAGAATTTAATTGCCATACGAGCACCTACGCTACGGTAAGGGCATTGTTCTTAATTTATCCGACCCTTTGATGCAGTGCCAATGATTCCTGCTGATCTCAGCTCTATAAAAATGTGTTTATCGATAAGAATTGGAAGGCTTGAATCGTAATTTTACAAGTAATTACCATTCAATGTTCACTTCACCCGTCGGAGAGTAAAGATAAGTATATTCCGCCAGAGTCCGCTGGGTCTTTCATATAGATGACGCCGCTATCGCTTTTCCACCTTTCTGCTGCGGTGTGGTGCATGGAATCTGGGAGGCCTATCGATCAAGCTGAAAGTGCGCCAGAGGTATGGAACGAGCAGCAGTCTTGTGGATGCAACGGCACAGCCTAGATTTGAACGAGAGACGTAACTTTATCTTAGAAAATGTGCCCGTCTCTTTGGAAATAATGTCTAGGCTAGGGCAGGCTTGAGGCTGCAGTGCAGTCAGCCCCAGGCCCTGACCTAAGCTCGGCATCAAGCAAAGCCTTATAATAGCCGTTTTCAGTACGGGCTATCCGGCGAATGCACCTGATTTGACCAAATCTGCACCTAATTTCCAGTAGCGGCGGAACAACTTCAACTATGGGGGGCACTAACGACTTTTGATCCCATTCCTTCCATCCAACGCCCATAGGGCTAATGTTAAAATGCCAAAAGCAAAGGGGGTCACGGTGCTCCCCGTTCCGCCGCCTATGCTAACTTTTTTACAGCAAATATCTTCATTTTATGAATTTATTTGTGTTTTAATCGATCATGCTCTCTGATAATATGACAATTAGAATTTAGCAGGCATATAACTAGTGCAACCCTAGCTGATAGCTGCTAAGAGACACACTGAACCTGATTTGACCAAATGTGCACCTAATCTGTACCAGATGTGCACCAAATGTGTACCAGATGGCCGTCGTGAAAACGGCTATTATAGACGGAGGCAATTCAGGGCTGCGGAGTCGGAGTCGGAGTCGGAGTCGCCGAAAATCCATCGACTCCGCAGCCCGGGGGCCCGGCATACCTATTACGTCCTTAAGCCGGCGTAGCCATATATCGGCGGCATATGCCTAATCAATTTTGCATCGTGTGGAAATGAGTTTTGCTCGGGTCATAAAGGGCCAAAGGGACCACGTCACCACGTCACCAGGTCAAGCTAAGTAAGTCACTCGAAAGGTCATATGCTGGGTAGTGGGTCAGTTTAAGAGGCCGCTAACAGTTTTTTTTCAACTAGATGCTGGCAGCGCTCTTGCGTTGCCTTGGGCCAGAATTGGAGGAACGAAACTGAGGGCACACACCGGGCAAAACCCACCGAAACCCAGACTGAGCTTGGACTTTGCTTGGACTGAACTGGACTGAACCAAGACTGAACCTGAACAATGAACCTGAAACCAACCGAAGCATCCCAAAATGCTTGAAAGCACGTGAGATTCATGTGGAGATCTACCAGGATAGAAAAGGGCCACCTTTAACATGGGGATTGAAACTGAGATAGCCATCTTGTAGCCCGTGTCCGAAAACCTATCCGTTTACCTCCTTACAGCCGATTTCGGCCTCCATTCGTAGTTATCGGCAATTTTAAAAGAAAATATGCCAGGAATGCGTCCTTATCCCAGGAATGCGTTCTTATCCGACAATACAGCCACCCGCGGCGAGGCTTTGGTTTTTTACCCAATCAGCTCCAACCAGCTCAGCTTTAACCAATCAGCTTATCTGACACAATCCGACGAGTCTGTCTTCTGAACGCTGATTGGCTTGAGTGTGACGTCATCGCTATGCCATCATACAGTAGGTGCCGTAGAGAGTATCAACATAGTACCAATATGTTAAATAGTTTTAAATACTTTTTCGCGAATTGTGCACTTCTGGCACCAGTTTTAAAAGAAAATGAAAAATAATAATGTCAAAATGAAAAACAACGATATCTTCATATTTCACGAAGGTGGCCCTTTTCCACGTGCATAGTTCATGTCCCAGGCACCACAGTGCAGGCATTTTCATTACATCCTGTAGCGTGTGTCTAGTTCTCTCAGTGTACCGACTTTTGTGTCGCTAGCTCGACGTTTCCCGGGATCAGAGGATCCATCGTCAAAACCGTTATCCGCCCCCCGCACGCGCAGCTTGCACCCTCGGATATTATCTCGCCGGAATGTCGTGATCAAATGTATTCTTCTTATGACCTGCAAGTTTTGAACCAGTTAGAGCTGCCGTTTACCCTGCAGGCGTGGCAACGTACGAAGGGGTGCAATCGGCTTGCACGTGCATACTGCATAGCTCATGCACCAGAGTTTAGCTCAACCAAATGTGCATTATTTTGGAGGCCTTGCCTGGGACTACCATTGAGCCGATTTTGAGGTTGATTGAGCTTAAAATTTTTTCACATATGAAACTTTTTCCGGAATTTCCGAATTCCGAATGTGCATGCGGATTCCGGACAATTTCAAATCGGCTCAAAATGGGCATATAGACCAAACAGGATACGCTGATCACGAATCCGAAGTCCGTTCCGCGGCACATATGAAACTTTTCCCGGAATTTCCGAATTCCGAATCTGCATGCGGATTCCGGACAATTTCAAATCGGCTCAAAATGGGCATATAGACCAAACAGGATACGCTGATCACGAATCCGAAGTCCGTTCCGCGGCACACATGAAACTTTTCCCGGAATTTCCGAATTTCGAATCTGCATGCGGATTCCGGACAATTTCAAATCGGCTCAAAATGGGCATATAGACCAAACAGGACACGCTGATCACGAATCCGAAGTCTGTTCCGCGGCACATATGAAACTTTTCCCGGAATTTCCGAATTCCGAATCTGCATGCGGATTCCGGACAATTTCAAATCGGCTCAAAATGGGCATATAGACCAAACAGGATACGCTGATCACGAATCCGAAGTCCGTTCCGCGGCAAATATGAAACTTTTCCCGGAATTTCCGAATTCCGAATCTGCATGCGGATTCCGGACAATTTCAAATCGGCTCAAAATGGGCATATAGACCAAACAGGATACGCTGATCACGAATCCGAAGTCCGTTCCGTGGCACATATGAAACTTTCCCGGAATTTCCGAATTCTGAATCTGCATGCAGATTCCGGACAATTTCAAATCGGCTCAAAATGGGCATATAGACCAAACAGGATACGCTGATCACGAATCCGAAGTCCGTTCCGCGGCACATATGAAACTTTTCTACACAACAGTTCTACACAATGTGTAGAATTGTTGTAAAAAGGTGCTGAAAGTTTCGTAACGATATCTTAGGCCGTTTTTTACTTATCGTCAAAATCCGTGAGGGGGGGGGGTAATATTTACCCCAGCGCCGTGCAGGTTAACTATGTCTAAATCACCCACCCGTGGGGTAATTCGGTTTTTTAACACATTTTTTAACCCATTTTTGAGCCGATTTGAAATTGTCCGGAATCCGCATGCAGATTCGAAATTCGGAAATTCCGGGAAAAGTTTCATGTGTGCCGCGGAACGGACTTCGGATTCGTGATCAGCGTATCCTGTTTGGTCTATGCCCATTTTGAGCCGATTTGAAATTGTCCGGAATCCGCATGCAGATTCGGAATTCGGAAATTCCGGGAAAAGTTTCATATGTGCCACGGAACGGACTTCGGATTCGTGATCAGCGTATCCTGTTTGGTCTATATGCCCATTTTGAGCCGATTTGAAATTGTCCGGAATCCGCATGCAGATTCGGAATTCGGAAATTCCGGGAAAGTTTCATATGTGCCGCGGAACGGACTTCGGATTCGTGATCAGCGTATCCTGTTTGGTCTATATGCCCATTTTGAGCCGATTTGAAATTGTCCGGAATCCGCATGCAGATTCGGAATTCGGAAATTCCGGGAAAAGTTTCATATTTGCCGCGGAACGGACTTCGGATTCGTGATCAGCGTATCCTGTTTGGTCTATATGCCCATTTTGAGCCGATTTGAAATTGTCCGGAATCCGCATGCAGATTCGGAATTCGGAAATTCCGGGAAAAGTTTCATATGTGCCGCGGAACAGACTTCGGATTCGTGATCAGCGTGTCCTGTTTGGTCTATATGCCCATTTTGAGCCGATTTGAAATTGTCCGGAATCCGCATGCAGATTCGAAATTCGGAAATTCCGGGAAAAGTTTCATGTGTGCCGCGGAACGGACTTCGGATTCGTGATCAGCGTATCCTGTTTGGTCTATATGCCCATTTTGAGCCGATTTGAAATTGTCCGGAATCCGCATGCAGATTCGGAATTCGGAAATTCCGGGAAAGTTTCATATGTGCCGCGGAACGGACTTCGGATTCGTGATCAGCGTATCCTGTTTGGTCTATATGCCCATTTTGAGCGATTTGAAATTGTCCGGAATCCGCATGCACATTCGGAATTCGGAAATTCCGGAAAAAGTTTCATATGTGAAAAAATTTTAAGCTCAATCAACCTCAAAATCGGCTCAATGGTAGTCCCAGGCAAGGCCCCAAAATAATGCACATTTGGTTGAGCTAAACTCTGGTGCATGAGCTATGCAGTATGCACGTGCAAGCCGATTGCACCCCTTCGTACGTTGCCACGCCTGCAGGGTAAACGGCAGCTCTAACTGGTTCAAAACTTGCAGGTCATAAGAAGATACATTTGATCACGACATTCCGGCGAGATAATATCCGAGGGGTGCAAGCTGCGCGTGCGGGGGGCGGATAACGGTTTTGACGATGGATCCTCTGATCCCGGGAAACGTCGAGCTAGCGACACAAAAGTCGGTACACTGAGAGAACTAGACACACGCTACAGGATGTAATGAAAATGCCTGCACTGTGGTGCCTGGGACATGAACTATGCACGTGGAAAAGGGCCACCTTCGTGAAATATGAAGATATCGTTGTTTTTCATTTTGACATTATTTTTCATTTTCTTTTTAAAACTGGTGCCAGAAGTGCACAATTCGCGAAAAAGTATTTAAAACTATTTAACATATTGGTACTATGTTGATACTCTCTACGGCACCTACTGTATGATGGCATAGCGATGACGTCACACTCAAGCCAATCAGCGTTCAGAAGACAGACTCGTCGGATTGTGTCAGATAAGCTGATTGGTTAAAGCTGAGCTGGTTGGAGCTGATTGGTAAAAAACCAAAGCCTCGCCGCGGGTGGCTGTATTGTCGGATAAGAACGCATTCCTGGGATAAGGACGCATTCCTGGCATATTTTCTTTTAAAATTGCCGATAACTACGAATGGAGGCCGAAATCGGCTGTAAGGAGGTAAACGGATAGGTTTTCGGACACGGGCTACAAGATGGCTATCTCAGTTTCAATCCCCATGTTAAAGGTGGCCCTTTTCTATCCTGGTAGATCTCCACATGAATCTCACGTGCTTTCAAGCATTTTTGGGATGCTTCGGTTGGTTTCAGGTTCATTGTTCAGGTTCAGTCTTGGTTCAGTCCAGTTCAGTCCAAGCAAAGTCCAAGCTCAGTCTGGGTTTCGGTGGTTTTTGCCCGGTGTGTGCCCTCAGTTTCGTTCCTCCAATTCTGGCCCAAGGCAACGCAAGAGCGCTGCCAGCATCTAGTTGAAAAAAAACTGTTAGCGGCCTTTAAACTGACCCTACCCAGCATATGACCTTTCGAGTGACTTACTTAGCTTGACCTGGTGACGTGGTGACGTGGTCCCTTTGGCCCTTTATGACCCGAGCAAAACTCATTTCCACACGATGCAAAATTGATTAGGCATATGCCGCCGATATATGGCTACGCCGGCTTAAGGACGTAATAGGTATGCCGGGCCCCCGGGCTGCGGAGTCGATGGATTTTCGGCGACTCCGACTCCGACTCCGACTCCGCAGCCCTGAATTGCCTCCGTCTATAATAGCCGTTTTCACGACGGCCATCTGGTACACATTTGGTGCACATCTGGTACAGATTAGGTGCACATTTGGTCAAATCAGGTCAGTGTGTCTCTTAGCAGCTATCAGCTAGGGTTGCACTAGTTATATGCTGCTAAATTCTAATTGTCATATTATCAGAGAGCATGATCGATTAAAACACAAATAAATTCATAAATGAAGATATTTGCTGTAAAAAAGTTAGCATAGGCGGCGGAACGGGGAGCACCGTGACCCCCTTTGCTTTTGGCATTTTAACATAGCCCTATGGGCGTTGGATGGAAGGAATGGGATCAAAAGTCGTTAGTGCCCCCCATAGTTGAAGTTGTTCCGCCGCTACTGGAAATTAGGTGCAGATTTGGTCAAATCAGGTGCATTCGCCGGATAGCCCGTACTGAAAACGGCTTATAAGGCTTTGCTTGATGCCGAGCTTAGGTCAGGGCTGGGGCTGACTGCACTGCAGCCTCAAGCCTGCCCTAGCCTAGACATTATTTCCAAAGAGACGGGCACATTTTCTAAGATAAAGTTACGTCTCTCGTTCAAATCTAGGCTGTGCCGTTGCATCCACAAGACTGCTGCTCGTTCCTACCTCTGGCGCACTTTCAGCTTGATCGATAGGCCTCCCAGATTCCATGCACCACACCGCAGCAGAAAGGTGGAAAAGCGATAGCGGCGTCATCTATATGAAAGACCCAGCGGACTCTGGCGGAATATACTTATCTTTACTCTCCGACGGGTGAAGTGAACATTGAATGGTAATTACTTGTAAAATTACGATTCAAGCCTTCCAATTCTTATCGATAAACACATTTTTATAGAGCTGAGATCAGCAGGAATCATTGGCACTGCATCAAAGGGTCGGATAAATTAAGAACAATGCCCTTACCGTAGCGTAGGTGCTCGTATGGCAAAAATTCTTAAACAAAATGTTTTTTTTCCAAGTTTTTTATTTCGTAGAAGCAAAAGATTATATTACAGGAAGTTATTGTGATATGCATTTTCATCACGCTAGGCCTTTTCCGTAAGTGACGCAAGATTTGGAACAGAAAATAAATTTAGTAGCCACCAGCTTCGTCATCAGCTTATTTTGTCTCACATGCGCCAGGACTGACGACGTTTGTTGCTGATGCATAAATAACAGGGCACAAGTTCAGGAGCGGTCGGAGTCAAGGCCCTAAATACAGTGGGAGTGTTGCGTTCCGTTTTCATTGAGTGGTGTCTGGGCGTGTGGTGGGTTCGTGAGTCACAACAAGTGTGAGATAAGTGTCTGAACTGAGCGCTGGGATTCCACTGATCAGTGTGACTGACGCTGCCTGTGCTGTAGGTTGAGGTGGTACTCCGTTTGTCATTCAACTATCGAAGGGGCGTCATCGCCTTGAGTCTTGACTGCACCCATAAACATATTTTAAAACCAATCGTTATTACCTAACCTCCGAGTATACTTAAAAGCCTTCAAGATGATGGCCCTTGTGAATCGGTTCCTTGACTGGATTAAAAGCTTGTTCTGGAAGGAAGAAATGGAGCTCACATTGGTGGGCCTACAATATTCGGGAAAGACTACATTTGTTAATGTCATTGCGGTGAGTAGGGTTGTTGGCTACCTTGATAATCATTAGCAGTTATCTAACATGTTTTTCATGCTCATTTAAATGTATGAACTCCAGTTTATTTTTATTTTGTCCATCTAATCTGTTGGAGTTTGCTTTCATCTTCAGTGGCATCAAGTCAGAGAGACAGAGATCATGTTTCTGTGTTGGCTTATTACCATTTTCAAGACATTATTATTTCTTGTTACATTTTGCATGTTAAATCTTCATAGCTACCAGAACCTTACATAAGTTTCAGACTTGTCTGTAAAAATGAAATATTCCTTTGAGTATTTTTATGATCATTACTTCCTGTGTACCCACTGCCCAGTGTTTCCTCTCACTTTTCATAATTTATCATTTATCTGATATTCTTTTTCATTCCTGCAGTCTGGCCAGTTCAGTGAGGACATGATCCCAACTGTTGGCTTCAACATGCGCAAGGTCTCCAAAGGCAATGTGACCATCAAGCTGTGGGACATTGGTGGCCAGCCTCGCTTCCGCTCCATGTGGGAACGCTACTGCCGGGGTGTCAATGCCATTGTGTAAGTACCTGGGGCTCGTGTGACTGACACAAAGAATGTGACGGGATGCATGGTGATATATTGAATCGGACCTCTGGGAAGAGTCAGCTTCGTTACTGATTCCAGTTAACTTAATTCCAGTCAAATTGGCATAGACCCCAATCTCATTTGCAGGAAATATTGCTAGCTCAGGGCATCCCATCTGCCACAAATTTGGCTACCAATCGCTACCCTGACCCATTGAATAGCAGTGAGAAACATTTTATAGACTTTATTGCCGATGTCTCACGGTCTTTTCTCTTCCTCTTTTACCGCTTTGGCTGTTGTCCGCCGGCTCTGCAGCGTTTTATAACGTCGCGGTCTGGCAGCGTTTTATAACGTGGCGGTCCGCGCTATGTCCGGTCGGGTAGCGAGGCGGTGTCTGTTTTGGGCCCGCAGGCCCGTGTCTATTGACAACAGACGGCCGGGCGCGGTGGGTTTCGTCATCACAAGTGCAGCGCCCTGTTTGGACAGACGGGTTGGCTGGGCGGGGGGGAGGGGCTGCGCACGTGGGCCCCACACGTGGTGGCGGAGAAGCAATTCGACTCACTGCGACATATGCCGAGGCTGGGAGACTTAGCTTGATTAGCATGTCGGTAGGCGGGAAATACAATGAGCCCTTAATTATGTATCCTTGATCGGGGTATGTTTTGAAATGTCATGGGATATGTGAACTGTATCGTTATGGAATGTATACCCTTACCACTATGAAGTATGAGCAATCTGGGAAAAGTTCAACGTAGTTTTGTGTAGGTATATAATATGGAACGGTTGGCTATTTGTCCGTGGATGTATGCTTCATGGATCTGTCACAGCGCTTTATCGCTAAGGATTCATTCCACCGCGTTCTGGGTATACCGGGGCTTATCTGGTCGCCTTTCAGCGTTTTTTTTTTCTTCTTCAAAAACCCAGAAATGGAGGACGGTGATAATGAAATTGGTGCTTTAACCCTCGCCGGCCGAGGGGGGGGGGCGGGTGCCGCCCCCCCCATAGGGTTTTTTCGCGATAGCTCCAAACACGCTGGCGATAGAGAGCTGAAACTTGGCATACCTGACCTTTGATCCAAGCCGGATCTTTTGACACCAACCGCATTTTTGGGTCAGGTCAGGTCACTGACCTATGACGTCATAAGTGAACCTCTGCACGGTCTTCAGATGTCGCAACTTCGCAACGCCCTCACTGCCAGAGGAGATGTCACAGGGAAATGAAACTTTCAGGATCTAGTATCCATTATGAGTCCCACAACTTGTATATCTCGGATTTTTCCTAAAGGTCATATGAGGTCAGGTCATTTTCGTGACCTCACCATTATAAGTCAATGGGGAAAAATTCAAACTGCTATTCTGGCGCCGGGAACGATCTCCAACTATCTCAAGCACACAGAATCGTGATTTGATGCACTCCTTGCAAGGTTAGATGCGTCACTTTTGCAATGTTGACCTTGCGTGACGTCATTTATGACGTCATCAAGGTCAAATTAGTTTTTCGTCAATAACTCTTGATCAAATTGAGCTAGCGAGTCGGGAAAGGCACCAATGAACTCAGGAAGGCCTGCCGAATCGAATGATATGCGACATGACCTCTTTCGACCAACTTCGTGACCTGGGGGTGCTGACCTGACCTTGACCTGAGGTCAACACCCCAAGTTGACCTGACCCGGACAAAAAGTATATCATTCGACGCGCCTGAGCGAGGCGAACACGATGCTGCCAAAATCGGCGCTCTGCGGCCGTTTTTTGCGAAGTTATTCACCAAAAACTGAACCGTACCCTGAGGCACTTGACCTGACCTCAGAGGTCACCGGATGACCTAGGACCTTAAAATCGGGTACCAATCTCTGCGTCTCGTTACGGCGCACACGCTCGTTTTTTCCGCGACGCGCTAGCTCCACCAGGGGCGAAACGGCGAGGGGGGGGTCGTACCCGCCCCCCCCCCTCGGCCGGCGCGTATGTAGAAAACCAATAGGTCCGGCGAGGGTTAATTACAGCGCCTGCTGCCCAACGCAGGTAGAAGCTCGTAGTGTCGCCAAACACTCTTCCAACCTCCGAACACTCCATGCCTGGTCCTCTGTCACCATTGGCAATGTCAGTAATGTCCCTGTTCCCCGGTGGGGCCGCTGTTATCGCTTCAACTCGTAAGCTCAGCTCGTATAACCGTTTAAGGTCCGATGCATGCCGTTGCGAAACAGTTCAATGTACTTGTGCCAATCAACGGCCGGGTCGGGCGGTAGTTCTTTCTGCTTCTTCGGCGAACTCCCGTGACAAAACTTACGTTGATCGCCGGATCAGATGGACTTATTCAGTCTATGTACAGGGTGTCCAGAAAAAAAGATACTACGGAAATTAAGTCGCATTAATTAACGCACGTGCCGATTTCTTTCCAACTTCATGTGCTTATAGTGCAAGATGTGGCAAAAGTCATGCGCACTGTAATACGTCGTTGGAAAGTTGTCTGCCTGCCCTCTGAGATGGTCAACATGACCATCAGTCACCTGCAGACTGTGCTAGTGCTGGAGCTGATCCGCCGGAAGGCCGCTCACATTGAGAATCTGCTTTGAGGAGCTGCTGTGACTGACCAAAGGGTTTACATGTCATGTGGCACCTGCTGTCTGTTTTGCCATATTTTTTTTTGCGAATACAAGCATGTGCTATTTTAAAATGTGCGGTGTTTATTTTTTGGAATTACAGCAAAAAATAATAGTATCCGTTTTTTTCTGGACACCCTGTATATTGTATGTGACTTTTACGTCTTATGAGATTTAATATACTCGAGTTAATTGAGATCTTATGAGTAACCATTACTGCTTCGTTGTGAAAATGTGCATTTTTTTGTACCACCATTCTAGCACATTGACCAAACATGATACCCATATGTTTCGTGTTCTAACCGCGTCAGCGAGCGTAAGTCGCTCTCTCTCTCCGAGTCTCACCCAGCTCTTGCGGTCGTCACGCGCAGGTACATGGTGGACGCTGCCGACCAGGAGAAGCTGGAAGCGTCCAGGAACGAGCTGCACAACCTGCTGGACAAGCCGCAGCTGGCTGGCATCCCTGTGCTCGTGCTGGGAAACAAGCGCGACCTGCCCAACGCCCTGGACGAGAAGGGGCTCATCGAGAGGATGTGAGTGTACCGATGAATGTCTTCCGTCCGGACGCCGCCGAGCCGACTGAGAGTTTATTCATAAGGTAATAAGTACTGAGAGTTAATACTCGCATAAGTATTTATCTGTCGTTTCAGACATCTCTCAACGTCATGTTTGGCAGCACTGCGTCACTGTTTATTCCGTAAGCTATCCAATCCATATTGCGCTGTAAATGATGCAATATCAGTTATCTGCCTATCAGCTCCATCCAGCGCTGTTCTTATTTCATCATTTTTTTCCAGTCATCTCCCGTTCTTTCACACACACACACACACACAACGAATTTTATTACAAACATAAATGGACAGAAATAAAAATAAGATGAACATGCAATTGGCGCAAAAGTGCCTTAGCACTTGATTCATGGCGCCTTTTGCTTAATCAGCATTTTGATTTCGTAGGTACACTTTTACCTTATTATCTATGTGTTTGCTTACTTATTCATTTATTGACTACTTGTTGACCGCCGCTCGTGTAGGTGTGGTTACTTTTACCCGCTCAGTAATAAAGATGGATCAGCAGCCGGCAGCAGCAGTGCCAGGGGTTCCCAGAACTACAGACGAGGGTGTACATGATGTCATTAAAAACGTTTAGTTGACGTAATATAATTTTGGACCTGTTGTGCTAATGTCAGGAGTTGTTCGAGGAGTTGTCAGGAGTTGTTCTTATCAGGCTATTAACGACAGGGGCTTGTCTGTGATAAATCCAAGTAGAAAAATATACCTATATATGATTTTTTAATGCCTATATATGGTATATGAATTTTTACCTTAGATATACGAATTTCCTTCTTCATGCCAGCTAGAGGGGCACACACTACAAAACTCATCCGTAATCAATTGCTTATCCATTCGCAACTTTGAGACATCAAACTTTTAAAGCAAAGCCTTTAAGGCCTGGTTCTGGGTGTCTGTGAGAAGGATATGCCGGCTGTTACTGAAGTCTAGGTCTTGGTGTCCGTTATTCACACGGACGCTAGTGGCTGTGCAGGCTCGATGACTCATCCGAAATGTGGAGCGCCGATAATCGATATAGGGTAGATGGTTCAGTGGCTACGTCAGCGCCGAGCAACCGTAGTCGACAAACGGGGGGGGGGGGGGGGGGGCGGTGCGGTAGTTGACTTTGTATGCGCGTTCGTATCTGATACTGGTTTTGAACGTGGATAAGATTTGATAATCATGATCTACACATATTCTGTTCCGCTTCTCGCTAAAATAACTGATAGTTGATTCCGATAAGCATAAATAACATTGCTGACATTTTCACGCTCGTCACTTGCGTGTTTAATGCAGTTTTTATGCGTCATCAGCGGTGCTTGTGAATCCATCTGCTGAAATGTCAATCATGACGCGTTATTTTTTTTTCAGGAACCTGTCTGCGATCCAGGACCGGGAGATCTGCTGCTACTCCATCTCCTGCAAGGAGAAGGACAACATCGACATCACGCTGCAGTGGCTCATCACCAAGTCCAAGTCGGGCGGCCGCTAGACTCCCGTCTCAGAGCAGCCAACCGCACACGAGCGCGCAGGTCAGCGGTATCCGAGAGCCAACGCTGTTAACGGTAGATGGCGCCAGGAAGCTAAAGGTGGCGCCACCGGAGGTTAAAATGGCGCTGAGAACGATTTAAAATAGGCAGGCTCCGTCAGGCATCAGCGCTGAGGGTTGTTCCTGAGCGCCACCGGGTGACGTGGTGCTTCAGTGGGCACGCCACTTTGAGACCATATCGTCTGGGGACATTACACTACATGCCACGGCACAACTGAGCGGGGAGGGGCCACAGCGGCGCGCGACCTGACTATTCCCGTGCCGTGTTGCTTGCCACGCGCTGGTTTTACGTTAAAGCTATCTCAGCATGGTGTTTGTTTACGCAATGGTGCTCCACATGCTGTGCTTTTCGCGTTTGAAGTTACGGGGCCATTCCTAAGTGCTCTGTGAGCGGCGCCTGTTGCTGTGTTCGACTATTGGTGTCACCAAACGCCGTAACGTGCAGAGCTTCACAATAGGATGGGCCCAGGTGTTCGGGGCGCCGACTGTAGGTCGGCTGCGATATTTATTTGTGGAGTCATGCTGCTACTTCAGTAGATACCGGGTGTCAGCTAATACTGGTCCCCGTGCGCGCTGATTTTAGCATTAGGGCCTGCATGAATCAAGAGCTTTCCGTAGGCTTTCTTCCAAAACTTTCGAAGAAATAGATATTGATAGTGATGCTAGAAGTCCATTCAAATCTAGTTTGTTCTCTCTTGTCCTATTGCACGATGCTTTAACATTTTCCTATCCGCACTGTGCTTCATTCGGCGACTTTTGCCTTTTCTTTACATGACGCTTGCTTACTCAAAGCCTTTCGTTTTTTTATAAGTACGTAGCGTACCATTTATCAAGGCAAGGCCTTCGCCAGACTTCAAGTCTGTTTTAATATAATCAGAATTATAACGTGACTCTTCATGCACAAACTACATGCGTGATTTCCTTAATATTTCAACCGTTACCTAAATATCTTATTACAGTGATGATACGTAGTCCTTGCACCTCCGATTTAATATTAGATGTTAGGTACCGCTCCCTTTTGATTACCAACTAATCCTGAGCTATGAATTACTGGTACGCTACAAATATTTCAGTGCATGTTTAAGTTTATTATAGATAAACGTCGTGCCTAGCCAGCTGATGTTGGGCAAGTGTGAGTTCTTTCAGGCGTCCGTGGTCATTATTGTTTGTAAGTCGGTTTGTGATAGTTTGATATGTACCGCTGCTTGCCAATAGTCCAGCGAACCCGCTGCGCCTGCCGCCTTCTATTCCCCCATGAGCTGGTAACTAACATCCCGCGAATGGCATGAACATAGCTTTACTGATCGATACACGCCGAATCATGCGATTTACCGTAGCTGTTGCGTAAACCCTATGTATGTATGTCTGCGGTGCTCTGTTTATTTTGAGCGCAATTAATGCGGTTAAATGATGGGATCGGTTCCGTACTCGAGGTACGTTCGAGGTAATTTTGTATATTTACCACTCTTATCGACTATGTACCGTATTTTCCGCTTCCTTTTTTTTGTAGTATCTTATCATCGCATACTTCCCTGCATATCCCGACGAAACCGTGTAACTTCTTTCAAATAAAAACTTACGTTTCTTATCAGTCAGATGCTCGTTTCGCATAATTCACACAATGTAACTGCTTGGGATTTGTTTGAACTGAGGCTGGAATTATGTGTTCTTCGTTTGCCCTAGTGTCCAATTATGCTGTGGTTGTCGTTGACTGAATTACCGGTACCGGAGTACAGGGAACTACTGCCAAAATTAGGCTGAATTGGGCATGACTACAAAAGTGAAAATTTATTAACTTAGTCAATATCGAACGAGCATTATATTATATCGATTTAAATATGTTTTAACAGTGTTGTAATCAAAAAAGATTTAGCCTAACGGGACTCTAATCAAACTCTTTCATCAATCCCTGCTTGTTCATAATGAATGTGCGATATCGAAATGGGCAGGTCGGCCCCGCCCGACTGATGAGACGGCATTATGGTGATCGTTTTTCGAGTGTGTGAGCGTCTATTTCGCCTCCGAGGTGTATGTGTGTTGTGTTGAGAATGGTACCGGAGGTTCCCGTCAGATCGACCGGTATCGTGTTGGTGTTTGTGTGCATGTGATGTCGTGCTACTCCCCTGATATATGTATTTAATACACCAGTCATTGAACGGGGACTGTCGCGACTCGCAATCGTGCGGATGTTATGGGAATGCATTTACTCGAAGGCTCCGCCCTGTGCCCATTTTGTCGCGTCCTGAGAGCAACGGCCAACGCTTAACTCTGGCGGGAGCACTAACACACACGCCTGGACTAGCGGAACTATGCACACAAGAACACGCATCATCGCGCACACAACGGCGAAACTGGGTCGGGGGACAAACTCTGTCGCTGTTCTGGACCGGGAAGTGTTTTTGTGACCGATAACGAACCGCTGGTATGTGTTGTCGGCTCTGAAGAGCCGCCTCCGGTCTCCTCTCCCGAAATAGAGGAATGTGGAACATGTTATCAAAGAGCTGTTATCGGGTTCCGGGAGACACAGGTCTGTTGATTGGAAATGAGGGGGAGGGGAGAGGGCTCGTGTCACATGTGTTCACGTGTTAGGCGATGTGGCCTGTTCAAAGTTAGTTTTCGTACTATTTGTTTTGTTGTACTTGTTTATTCAGCCTCTGGATGGGCTGTTACTTGCATCTGTACTTTATTTTGTTGTAGCTAGACCCGCGTCACCATCGCAGTGAGGGGAAGGAGTGAGAGTTAAGCCTGAAACAGACTCTTTCTGCAGTCAGGAAATCGCATGCGAGAGCCTATTAAAATACATGGAAGCACGCTCGCATCAATCGCACGCACCTCCCGCATGCGATTGATGCGGGAAGAATTATAATGTATTTGAATTGAATAGGCTCTCGCATGGGATTTCCTGTATGCGCAAAGTCTGTTTCAGCCTTTAGGGATTCGAGTCAATTTTTGCCTGGGGGGAGGGGGGGGGGGGGCTTTGCCAGGCTCGGAACTGTGGCGGAACACATGTTAGAACACCTTCCTGACTCCTGTTGTGCACACAGGATCGGCATTGTTAGAATGTGATCGAATTTTCCTCTCCAAAAAGTGCCGTCTGAGTAGGTGCTGACGCCTATAAACCACAATAATGCATACTTCAGACAAGCAATTTATTGATATGTGGACACGTCACGCCTGGCAGCGCCCGCGCGGCTAACCGTAACGCGCACACAGTCGCCAATGGCGCCCACCCAGCACTGCACCCGTTATCTGTTTATAAAACACACGGCTCCTCCCGCCCCTTGTGGATTCCCATTGCGCTTCCCAACACCGTTTCCAAGCAGCCCCGCGCGCCCCAGACAGCCTACCACACACGACAGGACTGACGGACACTTCTAGGGTAACCGTGCCACGAGCCCCTGAATTCACCCAGCGAGGTGGGACTCACAACACAGCACGGTGTTAGTTCCAGAGTGGCATTCGGTGGACAGGTCGGACGAACCCCACACATCAGCCTGATGATGCTCTGCAAGTACAACCCGACTCGATAGTGACACAAGTGCCACCGCGACGCATATCACACACTGTTTCCCCAGCATCGGAGTGGGCCATCGCGCGCCTTTGGCACAATTCATTTGTAAAATGGGCGCGATCACGTCACGGTACCTACTCATCTTCTCACTTTCCGCCATGCCGGCGCCCGTTCACCACAGGCGCACATAGGACAAACGCAGCACTCGGTACTTCGTGTGGCTGCCGCTGGTACTGGCATAAATAAAACCCACGAGGCTGTGTGCCAATCCTAGCGACGAAGCACATGGAGCATGGTAGCATTGGCTGTTTCATCGGAAATTCCGTCAGGAGCTTCAAAGCCTCGGAAAGTCGTTGGTAACATGTAAATCAGCAGAGTTTTCCGCGGACAACTGCGCTGCGTAGGCTGTTCAGACTCGCTCGGACCGGGAAGTTTTCACACGAACTAATTTAGCAGCGCTGCTCCGGTGACCGCGGGATGGACTCATTCCGACATCGTTAGCGGTGTGCGTAGTAGAAGCAGACAGTCGGTTATCACATGTTCTGGAATGTTCTGTTCACTAAGGGCACGTATTCGGTGTGCGCATGTCTCCGCTGGCATGACTATCAACGATATCACGAATCGTTCGAGATCAGCACATTCACTGTCTTCACTCCCTAATTTCACCCGTTTGTCAAGGAATGGAAATAGACTAAAAACACGGAGCGAACAACGTGTCAATGACTGGGAATGTCACGTTTGTGCTACTCGAATTCCCAAAATAATTGGGATTGTTGTTTAAAAGCATATGGCAGCTGCCTGTAGTCATCTCAATGGTTTTGAGACGAACAAAAATGGGGACGTACCCATTCTAACGTTATCACACACGCACACAAAGTTCGTTTACACATCGCCATCCCTCATCCCCACAAATATCACTGTATGGTAACTCCGAATTAGCATCACCCTACCACAGCCCCGAGACCAACTGGCCGTTCCAGCCCCGCGGCCAATGCGGCGTCCACGGCCTGACTGGCGTCGAATGTCGGCCTTCCGACACACCTCGTGACCAGCACGGCTCAACATACTAGTTTAGGACCTAACGATCTCCTTGTCGTCCATATGACCGACCGGGATATGTCCCCGCAGACCGCCCTTTGGCCTGTTTTTGGCAAGGACCGACTAGTTTTCGGCTGAACGTCCATTGCTCGAGCTCCTCCTGGTGAGGATAACCGCTTCAGTTTCCAGCGGACACGTTCTAAGTGCAGTACGGCGAAGTGCTATCTCCCGGCTATGCCCCTTTCGCCGCTGGTTTTCCGGAATCCTTCCCTGCCGCTGGGGGTTGGGATGCGGCCGCCGTCGGCCCTGCAGTCCAGACTGTGGGCGCCTTTTTCTCAGCCGGGGCGCCGGGGGTCGCCGTCTTGCGACCCGCCGCCGCCTCGGTGGGCCGTCGAGGCTTCGCAGACCCTCCCGTCGGCCTCCTGGACGGCAGCATGCTCACGGAGCGTTTGGTGCGCGCCGCCGGAGTCGTCAACCGTTTCCCAGCCGTCGTCTTCGGAGCTGCGTGCGGGCTCGCCGCTTTGACCGCCGCCCTGGTGGTGTGTCGTGGAACCTCTGGTACGGTCGTCTTGCCAATAGGTGACGCGGTAGTCGGCGGTGTGGGGAAGTGGACCCCCGGCGGTATGACGGCCGAGTCCGGCGGGGCAGCGGGGATCAGACGGGTGCGCACGCCGTACGGCTTCAGGTGGTAGATGAGGTACTCGATGGTGTACATCATGTTGGGCGGCACGTAGTGGAAACTGATGGCCGAGTCGGAGCAGCAGTCCATGCCCTGTGGGCAGGCGATGGACGGCGTCAGTGGGAATTGTAGCTAGTAAGAGGTGGGAATGAATGGGAGTGGCAACCTATGTACATACAACAACGCTGTCGCGAGACACTTTCATAACGCTCAATGGCATTGGCGGCAAAAACATACATTAATAAGATGACGTCAATAATACAACTCAGGCTTCAGGTCATTCACCTACGGACCACAGAAGCCAGCTTTAGAAAATGCCTGGATGATGTCATGTATGAGCTGCACGGCACACCTAAAGGTCACCGGTCATTCAGCAGCATGCCCGCAAATTGCAGGACCTAATCTAAGCACCTAACAATAATTATCGCAATGTACCGAACAACGGCTTATGGCGTGGTGTCGTGGGCAGGTCGATTGTAGGTACATTATCGATGTCTGCTGTTCGCTGACGTGCTCTGCGCCCACGCCGGGGACCTCTATAAACAGGCCCTATTGGTGGGGTAATGGAAATAATAGGTGACCGTGTTCGGGTGGGGTCACATCATCGCCGCGGCCGGCGGCACGACGAGGCGATAACTTCCGTGCAGACCGGCGACAGTTGTCATGGAAACCTAACGACTGTTGATGAGGGTGCTAGGACCAGGCGACTAAATGGTTGTATAGAGCGCACGGCATCACGTTTATTTTTTCTCGCATGCGGGACATTGAACGGCATTTGGGTTAGTGTGCTCACATTTTGAATAGCCTTGTAACGAGTTTTGGTATAATTGAAGCATTTATTTTTTATGTGGATGACAACGAAAACCTGATCCAACAAATGTTGATGTTCGGGTACGTCTTCCTAAACAGCTGCAGTCACTCGTTATCAGCTGACAGAGCGTCTCCTTTCTGAGGGATTCGTCGACCTCGTCGCTTCGGCACCCCAAATGTTTCGTTTCACGAGGATGTTTCGGTTGCTGGGAGTCCGTGACAAAATAGTGAGGAAAAACTGTGATGGTAACAGTTGCTCGGACAATAAATCATAAATCAAACTTTTGAGCTTCATCAAATTTCATCAAACTACATAGTATCCAACAATCAGACTTAGCACAAACTTGTAAAAAAGTGGACGGGCTCAGTCTAAGCGAACAAACTTCCCAAGAAGAACACGACATGCATCAACTTCAGCCAGTTTGTGGGTTCATCTGCTGTTGACAGATGGAGAATCCTTGTCGGCCCACAGGTCGATAGGTCTATCAACTGAACAGCCACTGCTGACCCCCCGTCCGATGATGAATGAAATGGACCTCAATGTCCGAGGGCCCGTGTCCGTCGGATGCAACCGTTCCAGATTCGGATTCCGGACAGGATAGTCACGCCTACGACAGTCTCATTGTGAAACTGGACCCTATTTCATTATTTTGTATTCAAAATGACGTCGACAGGCCCATGCTTCCTCAGGCCATGTAATAGCCTAACTTTCCGAACTATCGGGCTTAACAGTTCAATGTTTTGTACGGTTTGCAACTATCCCGCCCCGTCTGCATCCCACGTCCTATCTTTGAACTGTGTCCGCAGCCCTCCGATAGCCAATCGCCATCTGAGCTAACGTTCATAGCAATCATCAGGCCCCGGCATCCCCTGACCCTCAACCGTTACTATTGCCCCCTCCCGCCCACTCACTCACCCTGGGCTGGGGGTAGAAGACGTACTTCCAGTACCAGAAATTCTTGGGGAACTTCTCCGCTACCAGGTGACTCTCCGGAGTGAAAGGGAAGAACCGGTACCGTCCCTGGGCGTCCCGACTGTCTCCGGCCGTGACGTTCAGCTTCTCCATGCACTTCCCTGGGACGAACACGGCAGGAGGTGGTGAAGTAACGCCATTAAATAATATATCAGCGGATACCGAACAGGTCCGCAGTGAGCGGTAATATATCGGCGCGATTTTCCAAGAGATGTGGGGTTCGGGAAAAAACGCGTCGATATGTAGCAAAGTCCTATTCAGGGCACTGTTACAGGCGGCGACTGAGCTTTCTTCAGATGGCAGATAGCCCACGCTGTCAGCTGTAGCTCTACGTAGTTGCACTTTGAGCAGCAACTCACCCATTTCGGCGTCCTCTGCTCCGCCGTGATCCTTCCTGCATTTTTTCGGGTCTTTCAGTCCGACCTCGACAAACCGTCTGAGGGCCTCACGGCTGAGCACGTAACCTGGTGGGAGGCGATGCGAAGTGAAGTACGGTGAGTTATTATAATAGACAGACAGAGTACTGAATAGGACAGTTCGCTTTCCCTCCAAAAGATTATCCCTGGGCTGGACTGAATTAGAGGACTAGGTAGGCATTGGACAGTGGACACTGGCCGACTGAAAAGGGCGTGGCAAGATCCCGCAAGTGCCAACAGCCTGCCACCTGCGCGACCACTAGCGGGGCATGTGCTGGTGAAGCACGACAGTTTAGCCAGCACCTCTTTTTTAAAGCCACAATAGGTCGTAAATCCCACACAGGACGTGAACCCAAATCCTAATGACACCGCCCGTGATCGGGAAGTGGAAGGGCCAGCACAACCATAAACGGTACACAGTATGTGGAACAAATAAATCCACACAACATAAACATTGCACATGCCTCACGTAAATTGCACGATCAAATCGATTACAGTGTCTTATGACGTAGGTACAGTTGGACTTATTGCCCCCATTACCGTATTCTACAGAAATGCTTGCCATAACACGGTGTCCCCCCAGACATATCAACTATCTAGTCTGTATAAAGCGTCTACATACGGCTAACCCGAATCTAATGCTACCACGGCCATTGTCGAATATCATAAGGACATAACCATAAAGGTATGGTCACCTCCAATGCCTTGTCGTTAAAGACGTAACCATTATTGGTAGGTACACAAATCACAGCACTAAACGCGCTAACAAAAGGCCAATGCCTACACTCACAGACGTCATGCAACATCTCATATCCTTACCCTTCCCAGACCTGCCCTCCCCCTTCAGCCTCGGCCCCGCCTTACCTGCGCCGCCGCTCATGTATCCCTGCTTGGTGAACGGCTTGAACTTGCAGCCGAAGTAGATGGGGTGCTGTGGCGGGTAAGGCTCCAGCAGGAACCGCATGTTCTCCATCACAGCGTACCTGCCGGAGGACAGAAAATCAGCGCTAGGACGGTGGACAGAAGGAGCGCAGCGCGGGTACGCCGAGCAGAAATTCAGATGGATGAGTGGAGATCAAGACGAAGCTAGCGTCTTGAGCAAAGTTCGTCCTAGCGCTAAGCATGAAGGAAGGCGAAGCTTAGCGCTAGGATTTGACCACAGTGAGCGGAGAAGCTTGGCATGGGCGGGCGCTGAAGTAGGGTAGAATATCGAGCTTCAGCAATAGATACCGCAGCCAGGACGACGAGAGCGTTTATGTACCATTTAAGTTTAATGTCCTGTTAGTTTCAGGCTGCCCAATTCTATATACGTCTAAGTCCGTATATATTAAAACACTTGCTGATGATATGCATGGCAAGGAGACCGAGGTAAAATTCATATGGTAGACGCGCTTTTTACAAGGGAGAGGACTCAACTACAACACTTTTTAATGAAAAATGAAGCCATCGATCGAGTCAACAACTCAATTTCGCTACGCCTTTTCACCCGAAGAGAGGCACGGAAGGAACTTGCTAAATGGGCTCGCTTTTACTAACACAACAATCGGGCCTTCAACACGTATAAAGAGACCACAAAGTGCCATCACTTAGTGGTCCAAAGCGCCGGTGTGTTTTGGCAAACTCCGTCCGTACTGAATCATTTAGTTGCCTCCACCCCGCCATTGATCGATCGTAAGAAGCGTGTCCACGCACGCTTCTTACCGCGGGGTGGCGCTCCGTCTCGGCGTGCGGAGCAGACAGAACGTAAACCAGTGGACCACGGCCGTATAACCACGGCACTACCGGCCCCAGAGAACGACCGGTCAGAGGTCAACGGCCTCATCGCCCGGCGGCAACATCTCCGATCAATACGACTGTCAGACCGCCGCAATAGGAAGACGCTGCTGACTGCACGAGTTTTATGCCTCACCTACTCAATACTTTTCAATTTCAAGACTGAGCGTTGCCAGTCGGCATGTCTGGCACTCTGCCACCCACCAGAGTGGAGGTCGTAGGAACGCGGCAGAGACTGATGACACGTCATCGCCGGGTGTGAACAATTGGGCACTGTTCTACACAGGTGTGCCGGTTCCCAGCGTGTTTGGGTGACCTCTACTGCTCGCCGGGGGCGATGGTGGACATTGGCAGCGTCTGTCATTGAAGAAAAAGCATCTCTGTGCTTAGCGCCATGAGAGACGAAGGGGTACAAGTTTGCTGCAGTTGCCGCGGTGCGGTAGTAAGCACAGTGGATGGGAGGAACTACTGGCTAAGGAGTTGGCTGAACGCTGCAAGTCGTAGCAGCTGAGCGTCCTGGATGAGAGTGCAGTCACCAGGAAGTTAGCTGACGGAGGCAACCTGCAGGAATTTGGGCGTCCGTATAGAACTAGCTAATGCCATCGATGCCACATCGATGACCGCTTAAGGTGACAGGAAATAAACAGGAAACAAGAATAAATTCGCCAGGTTTTCTCCTGACCGCATCAATATTTTTGGGTCAGGACAGCGTCTCTCCAATAAATAATGAAACCGGCATACCTAGGTGTGAATATAAACACGAGCCACATACCGTTACCTGCCATTGCTAACACAAAGATCTGTGACGGTGATTATATGCATCAACTGAAAAAAAGAATTACGACCATAACGCTACTGGACCTCACACGGGTACCTGGATAGACGGCCTCCCAACAGGCCCTCCGGCCTCCTTCCTTTGACCGATCGGATATGGAATTCAAACTGACAGGTCTGACCAGTCATACGGGCTATGAGACTTGTCAGAGAGACACGAATCTCACCGCTAAGGTGACACCATCAGCCAGTCTGCAGTATTTTTATTCACCTATCGAAAGCTTCAAAGTCCGTGTTGTCTCTTGAAAACCGGCAGCGTTTTATCGCCACAGCCCGGCATCACTCAGTGTGTCAGTGTACAGCCCAGTGTGATCCCGTGTACACGGTGCCGTATAATGTATGAATGTATTATGTCCCGTCACCGCATGTATCTGGTGTATCACGGCTCGGTGTCGCCCTGTGTATCACCAGGCTCGTTGTATCACCACGGTGCCGTGTTACCCAGTGTATCACCACGGCCCCAGTATCCCCAGTCGCTCGGCCGCACTTGTCGCCCCATAATGAGGGATTATCGGCCGGGCCGCCGCGCGGACCACCGTGTCGCCGACACCGGATAACGTCACACGTGATCCGAATAGAGTGGCACCGGATTAACAGACACACCAACCGCTAAACCTATAGACATAATTGATACCGTCCGTGGTGGCTAAAGAGGGGATCCATTAAACTTTACTAACTCTGTGGTCACGTTGACTAGGCTGGGTAACACGGGCGTTTAGCGGCTAAGAAAATTATAGCAGCGATAAATCCGACCCAACTTTTCGCGGCAATAAATTGTGCGATAGAAGCCACAGGAACGCTCCCGTGACGGGTCCCAAAGCGGCCCAGTCGCCGTGCTGTCTGACTAGGAAACCTAACCGTGTCTGTCACTAGGTACGCTGTACATTGTACAAAGTCAAGCATTCATAAGAAAAGAACGACTTCATTTTGACAACACTGGAGAACGACTAATGGACTATGTACTAATTTATATTTGCACCATGGGACCATGGAATGTATAATTGTCAGCTGCTTTCAGTGGACTATATTTGGGAAATTAAAAGTTGAGGATTGATGTGTCAACGTTTTATTCCCAAACGAGCTCCTTTGCCCGGTGAGACACCACGTCTCATTTTTTTTTCACGAGTCTATGGGCATTTGTTTATACCTGCGGTTTATCGTTTCACCAAGATAATCTTGCCTCATTCATCTGGCGACTTGTCATACATCTCACCTCACCCGTTCCTTCTATAATTCGGAAGTTGTAACGGCACCTCTGTTCACTTTCCCCACTTCCACTCGCGTCCCCCACAGGACCAGTCGACTCGCGCCCGTCCGTGACCTGACCTGACCCCTCGCCACTCACGTGTCGTCGTCCGCCTTGAAGAACCAGTCGGCGTCGTCCCAGTGGTGTTCATACACGTAGCGGAACGCCTCCTTGGTCTTGGCCCAGAGGAAGTTGCGGCCCTCCTCGACGTCCAGCTTCACTGACGGCAGCTCCGGATCTGAGGGCAGGTCAACGGGTCAGGTGAGGTCACAGGTCATATCGAGCAGTGGGGTATGATCATCGATCAAGGGTAAGGTTTCGAGTTACATTAGAGGGCTAGGCCAAAGTATTGATTTAAGTCATAACAGCAGCAGGTCATCGATTCAGGTCGGATCCGCCGGTCAAGTCACGGGTCGGGTCAGCTTACGAGGTCAGATCAAGTCGCATGGTTAGTTCAGATCACTACGTTGGGCCAGGTTACATGGGTTGACAAATCGTTAGGGTGGGTCTTCACTTTTCACAGCGGTGTCATGACAGGGCGATCACCTAGACCCCAGGTGCACCTGTCTATACGGTTTGGTCAGATCACACGCATAGTTTCGGAATCATATGATGCTCTGGCTATCTGTGAGTGGGGTAGCTGCTTATATCGTCAGCTCTGGCTTATGAAATGTGACAGCGACGTGAGCTCCGACTTAATGAATCTAGAGCGGTGTGGAAAGAAGCCGCCGTCATGAACAGCCCTCAGGACAGCCCATATAATTTTATGGCGCCTCAGAATTTCCGGCGACTGTCACGAAGTGCGCCGCCGAGCCAGGGTTATCACATGCTGATAACAGTGGCACAACTATCACAGCTATATGGTAGAGCTATAGCACACAACTGGCGCACAGGGATAGCTATAAAAGTCGGCTAGGAGCGGCCAGCACGGTCATCGTAAACGGAAAATTGCATTATATCGGATATTGTTCGCTCAGGGTGGGGCGAATAATAATTCATTGCTCTAAAAATAACCGAGGATGCTGACCGCTTCGCTCCTATCTATCGCTACGACCATGTTTGTATTCATTATCCATGACCTCTCAGTCCATTCATAATGCACAGAGGGATGTCATCATCGTCTCCCGAGAGCTAGCTTACACAGTACACACTAATTGTCCAACGACAGCGATATGATGACAGGGGTGCGTGGCACTTACAACTGTTTGCACGGCGGCCCAGCCCTATGTAGTTATTGGCTGTTCTTGAGTCTAACACTCTCACTGTTATCACGCTGCACTTACTGCTCTGCACTTACTCTCCACCTTATCTATAACACTCCATGCAGACTGCAGAGTCGGTACCGTCTGAGCTACCCTCACCATCAGATTTCCCTGCATGGGTGTAAAACTACACAGTACGAAGCCCGAAATATATCCTCTCCTCTTATAGGCAAGTCATGCAGTGCTATCACAATGCCCATTCGTCGCAGAATCCCCGGTCTTACATGTGGCCGAAAAAAAGAGAAAAAAGAATAAACATGTATGTAGATCCCCAGTTCTATGGTCAATGGAGTGATCCCATCCCCAGGGCAGCGATTCCGATACAATTACAGGAACCCATACATATCGAGACCGTATGCGACAGCGGCGTCAGGGCGTCAGGGGGACCTGTTACAGGGTCGCCGCCGCCAGCGCTGTGCACTGCAGGCAGACGCCTCAGGCGCCGTCGGCAGTTGCCATGGCAACCCGGTATCGACGCCGAGTTGGCCGGCCGGAGCGGGTCGGGGTTCGAGCCGAGTAGAGCGGTGCAGACTGGAGCGGGGAGCGGGGCGCTGAGAGGGGGAGGGAGGGGAAGGAGGGGAGGGAGGGGAGAGAGTGATGAGAGCTGGGGAGACGGTGACAGAGACAGGGGAGATGGTGGCGGACGGACAGAGTGGGAAGGGAGAGTCAGTCATCTGGCTGGGACGAGTCTACAATTATCAGGAAATGCTTGTGAGACATGTGACATGCTTGCATGTTCTCTCATTGACATCACCAATGCACTTTTCCAACGTTCAGTCACTCCTTTGAATCACTACATGCCTGCACATCGCTGACTTGGTGTCGAGTACTACTCCAACCACTGTCCCTATCTGACACTGGGTAAATACACTCTAAACGGATGAACTGCCCCGCCCGCTGTAACCCTCCTGCCGCCCCTTTTTCTCACCTTCCACTGTGCTCATGAAGAGGAGCTTATTGCAGCGTTTGCCCCAGGTGGCCTTGACGTGTCGTGCCTTTTTCTCGTGGTTGGCCGGCTGGGTCATCACCCAGCAAAGCACTCGAACACGTTTGGCCAGCTCCAGGGCGACCGTGTCACCGCCTGTGGGCACAGAACAACGGGGTATAGACGTAAATAAATACACCAAACGAGCTTGTTGGTGAATTACGCACAATAAAGGTAAGCAGTGGAGTCAATATTGGTGACAGAGATGGTAAAGGATGGGCATCGCGAACATGAAAAAACGAAAACTTCAGAAAGCATTGCCAATACCTGAACCACAAACATGGCAATATTGTATGTATTCTATTCGGGCAAAGCAAGGCCGGTGCAGCCTAGCATAGCAATATTGACTAGATGGCTATTGGGTAACATATGGTAAGCACCATGTCCCCTGTAGACCAGGTCGGCAGACGGCGCAATTCAGTTTATTAATAAGCGACGTCCAGAAGCACCAACTTAATCATGTCCTATGACGTCAAATGTCCACCGCTCCTCAAATCACCCTAATCAACTACCACCTGTATATCTACTGTTTTCACGTAACCATAGCGTCCAACAGTGAAAACAAAGTTCACCAGAGCCCTGCGTGACGACCTTGAGTACCGCGAGCTCACTTACATCAACGGTTACACGTGCTGTGCCCGTAATAGATTAATGACGCGGTGTATTTTTACTCGCATTGAACTGCTGTGTGTGCCGTAACCGTCGACTCGCTGCTGGCTCGTGCACAGACACCGCGCCCGGTGGGTCGATAGGTGCTCCAAGTTCGACCATATCCAACGCAGGGGGTGGTGTGTTAAACCAACACTCCAGCCTCAGCAGGAGGCGCTCAACAAGCTTCATTACAGAACAGACATGCTGTTCTTCTGTCCTGCCATCCAACAGCGCCCAACTGGCAACTCAATTCCTTATCCATGACCATGTGTGTGCAGCGTGCACAGATCCGTAGTGTGAACTTCGGTGGACGCATTACCCTCTAGAACATTCCCATCCCCTCACGCACCAACCCCTTCCCGAGGCGGAAGGCTGCGTAGTGACACCCCTCCCTGGACACGGAAGGGTGTGGTTGGCTCGGGTCGACGTCAGCGTTAGTGCTAACACCCCGCAGTCACGCACCCCGGCAGTCCATTCGCCGAGCCCTCCCAAGGAACCACCCAGCGACGGCGTCTGGGCATAACGCCAGACATCTGCGGGGGTCTCAGGAGGCTCAGCGCCATCGCTATAGTGGTCAGCTGTGGCAGCCGATAGAGCGGGGGAGGGGAAGCGATCAATCGAGCCGCAGCCAGTGGCTCTCCGCGGTCACTACCGCCATTGACGCCACAGGTGTGTCCGTCCGTCCGTCCGTCCGTCCGTCCGTCCGTCCGCCCGTCCGCTCCTGTCACCTCGCCTACACATCGATTGCTGTGACAATATGCTGCGGAGTGGGTGGGCCTTCTGTCACGAGCTGTCCACCATGAGGTGTCGGACAGCCCCGGCCCAGAGCTGGCGGAAAGTCGATAGCGCCAGTAAATCCGACCAGGGCAGAGGAGAGAGGTATAGAGAGCAACGGAGCAGCTCGATCCGTAAGATATGGGTCCAGCGGGACGGTATAATGAAAATGACTGGTACGGACTGGGGTCGACGGGACGGTTTATATGACAGAAATAGTCGCAGTGCAGCTGTGATGGAACTGTAACATCGCAATTAGAATCCATATTGCATTTGCAAGTGGAATGCAATTACGCGGGCTGTTACAAACTCAGAAAAAAACGACAACGACGATGAGCGAAGTGAGCCTACCAGTTACCACCACAGCCGTATACCTACCTTTAAACGCTCAATATGTTTTAGCATAGACAACATAATTCATGTTGTCTATGGTTTTAGTAGTCTGACGTTCAATAAGTATAAGTAACAATTATGTGTGCTTATATGGTATAAGCATGTCAGTTAATCATACTGCAGCCTAAGGATCTTGGATATGGTTACATTTTTAGAAATGTGCCATGCATCGCAAACTTTGTGATCAGCCCTAATCGAAATGTGGGTGTGATTGAACCACACACCTGTCGACTGTCGCCTTATTGATCCATGTATTATACTGAAGCCAATTTTAGGTCTACAAAGACGGCGCGGGCCAAATATAGAATATTAATGATGACGATTATGACATCGAGGTATATGAGTGTACCCAAATTGCGAATCTATCCCGAAGTGCCAACCTCTCACTAAGGCCGGGAAAGGCTGGTGTTGCAGATCTCCACAGCTGAGAGCCACCTCAACATTGGCTGACCTTCTGCTGAAAGCTGCATTTAGTGAATGCTGCTATTCTCCACTTGTCTGATAAATTAATATCACAACACAGTCCTACATGAGAGACGAGAACGTTCCACGATGAACGAATGCCAGTCTGCCCGTACGTAACGGCGCCGTTTTGTCAACAAAGATTCATACCGATCGGACCGATCGCTCAGACAAGCGACATTGACCACTACCTACGTTATGACGAGCCATAATCGACCCAATGCGCCGTATTTGTCAACGAGTCTGTTTTCGACGAAACTGTTTAAAGCGTAACGTATACATGCAGCCTGCCGGCTTTTGCACCTTTCTCGGGTAAACCAATATAACGCTCCAAGTCCAATGAACTTGCAGTATTGAAATAATCTATGACAACAGATGACAGCACAATGGGTCAATATCTGACCTTACCGTCAGCACATACCCTTGCTAGATAAATGGGTAGCAGTATTTTTAGTAAAGCTTGTGTGCAGTGTGGGTGGAATCAGGACACTAAAGAGTCGGTGGAATATGTCCCCCGCAAGATATCGGGCACCAAGTGCAGTTGGCTGCAGGATGCTGCTGGAAAATGAATATCGATTCGGTGACAAATTGCACCAGAGCAATATGTGCAAACGCATCAATGCGAGATTACATGGTCTATAAATAAGCATGAAATTTGATGAGTCATGTGTAATCGTCATGCATCAGCTTTTTCCTCGTAATGAAAGCGGTTCAAACATGGTCGTTGGGGGGGGGGGGGGTCGTCGCTCGAGAACCAGGCTCGTACAATTAATGCACACCACCGAACTAACGTAGATATTCGCACAGCTCTCCTTCATCGAAGTTCTAATCTATATGCTAAATACTACACATTCGTCTGATTATTCCCTAGAAACAAAACGACTGCGCCATTGAAGATTTAACCGTATCGCGGAATGAGCCATGTAGGCCTTCGACCGGGTCATTCACAATTCAGAGCGTCTGCCCTGCAGCTGCAGCTGGCGGGACGCGACCGAGCCGGGCCCTTTGTTCTCGGTTCGAGACAGCTCAATATTGAAGGCCCACGCATTAGCAGAGCACGCAACGCGCACACAGACATACAGACACGCTACAGAGAAAACTAACCGACGTGCCTAGTCGCCATGTGCCTATTGAAATAAAGTAATCATGTTTATAGCAAAGCATTCATTCGCCTGAATAGCTTCGGTCACACTACTTTAACTTCTGAAATATATTTCAAACAGTTTCACGTGCGTGAGAGCTTTCAATATCATGTGAGGTAGCTTCTCTGACTCTCATATTATAACATACGCCTCTGCTAAAAATTGTACACTTAATTAACTAGCGTGGCTTGTTACGTCTGTTGGTATAGTAACATAACACGTCCACTGTACACTGTTACATGGTACCGTGCTCCAGACTCTTCACCGGCTCAGTTTGAGTGAAGGACGTGTCAGCTCGGCAAAGCTTTATGCAATTTTGCTCGCTCGAAATTAAAGGGATTATCAGGGTTAAAAAATTGAAAGGAATCGGCATAAATTTCCAATCAATGAACTCCCCAGACTCTGCCGATTCTAAATATATGCATAAAATGTAAATCGGTACCAAAATTTGCGAGATATAGCCGTTTCAAAATTGACAAAATTGTACTTACTCACGCAAAACAAGTACTTGGGCGGCCAAGTTGGCCCATCACTAAAATGTAAACAAAGAGCAGCCTTGGGAAATTTCGCCAAGGCCGCCGCACCGCACTGACGATTTCCACAAGACGGGCCTTGTCTGTTTTGTTTTTGTCTTGTTTTTAGGGCCTTGCAACAAGATTTCAGTGCTTGGCATTGAATTTGGATATGAACAAATTGAAGATTTGCTTTTCAATAAGACAGCAAGAGTTATCAACATTGCCAAAGTTATTATTTTGATTTGGGTGTGATTTGAATAGCTTGAGCTTGTTTGCTGATCATCAAATCTTGATTAATATCATTTAAATGTCAACAATTTTCAAGGGTAAATTTGAGTGTTTTATTTCAATAAATTGAAATGTAAGTGCATCAGGCACAAGAGCTAAGTTTCAATCTGATTATTTTGTCAAGAGTGGTCAATCTAATGTAACGTCTTGCGAGAAAGCTTACCTAAGTGACTGAAGAAAGCGCTACCTACAGTTTTTCAAGATCTATGTTGATCTGTTTTTTCAAACAACAGGTTGTACAACATGATGTTGTGACATGACCTCTGTGTCCTGTACGTCTCCCCTGCTGCTGCAGCAGAGCCCCGGCTTCAACTATAGTTTGTTATGGGTGGGCTCTCCGTGAACGTCTTGGTGCGTTTCTACATATTGCTGCTGTGAAAGGACGGTACATGAAAAAATATGTAACTTGTATGTTTTTTATTGCCCTGGTACCTACTTAATGTATATTTTTGTTGTTTATGAGTGATAAATGAATATATTTTGAGGAAAATTGAGGCATTTCAGTTTTAGTTTGTGGAACAGAACAGAAGAAGCTGCTGAGTGCGGATCATGCTTCAATTGAGAGAATCATCCTCAGTTATCTACATATAGGCATGCTTTGTAAGCTCCTTGCATTTTGCCAGCTTCTACTTGCTAGTCAAAGTTGTAAGAAGGGTTAGGGAGAACAATTGGTACACATGCCACCATAGGCGCGGGAGCCGGGGGGGCAGTGGGGGCAGCTTGCCCCCCCAACTCTGGGGCCGTGGGGGCGGTGCCCCCACAGCTTTGAGACGGAATACCACACTTTTTTTGCAAATGTTTTCTTTTTCTGTTGAAAAAGCCGAGGGGTGAAAAATAAGTGGCCTAAAACCGGTGAGAAAACTAGATTTGGGGGTACCCTAGGTTGATCTCTATTATGGTGTGCCCCCCCAGTCGGAAAGTAGTTCCCGCGCCCCTGCATGCCACCATGTGCAATCACCAAACGAATGAACGTGAGGGCCAAGTCCTTCACACAGCATGGATGCTTATAGGTACTGCACTAATGTATAATGTTCATTATGTTCATATTAGCAACTCACCCAGGCAGCCTGCCTTGTGGTATTTCTGAGTTTAAGATTTTGTAAGACTCACACTAATCATAAGGTAAATTATATTGATATGTATGGATGAACAATGTGCAAAGGGGTCGCACGTGCCTGCTCAGTGCTCAGCCATGGATGCACGTGCCTTCTCAACAATGGGCGTGCTTGCAGACATCTCCATGGACGAACAATGTGCAAAGGGGGGGGGGCGTGCCTCCGCGGCCGCCTGTTGGCTCAGCCGCTGCTGCTGCTTGGCGCCGCTGCTGAGCGCTGCCGGAGACGCCGCTCGCTGCCGGAGCTGCCGGAACAGTCACCGGAGCTGCCGCCCGCTGCCGGAGCTGCGGGAGCCGGGCCCGCCGCTCATCTGTCAGGACCGCCGACGGCAGCACGCCCGTCTGTCAGGGTCTGTCAGTGCCGGCAGTGGACGCGCGCGGGTGCGGGCCGGGTACGGACGCGCGCGGGTGCGCGCCAGGTACGGGTGCGCGCCGGCTATGGACGCGCGCACGCTTGCGTGCCGACGATGGGCGCGCGCGCGTGTATGCCGACCATGGCTGCCGCCCGCTGCCGGAGCTGCGGGAGCCGGGCCCGCCGCTCATCTGTCAGGACCGCCGACGGCAGCACGCCCGTCTGTCAGGGTCTGTCAGTGCCGGCAGTGGACGCGCGCGGGTGCGGGCCGGGTACGGACGCGCGCGGGTGCGCGCCGGTACGTGCCGGGTACGAACTCGCTTGGGTGCGCCCCGGCTGTGGACGCGCGCGGGTGCGCGCCGGGTACGGACGCGGCGTGCTCGCCGGGTAAGGACGCGGCGCGCGCTTGCGTGCCGACGATGGGCGCGCGCGCGTGCATGCCGGCCATGGCCGCGCGCGTGCGCCCCAGCCATGGACGCGCGCTAATGCGCGCCGGCGATGGGCACGCACGTGCCTGCTCGGCAATGGATGAGCGACGAGCGTGCCTTCTCGGAAATGAGTATACATGCAGACATTTCATGGATGAACGCTTTCAATATGTTCAATGTGTTGAGACGGATCTGAGTAAACTGGAGAGAAACTAGGATAGTTTTAGTCCTGCTCAACTAGTTCTGCCAATAAGTACAAACACCACCTTGCTGCCAACTGCTTACCAAATACCGCATCTGTTGTACCCTTGCATGATGCATATGTACATACAGAAAAAAATACAGTCTGTTGAAATCTGAAAACATACACTGCTGAGCACTGTGGATGAATCTGTATGAACCCTGTGGCTCAGCGAAACCTTCTGGCCCAGGTTATAATTGACAGTGAATTAGGAATCAATCCTTGCGAACAGAAAATAGATCATTGTGCTTTAGATGAGCATAATGAAGAAGCGTTCCTGAAGTTGAGTTAGTGGCTTTCCATCATCCATGCCAGATGGCCAAAACACACCATTTCAATACTGTCCCAAAAATATATTTCAAAACACTTATTGCATGGCTATACACACCAGCTTACTCAGTCACCACACTCAAACCAAGGCCATATAAGGGTAGTAGTATAGCAGGCGTCACACTTGTTTTTTTGCAACCATGAACGAACGAAGAGAGGCGCTGTAGGTTAGGTTTGGTTTGGTAAGGTTTGGTGAGAAAGCATCTCTGGGTATAGCGCATCTCCTTGGTTGCAAAAAGAAGTGTGACGCCTGCTTTATGACTACCCATATAAGTAGACTCAAACACAGTCTACTGATACAAACGTCACTGGTCTCAAGTCTGCGCTCAATGCACCAGATGTACACTACTCACAATACGTCAGGACTCAACGTCAGCCACCAATTTTCTACATCAAAATTCACATCAGGTTTTCAAAGTAACAATGTATGTGCCACTTCTGTACTTTGTGCTACAAACACAGAATAAATGATATCAGTCAGCAATGTATTGCTCATTGTCAGCCAAAGTCTGCAAAGTCAGTCCGCAGGCTTTGCAAGTAAGTGCAAAGTCTGCGGAGATCAGTTGCTTTACACACCACCAATATCATGCTGCAATGTGCTCAAAACATGCCTATACACCAACAACAAAGCACAACCATGAAGCACCACTGATAACACTTAACCTCAAAGCACACAACATGATAATTTATTTATTTTGAGTACCTACAGAAACAGAATGTCTCAAGGCCACTCGTGCTCACTCCGAAATCTGCCAGTCGCTCAGCCTTGAACATTGACATTATTTCATCTGAAATCTATTTTCTTCACTTGATCAAAGTTGATCTGCGTCATACATCTTACAACGGATGTCTCGAATTATTGGTAACGTTCACCACTTGGCCCTGTTTCACCGGTGATAGCAGCAAGCTGCTATCACGTTTCGCGAGCTGACGTCATGTCGTGACGCCATACTGTTGTCGTAATGGGTAGTTCCGGCGCACGATTGCCGCGACCTTTGCGGCAGCTGCCGGACATTGGTCACGTGACCACATTTTCCGTGTGACCTTGAGTTGGCACCAGATTTTGTCGACAGACGTGGCGCAGCTTATTTTACTGCATTATTTTAGATACTAAATATTTAGGCGTGTGGTGGTAAATGATACCGTGCAAATAATATTGAATCATCGGTGACATAGTTACCATTGATACTTGAATAGCATCAATAAAATGCAATTTATCTATTATTACTCTTCCATTGATTTTATTGTGTTTGCAGGCATAGGTAGAAACTGAAAAGCTGAGCCTGCAGCTTACAGTTGTTCTATACAGTAGCGGCGGAACACCTTCAATTAAGGGGGGGGGGGGCACTGCCGACTTTCGGTCCGATTCTTTCCATGCAACGCCCATAGGGCTAATGTTAAAATGCCAAAATTATAGGGGGCACGGTGCCCCGGTGCCCTCCCCGTTCCGCCGCCTATGGTTCTATAACTCTTAATGCATAAATCAATGCTACTGAGGGCTGCAAATTTGTTTTTTACCTATCTTAATAACTGATGCCCTACCTTCATCTACCATTATCTGTAAGAATCTTGCATCAATCATCACCAGACTTCTTAGTTGTTTTTTTTTTTACATACCTACGCCCCAGCCGCGAGAGTGGGCGGGTACGACTCCCTCGCCTTAATTGAGCTAGCCTCGCGGGAAAAACGAGCATGTGTGCCGTTACGGGACCGGGGACGCAGCGATTGATGCACGGTTTAAAAGTCTCAGGTCAACTGATGGCCTCCGAGGGTCAGGTCAAGTGCCCCGAGGGCCAAAATACGATTTCGGGTTTTGAAAAATAACTGTCAAAAAAAAAACGGCGCAGAGTCGCGATTTAAGTACCATCATGTTTGTCATGCTCCGGTGCGTCAAAATGGTACACTTTTGTTTGGATGGGGTCAACATAAGGTGTTCACATCGGATCAAAGCCAGGTCAGAGGCACTCGGGTCACGAACTTGGTCGGAGGAGGTTATATCGCATATCATTCGATTTGGTAGGTCTTCCCGAGTCTACTGGCGACTTTTCCGACTTGCCAGCTCAATTTTATCAGGAGTTATTGACGAAAAAACTTGTGACATTTGTGACGTCATGAATGACGTCACGCTAGGTTAAAGATGCAAAGGTGAAGCATTGGACATTGCAAGAATTGCATGAAATTGCGATTCCATGTGCTTAAGCTAGGTTTAGATCATTCTCGGCGTCAGAATTACAGTTTCCATATTTTCCCCATTGACTTGTAATGGTGACGTCGCGCGATCGGCCTGACCTCATGTGACCTCTAGGAGAAATCTGAGATATACAAGTTTTGAGACTCCTAGAGGATAATAGGTCCTCTAAGTATCATCTCGCTGTGACAGCTCCTCTGGCACCGAGGGCATTGCGAAGTTTCGGTATTTTGGGACTATTGCAGAGGTTCACGTGTGACGTCATAAGTCAGTGACCTGACCTGACACGGAAATGCAATTGGTTTCCAAAGATGCGTATGGAAGCAAAGATAAGGTGTGCCAAATAGCAGTCCTCTAGCTGTAAGGTGTTTTGAGCTATCGCCAAAAGTCGTGAGTGGAGCGCTACTGATTCCTCCGGTCGGCCGCCGGGGGTAAGGAGGCGCGCAGGGTATCGGAAAACCACCTGGTACTTTGCGAATTTTGCCGATAAAAATACGTTTCTTATGCCAACTTGTAGCCAAAAGACTACTGAATCTCAAACCAGTCGTATCCTTGCACTAAATGGCTTGGTTTAGACACGATAGGTCTGAAAAGAAAAGGTCCCATGTATTCTCTATGGGCGCCGCGAGGCCGTTGGCACCAGAGTTTCGGGAAGTGCCCTCGCCACAACCGCACGTGCAGATTTGGTCACGTGACCAAGCGCATTTGCCGCCACTGTATTTATATACACTGTGCTTTGCGGCGGCATTAAGTGACGTATGAGCCTAAAAGTAAGAGTTTACGCAGTCATGATAGTATATATATTTTTGATATATATTTTTTCAATATGATGTATTTAAAAGAAGTTGGGTTTAGGAAAAATTTGGACGTAAACTTCGAACATTTAGCTGATGACGTAAAACAATATTGCGGCAATCGTGCGCCAGAATTGCCCCTTACGTCAGCAGTATGACGTCATCACATTACGTCAGCTCGCGCAATTTGATAGTAGCTTGCTGCTATCACCGGTGAAACAGGGCCCTTAGCATTAAAAATGATAGGTAACTTTGATTCAACACTAGTTCCATCCAAGCTTCTTCACTGTTTGAGCTATATCACTTTCAAGTTTAATTACTTGAACTAAGACATTCTTGAATTACACTCGGGATGAGCTTAGTTTGAACGCACACAACACAATTTTTTAATTTGAATTATTTTGATAACCCACAGGATATCTAGAATGAGAAGCTGAGAAGAATGAGAAGAAGGTTGTGTTCGTTGTGTTACGGACCTATGCTATATTTCCCTATTTTGTCTTGGGAAAATATAATGGAGCATGTAATCCATTATATTTTCCCCTAGATCCATTATATTTTCCCTAGATCCATTATATTTTCCCTAGAAATATTTAGAAAAGTCTCCGCTAGTGTAAACCCTATGGGCGTTTAGAGATGGACCACCAAGTACTCGCAACCTTACGCGGCTGGCAGCCGCGAAAACTTTGGAGGCCCACCATTGGAAAATTAGGCAATTTTGAGACGAATGACTTTGGATTGGGGCTTCAGTCACCTTCTTCTACACGTTTCACTGAGTAAGTCCGAAATTTTGGAAAAAACCCTGATAATACCTTTAACGAGAAGTATATGGGCCTGAGAGATAACAAGCGGGTCGACGGGCCAACCACTCAATGGGTAAAAACCATTTCTGGCAAACATAGGCTTAATAAATCCAGTTTGCTGGCCTTAGCACATCCAGTTCCATTAATTCCATCCCAGTAACCGTCAAATTTTCTAAGTCTCCACCATCTACCCCAGCCCAATTTGGTCAGCTGCAGTCCCAGCCCAGCCTCGTCTCTCTAACCCTCCTCCCAGCCTTAACTAGTCCCGTCTTACTCAGTCAAAACCAGTCCACTCAGCCTCCCTACCTTCAACCTAGCCCACGATAGTCCTCCTCAGCCCATTCCGCCCAGCCCCGCCTCTCTACCTCCATTCCTCCACTCACTCTACCACAGCCCCGATCAGCCCCCGATTATCCTTACCTGCGTGCGCCGGGTCGGAGGCCGAGTGTTCCACGGGTACCACATCCACATTGTGACCGGTCAGCGACCCGGGCTGAGTGTGCAGCTGCAGCGGTCCGTCCAGCCGCGGGGCGAACAGTGACACCGGGTCAGGACCGAACCACTCCCGGGCGCGGCTGGAGAGAGAGGGGGCGGGCGGAGGTTAGTGTCGGGGTGAGAGAGAGAGAGAGAGAGAGAGAGAGAGAGAGAGAGAGAGAGAGAGAGAGAGAGAGAAAAGAGAGAGAGAGAGAGAGAGAGAGAGAGAGAGAGAGAGAGAGAGAGAGAGAGAGAGAGAGAGAGAGAGAGAGAGAGAGGCTTTTGGCGGTGAGGGGTACTTACGTACGCTTTTTGACTCAGTGGGTTTTCGAGCACCCCCAAAACGCTATTCTCCGCCCCTGGGCACTTTCTTTAGAATTATAACGCTGAATTATCAACGAACTGCTGGAAGCAGGTGGAGGAGTGCAGCCCTGGTGAGGGGTCACGCAATCGGATCATTCTATTATTCAGCAGCGTTTTTCGTCCGGCTTGAATGATTAGGGTGTTTTACCTCAACCAGGTGTTAGAAGCGGTCGGCAGTGTCAGCCCTCACACCGAAATGAAACATAAATGTGACTTTATTAACCCCTAGTCTTGGAAATAATCATAAGACACCTGCGTCCCAAACAACATTATTGAATTCCTGGCCGAAAGAACTGTTACTCAAGTTACAGCCCGGTCGTTTCCAGGAAATAAGGGTCATGCAACATTCCAAACATGCCAGAGGTTTTGACGAACGAATAACGTGGTATTTTAATGAAATACCAGAACAGTCAGGCATTTTGTTGGAATGTTTCTTGCCACAGCTGCGCGCGCGGTCCTACCCCTATCCCCAAATGTGGATGACCCGAAAGACCGTTTACCCCATCACGGCTGACCTGCAGGCACTCTACCTACAGGCCTAGATCCTACGAGGGCTGACCCGTGCGGCCCCATGGAGAGTCTGGGCCCGTCCACGACAGTGCCCCGTCGGTGTGTGGACTGTGGACGCATCCAAAACTGGGGCTGCCTGCGCTGTAGGCTGTGCCGCAGTGCACCGGCCGCCGCGGCACAGCCTATCCGCCAGGCGGCAGCGGCCGGCCCAAAACGGGGAGGGGGCGCCGTTATCAACTCGTTTGATTTGGCTATTAAAACTGGAAAATAAGGGACAGGAATACACCGGAGGGCCGTGGTGGCGTCCGGCGGTGACAGGGTGAACTGGATATTCCGGTAATAATGCCATCGTTCCAAACCTATCGCTAACTTTTACATACAACCACTGGTATCAACTAAAACTGCGGACAAGAAAGTAGAAACCATAAGGACCGGACCGCTGATTTTCTTGTACACCATGCCTAAGTTTCAGCTTTAAAGTCTTCATTCTCCGGCTCCTCCCTGAATCTAAAAATGTTACAACGATTGTCGATTGAAGACAACCTCATTAGGTGAATGATAACTGTCTTCTGCCTTTTACCTTAGCTCATGCATGCATACAGGTAATAAGGCTACCTGTAACATGTTGCACCTCCCTTTATCACAAAGAAGAATCATGAATTGATGAGGGCTAGCGCATAATGGGACATATCAATTTCCCCTGACAATTCAATAATGCAGTCATGTAATCAAATAGCTTGATCGATTTGATTAGGGTGGGGACAAATTAGCACACCTCCGTAATGAATAGTTTTGAGTTTTGACACACGTAAACTTATCGAAGTAATTGATCGTCTTTGCTTTAGCATCACATCAAGATCTTGAATTGTGCCCCAAATACATTACCGAAAACATACCTACATTCCAATTTCCAAATGTCACAAATATGACGAACAAAGCACACGCCACACCGACATGACTACTGGAATGATACAATGTTTAAAGACTGCCCGGTATTCTCCCATGAGTCCCAACTCCCATCACAATTATCACGCAAACAAACAACGTCACTCCACCCGCACAGTCAGGGCATGATATCTCTCCAAAATCGGCAGCAGACCGACCCGTGCGCATACCAGTAGGTTTGTCCTACCCACGCATCAGGAACCCGATCACCATTTGTGACTGACGGATGGTGGGGTACGTGAATGGAACCGATCAGCTGACAGCAGCTACCGGGGAATGTGACGTCATAAATGACGCTAGCCCGACGGCCGACGCCAAATACCGACCCCGGGCGCGTATTCACCCCGGGCAAACTGTTAAAATGTCTCAACAAACACTGTACCTACGTGCATACTGCATAGGTACGCCGCTAGGTAAATAAAAAACTGCAACCAAGGTCACCACAAACCCACTCTGTCGATTGACTGACGTCTGTGAGTTACGTACCTACATAACAGCCAACATAACAGCCTGATATTATCGTTCGATATTTGGAAGACCGCGACTAACACATTTACAGCCTCGCGCATCGCTTCCGTTAAAGCCATCACAACAAAAAGGTGACACAGGACACACAACACTTACCCTTCACCGAATAGCGTGCGGGGAGCGTGTTGACAGGTTACTCTCCCCGTTCCCTCCCTTTGCCCACCAACCCTGACAGGTCACGTCAGAGTCGCGTCAGAAAGTGCCCCTAATTCGGGTCAGGTGGCGCCAATCTGTCGACGCTAGTAGAGCAATAAAGGAGCTTACTGAGTGCTAACACACTACAGTGCGTGATGAGATGGCCGGGGAATCGTGGATTGGGTGGGCCGAGCGGTCGGCAGTGCCAGACTGCGGTAATTAGATATGTGCACAGTATGTACAGGCTGGTCTCATGCGTGGTAGTTTTTTTCTTTATTGACGTTTAAAACACCGAACTAGTATGTCCAACGTCGGTGAGGCCGAAAGATACAGACATGAATGATCTTGTGGTCCTATCCCGGCATTGATCTCTAGCAACAACTTTCAGTCATGGCTATAAACGATCAGTAGTTTGCATTACGGAACCATTTGCTCTGGACAGCTAAGCTGTGGGCCGCAATGTTCTCAGTAGCATCTGCCGAACCAATCATCTCTGAGGACCCCGTGACCGCCCAGATTCGGTCGGCCGGAGCCGGGACCGGTCGGCAGCGGTCACCAGGTCAGTCGGCCATATTTTCTCTCGGCACACCTGCTGCTCTATGGGGTCATCTGGGAGGTGTTACCCGGTCAGCACCTCGGCGTAATAACCGCCGACCGGTCCGTCCACTAGCGGCTGCGACACCCCACCGCGGCCAAAAATATATCTCGTTCGACACTTAACATTAAATGTCACGGAACCGGACCCATCAGCGCTTCTGCATCTGCAGCGGTGCTGGCACAGGAGTCCATAAATCGATCCCGCTGTCTGCAGCCCATGCTGAGTCTCCATGCTCAGACTGGCCCAAATGTGCCGGTATTTCAGCGTGAGGAGTAAGCTCCTGGGGCAGGGTATAGGGTTTTGTTTCGGCTGGGGTTTCGGTACTCACCCGCCCAGAAGTCGGTCGTAGAAGCCGCCCTGCGGACTGTACTGCGCCAGTGTCAGCACCATGTAGGCGAAGCTGAACCCGAACGTGATGCCCACGCAGAGCGTCATCACCAGTGTCTTGTTGACGAGCCACACTGGAACGCAGAGGTCACAGAGGTCACTGTCAGCCACAGTCACAGGTCACACGTTAAATCACCTGTGGATCTGTGAAGCAGCACACGCAACACCAAGACCGCAACACAAACAAATACGACAAATTAAATAAATATCGAAACACGTGCTATTCCTTACACGTGCGTCCACCAGCACATATGAGCTGAAACTGTAAGAGCTCCTAAGCTCAAACATATCTTCGCCATCATGTTTCCACTACCCGGGGAAGCGCCACAGCCCTAGTGAGCCCGCAGAACACGCCCACCGCAGCTCCGTTTTGGAAGTCATCCGATCCCCTCTGACCAGCCCGGCACGAGTGGGGGGGGGGGGGGGGTGAGGCTGTCACTCACGCGTAAACCGATCCACCCGCTCCCCCTGTGAGCCGGCCGGATATCGGGTTTCCAGTCGACCACTCCAATAATTGCGCCGACCAAAGCCGGACGTAATGCCACTTACGCAAACAGCACTGGGCAGGGCAACAGGTGATTGATGAGACTGAATAAAATGCCGACACCGACACGGGTTGTCATTGTACGCGTGCAACAACGCAGAATACAATGCTAGCCACACTGCAATAGCAATGCATGTTGCCGCATCGTTAAGTATTATTCATTTCTGAACATTGAGAAAGCAAAAAAAAAAAAATCAACCTTAAATCGAAAACTGAACAAATCTAGCAAATACTGAATAACAAAGTTTTTTCCTGATTCAGGACACCCAAGATATAAACTTGGATTCAGGGAACCAATGATATGTTAAAATGTTTTATATATTATATAGGTACCTCATACAAGTTTCAAAAAGAAACAAGAAAGCAATGTCTACCGGAAGTTCCCACTGTTTCTATGTCACCACCACATGGAACCTATAGCCTTGCTACAGCTAAAACGTCCGTCGACAGCTAAAACGTCCATGCTGCATATCCACCCCCGTTTACCATCTTTATGATAGGTTTACAATGATGGTTTCAAGAAACGAAAGCCCAGCACAGAAAAGACCTGTAGCTTGAAAAACGTCAATGCTCGTTCTAATGAGACGTCTCTTGACCAAGCAAATATGAGCATCTACTTCGAAAACTCATTAAGTGCGAGATAAGTCACGGAAATATTCCCTAGCTTAGTGTGGTCTTATATCGCCATTCACGATAAGCTTCGATAAGAAGTGGACGGCATTTGAATTCATGGGAGGGCACCGGGGCACCGTGCCCCCCTTTTATTTTGGCATTTTAACATTAGCCCTATGGGCGTTGCATGGAAAGAATGGGATCAAAAGTCGGCAGTGCCCCCCCCCCTTAATTGAAGGTGTTCCGCCGCTACTGAAGACAGCTGGTTTCACCCTTTTCACAAATTAATGAGACACCGCGGATTCTACACTAACCTTTGTGGAGACACGCAGGGGACGTGTACCTCTCCCAAAGCTGTTGTATAGTCACTGTGAGCGACATGGCTCAACAATCCGTGCAGCAGCACGGCTACCACCTTACCCACCTCACCACACACAAACACAGCACACAACTGACGGCAGCGGTTCGACGACTGCCGGCTAACCCTCGTACGCTGTCAACCCGTAGGACGCGATCTACGCGCCACTTTTCAGCAGAGCTCCGCCCCGTCTGGCTGTATCAGCGTTGCGCTCTATCTGCTACACCCGTCCTCCCGGACGACCGAATACCACCGGAGACGGATGGCGACCGTCGCTGACCGCCCCCCCCCCCTTCAACCACCGGCTGCCGACCCGGCGGCCCACCGGCTCTTGGGGTCGGCACGGAACACGCTCAGCCTGTGGCAATGGACTGGTTCTGGTAGCGGATGGTCTGTGGCAAAGGTGCCATGACGCTCCTGACAATCGCTGGGTGCTATCGCTTGGTCCAGTTCCTACGTGGCCTTGATGAGTAACACGCTAATGCTAGGAAGAAAAAGAAAAATATCAAGAGAATCGGAGCTAAACATTGACTCTTCGAGTCGTGATCAATAAGTGAGAGTAAAGTGTCACCACATCTATATCCCGAAACATTGGTCACATAAGACGGAGGAGATCAGGCCAAATCGAGCCCTCAAGGGTTTCGATAGGTTTGTCCACCGTCCAGGCATGCAGGGTAAAGGTTACAAGCACATCTATGAATGACATCCAGACGAACACTTGTCTGACTTGTAAGGACACATCCGTTCAGCGGTAGTGAATACGTACTGATGTCTTCAAGAGCAGGTGTCGGGCGACGTGAGACGAGCGGCGGTGTGGGAAAGGGCCGACCTCGCCCTACTGAGATGTCCCACCAGCACTGAAGGCGGCAGCGATATCACGCATTTCCGTCAGCACCAGCACCAATCGCCAGCACCGGCTGTGGCGTTCCGTAGGACTCAAAGAGTCAACCGCCAGGCGCTGACGGAGTCAGTCACCGGAGTTTCCAGAGTTTGTCACCAAGGAATCAATCATCAAGCGCTTCCGAAGTCAATCACCAGACGCTCCCCAGTCAATCACACTAGGTGCTGCGAGAGCAAGTCACGCCAAACGCTCCCAGAGTCGATCGCAGCGAGTCCTCTCTTCTGAATTCATCCAGTCGTCCACGAACATCACCAGCTCACACCGGCCGTCACTTTCCGTAACGTCACGTCACTGAATGTCACGCCGGCGGCGTCACGCTCGCTGTGACGGGCCGAGTGACGCCGCGCGCGGCTGGGAGTGTGCCGGGTGTCGCGCCGCCGCCGCGGTGGGACACCCAGGCCCGATTAGATTGCGCCGGCTGCGATGGCCGCTATCGGGCCCCCTGCACCCACATGCGCGCCCAGCCAGGCCCGGTACCCTGCTGGCCGCCAAGGGCTGTCGTCACCGTGCTGTGTGGCTTTCGGTGATTAAGTTTTAATGATTCTAAGGTTACTAGCCATGTGTTAGTGCTGGAAGTTGCTGTTTGGTACTACAACTGCGCGAAATTTTACTGACTGAAAACATGCATCACATCGTGCACGGAAATTTGCAATATCTTATCAAGGCTGTGGCGACTGATAAATAAGACATACCCACGGAAAGGCTGCGTTTCGGCAAAATCGGCTCACCACCATACAGTAATTGTACCGTAACCGCAACCCGCCTGACTGAGACTCCCAACTGCGTCTGGTTAACCTCCAGTCAGTTACTTGATGTCATGTATCTGTTGAAGCACCACACACTCAACCTGTACGCCGTACGAAATCAATCGAGGCGATAGCACGACAACGATTGATCTCATTCACTGACAGGACGATTGCTTGGTTTCCTGTGATCTCACGCATTCCTGTAGATCACGGTGATAAGATACACCAATCTATTTCGAGTGCGCCGATAAGCGCCGCGGTTCGACCTCCCGCGCCAGGCACATCGGAACAGCTAGTCTTGGCTGCGAACCCAAGCGAAGGCATGTGAAGGTCCGGTCCGAGCCAATGCTGGACCAGCGGCAACGCGAGTTGGTGCGTCGAGCTGTGAAGCCGAAATTTAGACCTGTCACCGGGGTCTGAAACGGGTCTCTTGACAAAGGTTCGCGTCCGTCACCAGGTGAGAGGATGGGACTATAGGCGAGGGACCACCCTGAATTCAGTGGTGTCCTTTTTGCCTGTCGAATCATGGACAATTTTTCAGGTAACATGTACAAAACGCCTGCCTGAGGCCTCTTGCACTTTCCCAGTCTCCGGAAAAGTGGTACTTACAACCCGTATATTGGCGTGCGTCGATACCTTCACTGAGGCGCTATAAACAGACACACCTACGCAAACAGGGTGTGGTCGGATCGTGGCCTACAGTTTCCGTGATCTACAAGAGCAGTCGCCTCCTATCGGTCCTGCCATGCCTGCCCACTGCCCACTGAGAAAGGCTAAGTCGCACAATTGGCTCGATTAAACAGAGTTGACAAGTTGTAACCATCATTAACAATCAGTTGTAATTAATGAACAATTTCAGAAGCATCAACCATGATTGGAAAATTAGCGACAACTGTCAAAATTAATAGTTATTAGTGAAAGCATGGCCATTGGCCATACGAGCAGAGAACCTGGAAGACTAAACCAGCGTCAGTAACGAGAGCTATAACGTTTGAACCAAACTATGTTTTTCAAATGTCACATTTAGCACAAGTAGCAAAACTTATCGCTCATTTGAGCGTATGTAATCGTCTCTGGACGGATACAGATCTGCACAGACTACAGAGTACCCTGCACAGCACCATGAAAGCTAACTATATAAATATCAAGTTCATTTAATTCGTCATTAGCCTGTCGCACATGAAAACGGTAAACGGTAGATCGTTGCAAGATAGTCAGATACCGTTGTGAACCAGGCTCCACGGCGTGTGCAGTGCGAACTGTTAGCTGTTTGTGCGGACATATATTCGTTGCGGACATATATTCGTGCGGATAGACAGCTCATGTGAGCTGCAAGGTTACCATTTCTAACAGCACGGCATTCATAGTAAACGGGAGACCGCTCACCATCCACGAAATATTGCTGTCCATTACTGACGACTGAGGAGAGACAGCTGACCAATGACCAGCTGACAATTCGCACTATCAGCAATGACATTGAAAACTAACCGTCCACGAGAGATTATTGACGGTCTATCCGATACAACTGACTGTCAAATATCCAGTGACCAATATAAGCCGACTGTCCGCTGGAAACTATTGTCTGTTCACGGGGGACAGCTAGCAGACAGTCTGTGGGAAATATCTGACGCCCTAGTGTCTCCGGGACTCGGGAGACAGCTTTCCATCCACGGTAGACATTATACAGCGGGCCGGAGACAGCCAGCAGATAACTAGCCTGCGAAAGACATCTGACTGTCTGCTACGGGAGTCGAGAGACAGCTGACCGTCCACCAGCCAGTCCACCGGCTGGCCGTCCACCTCAGACCGCCGCGCAGCTGACCGTCGCCACCACCGTCCACCGCGGAGCCGACGTCGGCACCAGTGGATCAATGTCGATCCGACCTCCGCCGCCCTGATTGATCCTGCTCTCGAGACTCCCCTCCCCTCACCTCCCCTCCCCTGCTCCGCAGTCCCCGCACGTAACGGGTGCGGTGGCGAAATGGTGGACGAGATGAAAGATGCCGGGGTTTTATGCCCTTCAATCGGAGTCTTGAATTGAGTGTAGGTGCGCCTGCTTGGGGGATACATCACGCCTTTGAATGCGACAGAGCGGGGGTCGATGCGCTTTGGAGTGCTGCAGGGTGAGTTGAAAAGTCTGTTGGTTGGCTACGCTGAATTGAGTTGGCTGACGGCGTATAACGCTTTGGTGAACACCCAATCGCCTCTCGGTCGGCGCTACTCACCGAAAGGAAGGCCGGGTACGCCCATAGTCCGAGGAGCCGATAAGATGAGGACGGCGACTCACAGAGGTGTCAGACCTCTCCTCTCAGCACACTGTGGACGAGACACACCGGGTCAGGTCAGGTCAGGGTCACAGTGGCGTCGGACTGCTCCTCTCAGCACACTGTGGACGAGACACACCGGGTCAGGTCAGGTCAGGGTCACAGTGGCGTCGGACCGCTCCTCTCAGCACACTGTGGACGAGACACACCGGGTCAGGTCAGGTCAGGGTCACAGTGGTGTCAGATCGCTCCCCTCAGCACACTGTGGACGAGACACGCCAGGTTAGGCCAGAGCTGTGCAGCAAGGGGTGGCAGAAAAGGCCTGGTAATAACTGATGTAAGTACGTACTATTATAATCATACAGTACAGTAAGGCGTTAATTGGTGTTGCAGATACACGTCTGCATGTATAACTGAAGGATACAAGGGCGAAACATGTCAAATACTCGACCTTGCCTTATCGGGTCCACTGAAAGCAAACGCACGCAAACATGTCACAAGGACCTCGACCTAGCGAGGACAAATGATGCAGATAAGGCACGGCCGACAAACGGATAGGCGTAGTTGACACATCACGTCAGCACACGGTTCTGTCGAAATAAATGCATATCGTGCCCAATACCGCTCGCCAATATAGCCTATAATGGCCCACTGTGCGCCATGCAGCATGGCCAATACACACGCTACCGCCTGGGCGCGTGTCACGTATAGATTGCGTGTCGCTGCTGAAAACCACATCACACCTTTTTAGCCCGGTGAGTGATGGAGGACGGATCTGGCTCTATGCGTCCACCCCACCCGCCCGTGTCTTTCAGCGCCACCCGCGGCGGCCTTACGCCGTCGTCTGTAATAACTGAGACGGGCGCCTTGCTGCGCTAATGGCCGCCGCCTCCCGACCGGTATCGATCCGGTCATTAGCCGGACTCTATTGGGTCCGGACGTGGCCGATCGGCCCCAGCAGCGTCTTGGAACGGCCGGCCGCCGCTTCTTTCGGATCGGTGAATGGCTGCGGGGGGGGGGGGGGTCGGGGGGGGGGGCTGGGAGGCGGGCACCAGGCAGCGCCGTCCGATGGGGCCAGGGGGGTACGCTCCGGCTGTTAAGCATTATGAAAAATGGTGACAGACGTTTGTGGAGGATTGTCGACGAACTCTTGTTCCGTGAGCAGTACTTACACGCTAGCGGAAAATTCACCAATCAGCGCTCGGCGGTACTCGACGCTGATTGGTCCGACGCTCGTGACGAAATTGCGGGGGACCGCAGTTATTCTCTATGGACCCGAATAGGCTTTTGGATTTCGGAGGGGTTTCTTTAAAATTATATGCTGTTTCGAGCTGTTTTCGAGTTGAAATATATTTCTTATGACTGTTACCTATATAATGGCACCATAAAATCATGATTTTGATAAATATTACCGATGAAATATCGGCCGAAAAGACATGCTGTCATGGTACGGACTGCCCTGCGGCTGATGTGGGGTCCCTAATGCCAGCGTATGGTAATAATGGGGTGACGAAGGGTTATTGGAGACTCTTAGAGCCCCATCAGCATTCAGCATAGGGTCATCAGAGGCCGGGAACGTCCATCAGGGGTCTGAGTAGGCCTGTCATAGGGGCATACATGACACATCATGGCCCATGGGTCAATGTAGATCCATGGGGCCGTTGAAGGGCCAGCATTGTTCAGCGTGGGCTCGCAATTACCTCTGATGGGCAATGGGCATATGCCGTGCCCCGATGGACTAACGCTGGCCCCTGATGAACCATCACCAGCCCCTGATAGGTCTACAAAGCCCACTGCTGGGTCTAAATTGCATTCAGCATAGGGTCATCAGAGGCCGGGAACGTCCATCAGGGGTCTGAGTAGGCCTGTCATAGGGGCATACATGACACATCATGGCCCATGGGTCAATGTAGATCCATGGGGCCGTTGAAGGGCCAGCATTGTTCAGCGTGGGCTCGCAATTACCTCTGATGGGCATATGCCGTGCCCCGATGGACTAACGCTGGCCCCTGATGAACCATCACCAGCCCCTGATAGGTCTACAAAGCCCACTGCTGGGTCTAAATTGGTCACTGATATGCCCAAATGGGCCACTGAGAAACCCGTACAACATCCCCTGACTGCACCTGCTGGACCAGTGCCGTCCTCTCATGGGCCCACCACAGCTCTTGAATGACCTTTTCAAGTCCCTTGAAGTGCCTTTATTGGCCTAAATGGCCCCTGATTGGCTTATGTGGTCCCTATTGGTCCTATATGGCCCCCATGAGCCCTCAACGTCCCTAGACGGCCTTACATTATATGTCACTGGGCCCTGTTGGGTCAGCACCGGCCCCTGATAGGCTTGCACTGGACCCACCGGGCCTATACCGACCCATGAAGGGCCTATGTCGAGCCCTCATGGGCCTCCGATGACCACACGCCGGCATGTGTGGCCCCATCAGCAGTGGTCCGTCTATCCCATGTACTTACGGTCTTTTTGGTCGATGTGACACCGGTAGTATATAGAAATGTTATGATTAAATGTCGTTATTACACAGTCAAAAGTCACAGAAAGAATATCCAAGCTCAAAAATGGCCTCAAACCCAACAAAAACTGGTACAAATCCCCTTCAAAAGCCGTAAGTCTATTAAACGCCATAGGGGAATAGCTGCAGTCCCCCGCAATTTCGTCACGAGCATCGGGCCAATCAGCGTTGAGTATTGCCGAACGCCGATTGGTCGATTTCCGCTAGCCTGTAAATGCTGCTTGCGGATATAGTTTTGAACAAAAGAGGGTCGCGGCTACTAATTATCGCTTGTCACCACTTCTTCGTCGGGAGCGTTCTACCTGGTTTATATAGCCTTGGATGGGGCTAGGCGATCGTCCGAACATCCACTGCGGCTGTATCAGTCGCGAAGTGGCCGACTGAATGTCCACAAGTTCTGACCGACCCGCACATAAGACAACTGCACCCAAGCAAATAAAATCGAAATAAAACCTATTCCTAAAAATACTGAAACATTCAAAATTCAAAGTCACCGATGTAGGCATTCGGCATGCCAATGCCAATGCATCAATCCTTCGACTTTCGAGGATAACTGGAAGCTCGCGTCGCATTCTTTTCCTTTTCTTATTGAGGTCAAGTTAAGTTTGAAAAGCAGAGGTTGGTTTGGTAAGGTGCTGAATTTTCCTTACGTAAGATCAATTAGACGAATTGAGACCCATGCTGATGCGACCGATGCGACCAACTCAAACTCCTCTTCTGTCTCGACTCTTGTTCTTTTTGCAGTCATTTCGCTATGAATCTTGTTGGGAACGATGCAGTCGTGTCAATATGTTACATACTTCCCATTTTATTAGCACATCCAGCCTAAGTTCAAAAGAATCATCATAAATGCCCATCGACTGACGACTGCCAAAGTTCTTCGAGAACTTCAATTCGTAATTTGCAATTTTTTGTTTACAGTCGGTTCGTGTTCGGAGGAACATCGCCAATTTTGCCTCTAAAAACAACATTTTGAAATAAAGTTTTAAGACTTTATTGCAAACATTATTCATTTTTTGTTCAAAAAGTTAGTTCATTTGCTCTGAATATAATTTCTGATTCCGGGAAAATAATTTTAATAGATTTACATAATAAATATATTTATAAAATAAAAGCCCTGTGAAGATATGGAAGTGTTCCTTCCATATGAAGGTTTCTTCCAACGCATTTTATAAACGGAAAAGGAATTTTGACTTGCATGCTGTATTCACATTCACTGCTAGATGGCATCCGATGGTAGTCGCAGCTCGCAGCTAGGGGGGGGGGGGGGGAGGGGGCTGGGGCATGTGCTCTACTATAGGAATTCGATTTTTATATCACGCTCAAGGCAGCACATGAAAAGAAGTGGACACCCAGCGGCCAACAATCGATTCCCTTCCCATTTTTAGTGGAAGACCCTTGCCACCACTTCGTTTTTGTGTTGCTGGATCATTTGATCTGAACCTGTTTAGGTCATTTCAAGGCCATAAGATGAAAATTTATGGTCAAGGCATCGCATTGGGCTGAATCGACCAGCGGCTGCCCGGCTGGAGCGCAGCACTAGCCGGGCATCCCGTTGGACGGGGAGTGTCCCAGTTGGACGGACTACTCGGTCACTCAAACCAAGGCCCTAAATAACTCAAACGGTCACTACTGGGAGAGGCGTGCGGCTGCTACCGGGGCCATGGTCCGGTCCCCCTCAGGTTGTCGCCTTGTCGGGCTATAAAGACCGTCCACCTGGACAAGGTAGCGTGATCAAGGATGAGGATGGGAATAAGATGAGTCGATGAAGATTGGGATAGAGATGTCCTTATGATATAAAGAGCATAAAATAGCTAGAGGACAGACTTGAGACAGATGCAAAAAGGACTAGACACAACACCAAGACTAAGGGACTAACGCATGCCTATAGGCTTTACCCAAACCGTATGTACCTAGAGGCGGTTACGGAACAAGCAGTCCATTTCAGGTTCGGGCCGAGCCGAGTAGGTAAAAATAATGAAATTTGTAGGAAGCAACTGGCGCACCGAACGAAGCATGGTATAGGTGTAAATGATTTAGACATTAATTCAGACATAAAGGCATTATCGTGTCAACATTTAACGTCCCAAAGGCCAAACGTTTAGGAAAATGACAACAATTTCAAGTAACATGACGCATGGCATTGACACCTGACCTTACGGTACACCGCAATGTATCCCAATTACCTCAATTTCCATGTCCCATCGATTTATAAATCGTACCTCACACGTGCTGGCAATACACCCTAACCCTCGCTCAGCATAGCTCTCACCTCCATGCGCGATCCTCTTCTGGACCGCCGGGCGTCTCGACGCACCACTGACCGGTCCGTTTGATCGTCGGCGTCGGCGTGCTCGTCGTCTGCGACGCACGCGCAGATACCGACGACGCCTAACCGATGGCAGCACGCGGCCGCTGGAGCAGAGAGACCGACACGGCTCGGCTCCGTCGGCGCTCGCAGAAACACTGAACATTTCCGCGCTGGAGGCGCCGGAAACAGAAAAAATACGGAGAGACGGTTAGATGATATCGGAAGCGGAAGGCGGCGCCTGCCACTGATCGTAACCGATCATTCGTTTGTCGCTGGTCATAACGCAAGAAGAGTATAGCTGCAACAAAATTAGTGAATTTTAAATATTCATAAGCTATAACTCGTTACTCGTCTACACGTCTTACAGATGCGTATCCGTCCTAGCTCCTGGGTACCTATAGGTATAGGTACGCCTGGATACGCCATACAGCTGAAAGTGGTGAATCCCTATCATTCATTTTGTGTTGTGCCGTTAAAACGTTCAGTTTTCTGCGAAGAGCACATTTTCTCATTTTTCGTATCCATGACATTGCGATAAGGGCTCAGGCTGAGACGAGACCGCATTGCAGTCAGACGGACACGGCCCTGCTCTGCGGCCTGCGCCGTTGCAGAGTCCATGAGCCCCCTCCCCTCTTCCGGCCCCACCCTGGGAGGGGAAGCTGTCTGCCGTCGCCAGACTTCCGCTCAGCGCGTGTCAGGGCCGCAGCACCGTGCAAATTATCAAGCATCAGCCCACAAGCTTTTCCGTTCCTCCTATCTGGGGGGGGGGGGGGGATCGGCGAATGGAACCCGAGCCCGGTGGCAAGAAGTCACAAATCCATGAATTCTTGATAAAAACGAAACGGGCAATATTACGAAGTTTAACTTTCCCAAACAACAAGCATATGCCATTCGTCGTGGCTGAGAACGACAAGGCAAGTCATGCAGTTTGACGATAATTTTCGGTGACCTTATTTTGAAAAGAAAAGAACATTTCTACCCTAGGACTTCTAGATTTGGGATTGACCACAGAGGTCACCGACCATCAGTTGATATGATATGACATGACTCGTTTTTTTTAGAAATTTTGTCGACATTTTGTCGGTTGACAACATTGGTAAAGTAGGTAATTGGGCCTGGGGTGATTGATAGGTACGGGGTCGATCGGCTCAATACATTGGCCGCGCACGCTACCCGTTATAGAAATACTGCACAATCGTGAAATAATATTTAGTAATTAACAGTAGTTTTAACATGAAAGGTCATACCACTTTTTTTGCACAATTTTATTGATTTGATGCGACTTCATCGTTAAATTCACGACTAGCAGTTGCTTATATAGCATTACAATGTGGTTGTTTTTTATTTAGTTACTTCGTTTTAAAACAGCCGAAAAGTTTTCTGCCACTTTTGTCACGCCACCTCCATGACTGCCGCCGTGCTGTTTTGAAAGTTTGATGAATGAAAGGTTTGGAGTTTTTACCCTGTTATGGGTTTTTTAATGCTTATTTTATGATTTCATAGGACCCGAGAAATTGGAGTTCAACAGGTGCGTATGTTTCAAAAAAGGTTTGGTATGCTGTTTGATTGCCTTTGTCTTTTTTCATTGATCAGATTTTTGCTCTTGTGGACTTCCCGCAATCCACTTTCAGTAATGAGGTACCTAAATTTGTAATTAAACAGGTGCTTAACACTCAAGTTGTGCATTTTTTATAATGGTAAATTTAGATTTACTAGCAAACATATGTAACATGTGTCAAGTTCAAGTGCCCACTCCAGAACTCGGAAAGTGTTGATGTTGGTTGGTTGTGGAAGGGCTGTGGGTTTTGAATTACGATGTTGCTATGCCTACAGTTTTTGCATAAAAATTTCAGTTTTTGGTATTTTAACCCTCGCCCGTATAGGTGGGGGGGTCGAATGGACCCCCCCCCATGGTTTTTCGCGAATAACTCGCGTAAAAAGCGGCCGATCGCAACGAAACTTTCAGTACCCTCGCGTTGATCAATTTTACACCCACCCTGAAAATTTCATGACCCTGACCCCAATGACCTTTGACCTGTGACCTACTTTTCGAGACCATGTTTGGCCGGAATCGCGATTCGGCGTATGTCGGCTCGCATTAGCCGCGCGTTTGCAGTCTTTTCGTGGTTTCAAGCGTTCAAACATGTGATATGATGTTGCCCCCATGCATTAGGGTGGGTGTCAAGGTCATCTGAAGGTCAGGTCAGGTCATTGACCTTTGGTGACCTCGGTTCACTTTTTCGAGTTTTACATGTTTCTAGGCCAGTTTTTTTAGCTGAATTCGAATCTAGTAACCATATGAACGTTTACGAAGTAGTTTTGGTACCTTCGTAACATGTTACGAAGCTGTCAGAGGCGGTTGACACCTACTAGGAATACCCGGCAGGACCCCTACTGGTTGACCTGACCTGACCTGACCCGACCTGGACTAAATGCATAAAGACATCATCTGTGATCAAAACTAACATGATATTCGTGATCGGCGCCGCGAAAAACCCCATAGCAGCCACACTTTACGACGTTTTAACAGGTCCCGATTTTCCCGACTTTTGGGTCATTGACCTGACCTGCAAGGTCAACCAATGACCTAGGACCTTAAAATTAGGTATCATCGGCTTCCTCTCGTGACGGGCAACACGCTCGTTTTTTCCGCGAAGCTCTAGCTCGATCAGGGGCGAAACGGCAAGGGGGGGGGGTCCAACGGACCCCCCCTTATACGTTCGCGGCTGGAAAAACACCAATACGGGCGAGGGTTAATATTGACATTTGGTCATTTCCTGTTTTTGCAATTTGTACCCACTAAAAACTTGACAAATTGGCAAAATTGAAATGAGATGCCCACTGGTCCCACTTCCAATACACCATTCACATCAATGATGTGACATTGACATAGTGTGGTATGATGACAATGAGGAAGTGACATAGTCAAGGAGCTCAAACATTTTCTAGGTTTTTGTATGGTTTTTGAAAAAAAAATGGTATGGTTTCTGATCAGTATTTTAGCCTATGGTGCAAAAGGAGGATATCACCTAACTTTTTACTTAAAGGGACCCTCCCACCTTCAAAAAAGTTTATGAATTGGCATGAAAATGATGTCGCTCGGTTCAGAAAGAGCGAAAACGAATATCTACCAAATTTCACCGAAAAATATTCACCGGTTTTCAAGATATTAGACTTTTACTTTTGTTTACTTTTTTGGGATCTCCGCTGTTTCTAGCGACTTTATTCTAGAAGTGCGGCGTTTGCGGCAGATGTTGCGCGCAAATAGCATATACCACCGCGTGCTACAAAACGTTTTAGTCAAACATTTAAAAATCGTTAGATATCTGCACTGACGTCACACATTCAGAGGGGTATTCCTAAGCATTAGCCCCTCTGAATCAAAATGCTGCAATTTTGAAATTCAATATTTCCGATTTAAGGCATTTCTCGATGTTGTGAGTGCCGAAACCGGTAATTGTGAGCCAGGGACCCCATTTTGGCTATCTCATCTCAAATCTAATGTTAAGGTGGGAGGGTCCCTTTAAATTAAAAGACAAAACAAAAACTGAAGATAATGCATGACAACTTTGTGTTGAAGAGAGCCTAATGATCTGAAACATGGGCAGTTTGGTTATCTTATACCTATGCTGCCTTACTAGCTGGCTGCCAGCTTGCTGGTGTTTTTAGGCTTTTTCACATGCTCTGTGTGGTTCACTTATAACTAATAAGTAATAAGAGACTAAGAAATGCCAGCAAGTAGATTTCATATGTTGATATGGGGAAAATAACCTGATGCCTGCTTATTGTTGATAAAAAACTGGCTTCAAACAGCACTCTGAAAAACTGAATGCAAACATGGAATGATTTGTAGGTACCAAACTCCATGACAGATTGAGAACTACATGACATCAGACATTCATACTGTATAGGTATTGAATTCACACAAGTTGGTACCACAATTGGTACCATATTGCCATTCTCATGCTCTGAAACATGTTTAATGTTCATGCTCCTCAGGCTGAAACACTTGTGATGATCTGAATTGGAGATCTGCCAACTGACTGGCTGTTTCACCCAGTAAAAATAGCAGCTTATCTTGAGAACCTACCTTCCTACCTACAACCTACTACCCACTACCAACTTACCTACCTACCATACCATAACTCATCACCTGAACTTTGATATCCTGACTTGAAATGAAATCTGCACCAACAAATGTCTGTCACCCATTGAAAACAATAACTCAGAGTGAGGACTTGCCATTGTTTCTGTATGTTCCTTGGTGAAGCTGCTGCTGGCCATGAGCGAATATGTCCTGATTGATCCTACATCCCTGAATGACTGCAGTGATGTGCCTTATATCCCCAGGCTATTGTAATGGTGTAGCCACATATCCCCCAGGCTACTGCAGTAATGGAGTCCTTTACCTTCCAGGCTGGTGCGGTCAGTACTTACTGGAGCCTTATATCTCCTCCCACTTCCCAGGCTACTTCAGGGATGGAGCCCTATATCCCCAGGCTGGTGCAGTGATGGGGTCTATCTACCCTGAGACTAGTGTAATATGATGGCCTATTCTATCCCCAGTCTGCCACAGTGATGGCCGACAGTCCTGAGGAGCCGGAGACCGCCGCCGGACCGGTGTCGCTGGTGCGGGGAGCCGTCCACGAGCTGCGGACGGATCTCGAGGAGGTGGTATGGCTGCTGCTCACCCACACCGGCCTGGAGGCTTCCATCCGCGCTGTGGCCTCTGAGGTGGGTGGTGGCGCTCTGCAGACGGGGTGGCCAAGGGAGCTGTATGTATGGAGTGGGACACTTCGGTGTTATTATGTGTGTGCCATCACGGGCTGGTGGTATGTGTTAATCCTGACGTATGTATATGTTAAGCACAATATCTTGTGCCATTGCTTATGATACACATATAGGTACCTATCTAGCGACCACTACATCCGCACGCGTCGTAAACCCGGTCTTGCGTCAAGGGAATGGCCCTGCTACCATGTGAGGGCGCTATGGGGGTGTAGGGCCTGCTACTGACCAGTACGCAGGCGGGCAGTACGCAGGAGGGCATATGTTCGGCTCACACGGCTACCCGCTAATTATCCATGGACGTGCGATACGCGACCCGCAGTCAATGTCACGTGCAGAGCGGTGCCGGGGGTTTCACCTGTCAATATGATGGGAGGACGCTAGACAGATCAATGTGACGTACATACATGTCTTTCACTGTCTCATTTGCACGTACTAATGTTTGTTTTTCACGGCAGCCGCTTTGGTATACCTACTTTATTGCCATGCAAATGTTAATTTGACACAATATGTTCTGGTCTGATACTTGTGCCCCACCATCGCCCTCGTTCCTTTTTGAATCGCACGTTGAACCCTCTCTAAGCCTGCGTGCCCTACCCTATAATGACCATGCTCCCTCTGTGACCCTGGTGACCGTTACCTGGCCCATTCTGACCATCCCCCTGTCCGTCAGGTGCACGCGCTGCTGTTCCGCCGCTGCGGCCGGCACCGGTCGGTGGTGCGCCTGGTCGGCTGGCTGCTGCCCCTCCCGGCCGTACCCCGGCCCCGTATACGGCTCATACGCTCCGATAGCCGCTGGAGCATGGCGCGCTCCTGCAGTCAGATGAGCATGGCGCGCTCGGCCAGTCAGCTCAGTCTGGCCCGCTCGGCCAGCCAGATGAGTCTGACGGGCAGTCTGGCGAGCGGGGACGACGAGCCGCTCTCGGCGCGGCCCGAGCTGTGTGACGGGGAGTCGCCCCGTGCTGACAGTCCCACCGACCGGCGGGCCAGCTTCTTCGACGGAGATGTGACCGAGGTGAGCGCACCACTGCTCGAGCGGCAGATATATGTAGAACGTGGAGACATTTACTTACCGTTATGCACTTAGGCAGCGTTGCCTTTTTTTGAAGCGAACTCCTATGAACCATTAAAATCCGTATGCCATCATGTTTTTTCACTTTCCTTTGATAACTTTTTCTGGCTAGATTGCAAATTATCGTAACTTTGACAGGCAAGGTCCAGGGCAAGCAAAAGCTTAGTCTGAAGCGTTAATCTTGTTTTATAACAACATTCCCTATTCCATTGCAGTCGACCACGGTGGATACAGCGAAGTTACAAAGCTTGGAGGAGGAGCTGGCCAAGCTCAGAGCGCAAGTGGCTGCCATCGTACTGGAACGAGAATGCAATGAAGGTAATAGCACTACCGAGATTGAGTTTAATAAAGACCAACTGGCACGGGTTCCTTCCATGAATCTAAATAAATTGACTCACGCATCGCACGTGCTGGGGCGGAAGTGCAATAAAGGTAGGCAACTTACGCTAAAGCGAGAGCTTAGAGTGAGAGTTCGAGTAAGGTAAAGTGGCACTTGTGAACTCTCAATCAAGGTAAATGGGCACTTACCCGAGAGCGAGTACATTGCAGGTAATAGGGAGCTGCACAGAAGCGAGACCAATATAGGAGTGGGGATGTTATGGGCGGGCCCTTGAGCTCATCAGTTGGATACTGAACATGCTCGTGATACTGCAGACTGGTCTCGTTAAATGAGATGTGATTGTTGTGAATAGTGATTTCATGATTGGATGTATCATAATTCATAACATGATATTTACATGACTGGAGAGTTGGAACTATGAAACAATGAATAGGATGGTGTGACATGTAATAAAAAAACATGATAACTTTGAAATAAGTCGAAACTGTTTGACGACTGTGTCACTAAGAGATAACGTGTTGTTGTTACACCAACTACAACTGTAATTTCCGCCTTGTTACAGCGCTGCTCCGCGCCAACACGTCTCGGCCCGACAGCCCTCTGCTCTCATCAACTCTTATCGCGGCGCCCACTCCTCCGCGGCCTACCCCTGCCGGGGGCGCACCTCCCCCGCCCCCACCACCCCCTCCACCGCCCCCTCCACCTCCCCCGCCCCCACCGCCACCGCCCGGCGGCGGGTCGGCAGCTCTGTCCCTGAAGGAGCAGATCGCCAAGAACCGCGCTGCGGCCGGCGGAGGAGGGGGCGGGGACGCTGGCGGAGGGGAGGGGGAGACGGGAGATCGGCGCCTCTCAGTGCCCTCAATGACGGACGTGCTGCGAGGAATGGGCTCCGTGCGACTCAAACGGGTCGAGAGGTGAGGTGATGGTAGTGGTATAACTGGTGGATGGGGTGGTGCCTTAACGGGAGGTAAGAGATGAACCTTTGCCGGGTGAGCAGTTGTGATGGGTAGCTGTGTGAGTGTGAGCTTAAGTACTCATTTCTGGTAGTGGTTTCGGGTTACAGATTCATCAAACATGGTATAGCTGTGTTCGTCGGGCGTCCCAGCTCTGACGCCTTCTGTCAATAGTTACCGCGTCGTGGTGCACTCTGCGTATTCCTCCCACCACCCGGGTCTGACGGAGGGCCTCACACGCCAATCTCCCATCCCCAGGTCGCCTGGCGGCACTCCGCTGCGCGTGGCGCCCAAACCGGCCGACCCGCTCGACCCGGCTGCCATGCTGGCGGCTGCGCTGCGCCGCAGGTTCGCGCACATCCAGGACAGTCCGGATAAAGACGGCGACGACCACTCACCGAGCCAGCACCAGGAGAAGAAGTACAGTCACGTGCAGCACCACCAGGCGGCGCCGCAGCGCCAGTTCCAGCTGCGGCAGAAGGTGCCCCCGCCGCCGCCGCGTCAGGCGGAGAGGAATCAGCCCGGCGCGGCCAACAGCACCACGCCGCTGGTCAGTGGCACGGCGGGGCGGATGGTGGTGGGGTTCTCAGCTGGGGAACAGTGGGTAGATAGGGTGGGATTGGAGACGAAGTGGTCAGTGGTTTGGTTTCCTTTTTCAGTTTGTTTTGTTGAGTTAGGCCCTTTCGGTCTGACGAGGCCATTTCAGAGCCGGAAGGATGATAGAAATTAGGGGGAGACGTCATTGGTCTGGGCAGGCACCCTAGCGAGTCACCGGGGCTGAGCCCGTCCCGAAAGACAGGCCGACCAGCCCCAAGGTAATCACCAGGGTTGTGCTCGACGCAAAAAAAAAATGTCGACTTGACTCATCATTCAATTTCAGAAACCCCTGACTCAACTCTGACTCAAACAAGGAGCTGATTTTTTCCCTTGACTCTACTCATGACTCAAGCGGCTTCATGAAAATATGAGTCAACTCAAACTTGACTCAATTTTTTGTTGAGTCAAGTGAGTTGACTCAAAATTGACTCAGATAAAAAGTTGTTGAGCGGGGGGGGGGGTGAAAAAATCCGGCAGCAGGGCTAGGGCGAAGTTGTTAAGCAGGGGGGGGGGGGAATGACAAGCTTGTTTCTAGAAAGTTGAGTCAGCTGACTCATGTTCCTGAATGTTTGACTCTACCCAATGTCAAAAGTTATTTTACTGACTCAACACTGACTCAACTCAACGCCTTAATATTTTTGTCCGATTTAACTCTGACTCAACTCAACAGCTCAACATTTTATCCGACTCGACTCAAATCTGACTCATTTGAGTCAGAGTTGAGTCAAATTTCTGACTCGACTCATGAGTCAAGCACAACCCTGGTACTCACTGCACCCGGCTACGGGGTGCGCTCCCTCGGGAGCAGCCCTCTTGAGATAAAGTTGCCTGTCCAGCCCGGAGGGGGTTGCGGCGTGGAGGAGAAGGATTTCAGTATCCTGAGGAAAGAAGCACGGAACGGTGTTCCTTTTTCACGTATGTCTGGCAGCTGTTGCACTTGCTCTCATTTCTTCAAAGTACGTGACGTGTTCTGATGACAAACATTTTTTACGCCGTTTATTCAATGATCCGTTTGTCTTTCTATCCCATGCTGATTTTCGGCGTCACTGTTCTAACATATCTGTTCTGTCTCCCGCAGTTCGGGCAGCACATTCTGCGTCCCTCCGGTCGGCGCCGCATCCTCGGCGATCGTACCGCCACCTGGCCCGCACCGGGCGACAGTGGCGCCGCCGAGCGGGACTTGCCGGCAACTACTCAGAACGGTGCCAGTCGCGGCGACAGGTCCGCCATGTCGGCTGTAAAGGAAGAGTCGAACAGCCCCGAGTGGGACTCTGAGGCGGACAAACGGCTGGGTCTGGACGTGGCCAGTGTGAAACCGACCTCAAAGTCTGAGAGAACGACCACTGCTGTGAATGAGTCGCTTGAGAGCGGAGTGTCAAAAGGAAGTGTTCCTTCAATCACTCTGAATGGGGACACAGATTCCGTGTTTCTTGAAACTGGAGAATCTGCTAAGGGTCAGACAGACATGAAAAGTGCTGCAACGACGAATGGAAAAGAGCTTCGATGGAAGGAAGACATGATAACTCATCTCGAGCCGGAGTCGGAGTCAGAGTCGTCTCGGGATGACTCGTCCCAGGATGACTCGCTCCAGCGTCTGTCTCCGGAAGGTATGAAGGTCGCCCCGCTCGGAGCTGAGACCGGGCGTGACTCCGGTCTCGGCTGTACCGCCTAGAGGAGTAAGGTGAGGAGTAGTCACCCCTAGTACCGCGTGCTCATTGGTCAGTTCGGCTGTGTGGAAACTGGTGAGAGTCTCTGGGTATAATGACGTGTGTGTAATAGTCGAATCTAAGCCAAGGGAACCATGCCTCCCAGACTGAACAGGACCAAGCTGTGTGTGCGTCTTCGAACGAGTGCGGGTAGGTAAGCTGTCTTAGCAGGCTTCTTTCATTGTGAGGGTAAAGCTTGACTACAGGCGGTTCTAATAGTCATACTGCCTTGAAATGTGCCGCCTTGCCCGGAGATATCGCTTCCATGAGTCAGTTGATTCTCTTTGGGTCGGAGTGAATTGTAACGAACCAAACGCTGCCTTTTAACGAGTAACGATCGCCCAGCGATCTGGCGTGGGCCGGACACTTCTTATAGCGACTTATAGCGAGGAGTGGAGCATTTAACAATTGGTGCCATATACCTAACTACGTGGCATTGTACTGCATTTATGGGGTCTCACTCAGACGTCATTTACTGATTGATACATTCAATTAGAAAGGTTTATTTTTCATATTAACAAAACAACTTGATAGCATAATGTTTTAACGCACTTAGGGCAGCCATTCAAATTGCAGCTAAGTTTTTCTTAAATTCAGTTCACCGGGATGCTCCCGCATACTACATAGGGTCTTTATCTAGGGACAACTTATGTGCTGTAATTAGTTGCGTATTATACGCTGACTGTGTGATTTAGTGTGAAGACTGAACGCTACTAATGTACTTGCCATGCTTTTATTGATGTGTGTTCCATATGATCTGTTCAGACTGTTCTATGACCTAACTGGAATCAAGACGAATCTTCCATTCCCTCGTTGGCTGTCGGTTGTATACCAGTTTCATATGCCTTACGGTATTCGGTAATCAAACCCATGGACCAATTAGACATCGTGCCTTACGGTGTCTCTGCGCTGAGTGTTCGATTTCTAGTGGTGTGGAACAGTGTTTGAAATCTATTGCTTTCGCCGTGTGAAGAAATGTTCGTCTAGTTTTAATACAGTTCCAGTTAAAGTATTGTTTAGTGGGGAGGGATAGTATATGGGACGGGCTATTTTGTCTTCTTTTCTTATGATAACTATACACGGGTCTTCCCTCGAGCCCAGCTCCCATCCCTCCCTCCCCGGTGTGTGCCCCTCGTTCGCTGTAACTCGTTTCGCGCTGGAAACGTAGCTCTTAGCTGATCGCCGGCCAGAAGTCAGCGGATGCGTGATCTCCACCGTATTGAAAGCAAATATTCCTACTTATTCTCGGCGAAACATCCCCTGATATGCGACTCCCAGTCCCGGTCATTCTTACAATGATGTACGTCAACGGAAGCGTTTTTGCGAAGGTTATGTAACTGCAGAACCCGAGATCTTATGACGTACTGAACGTCTGATCTCTACATACAGATCATCTTTGGTGTGCGAAACCGTCATTAGGTCTCGAATCTTGTCGAAGTAACCGCTACTACGATGAACCCTATCGCGCTGGTTGTCTTCATGTAGCTGGGGAAGGCTCCGTTGGCCAAGGTGCCACGTTAGGTGCTGTGTGCAGAGCAGTAACGGGACCTAATGATGCCATCTAAGTTGGTCAGGTGTCTCATGTCGTGGTGGGAAGTCCTTTTGATATGAATCTTTACAACGAATGAATGCATTTGCACGCTTCTTTGGAAACACCCGAGAGCCTTCGTATTGGTTATGCAAGCTCCTTGCGAAGGAGCAAGCTGAGAGAAGCAGGTTCAACAATCCTTAAAAAGCGGCAATCAATAACTGACCATTAATAACCACCTGAGAGCCATCCCAACTTACCTAACACCGTCCCGGGAGCCTATTTCCAGTCGGGAACTTTTGAGCGGGGCAAGTAATGACGTTCTCTCCGGGCGCTCATCAGCGGCGCGGCGGCGACCAGTTTGACGCATTAGCATGACAGGCTGTTAGCGGCGACCATTTGATTCGCGGAGCAATCAGTCTGTTCAGCCGAGTGTCGCCCGTGCTGACGGAGCGCCGTCTGGCCCGGCCATTGGCCGCCGCCGGCCGTCATTGCGCCCGCAGAACATATGCAAATTGCGGCCAAAGGTCACTGCACCGGGTGCATATTACGGCTATAGCCGCGCTCACGTGCGCCCACTATTCATTCATCGGTTGTCGTGGCTGTTACCTGACTGTGACTGAAACTTTGGCGGCAGGTCTAGCACGGGATTAAAGATGATTGCAGGGTGTCTTACTAGTAATGCTTTAGAATCCGAAGTCAACTGAACCGCTTACTTCGGTTCACTTTTTCGGCTGGTGAGATGTTTCCGGTTGCATCTGTGGAGGAAGGCTTGTCAAGCTGCCATGGTGTCCACTTAACACTACGGCTTTAAAGGGACAGTATCATCGAAAAAAAAATCCATGCATGGAGCTGATTTTTTTTTTACTAGCATTTCTTATTTTTCTGAATCAGAAAAACATAGTTTGAGGACCGAACTCGGTGAAAAATATTGCAACCACATTTCATTTTCATGATTCATTTTCATGAGCGAACCACCACTATACAAGCATGGCCGCCAGTTTGGAAGCATGCAAAATTACTACAGAACTGGCGCAGATAATACATTATTGACGCTACGCTTACGCGGTCGTTCTTCTGATTGAGTTGTCCTTAGTGAGAGGTAGCCTTAGGTATTGCCTATAAAAATATAACGTGACAATTGGAGGGAGTGACAATTGGACGTGACAATTGACAATGGGAGAAAATATCACGTGACAATCACGTGATAAACGTCATACATTGGAGGGAGATTGTGATTCAAGCTGGAGGAATTCCTTTGTTGAGCCGCTAGAATCCGAAGGAAACAGCGGAAATTGCCTACGACTATTTAATGAATTTAACGGTGATGAATAAGTGCGAAAAACGTTTTGGCTTTATAAAATTTGATGAAATGACCAGGGTAAAAGTTTTATTACTGGCGGTCAATTCAAAACGGCGCAAACATTTAAACAGTGAAGATAGTGAAGCACGATTCAAAGTGTGGTACACCTTTCGTACTTTGAGCGGCGATAGCGGGATAACGGTGTGGAGCTTCGAGGATCGGTCTTCAGTTCCCGGACCAGAAAGGTGGGGCCTATGCAATGTCAAATTTCATCAAAATGGTGATACTGTCCCTTTAATGTAACTAGTTAATTTTCTGTTATACGTATATAGGTATAATCTTTCTAGCTCTTATATCAATCGGGTAATATTTAAAAGCACAAAGTTAAAAGCACTCACAAGTCACACTATTACTGGTACTTACTCCCTAATACCGCACATTTGAGCTTTACGCTGGGAATCTAAACCCCCGTCACGCACACGCGGCTGCCGCGAAGGTACCCTCTGACCCCCGCCTCTGCCCGCCTGTCCTCCCACACTCTGCAACTCGCACCATTACGACACTAACTCACTCACTCCGCGCACAGCGCTCCAAAGTTCCGACCCCCCCCCACCCGTCCCTCCCCCGCCCACTCCCCACCTCCGCGTGTGCCCCCGGGGCGAATTGGCCGTCGACGGCAAGGGTGGCGCTGAAGCGTGTCATTAAGACTGGCCGCGCCGGTCTCGGCTCTCGGACACGCATAAAGAGAACGCTGATTGGCGCCAGGGGGCTGGGGAGGAGGAGGAGGGGCTCTGTTAGGCGTCAGACACAGGACTCGCTCCGACCCTCTGTTTGAAACTCATTAGTGTTCGGGGTGAGCACCAGGCTACGCACGATCGCATGGCTGTGGGACAATTTATTTCGTTACAAAGGCAATCATTTTTTCGCCAGCCGTTGGTTTATGAAAATGCAGGCGTCAATTCTCGAGTGATTTGAAAGGATAGAGGGGACGAATTCTACATACGTGAAGTTCTTCATCGTCCGGTACAGGCACATACCCAGGATTTCGCCCAGGAGGGGGCCACCTGCTTTCGAAGGGGCCCCCCAGGTCACCTGGGGGCCCCCGGGAGTCATGCAGAACCTTTCGATGGTGGGGGGTCAGGCGACTAGGGGCGACCGGGGGCCCCAGGCAACCAGGGGCCCCCATGCGACCAGGCCCCCCGGCTACCAGGGGCCCCCTGGGCGACTAGGGACCCCCAGGCGATCAGGGGCCTCATGCGACCAGAGGCCCCCCATGCGACCAGGGCCCCCTAGACGACTAGGGGCCACAGGCTATCAGGGGCCCCCATGAGACCAGGCCCCCGGCTACCAGAGGCCCTCTAGGCGACCAGGGGCCCAGGAAACTGGGGGCCCTTGGATGACTGCATGGGCCCCTCGGGTAACCAGGGCACATAAATGAAACTTTAATATCAATTTTTCTTCCGAGTAAAAGACGTTTTATCCAGTGTTTAAAAAAAAAAATATCCGGGGCGCTCAGGGGGGGGGGGCATGGCCCCCGTGGCCCCCCCTTGGGTACGTCACTGGTCCGGTATGTCAGCTGAAGTAATGGTTATTTGTCCAGTATGTATGTGTCGCGGGCGTCAGTATAGGTTGTGATTCCGTCCATAGATGGCGCTAGTAGTTAGCGCCTGAACTGATGCTGTGCCGCAGAGCTCCCGCGCTGCAGGCGCTGTGATTAGATGAAAGAGGGACGCGGAGCCAAACCGATATCGGCCTCACACAAACAGTTGCGGTCTATGGAACTGACACCTGGCGTTCACTGCAGTTCTGGTATCCAACTGGCAGCTTCAGACACCAATAAGGCAAGTAATTAACTAAAGTTTTGTACAGACTACAGTATACCCTTCTTTTACCTTTATGTGGACAGCTGCTTGAGGGAACCTCCTTCAATTAATTACGGCTATGTCAATAGCTATGTCTCAGAAAAACGTTGTCATTTGCAATGTCCACTCTGATAGCGAAAACAACTGCACCAGTCCTGCTTTGGCGGGGTCATGCAGTCACGAAATGGCACCCGTCGGTCTGGTGATCGGCCTGTTGGGCGTCTGTTGAACCGGCGGCGAGGAGAGGCGGCGACACGCAATGCAATGCATCACACCTGCTGAAAGGGCAACTACTGCTGCTCATGAATAACTAGTAGTGCCTAGAATTATACATGCCCTTCAGTAACGCCACCACCCACGCTAGTTACTGAGGTGCTTGAGCTGTGCGCTGGGCAAGCTGCTATTCTTGCAATCGTTACCGATTAGGTATATGTTTGCAGAAGCGATCGCCTGGATACTGGCGTCTGGTATGCCTTATATGCATCCAATCTGTACTTAATCATGCCTCTCAAATGTTCTAATATTTGCGAATATTGGGCAGAGGACACACTACCGTTGATCTATTGTAATAATAAAAAAAAACGCAAGTTGGTCGTACCATTCCATCTCGTTCTGCATGTTTACTGTTAACTGCCTCATTAGACATCTTATTCAGTGTGTGGAGGCAGCTTTATTTTAACGGTAGGTTTGCTGGGGTTTGAAATCGTTAGCGCTAACCACTGCAGAATCGATCATTTAAAGGGACTATCCCACCTTCTAAAATGTTGTTAAAACCAGTTAAATTGTGCCCGACTTTATAGATAGGATGACCAGGAACACGGTTCTGGCATTTATTTTTCATTAAACATCTTAGGCTTCCCAAATTCCAAACACAAACTTTCAAATATGTGACGTCACAGCCCAAAATTACCTCCTTCCCCAGGCCACATCACTGTCATAAAGCTGATTCTTTTTACTCTGTAGGCACCACAACAAAGTTCAGACCAAGTTTTCAGCGATTTTTCAACGAACAAACCCATTTAAATCAGAATGACTAAACGAGGTGACGTCACACTAACGGTCGCTCCATGTTGAAGATAGGGCCTTGTACAAGGCCCATTTTCAAATGAAGGGAACGAATTTCTTCAACACCAAGAGGCCGCGGGGTAATATGTAGCTGACGATATTTTTACCTTTCCTTCTCGAACGGAGTTTAGCCGGCAGTTTTCTGTTTTACCTATATCTGTTAAGGTCAGATATTTTTGTCAGCTAAATGTGAAATATTGATGCTTATCAACAGGCTTTATCAGCATCATTGCTTCAAATGTAACAGAGAAAGTCCGTTAGCTATTCCTGCCTTCATCGTGCAATCTTTAACCCTCGCATGTGTAGGGGGGGGGTCGGATGGACCCCCCCCCCCATGGTTTTTCGCGAATAACTCGCGTAAAAAGCGGCCGATCGCGACGAAACTTTCAGTACCCTCGCATTGATCAATTTTACACCTACCCTGAAAATTTCATGACCCTGACCCAAATGACCTTTGACCTGTGACCTCTTTTCCGAGACCATGTTTGGCCGGAATCGCGATTTCGCGTATGTCGGCTCGCACTAGCCGCGTGTTTGCAAGCTTTTCGTGGTTTCAAACGTTCCAACATGTGATTTGATGTTACTGCCGTGTGTGTCAAGGTCACCTGAAGGTCAGGTCAGGTCATTGACCTTTGGTGACCTCGGGTGACCTCGGGTCACTTTTTCGAGTTTTACATGTTTCTAGGCTAGTTTTTGGAGCTGAATTCGAATTTAGCAACCATTTGAACATTTACGAAGTAGTTTTGGTGACTTCGTAACATGTTACGAAGCTGTCAGAGGCGGTTGACACGTACTACGAATACCCGTCACGACGCCTACTGGTTGACCTGACCTGACCTGACCCGACCTGGTCTAAATGCTTCAAGACATCATCTGTGATCAAAACTAACACGATATTCGTGATCAGCACCCCGAAAAACCCCTTAGCAGCCACACTTTACGACTTTCTAACAGATCCCGATTTTCCCGACTTTGGGTCATTGACCTGACCTGGAAGGTCAATCAATGACCTAGGACCTTAAAATTGGGTATCATCGGCTTCCTCTTGTCACGGGCAACACGCTCGTTTTTTCCGCGAAGCTCTAGCTCGATCAGGGGCCAAACGGCAAGGGGGGGTCCAACCGACCCCCCCCCCCCCTACACATTAGAAGCTGGCAAACGCCGCACACATGCGAGGGTTAATCCAATAAAGCTGTATCAGGTATCATGCACTAACCTAACTAGAGCTTAGGATCGTAAAGTTGAAGGAAGTGGAGTATGTTTTTTAAAAGTCACAATATGATGTTTTAATTAAAATAAGACGTCAATAGCCGTTTTCACGACGGCCATCTGGTACACATTTGGTGCACATCTGGTACAGATTAGGTCAGGGGCGGATCCAGAAAATCTCCAAGGGAGGGGCCATTAGAAACCAGGAGGCCCCCCCATAATCCCACCTGTTGGAGGCCCCATCTTCCCACTTGTTGGCCCCCCCCCAAAAAAACTGCGTCTATTGAGCTTATCTAGCTGTTCAGGCAACATCTCAACATCTGTGCAGGCTTGGAGGCCCTCTGTGCAGGTTAGGAGGCCCTGTAAAAGTGGTCATCTCTGTGAGTATAAGAGACCTCCAAGTTATGAAAAGCTTTACCAATCTTCTAACAAAGAAGTCTTCTCAGCTAGTCTTCTAAGAAATAACTAAGTGGGTAGGTTAAAAAAAAAACTCATCGGATTTCGGCCACTTTATTTTCAGGAGGCCCCCTTTTGAGCTTTTTAACTTTTTAACTTTTTATTTTATTTTTGAAAAAAATCGGCCAAGGGGGGGGGGGCATGGCCCCCATGGCCCCCCCTTGTATCCGCGCCTGGATTAGGTGCATATTTGGTCAAATCAGGTTCAGTGTGTCTCTTAGCAGCTATCAGCTAGGGTTGCACTAATTGCTTACATGCCTTCTTTGTCATATTATCAGAGAGTGTCATCGATTAAAACACTGAAATAAAGTCATAAAATGAAGATATTTGCTGTAAAAGAAATTAGGTGCCTATTTGGTCAAATCAGGTGCATTCGCCGAATAGCCCGTCGTGAAAACGGCTATTGTGAACTCACTGAAATACAAATACCTACTAGCCATTGCTACAGCTCTTGCCTATACCGTGAATAGTATGGTGGAACAAGAACGCAGGTAGCAATTACGCTTCTTCCTAATCTCCATTGGCCCTCCCCAGCAGAGACCCGATATCGGATAAAAAACGATTCGACGGGCTGTCATTATTTAGACCCTTCAATGACTGCCTATCTAGGTGGTAGGGAATTATTGAACACCAATAAACAGAGCTGATGAGCGAGGTTGGAAATAATGGACCATTGCTCCTCGCCCGAGCGGCCTATTTAATATTGGAGAGGCAATGATCACTGAGTCCTAATTTGATCTAGCTCATACGTTATTGTTGGAGTGCGCGGGCAGGTAAATTTTCTGTGTAGTAGCCAGTCTGACGGTAAATTCAGCGATATGCCACTAATCTGCAACTGTGTGTTGTGGTTTACACATTCTCTGCGTCAGCTCCCTGTATGGCACCTAATAAACCCCGTTCCATAACGGCGAGAAAATGGTGCATTTTTTCTTTATAAATTACACAAATTGTCTCGACAGAAAAGGACAAAGGTGCTGATGCTGATGCGGACTTATGCGGCTTATTGCTGATGCCGACGACAAAACCGCGTCTTGATCCGCCAAGGACCGTCACTGCAAAGCCAAGGCGTGTTGGCTGGTATAGTGCTAGGCATTGAGTGCAAGGCACATAAGTATGCCTGACAAAACAGATTGTTAACCGTTTCTGTGCTTACGAACGAATATTTCGCTTCAATTTTGAACAGTTGCCTCTGAGTTTCATTTCACCTGACATATTTTTATAATGTTAAGGTACGAGGGGCCTTTCGTTAATGTTGTCGGACTCCAACTTATGCTGCCCACATCATGTTGTCCAACGATACCTAAATGCACAAACCACGTGCTTGTTTATTCCTTGGAAGCAATGTTGGAAGCACCTTCACGAAAACATTGGGGATGTATATCAGGAGACAGGAAGTGCTGATCCCTTTCAATAAGAAGTTCCGATCCTCGGACTTAGAACGTTATGTAATGTTTCTCGGCAAACACGCTAGCAAACACGTTTCCATTTAATAATTGCTGTTACATAAAGACGTTTCTAGCGACGTCAAAAATGGCACAGATTTCCGGTTGTTTGTGATTTGGCAGAGTGGGACATGTTGCCATTGCCTTTAAAGGCCGTAAAACGGGACGTGGAAGTGGTGATGTATGGTTTGCAGTTTGCGCATCTAAAAGACAGGGACATTAGGCACGTGCGTAGTGAAAGCTGTTGATTCGTCGATCTATCCAAAACATATCATATCACCAATATCGAAGTATTGTCGGATTGAATAGTTCATATTGATACGACAATAAATGAAACAGATAAATGTCCCTGTCAGGAATAAGCATTCGGAGTTCGGACATAAGCTTTATGCTTCGTTTTAGTAGCGGGCTGTAATGAGGTAGAACAAGAAGAAAAAACACTTTGAAAATATTTTCGATTAAATTTTAATTAAACGTTATTAAATACCAGAGGAATATATGAAAAGTACGCATCAATATTTGACATCAACGTTGTCAAAAATACTCTGAAAAGAAGCTTGCGCCACGTAACACTACATTTGCTTCTTTCTCACTACCGGACGCTGAAAGCTGCGCCAAGTGATAGTTGCGACTGAGGACTGCGGTAAGCTGTACCACTGCACCATGTAAAGGGTGTGGACTGAGTTAAACTGCACAGTGCACAGGTGTCCAATGTCCATGTGATGTGGGCCATGCCGACGAGCGTCTGCGATGGGCTTGTTGCACTGCTGGATAGAGCCGATAGTTTAACGAATGCTTTCCATGCTCCATGCACAGCAAGTGCCTTGAATGCAACGCTAAACATCGGACATTTGAGCCAAATTTCAGTGAAAGGAATAACGGCACCTCGGTATCTGTTCCTTTGCATCCATCAGTGTATGCTATAGTCTGGAAGAGCTGTTTGAGAAGGTGTCTGTTGGTGCTGCTGTCTACGGTGTGGACCTTGATAAATCTGGGTGTTAGCCGCACCACCGGGGCGCAGATACGACGAGCTTCTGCAAAATATAGACACTTTCTTGGCTGAAATTCGGTCATGAGAACATTTGCGCGTATCGCGTAGTTTCCGTCGCACGTTCCCTAAAACACCTCCATCTTTTCTACCCACCTTCTGACTACGCTGACCGCCCCACGTACCGCCTTTCCACCATCTATAACTCGCGCACTGCCCGGTTAAAGCCACTGCGCCGTCGCCGCTCCGGCTCTGCCCGTAAAGTCCTCTCGCCCGGCGGCCAGGTTCTCTGAAGCCCGGCGCTAGCGGAGCTCTGCAATCAATGCACGATCCGACTCGGTGCGTGGACCGCTCCGAGTTCAACGACCTGCTGGTGGCGAGAACGCGACGCGTGTGCGAGGCTGGGCAGCACAGCAGTGCAACGACGAAACATTTGGCCAGCTACGTAACGCCCGCCCGTCCAGAAAGACCACTCCGCCTGGCGCGTAGGCTGCACCGCCGGCCGCTGCCAATCGCCCGCCTGGCGTATTAGACTGTACCGCTGAACGCGTTCGGTGAAGAGCGATGGATTAGTCTGGGAGGGCTATTTGTGGTGGTGTCTAGGTGTTAATATGGGATCAATTAACGTCACCGGCAGTCAGGAGAGTGATGAAGCGTCGACGTTCTAATGAGGTTCACGACGCCGCTAAAATACGTGCATCCATGGTGTCCGTTCTTCGAAGAAAAATATGTTCGCCCGTGATCGCCACCGATGTACTTTGTTCTTGAATTTAGCAGAATTTTTGAAGCTAAGCATTATTCACCACATAAGATTATTGATGCCTACAAAGGAAAGGTATAATCTGTTCGGTTGAAAACGTGAATCTTGTTGCATTGGTCATGCACCAAGTGCTGAATATTGCCTTCCTGCGTCTGTGAAAGAGGTCAGAACTCAGCACGTAGGTCCTGCGAAAAGACTTCAAAGACATGCCTGCATTCTTTTGTATATCGGGTCACCATCTATGCTGGTGCTGCTGAGCGGATGGTTATTGATTAAGTTGTAACTTTGAGATCAGTTGTTGGATGACAATTTGCTGGTCCTTTGGATTAGCCGTCCATTGCTTGATAAGAAGCCACTACTGTGAAAAGGATGACCGATGCCCTATCATATGGTTGTAAGCAACACGAGGAGGCGTAACTCAAAACATAGAGCGATTATGCAGTATGCCTGGGTAATTGTTCAATGTTCCCCATGCCTACACGACAGAGCGAGACAAAGTCGAAAACAAACGAATTGTTTCCATAATTGGGCCGGTCTGAAAATATGAATTAACCCGCGACCTGGTGGGGGGGGGGGCTATTTTTTGCCCCCCCTCCAGACTTTTCGATATATCTCCAGGACCGCTGCGCCGATCGTCACCAAACTATCAGTACCCTCCCGGAAACCAATTTTACACATTGTGACCAAAAATTTTTCCAAAGGCTATGAAAGGTTGGCCGGAAATGACGTCAGAGTGACGTCACGTTCTGCCGTTTTCGGCCCAAAAAAGGGTTTCGCGGGAAGAGCTGTCAGGCCTAGAGCTTTGCAAATACAGAAAAATGATAAAGACATAAAAGCTGTAGAATTGACAGGGCTACAAAACTGTTATCTCGGATTTTTGAAATTTTTGAATTTTGAACCCCAAAAATCAAAAAATAGATTTTTTGAATATAATATCCAAAAAATCAAAAAAGTTTTTTGAATTTCGCAAAAACCGGAATATATGTGATAGTCCATACCTCCTTCTATCCACATACCAAATTTGAGATTGATACCTCTTTTTTGGCGAAGTTATAGCGAAAAAACTGTTCAAAATTGATGACGTCAAATTTTCAAACTCAATTTTTAGCAATTCTAGACCTCGTAGCGCAAAACAAAGACCACCATTAGACTCCCCGTGACGAGCTGCATCGAATCGATACCCATTTTATGCAAAACTATCAACTTTAAAATTTGACCTTTTTTGGCCTGACCTTGACCTGACCTTGACCTGAACTTCACCAGAAAGTGACCTAAGCCGTACCTGATAGTCTTATAACCAACACCATTGAGTTGGAAATGAAAAATTGGCCATAAACATGCATCACACAACCTTAGTAAAGTTGGGCTCATGTGACCTGACCTGTGACCCTTGGTGACCTGACCTGTGACCTGACCTGGTATTGTCAGTGACCTTTAATAGCAACATATCTACTAGGCAACTGACGCCCTATCGCTGATTATCGACAAAATGCGTTTTCCTCGGTGTTATAGCGCATTCCCTAGCAGACCCGGGAACGGTGAAACATTTCATCTTTGACCTGACCTGTGACGTCATCGGTGACCCCGAGGTCAATGAAATTTGGTTTCTCACGACAAATTTGACAGGCCTTTCGAACGCCGTTTGAATTTTCCGGATCCGTCCAGTAGTTTCGGAGATACGAGGGGGGGGGGGCAAAAATAGCCCCCCCCCCCCACCAGGTCGCGTTATAAACAGACCCCACCAGGGCGCGGGCTAAGATACTATCTTCCGACTCCATGATGCTCAATGATGTGAAGTCGTGGTAAAGGTATATAAAATGATGTCCATTGCCCATGATGTTTAGCTACAGTACCTATGCATTGTGGGTCTTGATTTTATGTAATTAAAACGGGATAAATCATGAGTATTGTTGGTGTTTGAGGGCAACATTTTGCTTTTCAATTATGCTGATAGTTTCCTGAAGCCCTAACAGTCTCATCACAAAATGCCACGTTCAGAGAATTGTTTACCCATATCGTAAACAAAAGGCAAAAGCCCTGCATACTCATTATTGGATACACTGAACAGAGTCATCAGAAAATTAAAAAGCGCGTAAGACTGAGCCTAAGAAGCGCCTAAGCGCCTAAGACTTGCAAGAGGCAGAATAAGAACGAGTTATAGACTTGATGCATTTCACAGGATACCAATGAACTACGAAATGTAAGTTATGATCTTCGTCGAAAAAAAAACTATAAAAAACATTTACGAATCTTTTGCTAGATATGCGATTGTCCTTGTTGTTTAGACAAACACTCATCAACAATCAACCATAACCATGCTTTCAACTGATTTCCATACTATTTCAACAAGCTGAAACCACCCCACTCCAGTCTACACTACTAGGGGAAGGTGGGGTAAGACGGCCCAGCGGGGCAAGACGGACCACCAGCCCTCCCGGCTGAACCGCTGCTGGTAATCTACTGCTTTATGCACTCACTATGTTTGTTTTCCTTCGTAACAATGGCCACCTTGAGCTCATGCTGCTAGGGTGCATAGCTTTTGAGTTATTGAGAAAAATGTTGTTTTTCGTCAAACCGATCTAATATAAGAGGTCTACGGGTGATTCAATTACGGCGCCTTTCTTGCATGATTAGTTTCTATTTTGCACTTAACTGTGAAGAACAAAGTTATAAACTTAGTTATAGTCGCACTTTAGGAAAGGCAAGGTTTTGCAATGTTGGGCTATTTGACATATACGTCATGTTAATGACAGAATTTAGATTTGGGGCAAGACGGACCACTGTGGTCCATCTTACCCTGTGGTGGTCCATTGTACCGTGCATATGGAAAGTTCTTTTCCAAAACATTGACACAAGTTTAAGTAAGCTAATTTTTCAGGAAGGAGTCTTTGTTGCATGTGAGCCATGCATGAAAGTGCTCAGTTAGCATGCATTCATGCCAAACGACAATCAACACACATGTTCCTAGCTTTTAGCTGCACTTCCATCACACATGAGTAAAGCATAAAGGCTCATTTGGTTATTTTACCATTCTGGTTACTTTTTCTTACAAGAGTACAGAGCAGAAGTGAAACACACATGAACGGATAGCAGGCACTGCTGGGTGGTCCGTCTTACCCCACGTTTTTTCTTGTCTGAGTTTTTGACATGTCCCTCTTTAACAGCATCCACATTCCACAACCTAGATGTCTTTAAGTTGAAATTTAGTCTTTACACATATCAACAGAGGAAGGATTGAGCATTCCGAAGACTATAAATAATATGAATTACGAGAGCAGTGTAGCAAGATATGCGGCCTCAAACCTTAGCTGGTCCGTCTTACCCCACCTTCCCCTACACTCTCTCTGCGTTCGATTTCTTCTGTCCCTCCCCTCTCTCCCTCTCGCTCCCACGTCCTCCGGTAGCTCGCAGACGGGCTGTCGCCGACCGGCCCTCCGCCCCGTCCCAGTCAGTCGAACGACGGCCACCCCCCACTCTCCGGGGCAGTCCATGGCTTCCGCTCCGGCACCTGTTTCTATTGATCACAGGTAGGGTATGACGTCAAACCTAGCCGGCCAATGGCGCTCCGCTGACGCCCAGAGTGACGTCACACGTCCGCCGTCGCCGCCAATGACGTTGCCTGGACGGGAATCGACGCCGACAGAGGTTCGATGCGGCGAGCTGTGCCATCCCACTCCCCCGCAGCGGCCAATGGTCCCGCAGCTGTCGTAAAGGACATCGACAGCTTCAGGCAGCTGCTGTAAGGAGCCTCGACAGCTCCAGAGCTCCAGACAGCTGCAGGCCAGATCCCTGCAGCTGCCGATCCCTACAGACCCTTCATCCCTATTTCTCCCGCTAGGGCAGCTGCAGAAGTAAGCTGTTGCTAAGCATATCAAGGCAGCTGCAGTTCATTTCCCGATACATCTTCGAAGATGCAGCCTTTATCTATGTCTAAGCATCTATCTATTCACAGTCCATTTTTCGAAATGCCATTATCTTTCCAGTCAATGAGGCCATTTTGCAACATATATAACCAGCTGCAGACTTGCTTGATTGCAACGATGAGACCCAAATGCGACTCGCCTTCATACAGCTGTGAATTAATACCTAAAAGGCTCCAACAGGTGCAAACTTATTCTGCAGATTTTGGGTTGACGTTTGTGAGGAACAGACCGTGAGGGAATGGTTATTGCTGGGCAGTGGGCACTTGCTTCTTGATAAACAGAGTATGACTTCAGCAAACTGCATTGCATCACATTCAGTCTGTGACCCACATCGCCGCTCTTCCCGCCTGGGATCGGGCCAGCGGGACGTGCTAATTGTTGCCACCGATGCATCGTGCTCTGTCGGCGCGCTGCCCAAAATATCGGCCGGCCGGCCGGACAGCTCAGCCCTGGCTCCGACTGTGCCTCCGGCACGGGGCCAGTTCCGCACGGTCAGCTGGCGCCCTCATGTGATCCTCACAGGGGCACGGGTCGGGCCAGCTGGCGACTGCCCAGGGCGGGTGGGGGTGTGTGTACGCCGCGGGGGAGGCGGCGACCGCCGCCAGAGACAATAGAGGCCGCCAGTCGCCGCTGGCTGGCAGCGGGCCAAACCGGCGTGTCGATAGGCGCTGATCAGACCCTGGGGGCGACTGATCAGTGGCGATCGCACGGGACTGAGCCACGCCCCCCCCCCGGCCGTGGCTCAGTCCCGTGCGATCGCCACGGGTGCATTGGACCGGGGTGTGGTGGTGTCATTTGGTAAATGCGCGAGCTATATGGGTTCAGTCGAATCATAATACACTTACCCATATCGACGTATGCATATGCGCAGGTTTATAAAGGAAGGAAATGTGATAAAAGTACTCGCTTACTTTGGATTTGGCTTATCGGGTAGAAATGTTCTGCTCATGAGGGCTTACTTTTGAAAATGCTTCATGCAAGTGCTGGTTAAAGCGAAACCTTTTTTGCATTTTCGCGATGGGAAGAGGTTGTTAAATCGCGGAGCACAAATATTAGCCCGACGTTTATATTTCAGGTTAGGAGTATGAACATTGGACAAGATAGGCAGGTAAAATAGCCATACCTTACGGACAGTCCTACAAAGAATCCTACACATAGGTAAGTACATAAATGAAAGACAGGTGCCAACTGGTTATTGACGTTATTGAAATTCATTTTATGCTAATTTTTGTGCAATCGCATTGTACCTACATTTTATTCCAAACTAGAAGAAAAAAGGCTACTTACATACCTACAGCTGTATAAGTGCAGTTATATCCAGCAGCATTCATTGAACTTTTTCAGCCGAATTCCATCCCGCAATGGCGGTCAGCCTGAGATAGCGTCTGAACGGCTAAAGCTCACAAATCACCATCAGTAGGTCAACCAGAAGGTCAGCATATAAATACAACGAGGATCATGGATGGTGGCCTGTGGGTGGACCGGCAGGATGAGTAAATGCAGTATCCCCACTCCTAAAAAATGAATCAGAATTGCCTAGAAAAAAGACCGATAAAGGCACAGGCGTTGCTGATCGAGACCTGATGGTTATTCGGAACATTTTACAAATGCATATGGTGCAGAGGTCAGTGAAAATACAGCTTATTTTCAAAATATAGAGCACCTTTTATGGCCCAGAGCTCAGCGGTGTCCTCAGCTTCGGCTGGGTAGTAGGTATAGGCCTCACGCCAAGTTTTCCGTTCGAATGTATAATAATGAATTGCTTAATAAATACATGTTTGTCAATACATCGCGTGTACTTATTGACTCTAATTGCTACAAGCATCAGTAAATCATTTTGTAAAACAGGTGTTGGTGGACTGATTACCAGTGAAAAAGACGTGTTCTGGGTAAACATCATAAATGCTCCACACGCTATAATTAGTGCGAAACAAGCGAATTTGTCCAAAGTATTTTCGATGCAACATGTGCCTCGTGTTGACCTCACAATATTCATGTTGTTTTCCTAAATGTGCTATGCTCTTGGTGACACAATCATAGAATTGCACCTGTCTGCATGGACACTAATATTAAAATGTAAAACACACACTCTTATCGATAAGGTCATATACCAGACACTTCCCGGTCTGGTATATGACCTATGACCTTCGCTGCAGAATTATTTGACCCGTACAGAAAATTGATAAAACACTCGGCCTCGCTGCCCAAATTAATAAGCGACGCTTTTTTACATAATTATGTTATCACCAACTATTCGTAGGACCACATAAGCGCATGAGCCGAATTTTTATTCGGCTAATGCGGCTAATGTGTCGAGTGACCATGTTTACGAGGCGGGGTTGACATTGAAACAGTCTTGGGCTTTGCTCGCGTATGTAAGATAACACGGTGTCTTTAGTTTTGTCTGTGACGGTTCATGATAATAGATTTGACTGATCTATTTAAAAGAAGTGTTACGGGTCTGTGGCACTAAAATTCAATTTTCACATTCGACCTTCGATGGTATGTCTTCAGTCGTTGACGACAGTGGGCCCATTTTTTCCTCTAAATACGTGACAGGCCGGGAGACTGCACAGGCAGACTTGACCCATCACACTTCCCGAGTCATGTCATTTATGAAAAGTACTTCTGATGCATGGTGATTGGTGATGACATTTATTCAATCCATTTTGAGCGGCAGTGCTTAATCAAACGGCGCATTTTGTCTTTGTGTACAACGCTCTACCTTTGATGCTCTTGTAACACTGTGTAGATAATTAATCTGAGTATTCGTGATAACTCTATATTTTACATAAGTTACAGAAAATCTTCATGAAAGCTTACGGCAGCTTGGCTCAACGAACCATTCTATTAGTTTGGTAAGCTATTGGCGATATTACTATTGATTCACCAGCACAAGACATTATTCGACAGGTTAGGTGGTTGACGGGCTACATTTAATATGTTCATCATTATATCATTGAAAAGCGTTTTACACTGAACACAAAATGATATGGCATATCACAAAAATCTTGCGTATAACTTTTAAAGCAATGGCATAGCATGTAGCATTCATATTCAACCCTGTGTCACGACTGAATTTTGCCTTCGGCATCAGCTTCAAAGAAGGACCCAAAGTGATACAGATGAAAGGATTTAAAAGTCAACGAAAGAGAGAAAGGGGTGGACATAGAGAGAGAGAGAGAGAGAGAGAGAGAGAGAGAGAGAGAGAGAGAGAGAGAGAGAGAGAGAGAGAGAGAGAGAGAGAGAGAGAAAGAGAGAGAGAGAGAGAGAGAGAGAGAGAGAGAGAGAGAGAGAGAGAGAGGGAGGGAGACAGATACACAGACGGTCAAACAGACAGACAAACACACAGACAGACACACAAACGGACAGACACAGGGAGGGATAATACAAATGTATGCGGTTGCCGGTCTTCTCTGGATAAGTGCGGCAGGGACTGGATCCAGACAGGTGGTTTCCGATGGTTCGGCCGGCGCACGGGGCGCGTTTCAGCTCCACTGACCAAACAAAAGCGGTCGGCTCCAGCCAAAATCAACTGATTCGACTGAGTGGAGACAGCGGCCGCCGGGACGGAGCTGGTCGTTACACCAGAGTCGATTCGGCTCCATCGGAGGGGCTCGGCTGTTAGAGATGAACTAGCCGAGGTGGCGTGCCGTGGACATTATCTCACACTAGTCACGTGCCACCACGTGCCGGGGCTGTCATGTCATGCGTCCACGTGTAGCTGGGGAGAGAGGGAGGGACAGCGATGAAATGGGAATGAGATTGTGGACGGTTGTGGATCAGTCTCTGCTAGGCTGTGTTATAATTTGTTTTCCAAAAAAGAAGCACGTCTAAAGCCGGCTAACAGATAAGGTGTGCATTCAATATAACCTGAGCTGTGAAAGTCACTTTTCCGAAATATAAGCTTCAACAGGTTTACACATGAGTTCAGAAGCTGCCTGGTAATTTCTATTGCAAAAAAACTCGTTTCTAAATGCCAGAAGAAAATAATAAGGCTTTTGCTATGAACCCGTACCCAAGGCTAATTTGTTTGGCGCTTTACTTGCTTCCTATAACTCAACTCCGATTATATAGATGCCGAGCATTTCAGGCACCGGGAAGTAATTAATTGCAAAAGCAAAAAATGGAAACGCACAGGAGTATTCCGGTGAATCTCCACGCTTTGTAGAAAACTTAAGTATGCAAGAAAACCTAAGTAAAATGTTGGTGAACATGACGGTGATCACCATGATGATGATGATGATTATGATGAATGTTGACGGCCTCGTCGTCCCCTCGTCGTGCCGCTGCGGATGTCTCTCGTCATTCATCACGTCAAAATCACCAACATTATCATTATCATCATCATCATCATCATCATCATCATCATCATCATCATCATCATCAGCAGCAGCAGCAGCAGCAGCAGCAGCAGCAGCAGCAGCAGCAGCATCATCATCATCATCATCATCATCATCATCAGCCATCAGCAGCAGTCAACTCAGATTATGCGTGTACCCATACGGTAACTTAGGCAATAGGGCGTGACGTGCAATTGTATGCAATAGGTATGCAGTATGCACCGTGTACCTGCGTTGTGCATATATGCAGGCATATATGTAGCTATGTGGTGAAATTATTCTCTTTTCTCGCCATACATACAATTTGTATTCATTCACCTGAAAGCGAGAGCCCCGCATCGTGTCCTTCCGGTGCGTCCAGAATAAGGCGCTGCCATCGATACATCACAGTCAGGCTCCCACACATTCGACGACAGGCTCGGAGCCAATCAGACTGCGATCAGACGCGAACTATGACGTCACTGGTGGATCAGAGCTCCGACGGGGGCACCGACACGTGCAGTGTGTCGTGTGACCGCCGCCGCAGGACCTTCCGGCGGAGGCCTTCCGGCGGGAGGGGAGGCCGCTTCTGAGACACGCCCGCTCGGCCGAACCAGCTCCGGGGCTCGGGACGGAGCTTAGCCAGCCAAACATAGTGAGCTGGCCTTCGTACACGCAGTGATTTCGTTAATGGGCACCGATAGATACTAGGAAGAAAGGCAATCACCTTTTGTTTGTCATTTCTGATATCTGGGAGGCATGGGATAATCCGTCGTACCTAGTTCCATATCTATGTATGTATGGATTCGGAGTGGAGACCGACTATAAGCGACTTCGAATCTGAATCCTCTCTCGCTGACCCAACTCCATCTCATGTCGTACGATGTGCACGATTTCTATTGACATGTTTAGTTAAAAGTTTTTTATCTCTTACCTCTTTTATATCTTCATCTTTGTAGTCATTTTTTGTCTCTTACCTTTTGTCTAACAATGCCTAACTAGGGATGAATTTCAAGATCAAGCATAGGTATACAAATGACTGTTATGTAATATATAATATAATATTGCAATGCATAGATCTATCAGCAAAGCGAGGTTCTGTCAATGCTGGAAGGGCAGACGCAGAAAGCAAGTAAAATCAAATATTGGAAAATAATCTATCAAATATCCTGCCCAAATCAAATCCAACCGGGGCTTCTTCAAGAGGTCGACTTAATTAAGTAAATCGACCTCTTGGTTCGATTACCGCGGAACCGTCTTAGGATGGCTGACAGTCATAGGCGGCGGAACGGGGGGGGGGGGCACCGGGGCACCGTGCCCCCTTTGATTTTGGCATTTTAACATTAGCCCTATGGGCGTTGCATGGAAAGAATGGAAAGAATGGGACCAAAAGTCGGCAGTGCCCCTCTTAATTGATGGTTTTCCGCCGCCACTGGTGACAGTTCACCTTCCTCGCCTACATCGTTGTTGCACCAACATATCCGTGATACAACCGGCCGCATTTAGCGCCTCTGAACGGGAAGCTGCAGCTGAACCTTGACCTGCCCTTCATGTCAGGTCGACGGGCTGAGGCCTCCCACTCTCGGCAGCTCGTTCCAGGAAGGTGCCGCCCTTCGGGACCCACCCGGCCGACCAGTCGGATGTGTAGAATGTGTCGGACGCACTTCCGACTGCACCCGGCCAGGTAATATGACATTTGAAATGGCGCTGCAATGCTATCATGAACAGCGCAGCGGGCTCTGCTAACTGGGACAGCCCCCGACGAGTGTCGTGTAGCTTTTAGTATCGTCTCTTGGTCACGTGACGCTATGAACTGCAGTAAATTGGCGCTGACGTTATGTTTTTTCATCGTTCCGTCTTTTGCATCCTCAGGAAAGTCAAATCCTTCTCCTCCACACCCCAACCCCTGCTCCGGGCTGGACGGGCAACTCTATCCCATGCGGGAAGCTCCCGTATAGGAGCATGCCCGTAGCCGGGTGCAGTGAGTGTTTTGAAGGCTGGGTGACCTGCCCACTTGGATGGACTCAACCACGACCTGGGGTGCCCGCCCAGACCAATGTCTCCTAATTCCTATCATCCTTCCGGCACTGAAATGGCCTCGTCAGACCGAAAGGGTCTAACCCAGCAAAACAAACAAACAAAAGTGATGCTTTAGCGTGACGCTATGTCGCAACATAACGTCCTGCTTGGTTGCGACATTGTGGCTTGAAACGCTATCTTGGTGACGTAATGTTGCGATATATCAAGTCGCCTTGGTACTGCTTTCCTTGGTTACGTTTACGCCTTGGTTACTACGTTTTGACGCGTGACTTGTAACATCCCCATGGCAACGTCACCTCTATCCTACTGACGTGCCGTTAGCCCCTCTACCCGCTATATCTCTCCCCGTAACTTCAACTCGACTGTGCATGTACTTTACCCCTCTTTCGACAACTTCTGCCGGTGTGGCGGCCACGGTCCAACTTCTCACCGACTCTCCAGTCTCCACCCACACGTCCAGCAACTTCGTGATGACGCTGACCCTGCTGCCGTGATCTACGGACCATGGCAGGAGCCCAGCAACTGGTGCCATGGGCTGGAGGGGAGGGACTACCGTGAGTAATTTGATGTGGTTCTTCGATCCTTGATTCCTGTTTGCGAAACAGAAAGCAGTGCTTTAATTTCGGAGCATACCTAATCAGCGAGGTCAAATCTAAATGTTGGCGGAAGAGCACACCGGTAGCAGAAGGGCACAGGAAGCGGCGCTCTGTCAGCTCCGAGCTGTGCCGGCGTCCAATCTTCTCACCTGCCGCTGACACCGGCTCGGCCGACTCGGAAGCCCGCGCCGCTTCCTTCCGAGCGGCGGCGGCGCCCATTTCCGGCGGCCTATAGCACGCTCCGTCGCCGTCGGCGCCGCCCGCCGCCCGGCCATCTCTTATGCAGGGCGCCGCTGCCTCTGCGAGACCCACGACGGCCCCGTCGTGGACGACGACCGACGGCGGCCCGTATCGATCCCCGAGTGACGTCATATCCACCTGGCCGAGTGTGACGTCATACCTTCCGGTGGCCGACCAGCTGGCGACGTCGCCGATTGGCGCTGCTGGTAGTGACGTCATAGCCGTTCTCCACTGGCATTGGCTGGTACATGTGACGTCACACTTGTATGACGTCACACACCTGGCTGCTCTTAAGCGGACGGGGCGGCGAGCGACGTCATACTTGGCATCTGGGTGGCGGGCGAGGTGCAGGCGGGGCCCGGCTAGCGCAGGAGGAGGGCGTACATGCGATGCCAGGGCGGTAGCTCGGCGGACTCCCCTCGGCCACCGTTCGCCAGGAGCAGCAGTGAGGCGTCCTCTGGCCACGAGGAGACTGCAGGTACGCGCTGCCCCCCCCCTCCCCGCCGCGCCCCGCCCCGCCCCCGACGGCGGACGGCGCGGACCCAGTTCGTGTTTTGAAGCCACTTGCTAGCTGCTTACGACCGTCAAGCTATAACGGCAGCACGTACCTACTTGGCCGCGACTTGCAGCGACAGCACGTGCTAGGCCTGTTGTTTGACGTCATATGTCCGTGATGGTCCCGGTGCCGCGCCGTGAAGTGACCGTTCCAGTAGGGTCATTCAGCCGCTACCGATGGCATGGCATGCGATAGTTTCACTATTAACGTCTAATAACTTTAAAAGTGTCCAGACCCGTGTGAAAGTCGTTTGTCTTTTCTTTCCCGCACGGACCTTTTTGCTCGAATGCATGCTGCTCATAAAAAGTGCGAATAAGACGGATGAATGCATGGTCTTTCCGACATTCAAACTAATGGTTTTTACTTGAAGTGCCTTTTTACCTGATATTTGCCTTCTGTAACTCTTATAACATAACTGAGTTGTCATTCCGTTTTGCGCATATTTCAAGAGATCTTGCAAGCTTAGTTTGAACTTTGAGTGATAACCGATTACGTTATGTATGATCAAATAGCATGCCTGTTTAATTGTTTAAAAATTGGAGCTTATCGCACTTGAGTGATATCATCTGCTGAGTTTATTAAAATAACTGCCTCTTATAGCACCGTGTTTTTACATTCCACCTTAATTGGCCCAAAACGCTTAATTATTTTTAAATAATAACAATAACGTACCTAATTCATTCACTCGATATAATAGTGAGATAAGAAGGAGCGTCTTTAAAACAAATCTACTAGAACAGCCGTTTTCACGACGGGCTATCTGGCAAATGCACCTAATTTGACAAAATCTGCACCAAAACTCTTTTACAATAAGTATCATGAATCTTCGTATCATGAATTTATTTCAGTGTTATAATCGAAAATAATGTCTGATAATTTAAAAAATGAGGCACATAAGCACCTGTACAACTCAACTTTTAGGAAACACTGAGCCTAATTTGACCAAATATGCACACCATTTGCATCTAATCTGCACCAAATGTGTACGAGATAGTCGTGAAAACGGCTAATATCTAACTTTCAATAATTAGAAGTTAAAACATAGGAAAATAAAACGGCTAGCGAGTCAATTTATATGCGCATACCGCCGGGCCCGGCGTGTTCATCGTTTGATACGGTGCAATACATCTGAAATATCCCTGCCCGAGTCACTGAACTGTGCTCGGAGTGCACCCGGCTAGTGGCGCCATCTGAGTCCCCGGCATGGGCTGGAGAGGAGGCCCAACTGCCGAGACGGTGCACGGATTTACTGCAGAGACCGGGATACCATCTGTTGTAGAGTAAGCGCAGCGCAAGCCGGCAGGGTAGAGGAGATGAAAAAGATTATTTCGTCGCGTCGCTACGTGAAAGAATGCTTGTAATCGTAGCACCATAAAAAGGCAATAGTTGACGAGGATAAAAGATGTAGGACGTAGGCCCCGAGAAATACGAAAGTCGTGGAACTCTCACTCAAAATGTTTGATTATATGCTTGAGTAAATTTTAAAAGGCACTAGGGAAGGTAATCCTTTGGCAATCAGGTCAAGAGTAAATGAAACCTGTGTGATGCATATTGAGGGATTAATCCTACCGTTAACTTGGGAGCAATGTACCAAAATTGATCTGCTGGAACTAGCGATGCACCTTTTGCCTTAAATGAATTTGCTCTTAGTCGGTCATTTTATGACGTGGTGATCGTGACGGCCCTCAGCCGTCTGTCAGTCAGTCGTCTGTCGCTAATAGTTAATCGTCTCACTAATCGTCTGTCGGTCTGTCTATATTTCGGTTTATCTGCCGGTCTATCGGTCTATCACTATCAGTCTGTCGGTTTGTCGATTTGCTGGTCTGTCAGTCTGCCGGTCTCTCGGTCTGTCTGTTGGTCTGTCGGTCTGTCGGTCTGTCGGTCTGTAGGTCTACCAATCTGTCGAGCTGTCGTCAGTCCTCCATCCTCAGTCCTCTTGCGGTCTATCGGTCTTTCAGTCTGTCGGTTTGTCGGTCTGTCGAATTGCCGGTCTGTCAGTCTGTCTTTCTCTCGGTTTGTCAGTCTGCCACTCTGTCGGTCTGTCGGTCTCTCGGTCTCTCGGTCTGTCGGTTTATCTGTCTATCGGTCTGTTGGTGTGTGTGTCCGTCGACCGTCGGTCTGTCGGTCTGTCAGTCTGTCGGTCTGTCTGTCTGCCTGTCCGTCTGTCTGTCTGTCTGTCTGTCTGTCTGTCTGTCTGCCTGCCTGTCTGTCTGCCTGCCTGTCTGTCGGTCTGTCGGTCTGTCGGTCTGTCGGTCTGTCGGTCTGTCGGTCTGTCGGTCTCGCGGTCTGTCGGTCTGTCGATTGCCGATCTGTCAGTCTGTCAGTCTGTCGGCCTGTCGGTCTGTCGGTCTGACGGTGTGTGTCCCTCGGTCTGTCGTCATTCGTCACTCGTAAATTGTCTATCGCCAATCGTCTCTCATAAGTCGTCAGCCGTCAGTGGTAAGCCCACGGCCCACGCCCCGCTGGGAAGGGGGGGGGAGGGGGCGATTCTGCCCCATTGTCTACCTTCTTAACAGTCGTAAAAGGCGGGTAAAACGACAATTGAAAACTCTGAATTAATCGTCATTCTTCAGCCGTCCATCGTTAAAGCGGTCGCGCGGCAGATCGTCCCTCGCACATCCGCCTGTCTCTCGTCCTTCAATATCGGCCCGGGAGCCGGGCTGGCGCGAGCGGCCCGTAATAAAGCCTCGTTCACATCTCGACGAGACCAGTCCGGTGGAGCAGAAGCTTGACGTCCGGGATCGCCCGTGCGAAGGGGCTTGTTTCTCGTGCCCGTTCGAGCGCACGTTTAGAGAGGGGCAGATAAAAGATAGTGCGAGTCAGATGGGAAGAAAGGAAATGTTACTTTGGTCTGTAGTGGAATAATTTGATGAGAGACTATCGGTAGTTGTTGGTTTGTCTAGCCGTCGGACGAGCACTGTATTGCAGGATACCACAGATTCGGAGTTGCTTTGATTGGTAGTGACCGTCAATACAAATAACAGTGACTGTTCGTCACTTTCCGTTACGCATCATAACAAGCATCTAGGTATAACACGCTCACCGTTGCCTCGCTTCTACTCAAAATCGGTGGGCTTTCCACTCCGCCGTTCTTAGACTCGGACAGCGGTTGTTCGGAGCGTTTCCCATCACTGGCTCCGGCCCCGTCCTTGGCTTCTGAGCCGCTCCAATTCTTAACTCGTCTTTCACGTATGCACCACGTGTGCGGACGGATCAAATCACGCGAAAACCATCGAAAATGGGAGCGAATTTTCCCCATTTGGTGGCCGGCCTAGCGGGCCGGCGCGAGCATCGACCGTTTGTCGGTCAGCTGTTCGCTGCCGGTCGGTCGGCTTTAGTCGGAGTCGGCGCACCGACCATCGGCTTTAGGACGGTCACACACGCCAGCTGGCGTGACGGCTCTGCCGCAGTGTGTGACGTCAATGAACGACGTCACACCTGAGTTTGACGTCACCCGACGGCGCACCTCAGCCAAGTGTCGGCGGCGACGGCCCGGCGCATTGTTTCGGGCGTGTGTTTATGTATCGGCGGGCGGTGGCCGGACCACGGCTGGCGCGCCGCCGCCGTCTCAGCCGCTGCCGGCATGGCCCTCAGGGGTGGGGGCCTCAGAGGGCACCTACCTACCTGAGAGGGCCTCAACCATTCACTGGTAACGATAGCTGCGTGAGATATACACACTGATAATATACGAAATAGGAGTGAAAGTTCGACCCACGGACCATATTTTTTCCTCGAGTCACCGTTAAATGATAGTTTCTGCCTTTTCCAAATTGTATTACTATACGTCAATAGCGAACAACTATACTTTAAGGTGCGTGAAACGTTCAAACCATGCATTCATAGCGTACTCAATAATCATTTCTTCATCTGTGTACCCAAATGCAAAAACAAGTAAGGCTTGCTTATCTGACCAAGCCTGGTTGTACTAACTGCTTCAATGACCTCTGTGGCACATTTGCGTCTAGACAAAGTTTTAAACGTGAATATTCTTTTCTTAATAGCTAAGTCTTTATCAGAAGCGTGTTCTATTTGTATCATTAAAAATGCTCTGTTCGACCTTTTGGTATTATAAACAGCACATTCCAATAGGTAGGTAGCTATTGCTTTGCATGTCACCAATTTTGTTTAGCAATGCTTCGGCCCAGTGGTGCTGGCGGTTTGTTTTAGTGATTTGGATCTATTTATGAATTATATATAGCAATATTTTTTCTGCCTTTTAATAACACTCTAGGAACTTGCAATATTAGTAACAATGCACCGTACAAATTGCGCATCAACTGCGAATCGCAAATATGAAATACTTCTTTGCAGAATCATGTCCTGTGCAGTTTGTTATGCACTTTCCTCTATCAACCGCTTCTATTTCTATTCCTGACTGCTAATTACTAATTTTGCCTACAAGAAGGCCTCGGCGCGCCGTTAGTTTTACGTTCCGCGCTCCCCTCCATTTTCCCTTCTGCGAGGAACAATTACAGTCCAGACTCGGCGACCTTCCTCGGTGCTCGACTTCCCCCCGGTCTACCAGAGCCGCCCACAACAAATACCACCGCTCAGTCACTCCCGAGACCGTCTTCGGCGCATCAGGGGGTTCACACGAGATTAGACGGCGCTGCTCAGGCGGGAAATCCACCCACGGCGAGCCCCACGCGCTCGGACGGCCGTGTCCGGCGCGCTGCTGTCACAGCCTACCCCTTCGTCAGCCCTCGGGGCGGCGCGGTACCCGGCGTGACGCGCGCGGCAGGGCACACGCGGTGACGACACAAGAAGCTTCCTATAAACAGGCGACAATCGGCGCGCGGCGGTAGTTGCGCGCGACGCCAGCGGCAGTGAGGAGGCAAGATGTGCTGTCTCTCGCCCAGTGACGACTTGGAGTCGCTTCTGTTCGAGCTGAACCGACTCGGTACTGAGCTGGAAACTATGGCCTGCGACTCGGAACCTGACTCAGACTCAGAACTCGGTACGTTGGGCTCACGCCGGGGAGATTTGACGATAGGCGGTGATCAGAGATATCGGCTGGGTAATGGTCTGACGGTGCGGTGTATGACCGGCGATGGGTGACACGGCGCGGCGGTCAAAGTTCTGGAGTCGGTCACCTGCGCACCTCGGTCACCTGACCTGGCGGGGTCAGCTGCAGCGGCGTCGATGACGTCATCACCTTGGGCCTAAAGTTGTGCTTCGGCATCTTGGCACCACTCACAGCGACTCCTGCCAATCCTGAGTCCGGTGTTCGCCAACTGGCGTCGTGACCTGTCTGAGGCACCTGAGCTGACCCGCATCCGCACACACCGTCCGTCCGGCTCAGTGGTTCCAGCGGCCACTACCGGAGACATTTCCGACAGGACCCCTCGCATCTCTCTATCCCTACCCCCAGAGCAGGGGGCAGGTCTCCGTCCGGTCCCTCCGCCCCGGGCTCCTCCAGTGGCACACCCACCCCGCCGACGGGTCGACCCCCAGCCGCCCGCGGGCCTGGCAACAGGCCACCCGCACCGGCATCGATCCAAGGTGTGACGTCAAACTGTGACGTCAAACGCTTTGATGGCTCTCCTGGCGGGGCGGGCGTCAACTGTGACGTCACACTGCAGATGTGACGTCACACACGGCGGCGGCGGCGGAGGCGGGGCCAGCGCGCCGTCTTGGCTCGGCTCGTCTGGACGGTAGTCTGTTGCTTGTGCTCCTCCTGGCTGGTCGGGAGGTGGACGCGTGCAGGTCTGTCTCCGGTGGTCAGCAATCGGTGGAGACCGGGTCAGCGCTGGGTCACAGCCAGGTGACCGGGTAGGACAAGCCCGCGGGCACAGCCCTCGTCTGAGGGGTCCAGGTGAGATAAATTGGATAGGAAAGGGGTGGGAGGGGGTTCACCGTTCCGTGCTTCTATCCTCAGGATACTGAAATCCTTCTCCTCCACGCCGCAACCCCCACTCCGGGCTGGACAGGCACCTTTATCTCATGCGGGCTGCTCCCTTGGAGCGGCATCGCTGCTCCCGAGGGAGCGCACCCGGCCCCGTAGCCGGGTGCAGAGAGTGCTTGGGGGGCTGGTCGGCCTGTCCTGTCGGACGGGCTCAGCCCCGGCGACTCTCTAGGGTTTCTGCCCAGACCAATGTCTCCCCTAATTCCTACCATCCTTCCGGCCCTGAAATGGTCTCGTCAGACCGAAAGGGCCTACCCCCCCAAAAAAAAGGAGGGGGATAGTGCGTGCGCTGCGTTTGGGGAAGGGGAGTCTGACCGTTCTGTTCGTCTGGAAGACAGACTTTGGCTTAGTCGTGTAATAATTACTTGTTTGAAGAAGCTACAAAGTGCTAATGGATACTGCTCACATTTAATTCACATCGCTGAAATTAGAGGACACGGTAGTCGGTACTGGTATTGAACTCGCGGTTTGAAAAGTGAACTTCCGCAAAAGAAATTTTGACTTGTTTCGTATTCTTCAAAACGATCTAAGCCATCAAGTAGGGTGGTGATTGATAAATGATAAAAAAACAATTCATTGCTCAAACAAGTAGAAGTATTCACTATTCAGTGGCTAAAATCTTTTCAGTTTTACCTTGTATCCGTTTCGAAAACTCGTGAGATTTCAAACTGTTTATAAAGAAACGTCAATCGTTGACTTAAAACTTAATTTTGTAAATAAAAAGCAGCGCACGTCTTTTTACAACTGCACCCGTCTATGACCCGAGCCGTCTTGGATACAACCATGGGTTCAATCCTGAATCGCCAATGAGGCATGCAAGTCACGATAGTATTCCCGATGGGGGTGATAGACGTCTAGGTGCATACCGCAAGCGCCGGCATGACGGCGTTTCCTAATGTCCTAGTCCTGGCGGCTATTTTTAGACCGTCTGCAGCTGAATCTGCATTCTGCATCAACATCAGTTACTATAAACAGACCCGCGCGGTCAGAGTCCCGAGCGGATGGTCAAGGCTGACCGGCGACGGTTCATGGCTGTTGGGTGCGCTCCCCGGCCCGGCGCCGGGAGTGTCACCGGCTCGACGGGGCCGCGTCCAGCGGACCGGGTCATTAGACGTCAGACCACGTCACTCATTAGCCTGACCGGCCGCAGTTGTTCGCCGCGTTACCGCGATATTTGTTATTGCGGGGGAGGGCGGTAGTTTAGGATATACACGGCTGAGTGGGGACAGGCCAGGGGAGGAGTACGGGGAGGGATGCTTCTGATGGAGCGGGGTGAGAGAGGGTATGGCTGGGACAAATTACTCTCTGTCTGATGGATGGTGTCGGCAGGGAAGGCGGAAGTGGACCTGATGTGCCATATGATCAATGGCTACTTGCTCGAGTGAGTCTTCATTAGCGGCCATAGTTCATATTACAAGTTGTTGATAAATTTATTATTGCAATCTATGGAATGGCGCCTGGCGAGATAAATTCTAATCGCTCTGACCATCGTTAGTCCCATCATTATTTCGTATAGATTGCTTTGCTATTAATGGAATTTGCATATTTGGTTCGTTGAAATACTATGAGAGGGCTTGCTCATTAAAATCTGGCTTTGATCGATAAAAGTTTACAACCGTTCCCACTTTGACCATAAGTCACTGATCGCTGGAAGATTCGTGCAAGCTTTCTTTACCGTGTGTAACGGGAACAAAGGACGGCAGGTATTTCATAGATAGCTGTCGCAAAGATAGTTTATTACATTGCAATATAGGTAACGCAGATTTATTCACATCTCCATCGTGAATTGGCACAGACTCAGCACGCTCACTCACTTCTCGTTCATTCTCATTAGCCTCAATCAGAGAGCCTCGGGGCCACCTCCATTACCGTATGAAGAGCACTTCAGTGTCCTTAAAATGTCACCTTTTCCCAGCGGTGGCGGACTCACTCGAACGGGCCACCAGTCAGAGGCTCGGCCGGGCTCTGCCCCAGCCTGGTCATTAACCTGGAGCCCCCACCTGGCCGGCCGGGCTCGAACGGGTCTCCTGATCCCCACCTGCGGCCACGGGGGCGGCGGCGCACCTCATTGCAAGGCAGAGTGGGTCCCAGCGGCGGCGGCAGACCCGTACATCTCGATCCGGCCGCGGGTCACAAACACGTGCCGAGAGCGCGAAGCCAGCGCGCGCCGCTGCACTGCCCGGCATCGATCCTCGCCCCCGCCCCCCTCCGCACCCCCTCGGTCATGAGTTGGGCGAGCACGGGGACCGGAACCAGGTCATCGCGCCGGCGGACTCGGAACGGATCGATGCTGCCGACCGGTAGTGGCACCTCCGTCCGACAGCCGGTCGACCGCAGACGGCCGCCGCCGCCGCCGCCGCCGCCCAGCCGTCTTTATTGGGGCGACTGAGCGATGTCCAGTAAAAACTCAATAATGGGCCGGTGGGTGGATGTAGGCCCAGGAAGTTAGGCAATGATTTGATGCACGTGGCGGACGTAGTAAATGAGTAAAGTTTCCTGTCACATTCGGTTGTATAGTGCTTACTGACTTCATCTCGCGACTAAGCACAGTTATATTGTGTGACAATTGACAAAGCCCAGCGTGAGTCATATTTATGCAGTCGTTTACGTTTGTGTTGGCTCACGTGCACACCAAAGCGACCTGTTGCTCGCCCGCGTGGCGCCAGTCTGTCCACTCGTCATTCTGTGACCGTCACATCCCCACCGCCGTCCTATTCTCCCCGGCGCCGGTACCGTCAGAGCCAAGCCGAGCCGCCACGCGCCGCGGCGCGGCCACGAGGGGAGAGAGGCGCCACAAAGAGTGACAGACACCGGGCCGCCCACGGGGGCTGTCAGCCGTCCGCTCTGAATCACCTGTCCAACTGACAGCTCCCTGGTGACGGCGGCGGCGCCGGCGGGCTCCAGTCGTCACCCGGAGCCGCGGCCGTCACCACCGGAGTCCGTTCGACACTCTGCCGGCACTCCGTCCGACACTCCGTCCGACACTCTGCGAACACACGGTCCGACATCGCTCCTGCTGGGCACTCCGTCCCGTTCAGACGAGTTCCGTACGGGCCTCATCGGCTCGTAGCGCCGCCAACGCACCGCCCGTGGCGCCCCCTGCGTACCTGCGTTCCGACCGCCCGTCCAACCCAGCTCACCTGCATCGTAACACCTGAGCCCCATCACCCAACTCCTCGATCCTAACTCGCTCACATCTCATACCTCTCACCTAGCTCTCGGAAATCAAAGCAGCCGTGTGTCCGCCCGGCTCGCGGTGTCGTGATCGGAATTGGTGGCCTCAGTGTCCGGCGCCGCGCGCGCCCAGCTGCAACCATTGAGCAGTTCGCGTGTCAAGACGGCCTGATGACTGCCGGGCCTCTGAGCGCCTTCGCCCGTACGTATTTGGGTGCTTATGGGACCGCGAGCGGTGACCGATTCCTGAATTCAGGCGGTTAGGGTACGAATATGTGGTACGATGCCGGATTTCAGAACTTGTTTGGAGACGTTCGGAGATGTTTGGAATGTTGAACTCTCTGACACTGGAGACCGGTTGCGTCTTTCCCTGATCAGCCGGTTATGTGAAAGACGATGTTTGTGTTTGGCTCGGTTGTAGATTGGTCAGTGCAGCGCTAACGAACGGTATCTCTCTGTTACAGGACCGTCTGTTCAGTCTTCTGCCACGTCCCACTGGTCTTCGAGCACCAGTAGTCCGGCGCAAAGCATGCTCCTTCTCCAGCCACAGGTAAGAGAAAAGTGGAGAGAGGAGAGAGAGAGAGAGAGAGAGAGAGAGAGAGAGAGAGAGAGAGAGAGAGAGAGAGAGAGAGAGACCTGATTTCAATGTAAATGAGACCATTTCCTACTCTGACATTAAATCACTTCTCCTTTAAAGGGACCCTCCCACCTTAACATTATATTTGAGTTGAGATAGCCAAAATGGGGTCCCTGGCTCACAATTACCGGTTTCGACACTCACAACATCGATAAATGCCTTAAATCGGAAATATTGAATTTCAAAATTGCAGCATTTTGATTCAGAGGGGCTAATGCATAGGAATACCCCTCTGAATGTGTGACGTCATCGCAGATATCTAACGATTTTTAAATGTTTGACTAAAACGTTTTGTAGCACGCGGGGGTATATGCTGCTTTGCGCGCAACAAATGCCGCACTTTCAAATAAAGTCGCTAGGAACAGCGGAGATCCCAAAAAGTAAACAAAAGTAAAAGTCTAATATCTTAAAAACCGGTGAATATTTTTCGATGAAATTTGGTAGATATTCGTTTTTGCTCTTTCTGAACCGAGCGACATCACTTTCATGCCAATTCATTAACTTTTTTGAAGGTGGTAGGGTCCCTTTAAAGAAACCCGGAACGTTTTATTTCCTGGGTCACTGGCTCATTGTTTTTAGCTTTAAAGGGACAGTATCATCGAAAAAAAAATCAATGTATGGAGCTGATTTTTTTTTTACTAGCATTTCTTATTTTTCTGAATCAGAAAAACATAGTTTGAGGACCGAACTCGGTGAAAAATATTGCAACCACATTTCATTTTCATGATTCATTTTCATGAGCGAACCACCACTATACAAGCATGGCCGCCAGTTTGGAAGCATGCAAAATTACTACAGAACTGGCGCAGATAATACATTATTGACGCTACGCTTACGCGGTCGTTCTTCTGATTGAGTTGTCCTTAGGGAGAGGTAGCCTGAGGTATTGCCTATAAAAATATCACGTGACAATTGGAGGGAGTGACAATTGGACGTGACAATTGACTATGGGAGAAAATATCACGTGATAATCACGTGATAAACGTCATACATTGGAGGGAGATTGTGATTCAAGCTGGAGGAATTCCTTTGTTGAGCCGCTAGAATCCGAAGGAAACAGCGGAAATTGCCTACGACTATTTAATGAATTTAACGGTGATGAATAAGTGCAAAAAACGTTTTGGCTTTATAAAATTTGATGAAATGACCAGGGTAAAAGTTTTATTACTGGCGGTCAATTCAAAACGGCGCAAACATTTAAACAGTGAAGATAGTGAAGCACGATTCTGCACGATTCAAAGTGTGGTACACCTTTCGTACTTTGAGCGGCGATAGCGGGATAACGGTGTGGAGCTTCGAGGATCGGTCTTCAGTTCCCGGACCAGAAAGGTGGGGCCTATGCAATGTCAAATTTCATCAAAATGGTGATACTGTCCCTTTAACAACGCTGCCACTGATATGGAATGGATATTTGTCGCAGATTGTCCGTTCATTTGTCTGGAAATAGTTGCTAGCTTGCATCAGCAGCGGTGGCCTCTGGAAAAATGCCGCGGTCAACTCGGCCTCAATCTACGCCGGCATTAATGGATTGGTCATGTAGGAACTGGTTGCAGTTTGGCAGATTCCGCCTGTGACGCGAGCGTTGTTTGCGCGCAGGGGCACAACCAGCAGGGTTTCTCGGCTGTCCCGGACACGTACTCGTACGAGAGCGGCTGCTACTCGGCCGGCGGACAGCAGGACGAGTTCAAGCCGCTGATCGAGTGCAGCGCGGCCGCCGAGCCGGCCGAGACGTCCCTGGCCGACATCCTGCAGACGGAGATGTTCGCTTCGGCCGTGGACATGAAGCCGCAGCCGTTCTACAGCTCCCCGGCGGCCAGTCCGCCGGCGGCCGGGCCGGCGCGCGCCAGTCCGCCCGCCGCCGACCCCATGACACTGCCCAGCTTTGAGGAGACGTACGCGCCGCGGCCACGGCTCGAGCCGTACCCGTACCGCCCCGAGAAGCCCACACCCGAGTACGGCGCGGCGTACGGCGGCTACACGGCCGACTACAGCCAGCTGTACCAGCGCGGCGGAGCGTTCTCGGCGCCGGAGTCGTACGCCGCCCAGCCGCGCTACCCGACCGAGCTGTACTCGCCGTTCTCGGGCCACCCGCCGGCCGTACCGCCGCCGTACCCCGGCCACGCCGCGCCGTACCCGGGCGTGGACGGCGGACACTCGGCGGCCGCGGCAGCGGCGGCCGCGGCAGCAGTTGCCAAGTCGAGACGGTCCAGCCTGCCGCTCAGCCTCAGCCGACAGGACGGGTTAGTGTCTAAAAATACTGTTTCTAGCTGAAACGTAGAGTGTGCTCATTTCTTGGTAGAGATCATTGTTTGTAGGTTGTAGCATAGATAATAGCTCGAGGCTTAATCTTCTGTTGACTAGCAACACCAATTAAGTTTTTTGTTCCACCGCAAACTGACTGGATAGCTGTGTTCTACATACAATCGGCCCGTTTGAGAGGTTAATGCTGGTAACTGAAAACATACCACCGACAAATATTTGCACTTCCCGCCACATGACTGGGAACCTGAGTGGTGAGGGAACAATTCTATGCAAATTCCCAGACGGTGCTGTTTGCTCACGATCACAATCAAACTGTCGTGGTTTTTATGACGGAGCACATATGTTTCCGTTCGGTACAACGGTGGCTTGGCTGTTTCCGTTTTATGTTAAACGCGAAAACCTTCCAACGGTTCCGTATATTACTTCACAATACACATGGTTTACAAAATTTACAAGACACTTTTAATATTATATCACAACTTGATTCCGGTGCATTTCCGAATCGTGACTGCCGATCGATCAGCGTGAGACTGACGGTGACGTTTCTCCCCAGGCTGGATATGATGCGTATGAGGATCGGCGGCTCCTCGCCGGCCACTCCCAGCGCCACCTCCTCGCCCACGTCAGCCCGCGGCTCCCCGACCGACCAGAAGCCCAAGTCGCCCTCCCTGCTCTGCGCCGTCTGCGGCGACACCGCCGCCTGCCAGCACTACGGTGTGCGCACCTGCGAGGGCTGCAAGGGCTTCTTCAAGCGCACCGTCCAGAAGGGCGCCAAGTACGTGTGCAGCACCGGCAGCCAGAACTGCACGGTGGACAAGAGGCGGCGCAACCGGTGTCAGTTCTGCCGCTTCCAGAAATGTCTCCAGAACGGGATGGTGCGTGAGGTGGTGCGCACCGACTCGCTCAAGGGCCGCCGCGGCCGGCTGCCCAGCAAGCCCAAGTCGCCGCAGGAGCCGCCGCCATCGCCTCCCGTGTCGCTCATCACGGCGTTGGTGCGCGCTCACGTGGACACGTCTCCGGACGTGGCCAGCCACGACTTCTCTCAGCTGCGCGTGCCGGACGGCTCTCAGTCGCCCACCTCCGAGGCGGACAGCATCCAGCGCTTCTACAGCCTGGTGACGTCCTCGATCGACGTGATCCGCGGCTTCGCCGAGCGCATCCCCGGCTTCTCGGAGCTGTGCCGAGAGGACAAGGAGCTGCTGTTCCAGTCGGCGTCCCTGGAGCTGTTCGTCTTGCGGCTGGCCTACAGGTGAGCCCAACCGGCGACACCCGCAGAGCCGCCGTGCTCAGCGGATTTACTATTCCGATAGCAGTTTTTAGGATGGAGCATTTCTTTTTACTGTCGAGCAGTCCCACTGATATGACTAAAATGGCTAAAGTTCTGGATGCACCGCAGTGACAGGAATTTCCAGCAGCCGACAATCTTTATTGGTTTTAGTCATTCGATTATATTCGCAGCGCCGACGGGCTCCGCTTTTAGCAAAACAACGGATTAGCGACAAAATTAGCTTCTCATAGACAACACCTGCACCGACAGCTTGTTTGAATTATATGGCATCATAAACCCATCAAAATTTGGCATTCGTGGCATATCATTTCCGCCACCAGCAGCAAGCATACCAGTGCCAGATCGCGTCGGGGTCATCAGCCAGCTAACGCCCACGGTTCTCCTCTCCAGGTACAACCCGCAGGACGACAAGTTTGTGTTCGAGACCGGTCTGGTGCTGCACCGCCTGCAGTGCGAGAGAACCTTCCGCAACTGGCTGCAGCCCATCGTGGACTTTTCGGCCAGCCTCCGAGCCATGGAGCTGGACGTGTCGTCCTTCGCCTGCCTGGCCGCCCTCACACTCATCACTGGTGAGTTCGCTGACGTGAAGAAGGTGATCCGGGTGACGAAGGGCGACCTTTGATGACGTGGGTTAAGATAACGCTGACATGCATCGACGTCTGTTAAGTGGCTGCTTGAGCATTGCGCGGCTAATTGGAAGCTCGTGAGATGCGTTTGAGCCAATTTGACAACTGGTTCTCAGGAGAAGGATTGTGTGTGATATCATCGTAGATAGGAGCCACTAAAAAAGCCGTCTCCGACCTGCACCAGTCTTGCGGGGATAGATCGTGGTCAGCACAGACAGGATTACATGGCAGCCCTGATATCACACACTGTGCACACACTGTGGGAATTTACGACTTCCGATAAGTTTTCTGTCTCGTTGTAAACGGATAACGGGGAAAATACACCGAACCCGTATTGTAGCGCTGTGTCTTTATTTCAACGATGTAAACGATTGGATTTTCTGTCACACAAAACTACGTTTCTCTGAGCAGTTTTTCCGCATTGGTTGGACACAAGCGATGGATATTGGATATTGGTTGGATAGCTTTGAGCTAACAGTTTCGTTCCTTTCTCGGCAGACCGTCACGGCGTCAGAGAGCCGCAGAAGATCGAATCGATCCAGGGGCGCATCATCAACAGCCTGCGCGACCACATCACCTACGGGAGGGGCGTGAAGCGCTCCTCCACCTACATGCCGCAGGTGCTGGGCAAGCTGCCCGAGCTGCGGTCGCTCAGCCTGCAGGGCCTGCAGATCCTGTTCTACCTGAAGCTGCAGGACCTGGTGCCGGCACCTCCCCAGATCGAGAGTCTGTTCGCGCAGGGTCTGCCGTTCTAAAGGGCAGCCGGCGCACCCCACCGGCCGGTCAAATAATCAAAACGGCGAGGCAGTGCCGCCCACTGCCTCTCTCTTTCTCTGGCGCTCTGTCTCTCCTCTATCTCGCTCTCTTCCTATCTCTATCCGGCTGTCCTATGTGCGCTGGCTGGCGCAGCCGCAGCTGTGAGCGTGTGAGAGTCGCTGTGAGTCGGTGAGAAGTGGAACTGTGGCCGCAGGCCGGCCGGGACGCAATGCGCAGGACGCGAACTTATCGCGCGGGAATTTGTACGTATCGGCGACTGCCAGACAAGCAGGGAGGGCGGGTAAGAGCGCGAGAGTGGACGTTCAGCCTTGACTAGTGTACCTGTTCGCTGTGAGAGGAGCGCCTATCGGGACGCCTACGGCTATCCCGCTGCCTTTCTCTTTACATGTACATATCGGTGTCACGCTTTTTGTGTTACTGGCTCAATATGGTTTGAAATCTCGATTGGTGTTTGTGTCTGTGTGTAATCCGTTGCCGCTGGTACGCAATAAGTTTCGGTTGGCGCTGGGCCGGCTTCATTGGCGCTGCGCGCGCCCTCGCGGAGCGCGCGGTGCAGTTGTATGTTCCTCGTTTTCGGTCCGTGCTGCGCGTGCCTGCGCAGTCGTTCTTGGTGTGTCGCCGGTCCGAGGGCCACTCGAGCCTTCCGTGTCCACATATCTAGGTGTCATGGCGGCGGTCGGAGCGAGCGAGCGAGCAGGTGGGTGCCGCTGCTCTGCCGCGCTGCCTTCCTCGCTGCCCGCTTGTCGAGCGTCTCGCCAGTATACATCCCGCTGCGCCGGGACCGGCCGCCGGTCCGCCGGCCCGCGCGCCCCCGCGGCCACCTCGGCCCGCTGCTGCCGACCCGACCCGGTCCAGCCCAGCCGCTGCACCACTCATACGTTGTTGACCCACTACATATATATTGTTAACAATAAATCTCAACACGTTGTATACGGCTGTCTATTGAGCTGGCGACAGAAATCGCCATTGGATCCTGCGACCCGGATGAAACAATAGTGGTAATGACGATGCTGGCACCGCTAACAATTTTAAAAGCTTTAAGGTCAAACATCTTAAAATACATTAGGTATAGGAAATGTACCCATCAGAAAAAAAACTCATAAAAAAACATTTAGAATAGTTGTGTTCTGACAAAACTCGAGAGAATATAAATACGGTACTATTTCGAGTTTCGACAAACTTGCAACATGAACACCGTAATCTTTTAAACACCCAGTAAGACGTAGTGATTCATTCTACAGGCTGACTGGGGCAGCCTGGATTTAAAAACCCCGGGCAGTGCTCATAGCCTCGACTAGCCGGGACTCGGGGGCTAAATTAAAAGAGGCTGTCGAATCTTAGATCTATGTACATCACGAAATGTAACGCGAGGCGAGCGCGTGTCATTCACATCCAAATTCCATCGAATGTCGGCGAAAACGGCAACTAAAAATGAGCACTTATATGAGCACTGACCAGGGCAGGGCTGCGGAGTCGGAGTCGGAGTCGGAGTCGGAGTCGGTCGGAGTCGACAGTTGTGACCGGAGTCGGAGTCGGAGTCGGAGTCGATTTTAGAAACCCGAGCCGGAGTCGGAGTCGGAGTCACCGAAAATCTGTCGACTCCGCAGCCCTGCTAGGTCTGCGGAGTCGGAGTCGGGAGTTGGAGTCGGTTGGAGTCGACAATTCTGCCCGGAGTCGGAGTCGGAGTCGGAGCTGGTTGTTGAAAGCCGGAGTCGGAGTCGGAGTCGGAGTCGCCGAAAATCCATCGACTCCGCAGCCCTGGACCAGGGTATTAAAATCCAGGCCACCCCAGTCAGCCTATATGAATTTAACCCGCGCGGGGCTGGGGGGGGGGTAAATTTTACCCCCCCTCGCGAATTTTTGCAATATCTCAAAAACGGCGGCGCGCAGCGCCGCCAAACTTTCAGTGCCTTTTCTTACATCGATTTGACACGTTCCCTGAAAATTTGAGCGAAATCCGTCGGAAATTTTTTGAGAAATTGACGTTTTAGTGACGTCATGTTCGCCATTTTCGCCTCAAAAACGGCAAAAGTTCAAACGCCGCTAACATCTTCATTTTTAAAGGAATGAAGACGTAACAAAAAAGGATATACGTAATTCTACTTTGTCTATCAAATGGCTATCTCGGTTTTTTGAAAATTTTGGATTTTGGCCCAAATTTTTTCAAAAAACTATTTTTTGGGGGAAAATAGCTATAAAATCCAAAATTTTGAGTGTATCAAAAAAACGGAATATATGTCAGAGAAGTGGTCTATGTGTACCTACATACCAAGTTTTAGAAGAATCGGTTCAAAAATGTGGGAGTTATTCAAAATTGTATGACGTCACGACACACAATTTTTTTGAAAAATGACTATTTTGGAAGTTCTAGACCTCGTACGGAAACAAAAATAGCACCATTCGATTCGCCGTGAAAAACTGCATCAGATAGACACCTTTTTAGGCCTTAACAACCAACTTCAAAATTTGACCTCACTTTACCTGACCTTGACCTGACCTCGACCTGAAATTCATCCAGAGGTGGTCCATATCACTTATTGAGTGTGCCTTTTGAATTCTATGAGTAAAATGACCCATAAAACATGTGTTGCACATGCCCTTTTCTATATTTTGTTTTTGGTGACCTGACCTGACCTGACCTGACCTTGACCTTGACATCTGAATGATATTGTATGCAACGAATATTGTCTTGGTAGCCTAAGAACACGTTTTGGGCGACCAGTCTCAGTCCATGACTCCATTCTTCGGCAACTACGGTGCAAGGCCGATACTGTAGGAACTTGCAATTTGTACCCTTGACCTGACCTTGACCTTGACCTCAAACTTAAAATTAAGTACATGTTTTTAGTTGTTCGTGATGAGATCTTTCGATTGGCGTTTGAATTTTCCAAATCGGACCATTAGTTCGGGAGATAACAGGGGGGGGGGTAAAATTTACCCCCCCCCCCCCCAGCCCCGCGCGTTTGGCTGGAGACCCCAGCCCCGCGCGGGTTAATATACGTGTAGATGGCAGATATGACGATTAACACCAGTAAAACGCCGTATAGGGCGACAAACGGAGGGAGCGAGAGGGTGAACCCTGAACGTGCGAAATTCTGAGGGGATGGGTACTCCAACTGACTTGTGACGGCACCTTACTAACCGGTCTCTAGCAATGTGCCAAATTAGAGTGCAATCGGCCGAGCCGTTCTCGAGATCTGGAAACGGCTCCTTGCACGTGCGCACGTGCAAGTTGGGTCCCAACTTACTTTTGCACGGCATCCTACTAACCGGTCCCTAACTGGTTACCAAATTTGAGCGCAATCGGTCCAGCCGTTCTCAAGATTTGGAATCGACCCCTGCACGTGCGCACGTGCAGCAACACTAACTGTGGGACAAGGAACTGCATTGCCTAGTGGGTGCCTACCTGCATGCAAAGTTTCAGCGCAATCGGCCCGGTAATCAGCGCAATCGGCCTTTCAGCATGAGCGAAGTCATTTTTTATGGAGCACCGGATTGCTTTGCGGTAGGCCAAATACCAATGCACATGACGAAGCGATGCACTCTGACGAAACTGAAGTCACAACTTTAAAATGAATGCACTACCTTTTAAATTGCTTGCGCCTAGCTGCATGCTAGAGACCTACCTACCTGCATAAATTCGGCGCCGTGTGCACTGTTACTGAATTTCATGCACTCGGCCGAACTAGCGGTGCACTATGTCGAACTTTTGAAACGGTTGCACTATTACTGAACCGTGTGCACTTTTTCTATATTTGGCCGTAAAAAGGTGTACGAGATGTTTGACAATGCTCACGACGAAGTCCCCAATTGACAGGGAATCTTTTCGCGACGCCGCGTCACAAAATTCCACAAGAATCAAAACTTGCAAGTCCATATATGACTACCCAATACAATTATCATGCCGAATGAGAGAATAACGCAAAATAATCTGGACAGGTGCAGATAACGCTCTTTATGTGTTATGAAGTCGTAAATATTCACGGACAGCAAGTAATGTGCAAAAAAGGAACAGTGGTCTGGCTAGCATTTTACAGCATATACCTACGAGAGATCTTCTACGCAGATATTGCAGGACTAAAAGCAAATGAAAACACGCCCAAACCCTCGGACACGGCGAGCTGAGAAGGTGATGAAGCGTGCAGCCAAATAACACTCAAACTGAAAGGTTGTAACACATAACTATGTTTCCGAGTGCGGTTCATCTTTTTCTCTTTGGGGGGTGGGAAGGGTTAAGTGATCTGGTCAGGATTACTTTGTGGTCCGTTTCGTCCCGTCTACTGAAATTTTTAAGTAAAAAAAAAAAAAAATCACTGAAAAATGACTGAAGTGCAAATTGTTCGAGAAAATCCGGCTTCAGTTTAATGCGTTAAAAATGTATGAAAACATACATCTTTATGTGTGTCGTAAATGTGACGACACATTTACGTAGAAATTCGCTTTTAATAGGTCATTTTATGTTTTGTTGCACTCCTTGTCTGTGACTCAAATCCTTTTTGACGTCAAATTTTCATGAAAAGCAAACATAATTGCTGCGACTCCACAATACAGGACGCAGAAACACGGAATGTGCGTCATGGCACACGTCATTCTCGTCTGGAGGGTGCCTATTTATTTTTAGCCCATATAGAGTAGAGGATGTAGAGCGCAGAATGTAAACACAGGATGCGGACTCGTAAACACTTGTGCTACCCATTGGAATGGGAGCGGACAGCTGCAATTTTCACTGAACGGCTGCGCACAAATAAAAGCGGCCATCACAGCCATGAGCGCATTGTGAGAGTGCACATGGCGTACATTACGTATATGCCGTATTTCATTTGTCATAATAAGGAAAATTCACAAACTTATATAGTCTGTATAACGTATATGTATACTGCAATGGACCTCGACCTTTTACATTGACCAGCGGTGAATTTCACGACTTTCACATTACGAATGCAATGCGTTCCCTTTGCCCTCTTTTCGACTAAAAGTCAGTCTAACAATACAATACAATATTGACTAGGTCACTTTGATAGAGACAATTCATGCCATAGCGCATAGGTCATGCAAAATTACTGTGCGGATAAATTAACATACCTACAAACTGACAAGCGAACTGTTTTTTTTTTTGACCGGTTGGACTTTAAATTGACATCAATAATTCGACCTTGCTTTTATGTAACACGTTTAAGTTAATCTATTCAGTGACATTTCAAATTTTGTTTGTGATAAACGAGCCAACTCTGAAGAACCTCTTTGCTCAGACAGATTGTTTAACCAAATAACTACACAAGAACATACTATTGTCGAAGAGTAATAGATCATTTTGAAGAACCTGTTCTAATCTTTCCACTTCCCTAGTCCTCTGTCAGAAGTTGCTCTTTTGATGACTTTTCATCAGACGCTGTTCCTGCTTGGACATGTGAGGAAATCCAAAATTACTTTAAAATGTTTCTGAATAGTGAATGCTCACGATTTTCTAACAAAAGGGTGTTGTCAGGGCCGTGTCAGACTCTGGTTCAAACTCATTTCAAACTTTTTACCGTATCACACGGGGTGGGATGAAATGTAGCCATCAAAATATATATAAAAACACCCACTTTCCTAAACCAGGTCGCAAACACTAGTAAAAGAAACCGCAATAAGTACGCATCCGGCAACACGCTATCATGCATGAGACTGCTGCACTATCTGCTGCTGATTCTCACTGCCACCTTACGGCTTAAACAGAAGACATCAGCGAACAATTAATGATCCCTGTACCGTTCTCGACTTATATTTCGTCCTTTCTCCTAATTGTTCACGCAGTTTTGTAGACAAAATATGTCATCTTTCACCGCACATGAGGCTGCGGCGGGCAGAAGAATGCCGTGCCGCCACGCACTGCTGCTGTGCGGGTCAGTCTAACAGGCCAGGCGAACGCGCCGAGCAGGTTAGACTGACCCGCAGTACACCGCTGTCGTGCGGATCAGTCGAGCCACGTAGAGAAGCGTTCAGTCAGAGTACCTATATAGATCATCGTAGGCCGTTCAGCTACTGCGAGGCGCAGCGGCCAGTCTACTGCGGCGGTATGCGTCCGTCCAGAATGAAAGAGAATCTCACGGCTGACTCGAATATAGACACGCATGACGCATTTTAACAAAGCACCATGTACATTCACAACCGGAACCATTAGAAAACTCTGCTTAGAGACGGTTCAGTAAAACGTGAGGCGGATCCGGATGCGATAGAGATGTAAATGGAACTCTATGTATGTGAAATGCTTACATGTAGTGGGAATGTAATGCTTAAATACATGTGACTAATACATTGAATACAGGCAACACATGTGCTATTCATACTAGCTTAGCTTCGATGTTATGAGCTCAGGGGCGAACATGTCATCGCGCATGCTAGTATTTGAAGTTGAGTTATACAACCGTTGCAAAATCATACATTGTACATTTCATTGTGGACTTAGGAAAAATGCTTAAGCACAGAACAATTGTCGAGTTCTCCTTGTTTTCATAAATGAAATCATGTGAGTTGACTAGGTACGTTTCGAAAAAAAATGAGCCGGAGTCAGCTACCACGCACTTACCGGTACCGGCACATTTCGCCTGGATTCGGACCCGGTGAGCTCGTATTTGTTCGGGGCTGAGACCCAAATACTAACCCGTAACCGGGGTCGAAGCCGAGGAAGGGTTTGCCCTCAGACTTCACGGTTCTACACACCTGGGAAATATCCTAACTACCTTACATAATTTAACATCGTCTGGAGAAAGTAGCAACAAAATGGCGGAAAACTAGACGTGAGTCTTGGGTCAATAAATACAAAAGTAACGTTTCTGGCCTATTGCTTTTACCGACAAAGAAGACTTTTTGCCAGACTGCATTCTGCGTTCATCGGAGAGCGGAAGGGTCTTAACCCGCGCCCGGCTGGGGGTCCTGGATTTCCACGCCCTGCTGGGGGGGGGGGGGGGTTGAACACCCCCCCCCTTCTAACTCGGCTCCTGGGCCACGTAGCGATACGCGGAAGGCGGCGTTCGAAAGAGCGTCAAAAATAATGAGGAAATCACTTCGGTCAATTTTTTGGTCAGGTCAAAGGTCAGGTCACCAGAGGTCATTGAAGGCAAAATTTCGCCGATTTCCAGGTCGAATGTCGACAATTTCCAAGAAGCCAACGCATAACTCGGGAACCAATAGAGCTACAGCGCCGCCGAAAAGCGCATTCGATAGCCCTATTAACGCCCTTTCTGAGTAATCCTCTCAGATTTGACCTAACGTCAACAGTTTTGCCTGCAGGGGGCAAAAACTGCAAAAATAGCCGATTTTTTCGGAAACAGTTTTTCTGCAATAACTTTTGACCCAAGCCTTGTACGAGCTTACTTTTACCGGCATCGTGTTCCTCTCGTCAAGACGCATCGAATGAACTATAACTCGACCTTGAAAGGTCAACTTGAAAATTTCACCTCAGGTCAAGGTCATGACCTGACCGGAAAGGGTCATGTTGCATATCAGTCGATCCGTATCGTCGCGCTGAACACATCTAAGGCGTTTTCATCGCTCTAGCATGCCTCTATCAAAAGTTATTTGCGAAAAACTGTTAGATACCATTCGTGACCTAAGATGACCTCAGGGCATAAACAGGGGTCACGGACACCATTTTCATGTTCAGTGTGTCTAAACCACTTGTAATTCAGTGTTTGGGAGTGTTTATAATGTCTTTCGTCCAAAGGAGGCGCATTTCAATTTTCTCCCATTGACTTATAATGGGGAGGTCGCAAAATTGACCTGACCTTAGGTCATCGATATCAAAATTCTGAGATATACATTTTGTACATGCTATTGCTCTTAGCAATCGCTGAAAGTTTCAAAGCGATCGGTCACTCGGTGTAGCTATGACAGACATTGAAACTTTTTATGAGGTGAGGTCACTTCAAGTGACCTGGTGACCTGACCTTGAATGACCTTGGTCTGAAATTTTCACAACATGTGTAGAATTGATGTATGATAAGGTGTACCAAAAACGGCGGGGCGCCTCCGCGAAAAACCACAAGGGGGTGTTCAAACACCCCCCCCCCAGCAGGGCGCGGGTTAATTCAGATGACATCAAGGATCGGGACTGGGTGAACCGCGACATTTGAAGTTCGTCAACACTCGAATAAACAGCCTGGCAGCCGTCCTGAGCCTGCGTTATCGGAGGGTCGGTCTCACGAACTGTCGAAGTGTCTAATCTATAGGCTGCATTGTTGATCTAACGAGCTTGAGATCACATTTATCAAGACATTGGTGAATGTGCCTCTGATAACGAATATGAGAAATGTACGGGAAAGTACTCCATTCCGTGAGAGATACGTGAAAAACACTTCGGCAATTTCCTCTAAACTAAGAATAGTTGATGAAGTATCATATTACTTTTTGTACTTAGTGACACCAGATTCGATTCGACTGACCCGTGATCGAGAGTTTCACTGCAAGTCCACCACAAGAGCAACAGCCTGCTCCCGGCAAAATTGATAATAAAATAAACGAACAACTTAAAGGGAATAGTTCACTTTCTCAAAGTTAGTTTTTTCAATGGATGTATAATTTTCAGCAAATGATCAGCAAATGATCAGCAAAAAAATAAAACCTCTTTAAAAAAGATTATTTTCTATATTTTAATATAGGAAGAACTATACCTATCCCACAAAAAAATGTTTGACGCGGAAGCTTATTACGGATGACCAATCATATTGCTTAGTACAAATCCATCGGCTGTAAGCAGTATGCTGATTGGCTGACGATGACGTAGCTGCATTCCTCAGCAAGGCACTCTTTTCGGAACGAGAAATGGAATATATTCATCTACATAGTGTGATCGCTGGGCCGTAAAGCTTCCGATTTGTGCTAGTCTCAGCTCAAGATACAAAACTGCTATTCCAGTTCAAAACCCCATGTTAAAAGTGAACTATTTCCTTTAAGTATAAAATCAAATGGCCGCATACTTTGCTAACGTCCGTTCTGTCTTAGAATTTGGATCCCAGATCTGGTCAGGCGCGGCAAAAACACATCTGGACAGGACAGAGCGTGTACAACATAAGTTCCTGTTATGGCTTGTTCACCGCACTGCGAACAGGAGGATGTCGTCTGACCTCTCATATGACGGACTGCTAGCGCTGTTTAAGCTGCCATCACTCACAGCTCGCAGGCTACAGCATGACATTACTCTGTTATATAATATTATTAGAAGTAGATGTGACTCCATATACAGTCCACAGCAGAAGTAATGTGGGGTTTCAGTCATGGGTATGTTCTGCTTCAGAAGCTTAGGAACGATTGACCAGACTACAATGAAACTTTCTTAACTTTGAATGTAGCTTATATGTATCGTCACCCTTGCAGCTGCAACTTTAGCTATTGACATCTTCTTTTCGATCACTCCGCATTAAACAATCGTTGGTAAAACCCTACATTACTTTAGCGGTGGGCTGTACCTTTTAAGTTGTTTTTCCATTCGTGTGCCATCAAGAACTACTCGCTACCGGGCCAGCTTCTTCGAACCTGTCGCCAGGGTAAATTCGGTCAAGAACGGGATGTTTTGCACGTCTGTCAAGACAGCCTCAGATTCAGATTCACTTTCAGAATCACATTCGGACCCCCTTAGATTTTCATAAAAACTGGTCCATGGGTACAGTTTTGGACGCTGATTCCAATGGTGAAGTCTGTTTTTCGCCACATATTATACTTTGGGCCCTAGAGGCATTCAAAGTTTTTTTTTGGGGCGAAGGGGGACCCCCTTAGATTTTCATAAAAACTAGTCTATGTGTACAGTTTTGGACGCTGATTCCAACGGTGAAGTCTGTTTTTCGCCACATATTATACTTTGGCCCCTAGAGGCATTCAAAGTTTTTTGGGGCGAAGGGGGACCCCCTTAGATTTTCATAAAAACTGGTCCATGGTTACAGTTTTGGACGCTGATTCGAATGGTGAAGTCTGTTTTTCGCCACATATTATACTTTGGCCCCTAGAGGCATTCAAAGTTTTTTTTGTGGGCGAGGGGGGACCCCCTTAGGTTTTCATAAAAGCTGGTCCATGTGTACAGTTTTGGACGCTGATTTCAACAGTGAAGTCTGTTTTTCGCCACATATTATACTTTGGCCCCTAGAGGCATTCAAAGTTTTTTTGGGGGAAGGGGGACCCCCTTAGATTTTCATAAAAACTGGTCCATGGGTACAGTTTTGGACGCTGATTCCAACGGTGAAGTCTGTTTTTCGCCACATATTATACTTTGGCCCCTAGAGGCATTCAAAGTTTTTTTGGGGCGAAGGGGGACCCCCTTAGATTTTCATAAAAACTGGTCCATGGGTACAGTTTTGGACGCTGATTCCAATGGTGAAGTCTGTTTTTCGCCACATATTATACTTTGGGCCCTAGAGGCATTCAAAGTTTTTTTGGGCGAAGGGGGACCCCCTTAGATTTTCATAAAAACTGGTCCATGTGTACAGTTTTGGACGCTGATTCCAACGGTGAAGTCTGTTTTTCGCCACATATTATACTTTGGCCCCTAGAGGCATTCAAAGCTTTTTGGGGCGAAGGGGAACCCCCTTAGATTTTCATAAAAACTGGTCTATGGGTACAGTTTTGGACGCTGATTCCAATGGTGAAGTCTGTTTTTCGCCACATATTATACTTTGGCCCCTAGAGGCATTCAAAGTTTTTTTGGGGCGAAGGGGGACCCCCTTAGATTTTCATAAAAACTGGTCCATGGGTACAGTTTTGGACGCTGATTCCAATGGTGAAGTCTGTTTTTCGTCACATATTATACTTTGGCCCCTAGAGGCATTCAAATTTTTTTGGGGGGGAAGGGGGACCCCCTTAGATTTTCATAAAAACTGGTCCATGGGTACAGTTTTGGACGCTGATTCCCATGGTGAAGTCTGTTTTTCGCCACATATTATAATTTGGCCCCTAGAGGCATTCACAGTTTTTTGGGGGCGAAGGGGGACCCCCTTAGATTTTCATAAAAACTGGTCCATGGGTACAGTTTTGGACGCTGATTCCAATGGTGAAGTCTGTTTTTCGCCACATATTATACTTTGGGCCCTAGAGGCATTCAAAGTTTTTTTTTGGGCGAAGGGGGACCCCCCTAGATTTTCATAAAAACTGGTCCATGTGTACAGTTTTGGACGCTGATTCCAACGGTGAAGTCTGTTTTTCGCCACATATTATACTTTGGCCCCTAGAGGCATTCAAAATTTTTGGGGCGAAGGGGGACCCCCTTAGATTTTCATAAAAACTGGTTCATGGGTACAGTTTTGGACGCTGATTCCAATGGTGAAGTCTGTTTTTCGCCACATATTATACTTTGGGCCCTAGAGGCATTCAAAGTTTTTTTTTTTGGGCGAAGGAATTGGAATCTAAGGGGGTCCCCCTTCGCCCCCAAAAAAACTTTGAATGCCTCTAGGGCCCAAAGTATAATATGTGGCGAAAAACAGACTTCACCATTGGAATCAGCGTCCAAAACTGTACCCATGGACCAGTTTTTATGAAAATCTAAGGGGGTCCGAATGTGATTCTGAAAGTGAATCTGAATGCCTCTAGGGGCCAAAGTATAATATGTGGCGAAAAACAGACTTCACCGTTGGAATCAGCGTCCAAAACTGTACACATGGACCAGTTTTCATGAAAATCTAGGGGGGTCCCCCTTCGCCCCAAAAAAACTTTGAATGCCTCTAGGGCCCAAAGTATAATATATGGCGAAAAACAGACTTCACCATTGGAATCAGCGTCCAACACTGTACCCATGGACCAGTTTTTATGAAAATCTAAGGGGGTCCCCCTTCGCCCAAAAAAAACTTTGAATGCCTCTAGGGCCCAAAGTATAATATGTGGCGAAAAACAGACTTCACCATTGGAATCAGCGTCCAAAACTGTACCCATGGACCAGTTTTTATGAAAATCTAAGGGGGTCCCCTTTCGCCCCAAAAAACTTTGAATGCCTCTAGGGGCCAAAGTATAATATGTGGCGAAAAACAGACTTCACCGTTGGAATCAGCGTCCAAAACTGTACACATGGACCAGTTTTTATGAAAATCTAAGGGGGTCCCCCTTCGCCCAAAAAAAACTTTGAATGCCTCTAAGGCCCAAAGTATAATATGTGGCGAAAAACAGACTTCACCATTGGAATCAGCGTCCAAAACTGTACCCATGGACCAGTTTTTATGAAAATCTAAGGGGGTAGCCCTTCGCCCAAAAAAACTTTGAATGCCTCTAGGGCCCAAAGTATAATATGTGGCGAAAAACAGACTTCACCATTGGAATCAGCGTCCAAAACTGTACCCATGGACCAGTTTTTATGAAAATCAAAGGGAATCCCCCTTCGCCCCAAAAAACTTTGAATGCCTCTAGGGGCCAAAGTATAATATGTGGCGAAAAACAGACTTCACCGTTGGAATCAGCGTCCAAAACTGTACACATGGACCAGTTTTTATGAAAATCTAAGGGGGTCCCCCTTCCCCCCCAAAAAAAACTTTGAATGCCTCTAGGGGCCAAAGTATAATATGAGGCGAAAAACAGACTTCACCGTTGGAATCAGCGTCCAAAACTGTACACATGGACCAGTTTTTATGAAAATCTAAGGGGGTCCCCCCTCGCCCCAAAAAAAAACTTTGAATGCCTCTAGGGCCCAAAGTATAATATGTGGCGAAAAACAGACTTCACCATTGGAATCAGCGTCCAAAACTGTACCCATGGACCAGTTTTTATGAAAATCTAAGGGGGTCCCCCTTCGCCCCAAAAAACTTTGTATGCCTCTAGGGGCCAAAGTATTATATGTGGCGAAAAACAGACTTCGTCGTTGGAATCAGCGTCCAAAACTGTACACATAGACCAGTTTTTATGAAAATCTAAGGGGGTCCCCCTTCGCCCCCCAAAAAAACTTTGAATGCCTCTAGGGCCCAAAGTATAATATGTGGCGAAAAACAGACTTCACCATTGGAATCAGCGTCCAAAACTGTACCCATGGACCAGTTTTTATGAAAATCTAAGGGGGTTCCCCTTCGCCCCAAAAAACTTTGAATGCCTCTAGGGGCCAAAGTATAATATGTGGCGAAAAACAGACTTCACCGTTGGAATCAGCGTCCAAAACTCTACACATGGACCAGTTTTTATGAAAATCTAAGGGGGTCCCCCTTCGCCCAAAAAAAAAAACTTTGAATGCCTCTAGGGCCCAAAGTATAATACGTGGCGAAAAACAGACTTCACCATTGGAATCAGCGTCCAAAACTGTACCCATGGACCAGTTTTTATGAAAATCTAAGGGGGTCCCCCTTCGCCCCCAAAAAACTTTGAATGCCTCTAGGGGCCAAAGTATAATATGTGGCGAAAAACAGACTTCACCGTTGGAATCAGCGTCCAAAACTGTACCCATGGACCAGTTTTTATGAAAATCTAAGGGGGTCTCCCTTCGCCCAAAAATACTTTGAATGCCTCTAGGGCCCAAAGTATAATATGTGGCGAAAACAGACTTCACCATTGGAATCAGCGTCCAAAACTGTACCCATGGACCAGTTTTTATGAAAATCAAAGGGGGTCCCCCTTCGCCCCAAAAAAACTTTGAATGCCTCTAGGGGCCAAAGTATAATATGTGGCGAAAAACAGACTTCACCGTTGGAATCAGCGTCCGAAACTGTACACATGGACCAGTTTTTATGAAAATCTAAGGGGGTCCCCCTTCCCCCCAAAAAAACTTTGAATGCCTCTAGGGGCCAAAGTATAATATGTGGCGAAAAACAGACTTCACCGTTGGAATCAGCGTCCAAAACTGTACACATGGACCAGTTTTTATGAAAATCTAAGGGGATCCCCCCTCGCCCCAAAAAAACTTTGAATGCCTCTAGGGGCCAAAGTATAATATGTGGCGAAAAACAGACTTCACCATTGGAATCAGCGTCCAAAACTGTACCCATGGACCAGTTTTTATGAAAATCTAAGGGGGTCCCCCTTCGCCCCAAAAAACTTTGAATGCCTCTAGGGCCCAAAGTATAATATGTGGCGAAAAACAGACTTCACCATTGGAATCAGCGTCCAAAACTGTACCCATGGACCAGTTTTTATGAAAATCTAAGGGGGTCCGAATGTGATTCTGAAAGTGAATCTGATTCTGAGGCTGTCTTGACAGACGTATGTTTTGCCGACTGCCCCGACTTGCCAATGATTTTATAGCTCGATGTCCCCATGTTGACCTTTTTCATGACAGTAGGTCCATGGTGATGAAAAGTGTGATCATGCGTGTGGTGTAATATCCTGTTTACGACTTGTATTTATTGTTTTATACGGATGACTTTGCCTATTAGTGGGAGGCCTTATCCCGTTGGCAATATACTGAACAAACAAACAAACAAACAAACAAATGCGCATGACCTGAAAGGTATGTCACCCTTAACGCCACAGCGATCTCATTCGAGCATTAAGAACACCCCATGGAGAAAGCTAAAGGGGGCGCAAAATGCAGTAGCTATTCCGCCATTTTGCTCTTGTTTATAAAGTAAGAAGTTTCGATGTAGGAAAGTGATGTATCGATGATGATAGTAAGGGAATATTGTATTTATATTATTAAACAGTTTGTGAGAGCTGATGCCGATAAAGCTGTAATTAATTAGAAGCGATAGAAAGACACGTGATATGTTAAAGTCATTTGGCAATTATCCAGTGTACGGTAGTAATAGTATACCTACATTCCTGCCCTGGGACCGGGAAAATCCTTTATTATTTAGAAGAGTTTTTTTTTTGTGGGCGACCCTATAATAGTAACTAGACCAAGTAGACCTAGTAACAGGTATCATGGCTCGAGGGGCACTACGAACAAAAACCTATGAAACGCTACGCCGTTACGACGCAGTAGAAAAACAACTTTGCAAATAACAAGGCTGAAACACACCACACCATGCAGCCGTGAATTACAAGCTGTGAAATCAAGTGAAATTTTTCACTCGTCCAAATGACGAACACAAGGTCGGGAAAAACACTTTTAACCATCATTATTAAGGTTGCTTATGTTTGCCAAAGGAAAATTAGCAACATGGTTGCAAAGAATCATGGCATACCTACTGATAAGCTTTTGATAAATGATTACTTTTGTTTTCATTTGTTAAATCAACCTGCATAATGTGTATACACTGGCTTGCAAACAACGAAGTACTCGGTCTGTACCGAAGTTCCATCCCCATTGAGTTGTGGGCTGTCAAAGAGTCGTCCCCCCCCCCCGAAGTCCGGGGCGTCCGGCTGACAGCACCCCTCCCCTCCCCACGACTGTCAGCCGCGCAGTCACGACGGTGACAGTGCGCGGTAACTTGTCACGGTGACAGTCGGCGGTAGCCTGTCACCGTTCCGTCGCTCGGTGCCTCGTGGGGCCAGCCAGGGTCGCCAGATGCCCATAGAAGTTCAACTGAGAGCTGAACGAATAGATATAAGGATGGAATGGGCAGAGTGAGCGCACAGGGTGTAGAATAGTTGGCGGCAGGTGGTGCGAGTTTCGGAGCCTGGTGAGTAAAAAGATGATTGGTGTCAGATGTGTACCTACTTGAGACCCAGCAATTCATTTTTTTTACGATATGCACTTATACATTACGCGAAACTAGCTCAAATGATGCCAATTACCAGCTGTGAGAAATAAGCCCCCAGAAATTAAAAAAAATGTTGCAGGCTGTTTTACTCGAATTCAATGCTTCAAACACTCACGCTCAAACATCTCCTTGTATTTGATGGAGCTGCACACGGCGCTGACACAGGTCGCGCCCACATCAGGTCGCACAGGAGCGGTGAGTTCGCAGAAACCTCGCACCACCGCTGAGACACGCGCCGCACTGACAGCCGTACGTACCGGTGCGTACGGAGCAACGAACTGCAATCGGCCCCACTCCGGGCCGCGGCGACAGGGGTTCGACACGCCGCGCGCACGTGCGCTCGAGCTCACGACGAGCCCACCGCGGAATATGGAGCCGAGGTGCCGTCACGGGACCGCCAGAGACGCAGTGTGCGCGGCGGTGGCCGTCAGAGGCGCGATAAACCCGCGCAGGTGGCACAAGTCGGACGGCCCAGCTACACACAGCAGCCGCGGACGAGGGAGAGGTGTTGTAGCACGGCTAAAGACAGTCTGCCGTCCGCAGTGGCACCAGCACAGTTTGGCAGTCACCAGCCGCCGACCAGCACATCAGTAGGCACATCAAAATCGTATCAAACGACCTCTCGAGCGACCTGTAGCATTCGACACTCGACAACAGCTGAGCATAAATCAGCAACTCAGACAATGCAGCGAAACGCAGGAATTCAATGAAAGACAACATAAAACCGCCGTGGATTCATTATTGGCGCTGGACCGACCACACCGACAAGATTGATAGTTTTTAGCAAACATGTCGTCATTACAATTCAACCACTTACGATCAGATTATTACTTCTACCAGGTTTACTTAGGACACTGTCTCACACCTGCGCATAAATAGGTTCAAAAAGCTCTTCGTTCAGCTATGTAAACAGTCATGCGAACGAACCTGTCGTACCAGCCCCGATTACAATATAAAGTACACCTACGTCCTACACTTTCCGTTCAACGATATACACATCCACTAGAACTCACCTCTGCTTCTTTACCATTTTCAGCAGGATCGTTCAAAACGTACAGACTCCTCAAAAACGGTCCACAAGTAAGGCTGGCAAGTAAAACAGTCAGGCGCCCGTCGGTAGCCGGCGGCCCACCTGCCAACGCCCGGGGAGCGCCCACGCCCACACCGGCCTGACAGGCGCGCTCGGGGTCGGCTCGTCCTAGTCGTCCGGCCTTCGGGCCGTTTCCACTCGCCACACGTCGAAACGAGCGCAACCGTTGGCAGAAAGCTTCAATTCGAGCAGAACGCTTCGGCTGGTAGATCGCCGCAGTGCGAGCAGAGCACCGAGGTTGGCACACCACTCAAACATGACCAACTCTAGCGGGACAGAGCACTCTTTGGCAGGTCATTCCGATTCGAGCAGTGCACCAGGGTTGACAGACTGCCCCTATGCGAGCACAGAGCCGCGGCTAGTGGTTCACTTTCCAATCATTATCCTCCACACCAGTCATCCTGAGCCAAAACAGAAACAGGACTATCGCAAGGAAGTGTCATGTCACCAGCACTGTTTGTAGTTTACACCAGTCGAACGATGACAGTTTATTGGCTATGACTATCTTCTCTCGGAGGTTCTGTGTACTTTATCATCATCTCAGGCGACCGGTAGAGGAATATTAACTTCGCGAATAGTTCCTCTTCCAGTGCCAAGTTGCCTCTTTCTCGTACTAAGTATATATCCTCGCATATCTGAAAATCACAAAGAGCGTGCATGTGACGAAAGAGAACAGAGGCATGCGCACAGAAGACAAGCTGTTATTCTAGGAGCGTTTGTGACCTCCCAAATCAGTCGCGACATTTTACAGCAAAAAAAAAAGAAAGAAAGAAAAAAGATCAGCTGTCAACTTCGCTCTCACCACAAGATTCTGATATTTATCTTTCAAGTGCGAAAAATTATGCTGAAAATTTCACAAAAAAAGCTCTCAAGACAAACATCAAAGATGCATGGAAGCAGACTTCACTACTTTTATGCTCAAGCGCACCCCGCTTTATGCTAATTCGCCGAAGACAATAGACGAGGACAACAAATAACAGACTGTATCCGTCATTGGGCAACTGTTGCTGCTTTTATGGTTATCAAGAACAAAGGTATCTATAAAAGTGCATTCGGACATTAAAGCAACGACACAGGAAAAGACAAATGTAAATTGCAATCCTCGTCAGGCTACGGTGCACGAGCGGAATTCGAACTCGGCCCGTGACGTATGACCTTTTTATGAACACATTTCTATTTCACATATCACTCAGGCAACATCACACATGTCACATACCCACAGCTTTATATCCACAGCATATGGACCCATCTTTAACTTTCAGCTCCTATCGGTGTCATTACATCGTACTCCGTTTCTAAAAAAAAAAACAAAAAAAAAACAGACACTATAAAAGCTGCAAAACATGCGTACTATACGGCCACACTTATCCTTCCATGCACGATTTGCATCCAACCTAGATTCATAAGCAGGAACGACTGTTTCCGCCCCGGCCTCTGCCCCCGCCACCTCGCACCTCGGTGAGGCTACCCCTGACCACCGACCCGTCAAGCGAGCCGCCCACCATGCTGGCACATGATCCGTGTGACAGGCAGGCGCGGCGGCCCGGCCCGACAGCATATGTACATATGCTGGGAGGCCGGGCACAGGTTGGCCCGGATGGGTAGGGCGGGAGGGGGATGAGCGAATGACCTTGCTGACTTGCAGAATTCAGTCCATGAATCCTAGCCCCGTAGACACTGCAACTATAAACTAACCTGCAGTATTCGATCCACGTAGGGCAGTTCGTCGAACATTATATGGTAGGAGATGTCAACGAACGGGGTCCGGCACAGGCGGCCGATGACCAGCACGAAGGTGGTGTATGAACCGATGATGCTGCGGGCACAGAAGAGAGACCGGTCAGCGGTTATGACGGTGGGCGAGGTTAGCGTAACAAGACTCACTCATCTGCAGGTAAATTATCACGCTTCGTCTCATGCAGTACACAATCAACATACACGTATGTAAATACTGAAAGGGGAAAGAAACATAAAAAGGCGTTTTCGGAAGAAAGTGGAGTAAGAATTAGGGACATCGGGGAGAGGATCGCATGTGAGTATCGGCGAGACCGATGATCTATCTGCGTTTTTTGATATGAGACATATCACCGGCGATATGACGGCATGGCTCGGTGTGAACCAGGCTCTGAGAAGTCCGGCTCACTAGACACAGATGGTCGTGAACGCCGGTAGTCGGTAGTCAGAACAGTCCCATCAGCGGAATCCTGTTCGAATCTACCCTTTGGCATATCCACCTTTGGTATACTCGACTTTCATAAACAACCGGACGAGCGCAAAATCATCAAACTAAGAACACGCTGAGAGAATGAACATGTAGTTTGGGCGGCTGGTTACAGCTTGCTGTGCAAAATGCATGCTTAATAAAACATATATATCTCAGACGCTGTGTAGAATACGTTTTTCACTGTTGTTATGTTCGTGTAACGACGCTATCCATGCCGGCAGTGTATAACTTTTGTGAACTGTCATTCAACCTCTCCCATCCGCCAAAGAAAGGTGTGGCTCGAAGGTGTGAAATTCCGTGCTCAAGTTCCTCCTGGCCACGTCACGCCGCAGACAACGCCATCGTATCCGGGCGCATTGAGAGCCGGAGCCCCTTCCTGTAAGCGGAGACGGCCGCCGCGGACCCCGCCGTACCGCCCGGCCCCTCGCACACGCCGCGCCGGCAGACGTCATCAGAGACCCCGGCGTCACCGGATACTCGGCGCGTCATCTAACGGGCGTCACTTACTGATGACGCGTGACGAACCGCTTAGCTGGCACGCGCCATGACGTCACCCATGAGAGCGACGTCATACATGAGAGCGACGTCACATGAGAGCGACGCTCACGGCACGGCGGAGCGAATGGAGATGAGCGAGGCGCTACACTGAGCCCTGAGCAGGCTTACCTATCTATGTCTGAACCGGTCGGGGGTAGGGGTACGGATGTCTGGAGCGCTCCGACCGGACAAAACAGGTGTGGCCCATCTGATAAACCATCCTGCATCTGCCATCGCGCGTCCGTGATTGCAACATGGATACAACTGCCAGACATTCATGGATTTCAGGCGGATAAAAATAGCCCTTCGAGTGGATATATGTGAAGCGAATATAAACAGAGGGAGTGCCGGGAGCTATTTATAGGCTGGTTTACAATTCAAAAGCAGCTGCTAGGTCACTCATGCGGCAAACCCTGTTGCGAGGGTATGCCGGCCATATAGTCGAGCGTCATGTACCTAATGACCCCGTCAGAGTGTATATGATTGATCCGGTCGTTGCATTCTGGCATCTATACAGGTGCCATCAACGTCTAGAAAACATTCAGCTTATTTACAAGTCAGCGTTTAAGAACTGGAAGTCAGAATCTGGTTCAGAGTATCATTACAAAGATGAAGTGCAGCAGCTACCAAATCAAAACACATCCGTGCCGCGTGCCCAGCAAAGGACGTCTCTATTTTTAGCCGACATGTGACATAAAACACGTACTCACTGATGCCAAATTTAGAACATGGGTACGATGGGGTCACCGAGACATTGCACAAGACGTATAACGTTGATGTATCAAAGTGAATTGTTTTCCTCAATCGGCACCGTTGGAACTGATAAGAAGTGTGTATCATATATCGTGCATGATATACCGAGATAAATGATAAATCTACAGCCCCTGTTTAGTGCAAAAATTCAGAAATTCCGTAACTAAACCATTATTCGTATCCAGACTCACAGTCACGATGCGATATATAATACAGATACGGCGCGATACTATACGATTTACGGGAAAAGTTAACCCGCGCCCCACTGGTGTCTGTGTATAACACGCCCCACTGGGGGGGGGGGGAGGGGGGCTCTGGCTGCCGTCTTACAAGTCAGATCAGGCTGATTTTTGGTTTACACACTCGTTAACAGATGCTTTAGATACCCTGAGGGTACGGAACTTGTAGGTACTTTGATTTTCAGGTCAGGGTCAGATCATCCTAGGTCACGGAAATCTTATGTCATAAATCGGTCACGTGACACATGTTTTATGGTCCATTTGGGCCATAGATTTCGAATTCGGTGTCGCCTGTGTCATTTGAGGCCATTTTCATCTGAATATAGCTGAGGTCAGGTCACTTTCAGGTCAAAAAAGGTAAAATTTCATAGTTGAAAATTTTCAACAAAAAACATGACTATCGGATGCAGTTTGAGCTCAGGAGCACGATGGTGCTATTTATATTGGTGTACGATGTCAATTCGTACAGAAAAATTGATTTGAAAAAAATAAAATTGTGAAATTTTTGCTGTAACGCGTATAATTTGGCCATTTTTGAAGATATTTGGCTAAAACACGCTAGAGTAAGTTCTAAGCATGTGTTCTATCATAAATATTCCGTTTTTTTTTCGAAAAATCAAAAAGTTTTTGAAAAAGATAAAAATAAAAATTTTGAACTTAAATATATATATCATTTTCGGAAGTTTTCAAAATTTTGAAAATTCGAGATAGCAGTTTGATAGCTCAGTCCACTCCGAGTCCTCTCGTGCAAAGAACTTTGATCTAGCTCAAAGACTGAACTGTTGGGAGCGATTCCCGTGGTTCAATGTTTTGCGTCGAAATCGGCCCAACATGACGTCACTCTGACGTCATTTCCGGCCAACCTAAGATAGATACGAAGTTCAAATTTTGAAACAAGGTGTCAAATTGATGCAGCCGAAGGTACTGAAAGTTTGGCGGCGATACGTACGTCAAGCGGTTTAGAAGTTATTGCAGAAAACGGGAGGAGGGGCTATGAATAGCCCCCCCCCCCCCCCCAGTGGGGCGCGGGTTAACATACCTATCAGCGCTCATATGAGTCAGCGTCCACCAACAACCGACTGATATCATTTCGGAAGCATCCCGCATATATTCTTCACTAATTGACAACGCGCATATTGCAGTGCACTGCAATGCATGTTGCAGAGCACTGAGTCCTATGACACAATGGCTGGTTTTTACCGCAAGCCCACCTGATGCCCACATTTTCATATGGGAATATTGTCTGATGACTGATGCATGTAACGAACTACTATGTCAAATACAGCCGCTTTGGATATCCGCTCAGGAATCGTGCACACTGACGAATTTCCTTGTAAGCGTCCCATTGCGTATTCCTGTATGTTACGAATTTCCTTGCAAGCGTCCCATTGTGTATTCCTTTTCCATCAAAGCAGTACCAATCACGTGTCGGAGCTGCTGGGGGTCCTCGGCTGGCTTAAAGCTACAGCGAGCTCATAAAGCACCACGCTCTGTAGCTCGTCCTAAAGTACGGCGCATGATTGAGCCGGAGACACTTGCTAGTGTTTTCGCCGTTTTTGCTAAGACCCATGTGAAATTAAGCACGTATGATTGCTGACCTCACATCTGTATGAAGCTTGAAAACCCCCGAGTTAATCGGTAAGTTGCAAATACTTATATGAATATTAATATGAATACCCCGGCCATCGCGTGTTACGGCCACCCACGCTGGGTTTTTCACGTGAGACGGTCGACCGGGCGGAAAATGAATGACTCTTCTCGCCTTTTACCGGGGATAGCCGGCCGCACCATAAAGGATATAAGATGCGAAAGCTGCAGAGCTCCGCCGATATCCGGTTCATCCCGTTAGATGTGGGACGAGTTGAAGAGTCAGTCTCGCCGCTCTAAGCGACCTGGGGTCGACCAAAGCGGGGTCGACCCGACAGACCGGCTGCAGCCATAACCTTCGTGCGCACCCGCGGGGATTTGACACTAGCCATGCAACACTGCTAGGGGTAAACATGCCTGGTGTTCGAACTGTCAGCAGGCGTCGCGCCTCCGGTCACCCTTTGGCCGTCGCTAGGACCATCCTTTACGTAACGGCCAAGGCGCGGTTAACGGCGTGCGTCACGACTAGCCGACAGCGCCTGTCACGGTCAGGTCACCTCGCGCGTCACGGCCGGGTCACCTCGTCACGTGGCCGTCGCGAACCGTTCGTGACGTGCGTCGGACGGCATATGTGACGTCAGAGACGCGGCGCGCTGACACTGCAGATGAACAGCTGGCTCATCAAACAGCTGACCGGTCAGGAGACGCTCCGCACTATAGGACCGGAAGGAAATAGCCCCGGGCTATGCGACCCCAGGTCATTTGACCAGACGGGAATGGCCACTGGCTAAAGACCCACCAACAAACGCCAGGAGGTGATGAGCTTTGGTTAGCTTTTGAAAACGGAATTGTATTTCTTAGTAGCGGTTACTGGTTAGCCAGATTCAAAATGTACATACCCGATGAAACTGTTGTCTAGTGAGAGCTTCTCTAATCGCTAACATTTCCAAAAAGGGGTCCTAACATCAAATCAGTTTTGGTTAAAGTGGCTATATGAATTAAAAGCGATCCCTGAAGAGCAAAAGAAGAAACTAACTAAAAGTTCGTTTACACTCAGAGCATCATCAGCAGCAGGGATGCGGAGCCGTGGAAATTTCAGACGGCTCCGGCTCCGGCTCCGGCTCCGGAGAAAAAATCGGCTCCGGCTCCGGCTCCGGCTCCGGGTGAAATGTCATGGCGGCTCCGGCTCCGGCTCCGGCTCCGAGTAAAATGATCCGGCTCCGGTGGCTCCGGCTCCGGCGGCTCCGACTCCGGCTTCTACTCAGTACATCCCCTAGGCGATCAATTAAATACGGGTGGAAGAAAAAAGGCGATGGGATTGGTACACGTTGCTTCTGTATTTGTATAACAAGGCTATTTTGAATACCACATTGTTTTACGCCTTGTACTGTCAAACCGAATTAGGTAAATAATTGTTTCCTCTTAAGAAAAGGAACCGGAGTCGCCCCCTTTTTTGACGGCTCCGGCTCCGGCTCCGGCTCCGGGCTATATTGTTTCACGGCTCCGGCTCCGGCTCCGGCTCCGGGCAAAATATGCCGGCTCCGGCGGCTCCGGCTCCGGCTCCGGCTCCGGCTCCGCATCCCTGATCAGCAGGATCCGTTCATCAGCGGCACGGGGAGCGCCGTTTCTTAATTCGGCCCGCTGTTACCGGTAAGTACCGTATCACGACAGCCGATTGCAAGAGATCCTGTTTTCGTGGGCCAGTCGTACAGACAATAACCGGCTCCAGAAATTTCCCCAACAAAAGAAGGGACATGCAATGGTTTAAATTTCGAATGATCTTTTCCTCGATAATTGTGTAAATCTATAAACGGGAAATCTCATATTTGATAGGCAAATTCTTTAACAACAGTTCACTATCAAGCCATTTCGAAAATTGACGTAGAGTTTCCGTACAATTTCGTCTAGGGACACGCATATCAACCCAGCTATTTGAAGCGCAGTTTTTACGGCAATACGATAGGCCCAACTTAACAGCTGGTCTTCAAACAAATATGGAAAGGTAAATGACCGCGCTCAAAAGCGGAACGAAGTAACATGAGCTAGTCATCACCGAACAGGAACAATCGATAATAGCTTGCAAAACACGTTTGCCTGGGGTAACTCTACCACATGATCCGCACAAGTAATTAAATTTGATTGCTACATCAATTTAGTTCAGTGTTGTGCAACCGTGTATAGTGGGCTATAAATCATACTTAAAGCCTAGTCACGTCAGATCAGGAGTCATCGCCATATTTCCCGCTCACCTCTCACCAAGATACTGGTGGGGCATTCCACGATAGATCGACCAAGGCCTAACACCCGACCATTTTTGATTTTGATGAAATCTTGTCTATAGGGTTCTCCTATGCCCTGAAGTCAATGGTGACAACGCCAGGCCCCTACGGTCAGCGGTTTAGGAGATATAGCCCCGGGCATTTTGACGAGGTCACTCTGCAGAGTGATTTTTGAGGTGCTATATCTCCTAAAGTAATGAAGGAAATGGATTAAACCTGTACATCGTTGTGATGGCGGTGAAATGAGCAATTTATTGGCTATCTCGGATTTCCAAAAAAGTTATTTTGATTTTTAGCTGTGACGTCATCAATTTTTAAATTTTCTGGCTACCCCCCTAGTACATTAAAATTTGTCATTATTTTTGCTCAGAAATATAGATCGGTCAATGTTCTTTTGACTGTCAAAAAATAAAAATGGTAATCTTTCTACAAATATTTTATTTTATTTTTTGAAAACAACTCTGTAATATGAAATTTGCATACATTTGCTCTGAAACGACAAATAGGTGCAGCTGGCACGGACAGTGGAAGGACTGGATTTATGAAACACCTAAATAATATTTTCTTGAATATTTTTCGCAACTGGAACAAAGCGTAAGATATTTTAATTTAACCCTCGCCGGCCGAGGGGAGGGGGCGGGTGCCGCCCCCCCCCCCCCCCATAGGGTTTTTTCGCGATAGCTCCGAACACGCCGGCGGTAGAGAGCTGAAACTTGGCATACCTGACCTTTGATCCAAGCCGCATCTTTTGACACCAACCGCATTTTTGGGTCAGGTCAGGTCACTGACCTATGACGTCATAAGTGAACCTCTGCACGGTCTTCAGATGTCGCAACTTCGCAACGCCCTCACTGCCAGAGGAGACGTCACAGGGAAATGAAACTTGCAGGATCTAGTATCCATTATGAGTCTCACAACTTGTATATCTCGGATTTTTCCTAAAGGTCATATGAGGTCAGGTCATTTTCGTGACCTCACCATTAGGTGAGGTCACGAAATATAAGTCAATGGGGAAAAATCCAAACTGCTATTCTGGCGCCGGAAACGATCTCCAACTATCTCAAGCACACAGAATCGTGATTTGATGCACTCCTTGCAAGGTTAGATGCGTCACTTTTGCAATGTTGACCTTTCGTGACGTCATTTATGACGTCATCAAGGTCATATTAGTTTTTCGTCAATAACTCTTGATCAAATTGAGCTAGCGAGCCGGGAAAGCCACCAATGGACTCAGGAAGACCTGCCGAATCGAATGATATGCGACATGACCCCTTTAGACCAACTTCGTGACCTTAGGGTGCTGACCTGACCTTGACCTGAGGTCAACACCCCAAGTTGACCTGACCCGAACAAAAAGTATATCATTTGACGCGCCTGAGCGAGGCGAACACGATGCTGCCAAAATCGCGGCTCTGCGGCCATTTTCCGCGAAGTTATTCACCAAAAACTGAACCGTACCTTTGGGCACTTGACCTGACCTCAGAGGTCACCGGTTGACCTAGGACCTTAAAATCGGGTACCAATCTCTGCGTCTCGTAACGGCGCACACGCTCGTTTTTTCCGCGACGCGCTAGCTCCACCAGGGGCGAAACGGCGAGGGGGGTCGTACCCGCCCCACCCCCCTCGGCCGGGGCGTATGTAGAAAACTAATAGGTCCGGCGAGGGTTAACATTCTGTATTTCCCTACATATATGCCGAAACCCAGATAACCTCTTTTTGGAAGTAACTGGTCCTCGCAGATGTGTCTTATATTGCTTAATAACCCGATTCTGTAAATCAGAGTTTGTAGTGCGATTTTCAAAAAATAAAATAAAATATTTGTAGAAAGATTACCATTTTTGTTTTTTCCCAGTCGAAAGGAAATTGACGGAACTTTATTTCTGAGCAAAAATAATGGCAAATTTTAATGTACTAGGGGGGTAGCCAGAAAGTTTAAAAATTGATGACGTCACAGCTAAAAATCAAAATCATTTTTTTGAAAATCCGAGATGGCCAATTAATTGCCCATTTCACCACGATCACAACGATGCAAAGGTTTAATGCATTTCCTTCATTCCTTTAGGAGATATAGCACTTCAAAAATCACTCTGCAGAGTGACCTCGTCAAAATGCCCGGGGCTATATCTCCTAAACCGCTGACCGTAGGGGTCTGGCGTTGTCACCATTGACTTCAGGGCATAAGAGAACCCTGTAGACAAGATTTCATCAAAATCAAAAATGGTCGGGTGTAAATCTGATAAAATTTTGGTCGATCTATCGTGGAATGCCCCTGGTATTCAAACACTTATTACATTTCAATTTTTCTTATCTAGTTCTCAAATATTTATGACATTTCCAATTTTCTTATCTCAACGGCATAACGGAATGACGATATCATACAAACACGGAGCATATCCTAATGGTTGAATAAATCGGCAGTTCTTCGGCCTGTCAGAGGCAGCAGGGGGTGGAGTGGGTAGGGGTAAGGGGTAGGGGTAAGGGGTAGGGGGTAAGGGGTAGGGGTAGGGGTGCAGTCGTGCGGCTGTCACGACAGGACCTGACAGTGGCAGGATGACGGGGGGGGACGCTGTCTGACAGAGCTGTCAGCTGGGAGAGGGAGAGGTGAAGCGTCGTTAACTTGCCCTCTCTCTCTCTCTCTCTCTCTCTCTCTCTCTCTCTCTCTCTCTCTCTCTCTCTCTCGCGCGCGCGCGCGCGCGCGCTGAGCTAGCGCAATCATGCCACCATCAAAGTGTTACATGCAGTGTCACCAGCTTGTGCAATTGCACTTGTGTACATAGTTAGTGTTACCACCATAGTGTTGACGTGGTAGTCACGCTGCGCCAAAAAAAGTTCTTGGCAAGCTGAACTTGTGTGGGTATTCTGTTCTGTTCACACTGGGCCTTCCTTTCCATGAATATTCCATTGTCGTTGAGTTACCACGGGCTTTTACTAGCAACAAAATGTCCACTGTCCAGCCGCCTCCCGCTGACCCAGCCATTGGTCCCACCCTCTTCCAAAGGAAGTGTAAAACATTCTCACCCACCGGCACTTGTCTCGTAGCCCATCGTTACCTCAGCGTGGCTCATTGGAATTTCACGGTCCCACTCGGAGTAGTGCAGCACCGTCCGGTACAACCTGACCGGCGTCCGCGATCACCCAGCTCCCCATTCTCCGGGCCGGACACAGACCACGCAAGGTCGTACTACATGACTCTCTGGTCTACGTTCGTCTCATGTATAACTCACCTCTGATTCATACCAATGAATATTGACTTTGCAGGGTCCCTGTCCGTCTGATCTACGATATATGCCCAGCACTTGCCAAAACCATGGCCGTATCGGAGGTATCACAGGCTGCATCTTTCCTTCAACCAGCATTCTGATCTACGGGTGACTTCCGTGACTTAGCATGCTCTTCTACTTCATATCGCGCGGTCGGCGGACCCCGTACGCGACTGGTCTGCTACGGTGAGGTACTACGCGGGTGTTGTCATAACCAGTGACTTGGTGACGTATGACGTCGTATGGCCCTGACCTACCCTATTCCGGTGATACACCCGTGACCTACCGATGATGACGTTATGACCCGTGACCTACCCTGCCCCAGGACCTACCGATGATGACGTCATGCTGCGTGACCTACCCCGCTCCGGTGACCTACCGATGATGACGTCATGACCCGTGACCTACCCCGCTCCGGTGATGTAGGTCAGCGTGCTGGGAAACGAGCGCTGACTGAAGCTGACCATCACCAGAAGACTGCAGGTGGCATAGGGCAGCCACCGGTACAGGTTGTCCCTGCAGTCCTCCTGGACCTGCACACATACAGAGAACGCCTTGGTCAGAGAACAGTAGAACGGTGGTACGAACCACGGGTGGTCAGGAGTCAAGGCACACGCGCACGCGCGCGCGCGTTTATAATAATAAATATACACTCGTATATATTTATAATATATAAGCTGCATAACATGCAGCACCAGGCCAAGGTAGTTACACTGCCGATTGAAATGTCACATGGGTGGCATTCTACTTCTTAATTTAATCTTGTCCAGAAATAATTATCACTAAAGGCATCGCTGGCTGTGGGAGTTCTAACCCTTTAATAATAAGGAAAACGGTCGTGACGGAAAAGGACATTTCACCTCCAGTAAGGTAAGATACGTGCCAAAATCGCCTACGCAATCACCAGGCGTCTGTCATGGGCGTGGCGCGATCACTCCCGCTGACAGCATTCGATCTCCTAGAGATAAGCGCAAGCGGCGACACCGATTTTCCTCTAGTCTAAACATAGCAACGGTCGTGACACGGTAAATTAGCGCGGCCGTGAGACCGCAGACCTACCACCAGAAAATTGGTCTGGAGCTTGTAAGATCCATTCGTCTGCTGTGTATATTGTAACAGTATATACAGCATGGCACCACCACTAATGCGAGTGCGCGTTTACGTTCTGGGTCGATCGTGTGCACCTACCTCCCACCACTCGACTTCGGTCTCGTTGTCCCTCATCAGAGTGAGGTTCAGGGCGCGCCAGGCCGAGTCGGGGTCGGAGCGCGTGGGCTCCGTGAGCTCAGAGGCCAGCCCCGCCTTACCCTGATGACAGAGAACACACAGCGAGCGTTACACAGGGGCCTGGGACGGCACAAAAGGCGTCATACATTGGCCCTCAGAGACCATTGGTCCTTAGAGACCGGGCTGACCTGCAGACCAAACTGGACTGGAGTCTGGTCTCAGAGTGACATGAGTTACGTGGAAGCGAGAACACCACAAAATGGCCCCTGCAATGAGTTTTGAAGGTATGCCACACAACCCGACACGTGGACAGAATGAGACACTAATCGACATCTATTTGATCCCAGTTCGTTCCACTTGGCAGCACTCTGCACGGTATAAAGGTCACACAACCAACCGAAGTGCCAGGCCCAAAGAAAATATTAGAGAAAGTACACCCAAGTTCCATTTGAACAAGTTTCTTTAGTCTGTACTTTGTAGAGTATGACATGAAATAGAAAACATAAGCATATGGACGAAGGCCATGAAAAACCGATCTGTGCAGCAACAACTGTCAATAGGACAGGTAAGTAAAAAATTAAACTATACTAAATAAATAAAGTCATGGTAACACTATTATTACCTAATAGGGTGTTTCACTAAAAGTGTCAAAAAGTAAAAGGTCCTAATGCACATAATAACAATGTTTTCTAAGGACATTTGCACATAATTTCATCCGCGATTGTTGGACATTCGGATATATAAAAATGATATCACCGTCACTCAAACATATTCCACATATCCGCCCCTTCTTTTGATGCACCGTTTCGGCACGTGTCCGGAGGTGCCTCACAGCCCGTTTTCATCTTCAGCATCCAGACTGTCGGCAAAGCCTTGCATTGTGCTCTTCAGCTCCCGAAGTGATGCGACTTGAGTCTTCCTCAGCTCTGCGAGAGCTACTGACGCTACTGACCAAAACCAGAAGTAAAGCGGTGACAGATCGGGGCTTCGCGCTGGCCAGGGGCGGGCGGTGAGGCAGCTGATTATTCGGCCCGAGAACTTCTGTTCCAGCCAGTCCTTGGTGGCTACAGCCGTTACAGTGGTTGTTTTTGATAACTTGTAAGGGCTTGGCCATTTCTGATGCTGAAATAAGCTTCTTGTTATCTTAAAAGGCCCTAAAAAAGACCCTGACCTTTTCAACGATTTCCGCCGAGAGGTGGGGGCGACCCGCCTTTTTTTGGACTGGAACCGGCATCAAAGGAACCCTTTTAAACCTCTCAAGGAGCCATTTGAAACTTTTATAATCTGGATCGTAGCAAGGTGAGAGAGTGAAACGTTTCCTGAAAAGTCAGCGTACGGTTTCATTGTTTCTGATAGCACCAAATGTAAGTGTAATCCACCGCTCCTGTTGCGGTGTTTACAGAACCTTTTCTTGTTCTGTATAAGGAAAAAAAAAAACGACTAGTAACTTTGGCCTCCTGCCCTCGCTCCGTATGAGTGTAAAATATATCTTAAATGGCTTAAGCATAAATGTCCAAAAATTTGCAACAAAGCCACGTGCGCAACCACGTGCTTTGCATATTTTATATATCTTTAATAAGCCTTTACTTTTTGACACTTTTAGTGAAACACCCTGTAGGTAAATCTATTTAATGAAATTCCATTGTTGAAATTCCATTGTTATGTGGCAAATATGCAATGAGCGCAGATGGCTTTTGCGAGATCTCGTTGGATCCTTGCAGCGTTGTCCTGCTGCAGCTTTTGACAGATGCCACTGACGAAGGCCTCATGTCACCAAGTGACACTGACATTTGACAGCGCTGGCCTTCACAGCGCAGACACATTCGGTCCAGAAGAGTTCGAATGAAACCGTGCTGATGACTGTTGGCAATGACTGAACCGGCATTCATACCTTCAGGACCGTTATCAATTTGGTCTGTGCACAGCTAGGGGACAAGTACCTATCATGAGCTAGGGGACAAGCACCACCTAAATTTGGCCGAGCCACAGCCGTGTTCCCCGTCCACAGCAGTTACGAACCAGTGCCGCCACCGACAAACCCTCGCCGCTGACACCGCAGCGGCTCCTGTGCTGGGAAAAACCGGTCCCGGCTGATCATGATCGGCCCGGCGAATCTATTACAACCCGAGCGCCACTGGACAGGGAAGAAGACATCACCCGAGAGAGACTCCTCCCAGTCCCAGAGACCGAAAGGACCGAGAAGACAGGGCGAACGATCATAAACCGAGCGGCCGGCATTATCAACGCCATGTTCAGGGATTCTGGGACAGCTAAAGGTTGTAATAGAGTTGACATAAGCCTTGAATAAACGTAAAATATGGCCATTGTCACTGTATTGCTGGCATGCTGTTAGTAGGAGAAGCAGCCTTTAATGTCGTCAAGGGGATTTACGGCACACCCAGGTCACCGCATATCCTTCCATTTTTCGAAAGAGGGGGCAATCAATAAGCAGTCCACATAGAAAATGAAAATGAATTGTAATTTAAGTTCAACCCCTTTCATCAGAACCATCCGGCAACTATCTAAAGACGACTTCTCGACTATCTAAAGAAAAACAGGCATCATTAAAGGGACCCTCCCACCTTCAAAAAAGTTAATGAACTGGCATAAAAGTGATGTAGCGTGAATCACAAAGAGCGAAAATGAACATCTACCAAATTTTACCGGAAAATATTCACCCGTTTTCGAGATAATAAGACTTTTATTTTTGTTTACTTTTTGGGAACTCCGCTGTTTCTATGACGTCACGTGAAGGTCTTCTTTACGTCGGCATTTGGAAGCAATAGTTTAGTATCAAAGTGCGACAAATATTGCGCGAATGATGCGTTTATCTTATCAAGGTCAATATATGATGGCCAATAAAGGATTCCAGGACAATTCTTCTTATAGCATTTCTTCGTATCACAATTCTTCGTCTGCAAATCTTCGTCAGGGCATTTACCTATTCGTATCGCATTACTTTGTTTCGCATCAGGGTATATGAAAATCGGCTCGCATTTCTTTTTCAACGCAAATACCTATATGCAAAAGTAAGCATTGAGGGACAAATAAATGCACCGACGAAGATTTGTAGACGAAGAAATGCGGACGAAAAATTGTGCTACGAAGAAATGTCATGCGAGGATTCGTTCGGGTACCATGACATTTATGTGATTTCAAAGTCAAGGTTCACAGCTGATCTGCTAAATCAAGCCAAGAATCCAAACTATCAAAAAACTATAAATATTTGTTTGTCTGTCACAGAGGTCTCTAGCAATATAAGGTTGACTTATGTTGAATCAAAAATCTACTGCCACAACTCACATCTCCTGCCTTAGTTTATCATTGTTGTTTTAACTTTCTTTCAAGAGAAACAGAAGCCAGTATATGATATCACTTCAGATGATTGTTTCAAGATCTGAGTTCAAATGGAAATAAAAGCAAGATCAAGATGAAACAGGGATTATTGCTGTTAAAGTAGTTTGGCCATGATACAACAAGCACATAAATCATTAGCCAAATCAAATACTGGTTGGTTTGTCAAGATGTTTGTTGTCTGTCGTCTGTCGAGCTGCTATGAACACTGAACGCTCTCACTCTTACTTTAAAGATAGTAGTTTAAGTTGAATGGTAGTGAGCTGTAATTAGACAAAGCAGCTATTCAGTGCTCACATCAAGCCAGGCTAGGAAATGGCATCAACTGTGGTGGGAGGAAGCAGGTTCGGCAGCCCCATGTTGTAAACTTCTGTTGTGTCTTGTGTTTGATCAACTGATGTTTTCTGCTCTGTTTTGTGCAGTGATAGTAGCAGGTAACTGCATGCTTGTCAAATTATGTGAATAAACGAATTCATAACATTGCATTTTTCTCTCCATGCAAGGAACAAGTAAGATGTTGTAGAAAATGTAATAGAGGGCTGCATTGCTGATTTTGCACTTTATCAGAGCTTTATTAAGAATTGCTTTCCTGAAAGCTACACACAGGCCACAGCACTGAAATTCACAATGTCATAGCTTTTGGCAGAAAAAAAGAAAAGACTTACCTAGGTAAAATTGGCTGAAAGTATGGCAGAGCAGGTCTTGATGCGTATGCCCATCCATGTGCTTGCCGAAGCCGAACTGACTGCAACACATTAACTCTGACCCACCATGGTGGCTGGCATATCCTGAACTTTCACCACTCTAAACAAGACAACTTTCAGCCCTCAGCATTGTATTAAAACACTGTACATGACACTCAAAATTTGTTTCAGTGCCATCCACGAACATCAGTCGCCATTCACCAGGCCAGTAAAAACAGAATAGATAATAGTTTCAAACCCATGCAGTCAGAGTTACAAGGTCTGCACCTCAAAACAAAATCCAGGTGACATTCACCACGCCAGTAAAAAACAGGTACTTAGGTAACGTAACAGCTTCAAATCTGGTAACATGTTGGTCGGACTTTACACTACCATATTTACATGGAATAATATGATACCAAACAATAGTGCAACCATTCTGGACAACAAAAGTGTATGATAAAATTAATTTACAATACTTTGGCAGCATGATTTACGAGCACAGGCAGGTGTTACCTACCAGCCTTCTCAATGCTCGTAAAACCAACATTGTAGTTTTGATTTTACCTTACATGATAACACACTTGGCTGCAATGGCACATTTAATTTAATACTGTGAAAAGACCAGTTATAACCACTTCACAAGCACAATTGCACCTCATGCCGACATCCTTTTCCAGACAGTCAGCAGCGTCTTTCGTCAAAACTGGAAGATCAATCCCCTTTCAACTGTTAACATCAAAAATATTTCTTCATGGTGTGATCTCCATATGGAAACCTTGCAGGAAAAGAATTAATGTCAATTGTCAGCTCTTCAAATTTCTTTGGACTTTAACTTGCAGTACCATATCCAGTTTGCTTTGATATTTTGTTTTTTATTCCATGTTGAAGTTGAACACCAAGCTCCAGATATAGCAGGCAGCTTGATCATCTTCGGCCTTGGTATAATATCAGTCCAAGTTCCAGTGGTGGGTATCTTCTAATATTCAAATTAAAATGAAACGCAATAGGCTTTCTCAGCGCCGACGACGGATTTCACGTTGATAAAAAAGGGAGCTCAAGGTCAGCAAAACTCGGGTTCAAGGAATGGCGGGCGTTGAAATGACTGCTGACGTCATCAAAAAACCGCTAATGGTTAAGAGATAGGGACTACGCTGGTCCCACCCTGCAAGTAAAGGGAAGAAATTTCTTGAACACCATAAACCTGCGGGGGTTGCGACCAGGATAAATGGTGGTTTCTGAGCCTGGCCGCAAACTTGGCTATCTCAACTCAAAACTAATGTTAAGGTGGGATGGTCCCTTTAACCCGCGCCCCGTAGGGGGGGGGGGCCGAAACGGCCCCCCCTGTCCTTTTCGGTCGATATCTCCTAAACGGCTGGAGATATCGCCACCAAACTTTCAGGACCCCTCCGGGCATCAATTTTACACATTGTGACCAAAAATTTTTCCAGAGGCTGTGATAGGTTGGCCACAAATGACGTCAGAGTGACGTCATGTTCTGTCATTTTCGACCGAAAAAAGACCTTCGCGAGAAGACCTGTCAGGCCTACAGCTTCGAAGATACAGAAAAATGATCAAGACATAAAAGGTGTAGAATTGACAGGGCTACAAAACTGCTATCTCGGATTTTTGAAATTTTTGAGTTTTGATCCCCAAAAATCAAAAAAGCATTTTTTTGGATATATTAGCCAAAAAATCCAAAAAGTTTTTTGAGTTTCGAAAAAACCGGAATATATGTGATAGTACCTACCGTCTTCTATCTACATACCAAATTTCAGATCGATACCTCGTTTTTTGGCCAAGAAATAGCGAAAAAACTGTTCAAAAATGATGACGTCAAATTTTCAAACTCAATTTTTGGCAATTCTAGAACTCGTAGAGCAAAACAAAGACCACCATTAGACTCCCCGTGACGAGCTGCATCGAATGGATACCCATTTTATGCAAAAATATCAACTTTGAAATTTGACCTAATTTGACCTGACCTTGACCTGACCTTCACCAAAACGTGACCTAGGCTGGCCCCAAAGGCTGCCTAACCCACATAATCACATTTGTCATGTAAAATGGACCATAAAACATGTATCACACGACACATTCATATTGTGACCCCCGGTGACCTGACCTCGCTGTGACCTGACCTGGTATCAGTGACCTCAGGTAGCAAAGTATGTGTTTGACGAACAATATACCATCGATGGTTTTCAATAAATTACCAATTTACTCGATTTCACAGCACATTTCTTGAATTGCCTGTGAACGGTGAAAATCTTCGTTTCGTTTCGTTTCGTTTATTTAGGGCTTGTCCACAAGTGGCTATTACGGCCCATTCAATACATGATAGGTACACACACCCACACACACACATATACATACATACAATATACACGTCAATATAAAGCAACACCCGCAAAAGCATACATAAAATATCTAAAATCAGTCATGTCACTTGTCAGTCTCTATCTAAAGTGCTGCACCAGCTGTCTCCTGGAACCAGTCGCCTTCACCTCCGGCGGCAGGCCGTTCCATGCAGCGGCGGCTCTATACGAAAACAGCCGCCTGGTCGCCGCCAGTCGAACCCGCGGCAGGTCGAGCACAGCTGCGCCCGCAGCCGTGGCCCGCGTGACTCTATTGGAGACGGCGGCACGCGGGCGAAACATGGACCGCAGCGAGTCGGGGGCGCCGGCGGCGTACAAGGCGCGTTGCACGTTCACCGCGTCACGGCGTGCGATGACCTCACCAATGCCGGGCCAGCCGAGCGCGCCGAGGGCGGGGGTGATGTGGTCGAATTTGCGGAGACCAGAGACGAGCCGTACAGCGAGATGGATGGTCCTCTGCAGCCGGTGCAGGCGGGATTTGGAGGCACCACCCCAGACTGACGAGCAGTACTGGAGGTGGGGGAAAACGTGGGTTTGAACGAGGATTTTAAGGATGTCAGGGGAGAGGTGATGGCGAATTTTGAACAGTGATATAAGGATTCCATTTGACCGCCGAACGATAGAGGATATATGTGGCTCCCAGCTCAGGGTTTGGTCGAGGAGAACACCCAGCACCTTGATGTGTTTTGTTGGCCGAATAGTTGCATCATCTACGTTAAGGGTGAAGTTTTTGACTTTATCAACTGAATTTTGAGTGCCAAGAAGAGTGAAGCAGGTCTTCTCTCCATTCATTTTTAAACTGTTTAAGCTAAACCAGCGTTGAAGTTGCTGAATGTTCTCCTCGGCCCGGGACTTCAGCACTTGGATGCCAGTGGGATTGGAGGGTGCTGAGTCCAGGATTTGGGTGTCATCCGCGTAGGATATGAGTCGGCCATGGGGGAGGAAGCAGGTAAGGTCGTTGACGAAGATGAGGAAGAGGATGGGACCCACGATGGACCCCTGGGGAACACCGTGGGAGAGTGGGAGGGCCGTTGAGGAGCGGATGAGTTGGGAACGGCCAGAGAGGTAGCTGCTGAACCAGCGGGATGAGATGCCATACCACTCGAGCTTGTTCAGAAGCATCGAGTGGTCGACACTGTCGAATGCCTTGCTCAGGTCGACTGACGTCACCGCGGCAACGTCACCACCGTCGACCCTGCGAGCCGCCCATTCGACAACGTCGAGTATGGCATCTTCAGTGGAGTGGGATGGGCGGTAGGCATACTGGGATGGGGAGAGGATGTGGTTAGTGATGAGGTAGGAGGTGAGCTGAGAGCACACAACCTTTTCAAGGATTTTGGAGAGAGATGGGAGGATGGATATGGGGCGGTAGTTGCCAGGCTGGTTGGGGTCACCGGATTTGTGGATTGGTGTGACGATGGCAGCTTTCCATGCGTCAGGGAAGGTAAGGGTGGATATGGATGAGTTGATTAGTTAAAGGATGGGCGGACCGACTGCAGGGAGACAGCTTCTGATCGCAGCGATCGGAATGCCATCAACCCCAACAGCCCTCGACGCACTTAGCCGGCTGATGGTCAGAATCAGGTCTGGCAGCGTTATGCATTGAGGGGCGAAGGCGCTCGCACATACCCTGGGAGGCCGCGGGCCGGCAGCGGGGGTCTCGGTCCCCTGCGCGGCCCGCGCGGCCTCAGCTGCCACACGAGCGCCGACACCGGCAAAATACTCGTTGAGCTGGTCGGCGCTCAGCACATCACGGTCTAGTGGCTGTGCGCCTGCAGAGCCTCTCGCAGATAGGTTAGCACCAAATCGCTTAAGTCTATTCCAAAAATGTTTCGCATCACAGTGTAAAGACTCTGTTATGTAGGACCTGCGCGCACGAGACAGAACTAGCTTCGCTCGGTTCCGGAGCCGCCTATAAACGTCATGATCAGTAACTGAGCGTGTGACGGCCCACGCTCGCCGCGCCTCGTCCCGCTCCGCCATGGCCGCTCGGACCAACTCATCCCTCAGCCAGGGACAGGCAGGACGCCGCATGGTTCTCTGCACTACAGGACAATGCACATCGGCTACCGAGTTCCATATACGTACAAAAATCGCAAGTTTCTCGTTTACGTCAGCGGCAGTGTAAAAGGGTCCCCAGTTGGCTTTTAAAAGATCGGTAGAAAATGCTTGCCAGTTAACACGATGCCACGCGCGCGAGCTAACGCTAACAGGAGGACGACGCTGTCTAGGAGCTAAGGGCCTAATGACGATGGGGAAATGATCTGCAATGAGATGGGGCATGACAGAGACCTGCATGTCGGTAGAAGAGACGTTTGTTATGACTAGATCTAGAAGCGAGGGCACTGGGTGTGGGTGTGTCGGATCAGTAATAAGTTGAGACATATTAAGATCACGCAAAAGCGAGTTAAAATGAACAGAGTCAGCTGAATCACCGGCTAAAAGGTTGACATTAAAATCACCGAGAATATATACAGGCTTCCCCGCTGCGAGCGCCATCTCAAACTGTCCGCGCAGAACATCACGCAGTCGGGCTGTCAGCGCCCCCGGTGGCCGGTAGATGGCGCCGACCACAACCTGAGCTCGGCCGGCACCACCGACTGACAGCCACAGAGCCTCCACGCCGGTGTCGCCGTCGCTGGAGTCGTGCAGTCGCGCCACCCGGAGATCCTCGGAGACAATGATAGCGACGCCACCGCCTCGACGGCCTTCAGATCGGTCGCATCTGTGAATCCGGTAGCCAGGCACGAGGAGAACGCCGTCGAGAACATCATCCGTCAGCCAGCTCTCCGAAATACAGAGCACCTGCAGTCTCTCACTCTCTAGTAGATGACACACCTCATTCAGTCGGGGCGCCAGCGAGCGCGCGTTAATGTGTCCAATAGCATAGTGTGATGCTGAAGTCTGCAGCCGTCGCCCGAACTGGCGGGTCTCGCCGACCGTCAGGCGCGGCGGCGTCAGGAGGCAGCGGGTAGCCGTCTCCGAACCATCAGAGCCGGCGACGGCGGGACCCGCGGCCGTTACCAGACCCGCCGCCGTCCCATCTCCGGCGAGCGGTCTGGAGTCGCCGGCGCGGCAGGTGCGGTGCCGTCTCTCCTGTACCCGGCGCCCGGCCCGCGTGCCGCGCCCGTGCCGGCCGCTCCGTGCCGTCCGTATTGGGCCATATCGCCCGTCCGGTTCTCCGTGACAGCGGCCGCGCACGGCCCGCTCCGGCCGCCGCGGTACCGCCGCTCCCTCCGACCACGGCCGGCCACCGCCCCTCCCCAGCCAGGCCGGCCGGAGCAGCGGCGGCCCGTCATGCTGACCAGACACAAGGTCAGGCCGGGTCAGTGGAACTCGGTGGAGTACTATGGCTCACGCTGATTGGTGCAGCGGAGCGGTAGCCTCCCCGGAAACCTTTGACCTTTGAATCTGACCTTTGACCTGACCTGTGACGTCATCGGTTTGACCTAGGTCAATGAAATTTGGTCACAAGGTAGTTCCCGGGTAGGGCTATCAAACGCCGTTTGAATTTTGAAAATCGGCCGGTAACTTTCCGAGATCTTAGGGGGGGGGGCCGAAACGGCCCCCCCCCCCTACGGGTGGTAGGGTCCGCCGGTAGCCCTACGGGGCGCGGGTTAATAATACGCAATGCGCATTACACCACGAGCCCCAGTTAGGAAAAAGGACGCAAAACCCTGGATCACTGCGCAGTGCATGAGTCTCGACACTGCTCCTGCGCCGTAGGCAGGTGATGCCGATGCGCATCCGATGGCCCAAAACTGACTTGTCAAACCGCTCTCTGCACAAAGCTTCAAAGTGATTAATGATGCTTGTACACCCGCTTCTAATTTTAGTTCGCGCATTCTCGTTATAAGACAGGATTGGATTTTTCGATGCTATTTTCAGCCACAGAGCCTTGAATAATCGTGATGCTGGTGCTCCAAGCCGGTTTGGAGCGCTAATCTGGCCAAAAATAGCCGCTGGTCGCGACGTCCACCGGGCCGACCGGTTCTCTCCCAGACCGGTCATGGCAGGGGCGCTCGGACCGTCCCACGGCATGGGATGTCGCCCGCCGACCGGCACATGTCTCACTGATGACGACAACGGGTGACGTCATAGCTCTTCCTGCGCCACGGTCAGGCGTCAACTAATGCGCCATTCAATTCATCCCAAATTGTATGTCTGCTCATTGTATAGCCTAACGCAACGTGAAGCGACCATTTCTAATTGTATCTGTTACCACTGAGTTTCGATAGACGATAGACGATAGATGAGATGGACGATGAATCTTCAATCCGATCAGCACAAAGCAGAAGCCAATCCGATGCATGTCACCTTCGATTTTACTATTAGTGCGTAATAATATAGTTGCAAGACATGGCTGACAAAAAGCCATCGACTTATCTGTAACCGGCAATCGCCGATTGAGCTCGTAACCGGCTTTCACCACTGCACCTGGTAACCGATTAGGCCGCAGTGCGCCTGGCCAAGCTCTGCAAAACGGGCTCCACAGGAGGAATTCGGGATGATCGATACGCTATCTGATTGTAAGTGTGACCGCATCTCACTGAACTACAAAAATACCTCTCATATTTACAGGCAATCGAGCTTAGCAAGCGTGGCCTGTCAACGATCATTTAGCTGACGACCTTGTTTGAGAGAAGGCTCCACTGAGCACTCACTGCTAATCTAGCCTAGTTTGTTAACCCGGCCGGGCCCGGGGGGTAATCCCAACCACCGCAGCCCGGGGGGGGGGCGTTTTTCGCCCCCCCCTGTCTAACTCCGTAAATAAGGGAGCTACGGAAACAAAAGCGATACCAAACGAAAGGTCCTTACGAGACGATTCTAAAGCACCTAAAATTTTTGACCTCAGGTCAATTTTCAAGGTCAGAGGTCAAGGTCAAAGGCAAAAACCGGCACATGTGTAGTGATCTCAAAGTGAGCCTTCTAGAGGACGGCAAGCGGCATCAAACTGGCAAAATCGGGAGTCAAACGAAAGAAGAGTATATGAGGATTCCGAAAATGTGCTCAAAATCAAAGGTCAAGGTCAAGGTCACGCTCAAAATTGACCTCAAACTTGGCACTTTTTTGCACATCTTGCGCGCTAACTTTAAAAATGTTTTGAAATGTTTTGAGGCTTATCAGTTCCCTATTTGTGGTTCGTCTTACGATACAAGGCTTCTCAAAGGTCAAGGTCACTGAAGAGTATCCCTGCTAGAGGCTATTTCACTAATTCAAGTTAGTAATAATAAATAAGACAATTTTGCCATCCGGAAGCTCTAAATGAAGGCTTAGAGGAAAATAGATGCCAGATTCGTGATCAGCGGGTACAAATCCATAATAAACGACCTTTCATGTGTCAAGGTCAACCAGAGGTCATTCGAGGTCACATGAGGTCAACATAAAACTTGACCTTTTCCGAACAAAATATATATCATTCGACGCGGCTTGACGAGGCGAATGCGATGGTACCATTGCCGTAGCTCTAGGACCATTTTTGTCGAAGTTATTTGCGAAAAACTAAAACCACATTTCGGGGTCGTTGACCTGACCTCTGACCTCAGGTCACCAAAACTATTTTTCTATTTTTCTCTAGGTCAAACGCTACACAACCGTGCTCGTAATTTGTCTTTATCTCTAAAACCCTATTTTTAGCAGCTATTTGAAGTTTGCGTCTGTGACGCCGAAGTTTGCCGTGCAGGGGTCTAGAAAAATGGACCTTGTGACGTCATCAAGGGGGCTAGGTCCAAATTTTTTACTTCAGAAGATGTTAAATTGATGGGAGAAAAGGTACTGAAAGTTTCGCTTTCCTATCCCTAAGCGTTCGGGAGCTATCGCAAATATTCGCCAGGGGGGGGGGGGGGCGAAAAACGCCCCCCCCCCGGGCCCGCGAGGGTCTAATGTAACTGGCACGAATGCAGCAGATACAGCTGTGCAAAATACAAATAAACATGGTGTTACAAAACGAGGACTTAGACAACTTTGACAAATTCATTTATATTGCCGAAGCAACAATCAAGGTACAAAACAATACAATAACCTCAGATTCAAAATTCGAATTTTAATATCCACAAACACTCTCTGATCTTCAATAGGGTTGGGACCTATCTGCATGCTCTGTATGTTTTGGTAAAATAAAAAAGCTCAGAATTTTTAATGATTTAATTTAAAATCACTTTGTTAAAAAATGCCTAGTTAGTTCAGAAATTAATTATTTGTGGCTGAAAACGACTTGCTTCTGATTGGTCGGGCTAACCATGACGTCACATGTAGGTATATAACTGTCTGTATATTTGGCGCAGTTGAGACATACATTTTCTATGTATTTTCCTATGGTAAATCGGAGTGATTGGTCGTGTTTTCAGTGTCTCTTTATTTTGCGCTGGTATTGCGTGGCTAAGAAGTTTTATCAAGAATGGCATATACTAAAATGTTCCTTTAATAATGGAGCTTCAATATCTGTGAGTTTTATTGGCAAGCGAAAACTGATTTCGCTGTTATTTTATCTGGAAATTACTCATTTTTTTAGGTCAATATTCAAAATATTTTACGGGAACAAGTTGGCACTTTTCTTGATTTTTGCACTCAAATCGCGTGCGATTCAACTGTATTGGAACTTGCAAAGAAGCTTGGTGATTAATTAACTGTGTTGTTATGGCACTGTTTGCAAAGCATGGATAATGAAACTCTGCCAAAGACTTAGCTACATAGCAATGCCTCAAGTAATACGCAGGAGGGACAGAATTCAGAGTCCGATCGAGAAGAATCGGTGCAAATGCTACGAAGACCAGGCAGCTCTGATACAATAGCTAGTCGTCTCACTACTCTCACTCCATTAGACCAGCTGATTCCTGACAGCACCGACTCGGATGCAAAGATGGAGCTCATCTTCCAAGCCAGAAACCAGTTCTTTGATGGAAGATGTGATGCTGCCTCTGTCTCTGCTTTGTTGGCCACTTTGGACGGGGCGGAGCTCCGCTCCTTGCGTGAGCGGTTATTCGCCTGTCATCCAGAAATAGTTCCTTCGTTTGCTGGCCGTTCCCTCATTAGGTGCAATACGGGGAGCTGTAATCAGGGAAGTAACTTTCCATATGAAAGGAGTGCAGGTGCACCCCCGTCCCCCATCCACTAGAAGTGCACCCCCATAGGCTAAGCGGCGCCCCACACGCCGCCCCACACGATTAGCTCTAGAGCAGATGGCGAGGGTGATTCCTCGGCTGCATTCCATCTCGGCGTCGTGATGCTTGTGGGCTTGGAAAGCGTCCAGTCGTATGTAGGGTAGTGTAGGGGTAGGGTTGAGTTCAATAAGGTCCTTACATTTGAAAGGTTTGAACAACCCGCAATCAGCACAACATACCACAAGTTAAATAAAAAACTACTAAACTCCGCCCAACTAATATTAATAAACATTACAGCCAAACTAATGGCCTAAATAAAAATATATCTCAAATCCTAACAGTTATCGCGGGTGATGGCGCCATGAGTTCCTATTATCCAAAACAGATGCAAATAAACATGTTTGTATGTCCTATGTATGTTTGTTTTAAAAACGTTGCAGCGGCGCTGGGAACTGCAGTCTTAGATCTGGGTATGTTTGGCATCTGCAACTCTTCATATACACATTAACCCTATTTCGGACGGGGAGACCTTTCAGGATTTTCTTGTACAATTGCCAAACGCTGCGAGACATTCAGCTCATATTTGGTGACTTTTCCTAAATGCTCATTGCGCACATCTCAGCAAAAAAAAAAAAAATGCCGGGTCAGGTCAGGTCAGGTAACCAGAGCGGGTTTGTTGACCCCATCTCAGAAAAGTTTGCAAACACGTCAGAGCTTGAGTTTTTCAAGAAGTTATTTCCTCTCAGTGGCGCAGCCAGGATTTCGTTTCGGGGGGGTCATCGCCTCCAAAGCGGGCCCCCTAGTGTGCGGGCCCCCCACTTATTTTTCAGAATCTCTCCATATTTCATACACAATCTGCTGAGCGGGCCCCTTTACCTGCACGATAACCCTGAGCGAGTATGAATCAGAAAATTTGGATAGAGCAATAGCTCGGTAATCACCCGGTGTTCAATTTTTACGCAAATTGACCACAACAGAAATATGTTACTATGACGTATGAATTTGTATCTTTCGAGGCCGAAAAGTGCCCCTTCCGCAATATGCATAGCATATATGCAATCGGAACTGTTGCCTGCTTCTGTCGGACAAGATTTACCTACCTACCCTAGATATTTCATGACCCTGACCCAAATGACCTTTGACCTACTTTCCGAGACCATGTTTGGCCAGAATCGCGGTTCGGCGTATGCCGGCTCGCATTAGCCGCGCGTTTGCAGTCCTTTCGTGGTTTCAATTGTTCAAACATGTGATTTGATGTTGCTCCCATGCATAAGGGTGATGTCAATGTCACCTGAAGGTCAGGTCAGGTCAGGTCATTGACTTATGATGACCTCGGTACACTTTTTCAAGTAATGCATGTTTCTAGGCTAGTTTTTTTTAAAGCTGAATTCGATTTTAGCAACCATTTGAACATTTCAGAAGTAGTTTTGGTGCCTTCGTAACATGTTACGAAGCTGTCAGAGGCGGTTGACACGTAGGTACTACGAATACCCGGCAGGACCCCTACTGGTTGACATGGCCTGACCTGACCCGACCTGGCCGAAATGCATAAAGACGTCATCTGTGATCAAAACTAACATAATATTCGTGATCAGCACCCCGACAAATACCCTATAGCAGCCACATTTTACGACGTTCTAACAGGTCCCGATTTTCCCGACATTTGGGTCATTGACCTGACCTGGAAGGTCGACCAATGACCTAGGACCTTGGAATTGGGTATTATCGGCTTCCTCTCGTCACGGGCAACACGCTCGTTTTTTTCCGCGAAGCTCTAGCTCGACCATGGGCCAAACGCGAGGAAGGGGTCGTAACCTCCCTCCCTTGTGCCGTCGAAGGACGCAAAATGGCCTGAGCCGCCGAGGGTTCGCGCTCACATGGGTCATGTATTGCCTTGGGCCAGGTTTGTTGTGGTGTGGTGATGTGGTGACGTAGATTCTGTCTGTTACCGTGGTTCCGGCATGGTGTTACTTATCCCGGGGTAGATACAGGCCAGACCGTTGCACCTACATAGTGCGCTAAACTTTGCGCAACTTATAGAACAAGGATGGGGAACGTGCCTGTGAGGGGTCTCAGCTCGATCGGGCCGGTGGTGAGCACATGGCGCGTGCTCAAAAAGTGCGAAGTCGCGTCATAGACTTTACATGTATAAATCGGCTTGCAAAATTGGGCGAAAATGGCTAAATTTGCCCGACACGGGTCCGGTCCCCGTGCAGTATCTCGGTAACCGTGGGTCCGATCGGCATGGGGAACACAGTATTAGAGATGTCAATCGGATACCAACTTTTTGGTATACCGATACCAAACCGATACCAACTTAGTATTTGGTATTTCAATCCTAATGTGTTTGGTATTTTGTTGGTATCATGAATCCTCACTAATGCATAAGAGGCTAAGAAATCGGTAAAAAGTTGGTATTTCTCTCATGTTCCCAAGTTGGTTTGGTTTCGGTATTTCCCCATGGTTTTGGTTGGTATTTGGTTTGGTATCGGTATTCCGATTTTCTGTAATTGACATCACTACACAGTATCGTATATGAGGATCGAACGGGCTATCGCATGGTGAGCGGTGCAGGGATGGCACGCGCCACGTGCACCCGTGAGGGCACTTATGCTTGAAAAATTGACCTTTCGGACGGATTTTGGACTTAATGCTAATTTCGGGTGACTGTCAGACGGAGCGGGTTCAAACAACGCCTGTTGGCAAGAGAAATGTACCGCCTCTCAAGGAAAATTTGTGAAAAGGTAATTGATCAAAAACAATGTGGAACAAATCACTGAAGAAAATGGTATTTGTTCATGACTTACTTAATTACACGGGTTTTGCTGCACAACCTGATACGTTAGACAATTAAAAATGGCATGTCCAAGATCAGTAAACAGCGAAACGTCGGGAGTTAAAGTGTTTTTTACAACGTAATGAGCGACGGAACGGCCTTGCTGACACTTGCATTTTTACACATCTGTCAAATAATTATATTAAACGTGTTACGTTTTCTTGGGAATTGCCACATGAACATTTAGGATTATCTGTCTTTTGTATTTTGTACTTATGTTCGTTTAGTATCGTCATATTAAGTCGTATTCTTGTATGCATTGTGTTAAGTGTCGTGGTGCCATAAGAGTAGTAAAGAGGAGGTTTGTTCATGCACATGAGCTCTTTGATCTCATTTCTGAAGTCTTTGTAGGGAAGATGCTTAATTGAGATGCCCCGTCTACCCGGGGCTCCGGGGCCCGTCCATCAGAGAGCCCGGGCCCCGTCCACCCGAGGGCCCGGGCCCCGTCCACCCGAGGACCCGGGCTCCGTCCACCCGGGGCTCCGGGGCCCGTCCACCAGGGGCCCGGGCCCCGTTCTCCCGGGGGCCCGGGTCCAATCCACCCGGGGGCCCGGGCCCCATTCACCCGAGGGCCCGGGCCACGTCCACCTGGGCTCCGAGTCCGGGCCCCGTTCTCCCGGGGGCCCGGGCCCCGTCCACTCGGGGCCCGGGGTCCGTACTCCCAGGGGCTTGGGGCCGGACCCATCCACTGGGGGCCCGGGCCCCGTTCTCCCGGGGACCCGGCCCCATCCACCCGGGACCCGGGCCCCATTCACCCGAGGGCCCGGGCCCTATCCCAACGGGGGCCCGGGCCACGTCCACCTGGGCTCCGAGTCCGGGCCCCGTCTACCCGGGGGCCCGGGCCCTATCCACCCGGGGGCCCGGGGTCTGTACTCCCGGGGGCTTGGGCCCCATCCACCCAAGGGGCCCGGGCCCCATCCACCCAGGGGGCCCGGGCCCCATCCACCCAGGGGGCCCGGACCCATCCAACGGGGGGCCAGGGCCCCATCCACCGGGGCCCGGGCCCTACCCACCCGGGGGGCCCGGACCCATCCAAGGGGGCCCGGGTCCCATCCACCAGGGGGCCCGGGCCCAATCTCCCGGGGGCCTGGGCCCCATCCACCCGGGGCCCGGGCCCCGTCTCTCTCTCTCTCTCTCTCTCTCTCTCTCTCTCTCTCTCTCTCTCTCTCTCTCTCTCTCTCTCTCTCTCTCTCTCTCTCTCTCTCTCTCGAGCGGGCCCCTGACAGAAATTTCGGGGGGGCCAGCTGACCTTCTGACCCCCCCCCCCTGGCTGCGCCACTGGTGAGAGTCTTCAAAACAGTACCTGCAGTATGTGTCGTTTGTATATCTCAGAATTTTTGATCTGTGACCTGAGGTTAGGTCAGAGTCGTGACCTTTACATTGCAAGCCTATGGAAAAGTATTGAAATGCGACCTGCACCTCGAGTAAACGAGTCAAAACCACCCAATTCTTTAAGAATTATGACAAATTATCTTATCTGTAATGATCCAGGTGCCATTTACTGACAGGGACACCGGAGAGGGTTATCTGAGCCGAGATCATGTGAGGTGATATCTACCATACATCAATGCTCACAATACTTACAATATTGACAATGCTTTTGCTTACAACACTTACAATACTTACGATGAGACCAGCAAGCACTCTGCCGTTACAGTTCTAACTTCTGTTTCGAAAAACGACGTTACACACATTCGCTGCCAGCATAACATGTATTGTTTGACAGTAACAAAATACAATTGACATCTGAACCCCAAACGGACCGCCATCCACTCAAATTTTATAACCCTGACCGCTCAGGGGGCGAATGGAGGTCATTTCCTGGGCATTACACTCAGCCCTTGCACAAAATATCTCACCTCACAGTGATCATTACAACAATAGCACCGACTTGATAGTGGATTTCAAAGTACTTGCATCAGCTCTTCCTGCTATTGCAGACGACCATCTCCTCAGGGTAATGTTGTTCGGGACATGAACGAAGATCGTTTTCGGAGTTTCATAAGTGCTACTGCAACAGCCTGGCACAAAACAGGACTTGTACGCTCTTCTCTGCACTTTGCCCTTCAGTATATCACAAAATAATTGTTTAGAATCCATTTTACGCTTCTTTCACAGTCTACCTTGCCACCGTAGGGCGTAGATAGATTGTTGTTGCTGGTAACTTAAGGCACGGTAGATAGAAATTACCTCGGTTCTCATAGTTATTTTATTATTATTATTTATTATATATATTTATTATTATATATATATTATTTATATATATTATTATTATATATATATATTATTATTATATATATATTTATTATATATATATAATATATATTATTATATTTATTATAGAAAATAACTTATTTATTTCATCTCATAAGTTATTTTCATAAAAAAGAACAAATAAATGATCAATAAGATGACAGGAATGTAAACATTTTAATCGTAAAGTAGTCTAAATATTGGAATGAGCTTTTGCTTTTCAGCATCCTCCGACTAATCATCTTTATCATTTGAAAATTCGAGGTACATAAAATGTTTATCACGCGCTCATGTTAAGTGGGAATATAGTACACGGCAGACACATCAATTATTGACACTGAACATTTCATCCGTAAATGTTTTAGCATAATTTAAAGGTAAAAACAGCGCGAATGGCAGAGTGAAGCAAACAACATCTTTCACCCATTGATATAACATGTAATCTGTGGTGCGCCAGATGGGCCATTATTTGTCAACCGCAGAAGGTGACATGTGACGTAACAGCATCAAGAGCATCTTTTTTCAAGAACTTTTCAAAACAAGTTTCCTATCTTTCTTCCCCCATTTCTCTCAGCTTATTGATTTTATGAGGCAATGGTATGCACCATAAATTCTGTGAAAATAGTTTGATCATTTTCATGCATTCTTAAAAAATCGAGTTCCCAACCCCATTGCACATTAATGTGTCACGGGCAGTTCGTGCACTTTTGGGCACACGACTTTCAATATACAACATACAGAGAAGAAGATTGCCTTTGAGAAGAACTATGACTTCACGAAATCTTAATGAAAAGTGCTAGCGAGAATCACAAGTCACCGCGATTCGCAGTTGATCATCGCAGTTGATCAGTAGAGGGGTCTCAGTTAAGACACCTCACAATGGGAAGATCAAAAGAATTTGCTGGTTCACTGCCCTTTTGGTCCACAGCTGCATATGAATATGTCATTTGATGATAATACATGTCAACTTTCTTAACCTGTGCTCCGCGAATTTTCGAACGACACCTGCTGGTTTCCTGTATATACGCGATCCTTACGAGAGAGTTCAAACAACCCCTACCACAGCCAACTGGATATTGGAAAGCGGAAACCCCAAGGGGCGTGGCTGCTCAGGGAGCGAGCCGAAGCAAATGAACTAGACACATTCTGCAAACCAACGCCTGCAAGCAACTAGACGGGTCAGGGAAACATTTTGCCAAAGTGGTCTTTGCTGCACCCTGCCAACTTTGTCCTGCAGTCAGGCAAAGGTGGCAAGCATAAAATCATCACAAAACCTAATCCTGGACCTCTGGCAAAAAGAAAGCACTGCAGTGGCCATTTCCCTGATCACATACATCAGAGCTATTTGTGACCCAAAACTCACAAATGAGAGAAATATGAAGACGGCAATATAAGTCGCGCAATTCTCAGCAAGATCGAGTTGTCCTAGGCCGTTCTATTCAAGACAAAGATCGTGAAGACGGTATTGAAAACTGGTTCCCTTTCTCGTTTACCACACACCATCAGTCTAATAATCTTACTAATAATCTTAGTAAGAGTGTTATATAACTTTAGAATGCCCTCATGAACGGGCATGATTTAACCGCGTGCGCCCAGTGGCGGAGCCAGAAAGGCGGCCTTGGACGCTGCGGGGGAGGGAAGGCATACCCCAAACATTTTCTCCAAATACCATAAACGTCTCGGATTTCGATTCCTTACGCACTGCTATTCAGCTTAAAACATATTTTTCCTGAAAAAATTGTTTACTTTTCTTTTTATTCTGGCAAAACTGTAAGCTTTCGTCGATTTCAGGTGGCGCAGGGGCCATTTGTCCCAAATCCCCTGGATCCGCCAGTGAATGGGCGTGACGTCTGCTCACAGGGCGTGGCCTGGGTTAGGTCAAAGGGCATCCGTGACCTCAACACTCAACAGGTCACCGTCGACGGCCTGTTACACGGTGTCATACCTACCCACTCGTAAAATGCTACAATTTCACATCGATCATCTTTCATTGAATGTAGGCAATACTAGAGAAGGAAAATAAATACAATATGCTAGCGGGCCCAAAATTTGGGGTCAACCGCCTCTCCCGCAGCACTCGAAATCGACGGAACTTTGCCGCTTTTGAAAGAATAGAATGAAAACTAATCAAACTTATATTAGGAAATTTGTTTTAAACCGCCCAGCAATGCGCAAGGAATCGAACTCTAAGGACTTTTTGATTTTGACTCTTTGGGGATATCCCCCCGCAGTGTCCGATACTGTATATCGGATTCGCCTATGATGCAAATTTGTCCTATACTTGTCCCTATTTGTTTGAGCTACCTATATAAGCTCATTCTTCCAGTTTCTTCCAGTCCTAGTTTCACGTTTGTTCCACAAAAATGAAACCATTTTCTCATCCAAGTTGTCGTCAAACCACCGGTCATCAGTCAGTTATATCAAGGTGCCGTTCTATCAAGGTGCCGTATCGCTACTCTGACGACTTTCATTGGTCGGATTGCAGAGAAAGCAGGGACGCTATACTAGTCTGATTCCTAATGGGCCGTCGTCCGCGGGGACATTGTTTTAGAGGACCATATGGTCTCAATGCAACTGTTCTTTTAAAAGAGAGAGAGAGAGAAAAAAAAATAAAAAATGAGAATCCGCAACTCTTCTTAAAAGACGAGACATTTTTAAGTGCATGCTGCATGTCTAAAGCAGTTATGCTGCATCTCTCAGGCATGCGTCTGAGAGATCCCTGCAATCTCTTTGGGCTCACCAAGGACTGCCAATGCCAATGAAGCTCAACTGACCACATGATACTTACCTCCGAAAATCGGACGTAGTATGCTAAATTTAGTTATCTATATATAACGGTGGACAGCCTAACTCCCATTCACTGAGGCTAATAATAACTCACAGGACCCACGATGGCCTCGCGGGATCACCATATTGGCTAATTGGGATTAGGGGTTCTGAAATCCCAGTGTTCAGAGCGAAGTATGCGGTGCGATCATAATCTGAGAACGCAGTTGCCTCATTATGGGGCGGGCGTGAGTGGAAAAAGTAACTTTAAAAGTACGTTTTTTTGTTCCGTCTAACTATATCTCTATTAGTGTGCAACAGTCATTTGCTATCTCAAGCGCAAGTAAAGGCTGAAATAATTAAACTAATGAAACTAAACATCTATCCTACATTTCTTTTTATCTGTCTGACTAACCGCAATAATGGGTGCTGGTGTTCATTGATGGCATATGCATGTCAATACAACCATTTCCAACAGCGCGCATCGATAAAAGAGCTCAGAGAACATGTTGTATGATCACTATTAATCCTTCCACAACATACACGACGCACTGAAATAATTTCAATATATATTTATTAAAATAAAGCCATTGCCGCGGAAAAACTTAAAATCCGTCTAGACAAACGACCCGCGCAAGGTCGACTGACTGTCATCTTTGTTGAACATGGTTGAACGATCACAATATAAATGTACCTATCCAATTGAAACGCAAGCCGTACGTACATACACTGGTATCCCCGCAAAATAGCAGCCAGTTGCTTTGACTACGCACTGGCGGATCCAGACCTGCGTTTTGGGGAGGGGCAACTCATGCCAGGAGCCAAACCTAGGGTACCCCCCAAATCCTGTTTTCTCGTTCGATTTAGGCCACTTATGTTTCGTCACAGCCCTGAAACGATTTTTTTTTAATAAAAAATTAAATAAAAAATATCGAAATGGTAGCCCACCCGGACCCGACCCGTGCCTTGGTATTACAGGGTGTCCCAGAAAAAAGTACCACATTTGTTTAGACAATATATTTTTTGTTATTCGGCACGAATGCTTTAAACGCATATCAAAAGCGAGCCAGTTCCATGGAGATTTATCTGCACTGCAAATGGACCATGCCACTCCTTCCTGTCACTCACACCGGCACATGTTCGAAGTGCCTGCCTTCTTGGGCCAGGCACCGCTCCGCCCTGCACCTGGCTTCCTCTGCGACCCGAGCACATGCGGAAGGTGGAATCGCGCGAATGGCCGCGCGAATCGCCCGTTTCAGTGTCGCTAGGTCTTCTGGTGCCTCCTGATACATCACACTTTTCAGATAACCCCACAGGTAAAAGTCGAGGGGCGCGGCGGCCAGGTCACCGCGGCCCGTCGGGAGATGACACGCCCCTCTAGACACTCGTGCAGCCAGGCCAAGTTGGCGCGTGATGTGTGCGCCGTTGCGCCATCTTGCTGCAGCCACTGCTAGTTCAGGGTGTCCGCACACCTCCCTGTGAGTGCCCGCAAAAGCCGTTCAAGCATGGTAAGGTAGCGCCGGGAATTGACAGTGACCGTCTCGCCAGCACCATTTTCAAAAAAGAATGGGCCAATGATTCCCTGTGTGCTCAACGCGCACCACACAGTCACCTTTGGGGAATGCAGCGGAGCCTCGAGAACTTCCTCTGGTGGCCGTTCCGCCCAAAACCTGTAATTTTGGCGGTTTACTTGCCCGTTCGGATGAAAATGGGCCTCATCAGACCACCAAACACAAGACAAGAAGTTTGGGTTGTTTGTGCACTTTTCCAAAAACCATTTGCAAAATTGTTCCCTCTGCTCAAAATCCGCAGCAAGCAGCTTTTGAGACACTTTAAGCTTAAAGGCAGATAAGGCCAGATCCTTCTTGAGAATCCTGGTGAGTGGAGGACTTAAGGCCGTGTTACACTGCCGAATTTTGGCCACGACCCTGTCGCCGAATCACGTCGTGTAGGAAATCGGCGAACAGTTCACCGACAGAGGCGAACAGTTCGCCGACAGAGCCCGATTTGCAGACAACGGGTGGGGGGCCCCCCTAATCGTGCGCGGGTCGAAGCTGATCCATGATTCGGCGAACATCGCGAATGAATGGCGAAGCTGTTGCGAATAGTCGGCGATACCTTGGCAACAAGTCGGCGCACGTAGCGACATGTCGGCGGTGACTCGGCGAGTGTTTGGCGATCATGTTCGTTTATTATAAGTTCGGCGAACGGCCACGAAATTTTCATTTTTCATGAAATATTCGTGGCGGTCGTGACGAACCGTAAAAGTCGCGCAGTGGGCACCGACTGGTCTCCGAAATGCCAAGACCGTGGAAGAAAGATCCCGAATCGGTCCGCGACATAGGATGACTTGCATATTCGTGCACATTCGTGTACCAAAATTCGGCAGTGTAACAAGGGCTTTACTGAGACCCATCCTAGACGCCAGGCGCCGCACCGACACTTTCGGCGTCTGACCAACCTGCTCTGCGACCTTCCGTATGGCCTCCTGGCTGCGAGATGTTTTTTTTTCCCACCACTGTTTCCGGCATTCTGGTTTCTAATGAACCCTTCTGCCAGAAACTTCTCAGTCAGACGCTGTGTGGTCTTTATCGTTGGAGCTTCTCGGACCTTAAAATGTCTGCGATACTGCCTTTGTGTTAAAACGGCTGATCCGTGTTTGAGATAAAATTCGACTATTTTGGTTTTTTGTTCAGTATTAAACGGATTCATGACTGACAGAGCGCTCGTGCCATACAACACAATTTCCATGAACCTCGCCATGACCTCGCTTTCGATTGACGTTAAAATTTTACATGTCACGCGCATATATTTCTTTGTACTTTTAATTTAAATTTGGTACTTTTTTCTGGGACACCCGGTACTTTAAAAACACTTAAAATTGCTTTTGTTGACCAGTTAGCCCACTCCGGGTCGGTGCTTGGCGCAGCCTACGCGGGCCAGGAGGTGTCGGTTGGACACCCCTGCCGTTCGGCCCCTGATCAAGCTAGAGCTTCGCGGAAAAAAACAAGCGTGTCGCCCGTGAGTAGCGAAAGGAAGCCGATGGTACCCGATTTTAGGGTTCTTGGTCATTGGTTGACCTTCCAGTCCAGGTCACAGCAGTATCCCAAAATTGGTCGATTTGGGTGCGAACTGACATCCAAATGAAAATTACTTTGCACTCTCATCCCCATTTATTAAGAGCTATTTCCCACTTCCAATTTTACTGACAGTAAGCATTTGCGTCGATGGTCGTTTTACACCTGCAATCTGTCACAACTGTACAGGGTGTCCCAAAAAAGTTTACCTAGGATAAATCTCCGACGCTGAAAGTCAGTTGGGCGCCACTTTTCCATCCTCGAATAACTGCCAAATTGCTACCAACTTAACAGCGGAAAGGAGTTTCTAAAGGGAACTTCAGTATCGAAGGCTGGAACTTACCAGCCATCAATCATTTCAATGACCAATCCCGGTGCATTTGGGGGGGGGGAGGGCTAATTTATATCGCCGCCCCTGTCGAGTTTCGAATGGGGGGGGCTTTAGCCCCTGCCGCCCCCCCCTGGATCCGCCAGTGTGACTACGCACGAATAGCTTTATATGTAGAGGTATAGAATATGTATAAAGGTACAGGAGAATCGCGTAATCCAAAACGCGTTCGATTATTGTCATCCGAGACACCTTGCCCCAACTATTCACTGAACAATACTGTAGTCAGAGCTCACATTGGAATCACTAAGTCCGATTATCAGTGGCCCAGATACCCAGATATATCAGTCCAGATATCAGTGGTTAAGTGTAAAATGCAAATATCGTATCGGCTACGCCCACATCCTGATATTTTCAAAGGCGACAACAGCAAATGATTCAATGTATTATGAAACGTTATGCCTACATAGTACACACCATTCTGGTAAAATAAGTTAGGAATCAATATAAATCAGCATCCGCATTCAACTTCTCCGAAAATGAGAAGGCAAACAGGAATTCAGTGAAAAAACGAAAAACGATCGCTACAAAAATAAAATAAAACGACGTAACTAGATGATGCGTCACGACAAGTCGGCACTAACAGGCAGCGCACATGTAGAGTTCGTCGTCCTTACGGAGCTGATCTTTTCGATCGAGCGATATAAAGTCACCTTTTTCGACATCGCGTTACAAGACCAGCAGTCTGGCGTACCCTTATCGGCAAAACGAATGTGAAATCCGAGTCAGAGGACAAAGAGAGTACGGTTCGGAGCTCATTAGAGAATGGTGCGTCTGCTGATAGCGGTAGTGTGAGACAGATATCGCCAACGAACGGGCACTCCAGGGGCTTCTACATGACAGCGCGCTATTTGATCGGACTTTTCAGATCTAGTCGACTAAAAAACACCTTACGGTGCCATTAGTGTAAATTACGTAAGGTCTCATTACTCTGGTGTTCCTCACAACAGAATAAAAACATTTTTGGCACTTTGCGATCATCGTACTTCACTGACGTAATTTGGACATGACCCACATGGGAATAAATGATATTTGGATTTGCGTCGATTCGAATTCATATCGATGCTTCGCATTTTTAGCGAAGCTGTGGCACAGGAGACATAACGACAACGATTGAATCCTGTTGCCATGGTCGCTGGGCATCTCATATGAGCTTGGGTTTATCATCTTCCACGTCGCAGGACGAGTTTCGCGGAAAACCGGAACCGGTATATAGACGCCCACGCAACAGCTACAATGTTCAAAAAACAAAAATCTCCTTCGGCACCGTGGTAATGCGGCATGACGAGCTGCATCTTGCTGACAGAGACAACAGGAAGCACTAACGGTTAGCTTGTCAGGCAAATACGAATGTTGTTTAAGTTTCAAAAACACGACGGAACACGGTGTGGACATCACGACTGAACGTATAAGCCTTCTCGTGATGTCATGGGTACAAAGACCTTTGCTTTGCAGGTTTTCAAGGTCGTCTATGAGCATGCGCCTGAAAACCGCTCTGTGAAACTTCGAGAAGCACATTGTCGCGGTTCGGCGGAACATATCCCTCGTCTTCAGCCGGCCGAGACGCCGAGAGATCCATAAGGTACACGAGGACGGAAGCTGTGTAGCCTGTGTAGGACTTCACAAAAAAATAAAAAAATAATGGGCAATGCTGGCGTGCATAGAGGAAATGAGAAGAGAGGTAAAAGAGAGGAAATAAAAGAAAAAGAACGAAGGATTGAGGAAAACGAGAAGGAAGAGAACAGAAAAAAAGAGAAGAGAGAAAGGGAAACGAGTGAGAGAGTGAATGAGTGAGTCAGAAGGAAGAGAGAGAGAGAGAGAGAGAGAGAGAGAGAGAGAGAGAGAGAGAGAGAGAGGCAGACAGACAGACAGACAGACAGACAGACAGACAGACAAACAGACCGATGAAAGGAGAAAGGAGATCAAGACAGACAGACAGACAGACAGACAGACAGACAGACAGACAGACAGACAGACAGGCAGATGAAAGGAGATCACGCGTCGCTGGCAGGCGGCGGTGTGTGACTCCCACGCAGCTCCCTGGAGCCTGCCCTCCGCCAATGGGCGGCGGCCGGGCCGACGGAGGGCGGCGGTTGGCCCCGCCCCTCGCCGGTATGTTCCGGCGGCTCCGAGCAGACCCAAGATGGCCGTCCAACGCCGCCGCACGATCGGACGGGGCGTGAAAGGATAGGGCGGAGAGAAGGTGACGCTCGGAACAATCCCAAAGCAACCATCAAATGGTTTGCAAAAAAAGAATGAAGATGAAAACGAGGGATGACGCCATGCATGCCGCGCGATGATATTAGAGGTGCCCTCCCCCAGTGCATGGGAAATAAATACATGCCTATCAGAATAGTTACCAATTAATTTTGCGGCTGCCCTCCCCTCCAAGTCTCAAAAGCGGCAGCTAGTGATGTTCATCTGACACAACCAGGGAAGGCAGCGTCACTTGTTGCTTGAAACAATCGAAAAAAATGTAGAGCGTTGCTAAATCGTTCTTATCCATACGTCCACCCAAGAAATTCTAACAAAAAAAAAAAAATGATCAAAGTTCGTTTACTTTTGAGTCATGAAAATCTTAAATATATCCCAACCGAACAGATTAAGAAAGGAACGGAGGGATCACGCCTCAAAAAGGCCTCAAATTCAAACAAACAAAGCAAATATCTTATACACCTTTTTGTGACGGATTAGTTGTCAGTTTCCCATCAATCATATTATGGACTGTCAGAGCAGATCTGAACTGTCTTCTTGCCATTCCGATCTTCCCAGTTTCCTAAAAAAGTTACTGAGCCGTCGTCTGGTAGGTACAAGGAACCGCACAGCTGTAAAATTCCTCTGCTGAAGTCGACAACTTAAGAGTCCCGATCGCATACCTAATCGGCAGGACATATACCTACACCTGGCAATACAAGATATGATCGGCACTAAAATACAGCTGGACAAGAGCCTCCCACACACTACAACAAAAATACTATCGAGAAAAGCAAGTTCACCGACCTATCCGAATCAAATGACAATGACACTCACTAATCCATCCCCGAGCTTGCTAAGAGATGAAAGGCAACAATCCCTTCTAGTAGGATCTGCAATAAGGAGGTAGCATTATGCGGAAAATGTTCAGCCAGAGAGCGGTTTCAAATGCTGTAATTAATTCAACCAAGTGGATGTGGCTCCTTTAATATTAAATGAAACATTTGCTATGCATAATAGCATAGGATGAAATGAATATGAAAAGAATAAACACGTGAACATTTAGAAATAAATGCACTTTTAATTAGAAAGTAAGCTAAGGCAGCCGATGATGGTTTGCAGCCTGAACCTCTCTAAATAAAGTGATTTGTTATTTATGTGGTTGACGACGCCTGTTGAACATTAGCTCGGGCTGCGCTTCTCGGCGACCGGCTTCTATCGTCACCTATCCCTGCCCTGCCAGGCGCAGTCTCGAGTCAGTCTCACCTACTTGTGACTCTGATAGCCCCAGCCTTACCTGAACCTGGTAGCCCGATTATCACCTGACCCAAGTAGACCGTGTCTCACCTGGCCCCGACAGCCCGAAACTCATATGACCCTGGTAACAAGTCTCGCCTGACCCTGATATTCCTAGCCTCACCTGGTTTATGTCACGTCCCTGATAGCCCGAAACTCACCTGGTTGGTGACTCGGATGAACTTTGGGAACATGTGCGGGATGGACACGTTAGCGCCGGGTATGTCTCCACGCAGCATGGCAGCCAGCTGCTGGCGGATCGGGTTCCGCACATTGTTCTCTGTGGGTCATACAGCACAGCACAATTCAGCACAAACATCACAACGAGCATCACCGCACAGCACAGCTCAGCCGCAGCACAGCTGGCCAGCGCATACAGCACAGCGCCATTCAGCACACCCTAGTAAAAAAGTCCTGTAGGACTGCATTGAAGTCCTTGAACTCCTACAGGATCCTGTAGGATTTTAAGGATTTCTCTGAAGGATTGAAGAATCCTATAGGATTTTCATGAAGGACATTTGAATCCCACACCGATGTCCTACAGGATCCTCTAATATGAAGTCGTACATGATTTTATTCCTACAGGATCCTGTAGGATTTCTCCTGTATGACCCAATCCTGTAGGATTTTGTCCAGCAGGATTCTATAGGTTTCTGTCGTTTATGATCCTGTAGGATACTGAGTGCAGAATCCTATAGGTACGACTCATGGTCCTGCAGGACACTGTTCGACTTTCCTTCGCAGTACCTTAAAGGATTTTTTCCTCAAGGGCCCTGGAGAACCTTTCATAAAAGCTTATAGAAATATGCCCTGTCCACTTAGGCATTATCATGTAAGATGAACGCGTCGACCGCGGATCTGCTACTCAGGCGTACGAAATGGACATAACGTGAGAGGGGCGGCCGGCTGATCATCAGCCAATGTAACGTTCGAGCAGAGTCTGTGCGGTGCTGTGGTTAACGGAAGATAACGTTTGTTAAATGTTCGTTAACGGGTAGCGCCGGACCGCTGCGAGACGGTCCTCCGCACAGCCGCGCCGCTGCCGGTCGCGGCCCCGCCGGCGCGGCGGGGCGGCGCTCTCGGACGCCCCGGCCTGGCGGGCATAGCGTCTCGCTGTGGGGGGTCTGTGCCGGGTCCGGCGGGGGTGAGCCCCTCGGCCGTCCCGGGCCGGCGGTGGCGCGTCTCGCTGTGGGGGTCTGTCCGAGCGGCCGCGTCCCCCTTACCGCATTCCGGCGGAGAGGGGTCAGTCTGGCGAGAGGTTTGGTGCGGTGTGCACGTGAAGTGAACATACTGGACAACCACAGGTTTGCTTTAATTATTTGAAACATCTACTATCATAATATTTTCCAGACAGGACCACACTTCAATCAAGTTGACCACCTAAAATACCATCACATTTCCATCCAAACCGCTGGATGATCAGTAATGTAATGTTGTGCTGGGGGGGGGGGGGGGGGGGTATAATACTCCTGTTTGAGCTGTTAACTTTGAGCATTGTCCTCATGGCTAGACGTACATATGAGGTACTAAAGCGGCGCAATGCCAGACAATTTCTCTTCAAAATGTTTGACATTATACGCTATTTTACTGAAATAATCATTTTTACATGTTTTAAAGTCATCTACAAACTCGTTCAAAGTAAACCACACTCACACGTAAAATGAGAAGGAACACAGAAGCACCGACGTGAAAACAGGCCCGTTTCATTTCACGCGGCAAGTAGAACAGGAAGCCAATATTAAGGCCGCAGCAACGCCAACGGGGCCGAGGTTGCAGCGCGGCCTGCGATGGACCAAGTGAAGCTGAACGAGATGATCGGTAAGTTTAACTGCACGCTTAAATTACTCGGTTCGCATCAGGAATGGGCTGTTAAAAATAAAAAAAAATATTACAAACATCGTGGTTGTATGTATCTATATTGTACCCTAGTGATGGGGAAAGTTGTACGGGTGTTAAATCTGAATGAGTCATCTTTTTCATCTTTTTTCACAGGAAACTTAAACTAAAGAAATCGGAACTGCGTGTCATCTGCAGAGCGAAAGTCAACGACGAAACGAAGCTCCTGCAGCGCAGGACTGCGACGCGCCCGGCACCTGAGCCGGCAATGTACCTAACTAGTCCGACGGTGACCTCCAAGTGTAAAATGGGCATTATGTGGAATACATTTGGCAGTCTACGAATTTTGTTGAAGCCGATAGCTGACTGTGATTACGTCATTGAAGTGGGGTGCTAAGTGCTCACGCAGAATGGCTGGTTCAGCTACTGACTGATATCCGTGAGACATACGTATTGTAGGACACCCTGTATAACAACATGTAGGTTTCATGTAGAGCACCTGTAGGGCATTATGTAGGATTCCTGTATGACGGCATGTGGGACTTGCTATAGCATCCCTGTATGAACGCATGTAGGACAACCTATAGGATTCCTGTAGGACATCCTATAGGATTCATGTAGGATATCCTATAGGATTCCTGTAGGACATCCTATAGGATTCATGTAGGACATCCTATAGGATTCCTGTAGGACATCCTATATGATTCTTGTGGGACATCATACAGGATTCCTGTAGGACATCCTACAGGATTCCTGTAGGACATCCTACATGATTTCTGTAGGACATCCTACAGGATTTCTGTAGGACATCTTATGGGATTCCTGTAGGGCATCCTATAGGATTCCTGTAGGACATCCTATTGGATTCATGTAGGACATCCTATAGGATTCCTGCACGACATCCTGTAGGATATCCTGAAGGAGTCCTACATGAATCCTTGTAACAATTTCGCACAAGAATCATACAGGACTAATCCTTCATGATCCATGGAGGACGATCCTACAGGAATCCTATAGGACTTTTTCACTAGGGCACATAGCACAATTTATACGACAACCGTCACAGCACATCACGGTTTGTAAAACATCACAACACAACATACCAGGTGATGCGTTGTCAGACTGCACGGAGTAAAACAGTTACCTAGCCAATCACTTAAAAATGGATAGCGCGGATAACTTGTATTTTGTCTGTTATGTAAGTCTTGAAGCATAAAGACAGGTGTAGAACATGTGGAAATTTCAATTGCAACACAGTTTTACTCGGTCATGAATAGAAACGTATTATCCCAAAAGCCGCAATAAAATAAATATTTTTAGACAAACACTGATAAATACATTAATGTCTGTCAAATTTTGTTCAATGTATGTAATGTTACCGATCCAACGTTCCTGAAAAAAAAGAAACGGTTCACCGCACAGCTGGGCACTTGCATACTCATGCCAATGGTATGGTTGCATGAATTGTACGAATAAAGCAGCCTTCCTGTTGTCACTTAGTTGCAATTTTTACGACTGAGTAAATTAACTGGTAAACAATTCTCAGAATTCTCAATTTGATGGCTTATTTCATCGATTTCCGCGATCTCAGACCGCTAGTCGGCTTAGGATTTTCCCAACTCATGTTGAGGTCTGATAATAGGACATGACAGCAACATTCAGGAGCCAATGGCCGGGGCCGAAATTCGTCTGCGGTCAGGTGCCACCCCTGGGAAGACGGTGCCAATCTGCCCATGTGAACAGGCCATACAGCAGGGGATGACCTTGGGCAGCGGCTCCCAGACGTGGCGTCATTTCAGTCGACGGCCGAGTGTTCACAGAGGACAGCCGAAAAGAAACGAAGGAAACAACGATATTTCAGTCTTAAAATGAAACAAAAACATAAAATTTCAGCGTAACAAGTTGATAGGCAAGCATAGATAACAAAACATCAGAATTAAAGTTACACGTGGCTTGAAGTTTCATAGCCCCGTAAGTTCGTTATGTGTAAGCATAAAAAACAACGGGAAAATATGGTGTCAGTCTGTCTTGCCGAACCCTAATCCAATAGAATATTGCAGATAAAATCACCAACATATCAAATCCAGAGCATCCCAAAACTACAGACCCTCGTGAACCCTGATCACAACGATAAACAGACAGTGCATGCAAGATAAGTGATAACTTTATACGGTTTTGACAAAGGAATGTAGGGCTTTCGAACACGTAACATCTGCCAGCATTATGGTAAATAGTTTTTCAGTTGGCCCAAACGCTAGGCCTCGCTAATCTCAATAAGTGCCATCTGCGATTGAAAACAACACATACCATTCCCGTTCGACGCATGCAAGCATACATATTCCACAAAACAGTGCTTATTTTCGTATTGCAGACTGTTTAATGACACATCATTCAGTTTTACTTAGAACACGAGCTTGAGCACCAGTAAAGTATGCTTTCATGCCTAAAAAATGCGCCCCGAACACTGCACAAACGCTTATCCGCTCGACTACCAAGCCCAACTCTCCCAGCCTGCAACTCCCCCTCAGCGAATGAGTCCCCATGTATTGACTCACTTGTATAGGCCGGCAGCGGTATCTTTCTGGAGTCAAGTGAGTCGGTAGAGACGGCCGCTGAGTTGGAGAGTCTCTTCACATTCCAGGCCAGCTTCAGAGTCACCGTGTCGTTGCCCATGAGGTCCTCGATGAGACGAGTCTGGAAACAGGAGGGACACGGTGTGGTTCGAACCATCAGTTGGCTGTCAATGCACGGCCGGTCGTATATGGTCGACAGAATGGCTATAGCTGAGTGAGTGAGTGAGTGGGTGAGTGAGTGAGTGAGTGAGTGAGTGAGTGAGTGAGTGAGTGAGTGAGTGAGTGAGTGACTGGGTGGGTGGGTGAGTGAGTGAGTGAGTGAGTGAGTGAGTGAGTGAGTGAGTGAGTGGGTGGGTGAGTGAGTGAGTGAGTGAGTGAGTGAGTGAGTGAGTGAGTGAGTGAGTGAGTGAGTGAGTGAGTGAGTGAGTGAGTGAGTGAGTGAGTGAGTGAGTGAGTGACTGGGTGGGTGGGTGAGTGAGTGAGTGAGTGAGTGAGTGAGTGAGTGAGTGAGTGAGTGAGTGAGTGAGTGAGTGAGTGAGTGAGTGAGTGGGTGAGTGAGTGAGTGAGTGAGTGAGTGAGTGAGTGAGTGAGTGAGTGAGTGAGTGAGTGAGTGAGTGAGTGGGTAAGTGAGTGTGTGAGTGGTACAGGTGAGTGTGCAAATGAGTGAGTGAATGAGTGAATGATTGAGTGAGTGAGTGAGTGAGTGAGTGAGTGAGCGAATGAGTGAGTGAATGAGCAGCGCCCAGTCATCAACCAGACACTCTAAAAGCTCGTTTAACAGGCACGGCCCCAATAATAGAGAGCTGCAGTAATGTCTGTGGGCGACAGATCCTGTTCCCGTTTTCTGTGCCTGTCACCGGCCCAAGACCGCGCCGACAACGTCCGCTGGTGACATTTTCTGATCTAGGCCGCCTCACAACTGACGCCAGAGCAAGCGTCCGAGCAGTGCAGAGCTGCATCCATCCCCCAAACACAGCTCACATATCATATCACAGCAAACGCCACGGAACACACTAGCTACTATCAATGTCACAGAGTATAACTCAAAATACACCACAGAGCCACTATGAAGCCGGGGACAATACTTAGAGTGAGCACGTTACAATGAACACAACATACATAAAGCACGCGCGTCAGAGACAGTAAAAAAGCACACTACAAAACTCCACAGATCCCATCACAGAACACATCACAGATCAGGTCACACACAACAGATCAAAGGGCATATCAGGCTGCGACAGCATCCCTGGGCATACCTAGAGCACATCTAGAGCACGTCTAGAGTATGTACGTCTCGAGCACAACAGAATCGGCGCCCGGCGGAGACGAGTTGGCCACGGCACTGCGCACTACCACCGACCACAGACCACTGAGCAGGATGGGTTGCCTTTGCCGCAATTCACGTTGGACGCTAACATTTACAAGACCTTTCGCACAGCTTCAAAAACCTTTACCGAACATTTGAGAGACCTTTACGGAAAACGACATTTGGTTTCCGGAGAGCGACTTTGATCATTGCCGTGAAAGGTGAGTTCCGCGTGGAACGTGATGAAACCCTTTATGGCTGTGGATCACGGTTTGAGGTCACGTTAAGGTCAATCTATGAACCACAACTATGCAAACAGATACATTCATATATAATGCAATCATACCGCATATGGTACCTACATTAAACATGTGGCTCTGCGAAGTGATCCGCCCAGTGTCACCGACACCGATAAAAAGATTACATTATAAATGCACTTTGCGCTACATGGGTGTAGGCGATTTCAAATCTGGGGGACCTCGGTCAATGTATCAATGTAAATCAATGTAATATCAATGTAATCAAGTCAATGTAAATAACGTATATTTTGCACATAACATTTACGTTAATCAATGCCGATTTTCCTCGCAGTATCTTAGATTGATTTAAAAATACGGCAGCATTGCAACCTTTGGCGTGAATTCAACAAGAAGATAATCTCTAAAAGAAAGTCGTCATATCAAATAAGAGATCAGCCGGTAAGAAGATGTAAGATGGCAGCCGTGCTTGGTATGAAAATGGAAATTTCAAGATATGTGGCAGGTAACAACAAATTGCAAATGGCCAATTTTCGCAGAAATGGTCAAATCACAAGTAAAGAGATAAAGCTGGGCACAAAAAAAAAACTGACACGGCAACGCTGTGCCTTAAAACCATGAAAATAGCCACAAATAAACATACCAACAGGTGCGACAGCGTACCAACCCAGACAAATGTGAGATTTTCCCTCGCTTCGGCCACGAAACGTTGCGTGCATGATTATATAAGCACGATATGCACCTAGCGCCGATACAGTCATGGAGAGATAAGCCAAACCCAGTCAGCTGATGTCTGTGGGAAATGTGAGTACTTGTGGCCGGTACGGAGACCAGATGTGCACTGTGCAGTGCATTGTTGCGGCGGCAGGGAATGCGTGGGAGAAGAATTGATATCCTCATGAACAAGTAATACGATACAGCTAATCCATGGAGCAAGCAATGTAAAATGCAAAAAGCAATTAGTAGCTTTGTTGCTTGACATGAGCCAAGCGTGCATGCATTTGGTTATATAACTAGAAACAAGCGGAATTATGTTTTGCATCTGTTGAAACCTTCTGTGCAGTTAATGCCAGAAAAGGAAATAACCAAACCGTACACAGCTTCGCATCGGCTCAACTCTTAAGTGACGATTACCAGAGTCTTTGACAGACCACAAAGCTGTCAGTCACAACAGCTCAAAGTAGCGACGAATTGCGGATTAAGCGTTTTAGGTTACCTACACATGTAGAGTAGCGACGGGCATAACAAGGGTATGATAAAGTATGCTAAGTCATGATCGAGCAAAGGGAAACAGCAAGAAAGCGAACGAGCACGCAAGTGAGCAAGTAAAAGTGGAAGATGAAGAGAGAGAGAGAGAGAGAGAGAGAGAGAGAGAGAGAGAGAGAGAGAGAGCCGTGCCGGACGTACCTGCGAGGGCGGTGAGATGGCCCAGACCGCCGTCGACTTGCCGCTCAGCTGAATGACGTTTACGTCTGTATGATCGTAGTCGGCGAGGAAGCCCAGAGCGCGCCGGTCGCTGCGGTAGTGGAAGCTGATGTCGTCCAGGTCCTTCTCCGTGATGCTGTAAGATGGAAAAATGTCGCACATTTATTCAGGCATGGGATGAATGCTGAAGGAATGAAAGCCTAGCGTTTACGTAAGGTTCGTTGTCTTTCGTCGTATGCGAGCAGAAGGGTTTATCGTCGAATTTCAGAGCCAACGATGGAAATAGTGAAATGGCGAGTATAAAGGGCAGAATTGAGATGAAATGGAAAATAGCGACTGCTTGTCTTACACCGAACCAATCGTTAAAAGGGTGGGTGTACGACGTAAGTACTACGAGTACGTACCCATGGGGTGTCCCCAGCAGATTTAAGCACGATTTTGATGATCACACCCAATTAACATCCTCTCAGGATTACGCAGTTATCCACCCTAAACTCCTCCCCTTCACACACTTACCGCAAGATCGAGTTCTGTTCGGCCGTCATCCGGAAGATGGGCTCGTAGGCGCCGACTCCGATCTCCATGGTAACCTCATACGGCACGTTGGGCAGGCCGACCGCGTTACTCAGCGCGAACAGCACCAGCGGAGCGAATATGACAGCCACGATCAGCAGCAGCCAGCCGCCGCCGAACACACATTTCTCAGTGGTGCGACGCGGCTCCCCGCTCACGTAAACCTGCGTCCCCTCCTGCACGCGCTGACACTTGATCAGGAAGATGTGCGCGTAGATGTCCTCCATTTTGAGCCAGTTGAAGATGTCCAGAGAGGTTTTCGTCCACATCCAGTCCATGAGAGCGCGCAGTTCGTACAGGAACGGAATAAGCATGAATCTGTCGGGATACAAGGAAGCTTGTCAGCTTGTACGAAGTTTTAAGTTTAAATCAATCACATCCAGCATAACGAAAATTATTATTCATCCAGTCAATTCTGTCATGCTCCAGTCTTCCCTTACCCTCTGAAGGCCATTTTGTTGAAGAACGTATACTGCTTGGTGAGGAAGTTGCCCAGTATTCGGGTGGGGTAGCCGGAGCGAATCTGGTACGCCGAGAACAGCAGGTAGATGCACTTGATCATGTACCAGACACGCGGTGCCACCGCCTGGTCGAACTCCCTGCGACAGAAGTGGTTGGCGACACGGTTAGACATAGATAACGTAAAATATAAGAATGGAAATCACTCGAGACAATGGAAATTTACACTAATTACAGATATCTACAAGTCGTATCACCGGAACAATAGCTGGCGCCTAAATTAAAAGAAAAAACTATTGAAACAAGGACAAGGTAGTTGCAGCAGCCAAAGAATATTAGATGACATTGTAAGACGTGATCGTTTATGTTCACATCTTGCAACAGTTATTCAAGATGTTATTCCATCGAAACCATTAACTCAATTACTTGTTTTGCTTGCTTATTGGGGCTTAAGGGCGCGACGACAGCAATGGTCATTTCACGCCCCCGGAAAATAATCAAGCACTTGTAGGCTTTGAAATGAACCATCAAAGTAGACCAAGTAAACACGTCCGGAAAGAAGTAAAACGAACCACACCAATCCTGCACCCATCGGTCGCAAGCCCAGTCGAAAAATCAAACATTTACCCTTGTCATCAAATCAATACCTACCTGTCTGTCATCGCCGGCAGGACGAAGAACAGCCACCCGTGTACCACAACGACCAACACATACTGGAACACGAGCTTCCACAGGGCCGTCTTCCTCAGATACAGCGCCCGGTCGACCAGGATCAGAAGGAAGTTGAGCGACAGGATGATGAGGAAGGGGATGGGCACCCGGTTCTCCTCCACCACCGACGAGATGTCGTCGCCGCTGCCTCCCTGCGGCGGCTGTGGGCGGAGGGCGCCGGGTCAGATCTCAAAGGTCGGAGGCTAAGGTATTACGCAGACGGAAATTAACATGGTTTTGCACGAGCTTCTCGATAAGGTGAGCTCTTCCAGACAACAGTAAGGACGCCAGTTAACATGCTCGCCTTCAATGCCTTCTCGAGCAATATTGCACGAACTTTGAGAAGTTTCAAAGACACTCACGCCAAACGACGAGAAGCCGAGGAACACCACGAATATGTTGATGAAGTCGCAGATGAACATGTAGGCGTATACATCCACCTTCTCTTTGCCAGAGTTGGAGAGGAGGGACTTGAAAAACTCGCCCACAGCAGACACGTAAAACTTGAAGCTGAAAATAATCCGATTATAGCCAATGAAATCTATCACGGAGATATTGACAACACCACGGATTATAACATGGGCAGATTGCGGTTTAAGTCTTCAATAAATATGGTTGCAAACAAGTTACACCAGCCTTAGCTGGTCAAGACAAACAGCATTATATTTTTCGGATCGATCCCGTCAAAAACTGGACTCTTGGAATTCTCCTTACCTAACCGGTAGCGGCAATCTTCCCGATCAGTTTGACTCTAATCAGTACACAGTAAATACATTTAGAAACTAGCCAAGTATAATAGGTTAAGCCGTTTTCCCGCTACATTACTTCTCGCTACGCCTTTGTTGGTCAATTACAAGATACTTAGTGGCATGCTTTGACAGCCTAGATAAATAGGAAAGGCGAGATTACGGAATAGCTATCCTCACATATTCAAAAAATAACTGTATTTTCAAACTGCTGACCTCAGTTCATTGTTACTTCGTTCTCGGCGTTAAAAGCAAATGGGACAAACACTTCGTTGAGCTACGCTTCCTGTCTCTAGACCAATGCATCTATCTGAATCAAACGGAACTGAGCCAGGCATTTCTCTTACGACACCAGTTCGTTTGACAAGTAACTTGTACCCATATAAAGTGAGAGTGGCACGAATACTTGCAAAGTAGGTGTTAGTGATGTCAATTACGGAAAATCGGAATACCGATACCAAACCAAATACCAACCAAAACTATGGGCAAATACCGAAACCAAACCAACTTGGGAAAATGAGGGAAATACCAACTTTTTACCGATTTCTTAACCTCTTATACATTAGTGGGGGTTCACGATACCAACAAAATACCAAACACGTTACGATTGAAATACCAAATACCAAGTTGGTATCGGTTTGGTATCGGTATGCCAAAAAGTTAGTATCTGATTGACATCTCTAGTAGGTGTACTCGGTTCCAGTAGAAAATATTCCGGTAGGTCAGAAGCCAGAACTATGCCATTTAATTAGTCGAACTCGTTTTGGAATTAGATAAATCCTACGAACTTCACCTATCTATATCTGTTTCTTTGAAATAAATAGATAGCACGGTTCCTTCCATCAGCTCTACCGTCTCCCCAGACCCCAACCCTCCCCTACCTCACCCTTGGCGACTCACCCCTCCATGAGCTCGCCCTTGGCTTTGCGCGCCACGGCTCGGCTACGTTCTGCCACGGTGAGTCGCGTGGCGCCCAGGTGGTCGGCAGGCGGGACCACCGGCGGGGTCTCCAGCTCAGCGGCGTCATCCACGTCCTTCCACAGGCCGAGTGTCTTCATCACCACCCTGTCGAAGGGGAAGGGAATGGAGGTGATAAAGGGAGAGTCTGGGACGGGAGTGAGGCGTTATGTCATACTGGTGGGATGGGCGCTGAGATGATGAGAATGAAGATTTGTTGCAGATTTGTTGCAGAATTCGTGCTTTGTGTCTTTAGGGTGATATAACTACTTAGGCTCTCAAGTCTCAACATACGGCGCATTTAGACATACCGTAATAAGCTTATGTGCCTAAATATATGAGGAAGCATTGAGTACCCTCCGTCCAATAATAGCCCTGCAAAACTACCTGCATTGTCAAGGGTTTCACAGCAGCTGCAGCCTGCAATGCGGTTATCGCGCGATCGCACTTCCCACACAAGGATACAGAAAGAGGGAGCGAAAGAAAGAAATGAGCATATGTCGTGCCTAGTAGTCCTCAAGTCATCATAGGTATGAAATAAAAATGCAACTGCCAGCGTGAAGATAGGAAGAGATATCAAAGCTTACCTATGGAAGAAAATGATGAGCAGCAGAACTAGGTCGTAGACGGCATACTGGTCTTTCCGCTCAATGCCCAGGATTCGAGGCGGCCAGAACGGGGCGTTCAGCTTCTCCACCTGATTCCACGGGAAGAAGGCGAATTGGAACATGTACTTGATGATGATGATTGTCTGAAACAGGAGCCGGTAGTGGTTATAATACAGAGGGGTTGGTGGCAGGACATTGCAGGGGTTGACACTGTGGCTTCTGTCAATAATTCATCGGCACGACAATGAAAGCCCAAAGTGCGTTGAATATACCGCAATTTGTAAAGAGTAATGGGGACTCGTAAATAATATTGCGATGTCGCTGAAATCACAAAAAAAAACAGCGCGTGTATGCACATCAAAGAAGATGCAACCGAACTATAGCACGGGTGCCATGGAGGTCTGGCACCATTAAGTTTTGACCTTGAAGAAAACAACAATGAAAAATACCATGGGATCAAGTGGATCCGAAAACGGCAGATTGGCTAAGCCCACCTCGGTGTAGGCGATCATGGTGACCCAGAACGTCTTGCTGGGCCGCGGCACGGAAAGACTGCCCCAGAAGAACACCATCATTGGTAGTGGCAGCGACAGGATCGACGCAGACACCATCTGGCGGAGAGAACGTAGGTACAAAACGAGCGTCAATAGAAGGGAAAAGACAGGGGTGAACCGCACACACACAAAACAAACACAGTGCCGATTACTCGTAACAATTTAACAACCAATTGAAAACAGTGGTCGAAATATTAACTGATAGCCCAATAAACCTTTCAGTTGACTTATTTCCGGGACATGGCAGAGAAAATTAAGCTTTCGAAACCAAATATAACATAGTAAGCAAGACAGCTTTCGCACCACAATGACAAACACAACCGACCCATTCAATGACTCGGTGTTTCCATCTCGCCACTAACCTGATTAATAAAGACCACGATGTAGGCGACCATCTCGGACCGGCTGACCACGGCGTACCAGAGGGCTACGGCCAGCTGTTCGAGGATCTGGCGCGCGCTGGCCGTGCTCAGGTCCTCCGAGACCGACTGTCTGACGCCCTCCTCCACGTCCTCTGAGCCGTCACTGATGGGTCTGCCGGACGGAGGAGGTCGGAGATGGTCGCAAGGCATAATGAATAATGATTAATGATGCAACGAAATGTTGAACATCGAGCAAGGCTTGGCCAGCAAAGAAAGATGACTCTCAGTTAAGTGCAACGTAAGGCGTATGAGCTTCAAGAGCATGCCGCATCAAAACGAATCGTCCCCATGCCAGTGTAGTGGATCGCCCTGACAAGTAAAACATTATCCACTGCAAAGGCCTCAGACATACTCTGTGCCGGTTTTCCTGGTCGGATCGGTCAGTCGCGGGGTGTCCTCTGGGGTCAGGTAGAGGAGCGGAGTATCGCCCCCACCCCCGGGGTCCGCCACCGCCGGCCGGCCGCCCCCGCCCCCACCACCAGAGGGCGGGGCCAGCGGGGATGACTCGCTAGGGCGCTCCTACGACTCCTGAAAGCACGGACAGTCACGGACGGATTACAAAGAGAGATAGACGGTCGTTAGGAGAGTGACAACGAAAGGTAGGTGAAGGGAACCTTCCTTGATATGCCAAAAGACAAAAGGCCGACCAAATAGTTGCTACGAGTGTACGCCGACTGAACGGTAAAAAATAATTTTTTACAATATCTAAAAACATGGGCCAAAACAATCAATAACTAATTAATGACACGAGAGAGACAACCCAGTGATGTTTCAAGGATAAGTACAGCTGCACATAATTGTTGGCCATTTCGCGAGCTGATTATTAGTTAGTGAGCACGATGCCTCGGACGTCTTTTCAGCGGTCCCTACCTTGAGCCGCCGCTTCTGCTTGGAGAGCTTCTTGGCGATGTAGCGGTAGTCTGCTGACACGTTGTTCAGCTTCACGGTGAGCGCGATCAGAATGCTGGCCATGAACTCGAGTAGGAAGTTGCCGGCCGACTTCAGACCCAGGATGGTGCGACGCAGCAGAGAGGCCAGTGCTGGAGCATATGAGCATGACAGGGGTTAGCAAGACATCTAGCAGAAATAGCCCACCTACTCCTACTTACTTATGTCGGAAAACTCTTAAAAAAAGTATAAAGGCACTGAAGGACGGCATATGATAATGCTAATAGCTCATATCAGCACAACACAGCGGGTTAGATGCTCATATAGCCAGTAGCTGGTGCACCGACCCGGCTGAGCTGGTTCTCATGGACCAGCTCAGAACTTAGGCCACGAGATGCCCAGAGGCCTCCTCTTTTGCCCAGAGGCCAGAACTAGCACGCCCGAGAGGCCAGAGCTTAGGCCACTCAGCCACGCACATGCGGGCCAGCTTGAAGGGACAAGCTCTTGTTAGAGCTGAACTCACTTGTTGGATTGGCGAGGAAGTGACCGTCAGTCCGAAACGGGGTGGATGATCAAGGATGAGGTTGGGCGAGTCCTGAGGAAAGAAATTGCGGATGGAAGGTTTTGATCAGCATCAATGAGGACAAATCCAAGCGAAAACCATGAGATAGCTTGAGAAACATTTGAGCTTCAAGCACGAGCTGTACAATAAGCACTAAGCAGCTAAGTAAAAACAGGAAAGGCGTTTCGACTGAACAGCGAAGCAACCAAATAGTTGGGTAACTTACCAAATATCTCAGCACCGTGACATTTTCAACAAACGACCCCGCATCCCCGCACTCACCTTTCTGTCCGGCTCCCTCCTCTTCCTCGCTGCTGTCCGAGTAGTTCGTATCGCGTCCGTCGTGTGGCGCCACTGGCGCGTCGTCGTCGTCCTGAGAGTCCTGAGACTGGAGTGTCGCCAGCGACGAGATGGGTAGCGAGTGGGTGCGCGGAGCTGGGTCGCTGTGTAGTCGCGTCAGCCGGGCCCGCGGCGAGCCCTGGCGCTGGAGGGGGCAAAGGGTAGAGAGAGGGGTCAGATGGGGCAGGGAGGTCATAATCCGGACCTGAGGGGAGCTCTGCCGCTGCTAGCGGCGGGGTATGGGGTCGAATGTGCTACTAATGTAATGTGTACTTCCCTGTATACCTATCTCGCTCACCTACCTATTACATTTGATACACCGTCAATGGAACCCAAACATTAACAACACCAGCCTGCCTACCTTCTCCAAACATCCTAGTAAGCCTCCCTGCCGTCGCTCCTACCACACCATACTCACAACGGGAGCGTGCTGTGATTTAGCTCTCTGCAGAGTGCCGCGCCGCCGGACGCCGCCTCCTCTGCTCTCTCCTCCCAGGGCAGAGAGCTGCTCCTCTCCCGACCGTCTGCGTGCCTTCCTCGCGTCCTCGGCCGCTGAACTGAAGTCCTTCATGATTCCCGACAGGAGAAGCTGAGGGGAGATGTGCGCGTTAGTTCAGGTGTAAAACAAACATGGGCGGTACAATAACAGTGAAACATTACGCGGCATTACATGCGCTGCGCATAGGCAACGTAAGTGTTTTGACTTACGACTGGACACAGATGAAACATCAAACTTAGCACCTGTAAACTCTTTCAGAACGTACTCGGGTTACTGGAACCAACTTTTACATCGGCAATATCAGCAATAATTTAATAACTAACCTGCTCTGGCGAGATCCCTCGTAAATCTAACCTGCCCTGGCGAGATCTCTCGTTAATCTAACCTGTCCGGGCGAGATCTCTCTGCTGGTGTCGTCCGAGGGCGGCGCCAGCTCCGGGGGCGGCTCCTCCAGCTCGCGTTCCAGGTCCAGCTCCAGGTCTTCAGCGGCACACGAGTGGATCACTGGGACGTCCCGCGCCCCAGAGACCACGCGGAGAGAGAGAGAGAGAGAGAGAGAGAGAGAGAGAGAGAGAGAGAGAGAGAGAGAGAGAGAGAGAGAGAGAGAAAGAGAGAAAGAGAGAGAGAGAGAGAGAGAGAGAGAGAGAGAGAGAGAGAGAGAGAGAGAGAGAGAGAGAGAGAGAGAGAGAGAAGGGAGAGGGGAGGCGAGTTGTTAGTGCAGCAAGCGACACATAGCGAATGACACAAAGCGGTGCGAGCACAGAGCTGGGTGGTGAATGTTGGGGATACACAATTGTCCAATATGTTTGCCAGGTAACTCAGCAATAATTTTGGTCTCAAGAGTCTTAAGTTTAAGCACATAATTCTCAACCGGTTAAAAATGTTTAACACCCATTCACAATATTGGATGGAGCAGTATACATACGGAATACGGATGCTGATACGTTTACCAAAATAATCGATCAAGGATTTAAGACGGACAATGAAAACATGCAATTAGACACAGAAGGCGTCCGTGATACGATACGGACATTTAGGACATCACGACATATCCTGTTATCACGGAAGGTAGACGACTAATTAGCGGACCCTGGTAATTTATTACAGAATATGTATGTTGTCAGCAGCTTAAAAATCAATCGATGAGCAACAACTAGTTAATCAGCGGCAGACGCGGTAACACTAAAAGCAGCGCGAGTTCATAGCAAGCACGCAGAGACACAAACACGAAACACACAAAGATTCCCGCGGCGTCATCGCCAACCACCAGAAAGAATTCTGGGCTTAGTGGAGTAATCTAAACCCTTTAGCACCAATAGTCAAAGCGAATCACACAGTTAAACTGAGATTTGATTAAACCTACGGGCTTCATTTGGAACAATAACAGTTGCAAGTAGTTTTTAAGCTATTGTACGGGCCTGAGAGTAGGTACAGACAGGCCAGGACAGCCCCATGGGCGTAAATGTGTCCACGTATCACATTCCAAATAAAAGGTTTGCTTATATGTATAGAAAACGGGATGTGAAGGAAGATGGAACCAAATACAGGCATATGAGCCTGTCACTTTCCCCTAAACAACGCAGCCTTCCTACACTTCAACCCACATCGTCCCTAAAGCCAGTGTCACGCAGCCTAATAAAACGAGGGTACGTGTAAGCCAATTTCGAGAACCAACACATACCGTGTGTGCAGTTTATGTTGGCACACAACGGCATACCAGAATCTTGGGCATAACCTGAACATAACTGGTATACAGCGGAAACAAATGACAGCAAATGAGCGATGAGCTAAGATTCTTCTGGGGAATAAGTCGCATAGCTATCCATTGTCCATCGCTGGCTAGTTAAAATCATTGCACGGATCGTAAAAGATCCATCGGCGACAGTAATATAGCTGACTCCTAGATGCCCACCATACTTGATATCCACGTGCAACAAGTTACCTGTTACACATTCGATGTTCCATGTCCACAACACGTTTCAACAGCTTGAACGAAAGCCGACCAAGCGTCCATACAAGACGCTTCTCGTCGTACAAGAAATAAGGAGACAGGAAAGAACTACTACTGTAGAGTTGGACGGACGAACAGCAATATACAGAACCGTTTAACGATGCCGCAAAACGGCTTATTATCGATCACCACAACAAAGTAGATTTAACAGGGACGACTCACGACACCATGCTTTTATAAGGGACAGTGGGCGTGGGCAGAGCCGGCCTGGCGTACATGATGAAGCGCAAAAAGTGAAACTCGATTCGATCTATTTTTTTTCTTTGACCAAGAGCGAAAAATATATTCGTATGCATTACATCTTAACCTGGTATAAATTGCTTAGAAACTTTGGAAGTTGAATGAATAACGATTAGATTTATCTTTTTACCATTCCATCACCTTGGCCAGCCCGCCACTCCCCGTCACCCCTGCTGGACCCCTCCGAATATCTCGCGCAGCGCTACCGTATCCGATCAGCGCCGGCGGCGGCGGCTCGAGCGGCGGCGCCGGCGTCGACGAGACCGACGAGGCCTCGCTGGCCGTCGGCAGGCCGTGCGCAACCGACGTCGACGCCTCCATGAAGCCGTCCAGGGAGAAGGTGGGCGCCGTGGAGGACGGCGTTCCGGCCGTGGGCGGGTTCAGGGACAGCCGCGGACTGCGCTCGCCCCACACCCGGCCCGTGGCCAGAGAGTTGAGCGGAGTGGAGACCAGAGAGTCGGTGCCGGCTGCCGTTCCGGGGTCGGTTCGGGGCGAGCCAAGGTAGTTAGTGGGAGGTCGGTGGGCGGAGAGAGACCGGGAGGGTGGTGGGCTCGGGCTGGGGAAATGTTTGAGCTGGTGCAAGATTAAAATGCTACAGGAAATGTTATCAGTGGACAAAAAAGTGAAAAGGACTGAATGGCATGTGATTAGGTGATCGAAAGTTTGCTTTCAATAAATAAAAAAAATGTGTTTCACTACTAAAAAAAAAAAAAACAAGCCTCAGCTCTCGGGACAATTTTGCAGAGGCAGCTCGAACAACAGACGGATTATTCAGGCCTGCACAGATATCAGAATTGAGGGATCAAACCGAACGGAATTTATCAGATAGGTAGTTTGTGCTCATCAAAAGAAAATGAAAGGAGCCGGCCAAGGGCTAGCAGCGGCCCAGTAAAAATGTGGATAATACAAATTGAGGCATAGCTAGGATCAGACGAAATCATGCCACCGACCGTTCTACAAGATGGCATGACGAGGACTTCAGGATAAAATTGGATCGTTACTAACGGAATAAAAGCAAAACAGAAAAACCTGCATCCAACAGAGGTCAATCTTGAAACGAAAATCATCCGAACCAAAACTAAACCATATGCAGCCTATCAGCCCCGTGTTTTTCTTCGGATGTCTTCTGAAGTATACGCTGCGTAATGTGCACGGTATCGGCATATAAAAAACATGAAATAACACCGAACGAAATAATATGGATGGTATCATGCGGACGTAAAGACATCAGTAGAGGAAAAGAAAACAATGGAAACGTTCGAATAACTATATCGAAATGCTTAAAAGACGCCCTCAGATCCGTTTGTCATGGAATGATTAACACACAGAAATGAGAGTAAAACAAGAGAGGAGTCTAAAAAGTGGTCATAGGATATCATCCAGGCGAGGCACCAGGGAAGCCTGAATAAATACCGAGATAGTAGCTCACATCAATCGTCAAACCAACAATAGTAAAATCAGCGGTCATCGCTCCTGCCTGGTTCAGACAGGTGTCAATCGTAGATCCCAAAAAATCATCAACAGTGGGTCAGATCACTGGTTAGGGTTAAACACTTCAAACTCAGTATCACATGCATAGCCAACACCACCACACTGAGACCCCCAACACGGCGTTAGTGTGCGCGGTGCTGAAGGGAAAGCCCTGTTCCCAATAGATTAAATAAAACGTAGACGCTTCGTACCTCCTCCACAAAGGACCAGCGGTACAGCGACGAATGTTAGTGAGCCACGACGAACGGGGCAGAGAGAACAGTGAAAGGAACACAAAGAGGGGACATCGAGCGCCAATAACCCTATGCAATCCTCAAAAGTACGTGAAAAGTTAAACGCAAACCCGGTACAAAGTTGTGAATTTGTAAATAAGAAAAAACACATGCCAATGAAAATGAATCTCGTCAAAGGTGTTAGTGTGGTTCGGAACAAAAATAAACAGGCATTCTCAGCAAAACGAAAAAAAAATGTAAAGCTTGTTACTCCATAAAAGTTACCAAAAAGACATCTTTTCCCGTTCATATACGCGAGTCCATTAACCTTCCCTAATCGTGAAATCCAAACAGACTTAACCGCAAAACCTGCGCGAATTACAAAAAGAGGTTAATCCCGCCCCTCCCAGTGGAGTGCCCGCCCCCGTCCCCATTTTCCTACCTTGGTAGTGGTTGTCGTACTTCTGGCGATGTTTCTGAATGCGTTGTTCCTTGATCCGCTCCATCTTACGACGAATGTCGGCCATCGCCTTTTCCTCCTCGGCCTGCCGCTTCTCGATCTTCTTCTTTCGCTCACGCTCAATCATCTCCGCCCCGCTGAAGTACGCACATCACAAATTAAAACTCAAGAGAAAACTTTTACGAAATGATTTACAACAGATTCGTAGTTACAAAATTTTCCAAAATGAGCATCCCAGACTTTTTGAAAGTTGATGATTGACCAAAAGCTATCAAGTTATCATAAAGACACACAATAACATCAATAAAGATATCAATAAACGGCCCTATTTTGATGCATACCTATTCAACAACATAATCAAGTCGTTTACGACCATAACACCAATATTGCGGGTAACCTCTGGCACCACCGGATCACCACCATGGTCTCCCACCTGCTGGCCAGCATCTGCTGTGCGCGCGTCTCCAGCACCAGGTGCTGGAAGTAGTGGCTGGAGAAGAAGCGCAGCTGGAGCAGCAGACAGGCGAACACGATGCCGTCCCAGAGCAGGCCCGCCTCCGAGTGAGGCACCGGACACTCGGACGACGAGGCTGAGAAACACGGGCGGAGGAGAGGTGACAGACTTTGACGAAAAGAAGAAAAACACATGATTGGCAATGGTTAGCAGAGCGGGACTATTTCTTTCAACTGGGCCGTAAAACGGCATCACGCGTTTGGGAATCACAGTCCTATTCGAAAAGGGATGGTACATTAAACTTGCATACAGTATGAAACCAAACGAAGTAAATCCATCCCACACATCTAGATTTGTCACGATATGGGATGCATCCAATGCGTGCTGTCACTGCCGGAGCAGGTAAATATAAAAAAAAACGTGCATACCTGGCTCGCTGATGGGTCTCAGGCCGGGCTCCAGCCGCTGCAGACAACCGATACCCATCAGCTGAACAAACCAGCACGCGTGGTCAATGAAGAACGGCAGGAAGACGCAGCCCATGATTTGGAAGATGGAGCACTTGAGTGTGATCACCACCACGCAGTAGGTCAGCAGCAGGATCCACCTGTGTTAGAGGAGGGTGGCAGTCCGTCAAGCACCAAAGCGATGAGTCTTATCGTAGTACGGGATAAAAACGGTGAGTAATGACTCGCAATACTTGAGAAAACAGAAGTCGGATTTTTACCAGCTATGTTTCAGTTATCTCAACAATAAGATTAAAAACCTCATTGAATGATGTTCATATGAAACAAGTGATACTTGCGAAGCATTTACAGAGGCAGACCTCACCATCGCCCACAAAAAGCCGTTGAATTGTTAAGCAACAGAGAACACCTTTTGCGCCTCTGACCTCTTCCTGATGTCCCTGAAGGGCAGCAGGTAGTAGTCGGTGCCCTTCCAGAGGAAGATGAAGGCGCTGGCCACGTAGAGCAGCGACAGCAGCGTGATGCGGTTGATACCCGCCAGGAAGACGACGGCCAGCGTCAGCCAGTAGGACGAGAAGAACACCACGCGCTTCAGCACGTCCAGGTACGTCCTGCAGGCGAGGGCGGGCAGCAGGGTGATGTGGTGTCAGATGTGGACGCGCACAACACACAGTACACGAGTTAACTAGCAGCGTACATTATCCACGGCATCTCACTGTTTGAATAAATCGGTGATGTGAAAAGGTGGCACCAGAATCGATAAGGAAAAGAAACCCTATCAACTCCGATTTTCTCATAACCCCAGCGGGACAAATTCTTTCTAGAGGCAATGCACATGACCCCATCCACATGTCCCTTCCCAAGTGGGAAGTCCAATTATGATTATGTCCCAATAAGGACATTATCAAGATCCTAGCGGCACGTACCCCTTCCTGGTGATGTAATCGGGCACGCCGATGACGTAACCGCTGCTGAGCTTCTGCTCGTCGATCTGCCGGTTGCTGCCGGCCAGCTGTCGCACCTGCTCACACTCCTCTCGGCTGAACACGCGCCGCTGACAGCACGCCAGCAGCAGCAGGAAAAAGTCCGCTGTGCGCAGCCAGGGGAGAATGTTAGAGAAAGGGCTGAGGGGTGATGAACTTTTCACAGACATTGTTCATTGAACAAGGTACATTAAGTGGTCGTAATGTGGTAATTGTACAAGAAAATGCGTGCTAAGAATGAAAAAAGAAGAGTTAAATTGCACGAAATTAGATGCAAGTGTTTAGAAATAGCCATTATCGACGATAGGGTTAACACTTAACATGAATTTAACTGAAACGCATATTCAACTTACGATTAGTTCTCGCGTTACTGGTGGATGTTTATAGTCGAAACTTTACCGTGAGTTTTAGAGACTTTATCACGGGTAAGAATATCATTTCCGACTTACCCACGAGTTTTTGCGCTACGGGCGGATCCTTGTAGTCGGGAAGGTAGAGCCACTGTCTCAGCTCAGGGTTCATTACAGACGCGTACGGATACTCTGAAATAGCACACGTGTTCAGTGAACCATCAAGAACCACACAACACGCTTGAGACACAACAACACTCCAAAAGTAAGACTCACCGGCTGTATGTATATCAACGTCTGAAAAGACAAATGCAGTTCAATCTTCTGTATTTTCTTCTGTGGCAGTGTAAGCATTCCAACTGCCTTAGTAGCACTTCATAAATCAAAGAGCTGTATTTGTAGTTGAAAATGCCCCAGCCCATCCCTACCGTAGCAGAGTCCGGCGGGCAGTCCGAGCGCCAGCAGGTACTGTAGCGGGGTCAGCACTGCAGCGAACACCACAAACACTGGCCAGACGCGGGCCAGCGCCGGCCGCCGGAGGCTGAACAGGCCGCACAGCCACAGGGCGTACAGCACCGAGACCACGTCCAGCCGCACGCCGACCAGGATCACCAGGGCGATCAGAGTGATCTGCGGGAGAGAGCAGCGCAGAGGAGACGGGTAAGCGAGTCGAGATGAACAGGTGGCGAGAGAATATTGCAAGTGGAATTAAAATATTCTTAACCCGCGCACCGACGGGGGTCTGCGCCAACTTAGTACCGACGGGGGGGGGGGCGGATGACCGCCCCCCCCCCCTGAGATCTCGAGAACGAAGCAAGATAGCGACAAGCGGTAAACGGCATCGGATACGCACGGACAAGGTCTACAATTTTTACTAAGGTCATTTTCAGGTCAGGTCAAAGATGACGTCACAGGGGTCGAAAAAGTCAAAATGGCGGCGCTAGATATGGAGAGGGTTTTTCTCGAATAACTTTCGAAGTAGTCGAGATAGGAACAAACTAAGGGCATCATCGTGATCCTCTCGTCAATCCGCATCGAATGATATATATGTTGACCTCGAAAGGTCAAGGTCAAAGGTTGACCTCAGGTCACGTGACCTCGAGGTCATCATGTATATCATTCAATGCGTCTTGACGAGCTGAACACAATGAGACCATCCGCGCGGCTGTATCTTGTTCCTGTAAGGAGTTATTGTCAAAAAACCTTTGGTGACCTTTGATGACGTCACATGACCTTACAGCTGCCCAACAGCAAAACAGACCTCAAGGTAGTGAAGGTTGATCGTATGTGAAGTCATGTATGGTATATGGGGCCCGTTTTAGTGGTAAAAACAGGGAGTTGATTTTTCCCCCATTGACTTATAATGGGGAGGTCGCGAAATTGACCTGACCTTAGGTCACCGACATCAAAATTCCGAGATATACAAATTGTAGCTACTAGGGGAGAGTGGGGCACATTCGTGCATGGGGCACATTCGTTTTTTGCAGTTTATGGGAAGACGAGTGACTGCACGAGCTAAAGGTAAATTATGAAAATATGTCTATCATTGCCGCCCTTCGCTCACTGTAGAAGACAACACTGTACCTGCGGTCATGCTGGATAAAAACGCAAATTTGTAATATCCGTGCGCTTTCCAAACTTTTCTCATATCAACCATTTTCGTGATCCTGACTCGGAAATGTGGGTTAACTTTTCAAAATTGAGAGCAAAGAAGCTCACTTCATTCACGGAACTGCTGCAAACTAGTTTGTTGAAAAACTGTCATTTTTTTCAATAAGAAATTTTGAAATATTTTACAAATAACGTTGTGGAGCAGGTTCGTGTACGCACTGCCTAGGGGCACATTCCTCCATATTTTTTTTCGTTTTTGCGATTTATGACTTTATCTGTAGTAGTGACGCCTGACTCAGTCTCGGCTGCTTGCGACGTCGTGACAAGTAGTTCAGGTGTCCTTGGAAAGGTCACGAGGCGGGTCAATGGCCGGCGGCTGGCACATTCTTGTTGGCCAGCCCATTCTTTCTACATATGTTGTGCAATGCATTCTTGTCGAAAGGAATCAAGTGAAAGGACCCCCTGCCAATTTCTGTTGATAAATTTTTGGCAATGCCCGGTAATTCCTCGAACTTTGCAGGGTGCACGGAAGTGCCCCACCCCTTGCACGAATGTGCCCCATAGGTGGGGCAGTTTCGTGCAAAAGTTCAGAGTTATTAAAAGTCATTTTTTCTAATAGAAGCGATAACTTTAGAGGATAACTTTTAAAGAGGAAAAATATCTGCAATAGTTCCTTTCCATACTACAATCAACAATTTTGCCATTGCACTAACCGACGAACAGATATATGGATTTATCCATTTTTTGCACGAATGTGCCCCACTCTCCCCTAATGACCTAATAACATCCTGCGACTTTCAAAGGCCTCCGACATCTACTGTAGCTCTGGCACGGTGACAAAGTTGCAAAAAAGTGACTTGAGGTTGGGTCATTCAAAGTGACCTGGTGACCTGACCTTAAAAGTTAGGAGGTTCAAACTTGCACAACATGTGTAAAATTGATGAGAGAATAGTCATACCAAATTTCGCGGCGCTACGCGCCGCGGTTTTCCCGCTATCCGCGAAAAACCTCAGGGGGGGCGGATATCCGCCCCCCCCGTCGGTGCGCGGGTTAAAATATCTTCAGATGAGCCAGCAAAATAACATTCAAAAATAGCTCCACCATGCTCCTTATCGTGGCAGACAACAAGGACAGCCCAACAGTCGGTACGCCAGGCACGTTCACTATACACTAGAAGGAAAATATTTTAACAGTTTGTTCACGCACTTGGCTGAACACCTAACACCCTGGGGTTGATAGCTTACCTCGACGCCGAACTTGTAGAAGCAGTAGTTGACGAGGTACTTGGTCATCTCGAGGAGGCCCCGGTCCGAGTGGGCGCGGCCCACGCCGGCAAAGAACACTCCCTCGGTGGGGGCGTGTCCGTCCCGCAGAGAGCGGTACAGGGCGCGCACCGACACCGACTTGTGCAGAGTCAGCACCAGGATGACGCCTGGACGGGGGGGGGGGGGGTGAAGATGTAGTCAGATTGTAAGGAAAGGAGCTGCATTCACAGACTCTCCATAACTGACCAGCATCAGTTCTAATATTCGAGAAGTATTACATACCGGAGATGTTAATGCATCATAAAAAGCAGTGACCACTGTCGCAAGGCAGAATTATCAAATGAAATTAGATTAAAATTAGAATGATAATTTAACATCCACGACGTGGATGTTAAATTATCATTCCCACGTAGATTAATCTTATAAGGATAATTTAAAATCCGCGTTCCCTTGCAAATTTCCCAGAAAAGTCGCTGTGTTTCGTCAGCCGTTCGGCGATATAACGTACCGATGTATCCGGTGACGTACTGCGGCAGGCTGTCCATCTTCTGCAGACCGAACCACACCAGGCCGTGAACGGTGGTGTTGTGAGTGGTGTTCAGGAGGAGAGCCGCCGCCGGGGCCGCTGCTCCCTTCGCCGGTGTCAGGTGGGGCATCGAAAACTGTAACGGACAGAAACACAAATAAAAAGGCGATCACGGGCAAATGAGGCACACTTCTCCTTCGCCGATATGCAGAAAGCAAGGAAGATAAATTAGCGCCGCAAAGAAGTGGTGAGTAAATTATCACCCAGTATTCTACTCCTCGCCTCCTTTGTGAACGTTGCGAGCTCACTAACATGAAACTTTTTTCTGCTACGCACCGTGCAGTTGACGGTCCACAGGTCCCCTGGGATGACGTCCATCTGGTAGATCATGCGCAGCAGCAGCAGCAGGCTGACCCAGCAGATGGCCAGGTCACAGCACACCTTCTGACCGCGGCTCTCCAGCAGCAGGGCCACGCACACCAGCAGCAGCAGGCAGAAGTGGACCGCACACACCTGGCGACGGAGCACAACGTCTCAGTTTGTAACATTTCAAGTTGGAACGGCCGAATGGAAGGGCGGATTCAGAGAAAGCTGGTTTAACACCGGTTGAAAAGCCAATTGACATCGTCGTTTGCTACATCGCTCCAAGGCAGGTAGCAACATAATATTCACATATCATAATACGACATGTCCCGATCACGCTATATCAGTCCAAACAGGACCAGAAATCGTTATCATCGGTCTTACTGGCCACTTCAGTACAAAGCTAGCCACACTGCAATAACTAACCAGGCAGACTGTAGCACCTACGATTGTCACCCATGGCCATCTTGGAGCAGTCACCACCCGAGTCACTTACATCAAAGACGGTGACCATGGTGATGGCGAACATGTTGACCTTCATGCCGTGGATCTCCATCAGCCGGCAGAACACCCAGAGCAGCTTGTCCAGCAGCGCCAAGGCCAGGTTCCACGCCCGGGCGCAGTAGTGGAACAGCCAGCCTGACAGAACAAAATGTGTTCAGCATCAACTGATGAGATCGACAATCCAGTAGCCATGAATGCATTCAAATTTTAGAGCCACACTCCACACCGCTCGCACACTACCTTACTTCATCTTCCATATGATGTTTTTTTAATATCCATGCACCCATCTCTCATCCTCCGATACCCTTATGCAATATCCTTACATCCATCTCTCACCCTCCGATACCCTTGACAAAAAAAAGGCACCTTCAATCTCCCTGAGACAGTCAAACAAAACGGCATCCTCGTCCACCTTTCATCTCCCGGAGGCAGTCCCACAGAAGGGCTACCCCACGCACCTTTCATCTCTCTGAGGCTGCTGGTCTCGTCCAGTGCCGGGCCATGCTCGGTGGTGGGCACCTCCAGCAGTCCACCGGGCAGGACGCCCATCTCCTCCTCCTCCGGCTCTGCCACGGGCGCCGCGCCCGCCAGCTGCACCGTGTCCGCTGTCCGGTCCGTGTCCGCGGTATCCGCCGTGTCCACGGTGTCCACGGTGTTGTTGATGGTGTCCGCCGAGGGGCTGAACACGGGCACCGGCGAGGGAGAGTCGGGCGGCTCTCCGGTCGGCGAGCCGGCGGGAGAGGCGGCGGCCGAGGCGGGCTGAGAGGCGGGCGCGCCGGCCGGCTCCGGGCGTCTGCAGGAGGAGGGCAGACTTGGCATGTAAATCCAAAGCCACAGTCATAAGGAATAACACGAGCATATGTTTCATGGTGGCGCATTAATTTCACTAGCAAGGAAAACACTTAACGCTTGGCTCCATAACCTAACAGGGTGTTGGCGATCAGTATGGTATCAAATCGTTAATATTAGAATAGCGTGCTCGTAACAATCACACATGAAACTGTCACCTAGAGCCAAACGAGGTTATATCAGGTCACACTAACCTGTGGTAGCGCTCCTCGTCGGTGAGTGCCATGAAGTCCTTGTGGATGTGTTGGATATAGACCACGCACACAATCATGAACAGCGTCGGGAACAGCAGCTTGATAAACAATCTGTAAAGAAGAGTTAATAAATACGGCATATGTCAGTGAACCATGTTTCCAAGCGTTATTGCAGGACATATTTGAGCTGCTGGCGTAACAATGGTCAATAAGAGTTAAGACTAGAAAGTAGAAATGCATTTAACTAACTAGCTTGTTCCATACAAGATTCATTGTCATACAGGATGTGACGATAAATTGGGGCCTTCCCTCGGAGCCATCCCCGCCGCAGCTTACCTCCCCGTCTGGTACACCTCCAGGCCCAGGTCGCGCTGCCACTGCTGCGATATGCCCAAGTCGGTGATCCACTCGTGAATGTGTTTGAACTGATAGAGGTAAATGGTGACGAGCACTAGCATCTGGTACAGGATGAGCGTCATCGTGAATCCGTACAGAAGGCGGCGCCATACCCGGAACGATATCTGGGGAAACAGAAATAGGTAAAATGTCAACAGATGCTCCTTGTCATGATATTTCATGATATGTGGTAAGCTACTAAAATGAATCATAAGTGATTTATGAAATTACACTCGTATTTTTTCTAGTGCTAAATTGTTTTACACATTGAGCAAAACCTGCAACATGCGACTCGTTCAAAACACAAACACTCAGCAAGTCATGAAAATTAGAATGTCAAAGATGAGCGAAGTAGGTACCTGGAACATGGATATGAAGAAGAGGAAGAAAGCCATGTAGAAGATTTGTATGATGACGACGCGCTCCTCGCCGATGCCGTAGACGAAGAGCATGATGGCGACCACGACGATCCAGAGCCGGACGATGCCCTTGAAGAGGACGACGCCCCAGCGCTTCAGGAGGCCGTCGTCGAGCGAGAGACGGCCTGGCGGCGGAAAAGCATGGTGTTAGCAGTATTGAAGATAACAGGCATTATATGTGCCATTTGTGCTAGGAAAAGGCACCGAAAAGCGTAGAAAGAGAAGGCTGCAAACAGTTGATACCATCATAAGCCGACGACCATTTCAATGAAAAATGTAATTTCGTCCATAGCTAGACAACTTTCAGAATTAATTGACAACTCAGGGCTCAGGCACATCTCAACAAGGTTGTATGTGGGGTAGCCCATCGTGACATTACCAACACCACCAGAGTTCTACACTCGAGTCATTCTGATCGCCTGGACTCACGTCTGGGTGTCAGGTGGAGGTCGTTGTGACGCTCCCGCTCCTCCTGAAGGTACTGCCGCAGCGTGAGCCAGAAGATGGTGGTAAACACCAGCTGAGGAGCGGTGAGCAGCGTGGGTCAGAGAAACAACCAAAACCGCCATAACATCTATGGGCTGTGAATGGACACAAGACAAAACAGTTGGCCGTCAGCTTTGAATTATTTCGGAAACTCGCCATTACTCGGTTTCCAATCGGCCTACCTGCAGAGACAGCGTCTCGCAGGGGAAGGAGGCCGGCTTGTAGACCACGTCTCGCAGGTCGAAGTTGTTGATTTTGACGGGCAGCTCCTGGTCGGTAAGGTCGAGGCAGTAGACGAACTGCAGCAGCACCAGCAGCTGGGCGTACGTCACCAGGAACGGCGAGGAGCGGTGCATCACCTTCCGCTGGTTCTTGATAACGGCCACGACCAGTGCCCACAGCAGGAACACGAAGGTCAGGTAGCTGTGGTACTTGATCGACCAGTACTGGGGCAGAGAGAAAGGGGAGCGTCAGTGGTGGAATGTGGGGAGTGTGACTTTGGTACACTACCCAAGTACCCCCAAGTACCTACTTGATCGACCAGTACTTGAGAAAATAGAGAAAGAGAGTTGAATGGTGGGTCTGTGAAGCGTAAAATCGTGGTGTTGATCGAGAAGTGCAGCCGAAAATGATATTTTTTTGAAGTTCGCAAACGAGAAGTGATAGCTGTCGAAACTAATCGGACCATGCGTAGAAAAGGTCCATGAGTAGTGCAAGAACGATGCGAACGCACCAGACCATGGATGAAAGAACCTCCTACAAGGTTCGCCTTCATCCATGACCAGACTATCGGCGAAACTGGTATTAAACCTACCATCATGATGATCACAAAGTAACGAGGAAGTGGCCCATACGTACCATCATGACCACATAGGTGGCGAGGAAGGAGGCGCGCGCCAGGCTGCGCCACACAGTGTACACGGTGGCGGAGAATTTCTGCCAGCGCTCCCGTCGGAGCCGAGTCTCAGCCGGCTCCTCGGTGGCGTCATCTGACGACGGGACGGCAGCTGGTTAGTTGTCGGTGCTAGCTTGTTGTGAAAGAAATACAGGACTTTTTCCAAAGCCAACAGTGAGCAGGCCTATAAAAGTTGAGATGAAGTAAATAATCTCGTTCAGTTCATTCACATCTGCACTCAGCACAGTTCTGACAGTGATACTAAATGCATCAAACGAAGCCAGTATTCACTGCTGGTCAGCCAACTTGTTTTATTGAAGCCAATGTAATACAAACAATTCAAGCCTCCTGAAAGCTCAGAAAAAAATAACATGGCACCCCAAATATTGAGCTCCAGCCATACCTGGGCAGGAGCCATCGCCGACGGCCTGATAGCGCGCTCCGAGACTGTCGGCCTCCACCAGCTGACGACAAACGAGACACAGCGGTCAGCGCGTCCGTGCTGACATCTAGTGACCAGCACAGCAACTGATAAGTGATAGTTCAGATAGCGGTAGCCTAGAATGTTTTCAATGGTTAGCAATGTTGATCGATTCGTGTACCACAATGTCAGTTACCAAACAAGGGTTAAAAATTGAAAAATGTAGATTAATACGCGGATTATTTACAATTATTAGAGGCAGTTAAAGATTAAAGAAGTGTTTATGTTTTGTCAAATTTTTATCAGTCACAAACATGGCATGATTATTGATTGACGCTTTGGCCTTTGCGCATTAAATCAATACAGTTTTTATTCAGTACCTAGCTATGCACATAAAGCAGTACATATATACGCGAAAACTAACAACTGAGTACTCCCCCATGTTAGTTAACCTACAAACAGTCGATGAGCTTGTAGCAAAAGCTCTGTAGCGAGTGCGAGCTTTAAAGTGTGACGTAAGCGATGCACATTGCACAGTGCACAAGAACAGAACGACTGGTTTTCGGAACAGCCAGCAGGTAATTGGATCTCGACTTGCGCCAGGAAAAAGGTGGATTGGATGACTTGCAATGCAAAATCACGCGCAAAAGTGCATCGACTGCAAGACGACACAAATAGCATGCACCGATCGCATAAACCATATACAAACTGATGAACAACGAGCATAACGGAAGCTAATGCAAACATACGACGCAAGCACTGTCACCACTGTCCACTAGGGGAGAGCGGGGCCAGTTGAAACACGGGGTCAGATGAAACATGGCTTTATTTTCAACAGTATGCAACATATGGCGTTGCCGACACCAGTGCGCATCCGCGCTCGACCACTTCATTTGTCAACGGCGTTTGGGCGGCAAACGGACGGTAATTTTGATTTGACACTTGTTTTTGTGTTTTTGAGGGGCGTTTGGGAGAAATCGTTTTCATGAATATTTTGTGATATCTCATATGCCTTTGTTTGCTGAAAGAAGAACTCCTGGCTCCGGAATAACACCTTATTTGGCCCTTCATTCAGCATGATGCCGTCCCTCCAGCTCGTTTGACATGTGCTTTACGGCGCGTGCGAGATGGCGGGAGCGGATGGGGTCAATTGAAACGCTTCTCTGAGGGTCAGTTGAAACAGGGCCACAGGCCGTTTCAATGGACCCCGGTGACCTTTGCAATGGTTATTGTTCAGGGGCTGTGAAGGTGAACTCATTTCAAAGGAAATAGTCCACCTTTGAAATGAGCTTTTAAACTGAAATAGTAGTTTAATAGAGCTCAATTTTTTACCCCTTTTTCTCCAGCCTTTTGCTTGAAAGCACACTATAGCCTGAGATATTTCTCATTTTCCTCATCCGCCCATTTTACCATAGTCTATGTACTTTATGTCACCTATTATGAGGAACTTTGCACTTTTAGCTTTCCAACGACCTATTGAATGTAGCATTTGGAAAAGTAAGCCGGACAAAATATCTCCTTAAGAAAATGGCCTTAAAGAGGAAAACATCCCATTGTTAAGGATAGGTGCAATTGACCCCATGGGCTGGTTCAATTGACCCTCGCATCGGGGTCATTTGAAACGGGCGTAGAGCTGTTTTATAAGCATGCGTTTGGCAGCAAAATATGTTTGAAACATAATTTTACATATCTTAAAATAAAGCCAAAAGAGCATATTTTTTCATGGCATTGTGCATTTTTCGATATGAAAACTAGATCTCGCTGTGCATGTCAATATATAAAAAGTGGTTCAACTGGCCCCGCTCTCCCCTACCCTTTAAGCCACTGGAAGACCGCTGATTCGACAAGGATGTTTGTGACAAGACTAAACGCCGTTAGATACCCTTCAGTCGCCACAATACTCGATGCAAAAGAGAGGACAGCATTGAAAGAAGAAACATTACGTCACTTACCCCGAGTTCATTTTCCACCACCGTTACAAATTACCGCATTCAAAAACCCATCCTCCACCACTGAACAGGACAGCAAGCAGGCTTTTCGGTGGCGCGGGTACAAGCGGGGTGCGAACTTGACCGACGGGCCCCGAGGCATCCCTGGCCGGCTAACAACAGCCAATGGACACGGGGCAGACAGAGCCACCCAGACAAAGCTCGGGGTTACATGAGCAGAGTTAATACGCATTACAAACGGACTACAATGGTGAGCGAATAGGAAAATCCGTTCCTGATACGCATTTACTTGCTCATGTAACCCCGGTAATTGTCACTAGCGGGATGGTACTCAGGCGAGGCTGGCCGCGGGGCGGACAGTGTGCCACTCCACTGAGGAGAGGTGCCCGTGTGTTCAGTGCAGGACTGCGTGCGAGGCGGCCGTGGCAGCGTGCGCCGTGCAGTACATACGGGCGTTCGGTCGTGGGATGACGTCACGGCTCGCGGCGCGGTCCCCTGGCCCGCGATCTAAGCACAGCACGCATGCGGTGGCAGGAGACGCCAGGTCCGGTCAGGTCAGTCGGGGCGGGAACGGGGTCTCGGGGCAAACAGTCCACGCCGCACAGTCCACGCCGCGGCATTGCGCGCCGATTAAATCATCACATTTTAGATGCATCGATGGCATCAACATGTCAGATTCATACATTTAATTTCAGTCATTCTTACAACTACTCAACTTATTTACAAAGTGATCGAGTAACCAGAAGTCTGTTCACTTGTCAATCACTTCACCATTGCGTGCACCGTCAAAAGCTACATCTCTACAGTCTACACTCACATACCATGCAGAGGCACCACTGATTCGTACGACAGAGGCGGCCCGTACCAACAGCGAAATGTCTACCGCCTCCCAGGCCGCCCCAAGACAGACACTACGCTCCTGGATGCATCCATTGCAGCGCGGCCTCCCCGCTACTCGGCCATAAAGCTCCAGCGGAGCTGTGCGACTAACTCACTTGGAACGTCTCTTTTGTGTCTGAATACGCTACTTGTCGATCAAACGCGCGAATAGAGTGGACTGTCGTCCCGGCTCGAGTGCCGCACTGTCGGCGCAGGTCAAATGAGGGCAGGTCAGGTCAGATAAGGTCAGGTCAGGTCAGGCCAGAGCATGGCAGACCATGGATATCAGATGAATTAGGAAGGTCGTGATGGAAGTGCGAGTTAGAACCATAACCAGTATCCTAAAAGAGTAGAGAAGATTACACCGAAGCCACAAGTGTGTGATTGCAGGAAACACTGGTGAAAGGCGAGCCCATGTAAGTTTGTCATTCTAATCTAAAGGGTTAAACGAACCAAGAGCTGTAACAAAGAGACAAAGAAGAGTGAGTGATAATGAAGTCAGAACGTTAGAGGAAAACACTGCAGACTACAACATATGAGGTGACAAATGCAGAGGAACGTTAGTCAAAGAAACGCTACAGGAAGAAACCACACCATCAATCGAAATATAGGTAAAGCTGTCTTGCGCAGACACGAAACCGAAGTTACATTATCACGGTAGCATTGCCCCATGTAAAGAATACATGGGCATTGAACTGAACAATACATCTGCAGTAACGGAAAACAAATATACCTATCCATAACCTTTTATGGACAATATTAGAAGTATAGGTAACTAAATTCTGCACCCAAAAATGACCCACCAAACATTTGAGAACTTGATTTCAGTTTAACATTTCAATGGAAACATTGTTTAACGGGTTAAAAAAAGATGTGTACGTTTAGGATGTCTTTTCACCACGGAACGTTGACCAGCACAGAAACAAAATAGAATACAGCTCCACAAAACACAAATTATATCACAGAACGAGCAATGTTCGGACAGGACTACAGTGAGAATAATTAGTTTAAATGATTGTAGTTATCAGCAGGCTACAATTGGTAGATCTGCTTCCCAGCTTTAGTTGTAAACTAAGTTAATTTTGTATTGTATCATTTCAATCCAATGATTTATTGCATTCTAATCATATAACGCGGCCGTGCCCGTTAGAATGAAACGGTAATTATTTTTTAAGTGCAGAGATAGGCACAGTGGTATATGCTGCCTTGGGCACAGTTATCATCCAATTTTCCGCTTGCTTTGCCGCACAAAGGAAAACTATTTTTTCGGTACCTTAAATTCTCTATTTGTACGTGGATCTGTCCCGTCATTAGATTGCACTCAAATGTAGCATGCCTCTGCATGTAGCGAGGTTGAGGGGTCCAGGAGATTTAGCTATTAAATTTCCAACAAATAGGTGTGCTGTGTCCGATGTGAATAAGTAAGGGGATGTTTGACCTACCGTTCAATTTGAACTTTGTAGCAAGCAATAGGTATGCAATTGCTACATAATAGACAGCTTATGACAGCATAAGTCGTAACTAATTTCGCCATAGGTACCCTCTCTGTTTTCGGCTATTGGCTTGTAGGTAAAAATAAGATAAAATGTGAGATTATCTTTCTTTAATCGCTATAAACCAGCCACGGGACTTTAAAGCATCCGCAACATGCTTATTACTGGAAAAGACACAAATCAATGAGCGCATGCGAAGGCAAGAGCAAAACAGATTCTCAATTCGTCAGAAACAAAATTAGAACAAAAAAAAAACTCACAAGTTTTGGTTATTTATTTTCCAAGCTCCCAAACTATCTCAGTTTGTAGTAGGTTGCTTAGTCAGTCATATATTATTGATAGCGGCAACACAATTCCCCTAAATATCCAACATAGCTTCAAACGAAAAATGGGTAAATAAAACCAAGCAAAGTAAAAAAGCAGCACTTCCTTGCTACTTCTAAGAATACACGGCAAACAAAAATACGACCAACTGAAACTGAGCCGGCCTGGCGACTATTAATCTGCATTCTGAGCGCCACCACTAACATCCACCGGAGGGCACGGGGTTCAACAGGGGGGCTTACTGTGACCGCTTGGCGGCCCGGCTTTCGTCTGAACGTGCGGCGCAGGGAGCGGCTGACCCTCTTGAAGGGCACGTCGAGCACGGCCTCCAGGAGACGCGGGTCCTGCCAGGGCGGCGGGTCAGCGCGGAGCCTCCCAGAGTGAGGGAGCGAATAGCGGCCGTGCGTGAGGGAGTGGTTGGGCGCCGGTCATCGTGTGAGGGCACGGCGGTGATGGTGTTCTGGCAATAAAATTTGATAGACTTGATTTAACTCTGTTCAGTTACAATTGTGTACAAGCTTACATTAAAAAAGGTGTTCGCTGTTCAGTCCGTTTTCTTTTCTTTTCTTTTAAATAAAACTCAACCCTGAAAAGATACATATGAGACGAAGAGCCCGGTACAACAGCTAACTGTAGGGAATACCAACTGGGAACGTTTGAGAGCCTGCATTTGATTCATTCATCTCAAACCGCAGCTCAAGTCCATACACACCTCATAAATGTGTGAGGGCATATGATGCCTGTAACTCTACTGATGTAGCCTGTTGACGCTGAGCATCACAATGATTATTTCTCGAGCTATACCAATAAAGTTAGGTATCTCGCTTCCTCATATGAGAAAATGTCTTAATCTAGTGCAAGCATGCGATTTGCCATTTTCAATCTGTTAGTAACAGAGAACGTCAAACAGTGGAAGACATCGCAGTTGCTCAGAGTAGAGTTTCAGAGTCGAGAGTTATGACAGATCAAACTCATCAGCAAATATCGGATGGCAGAAGAAAAAAGCATTTGTGCCCGTGTTCACGACCTAATTAAATTCTCATACAAGACTATTTGCCTGCGGGAAATCTCACATTCTTGAGGCTGAGCAATCACACGAGAAGATTAAGCCGTTTTTACAAATTCATAGAACTAGGAAGAGGACTCGAATGTGACATGTTCTTTCTGAAGAGGTGAACTCGTGATGTTCGCCTGATTTTGCCAAGCTGGCGATAGTGAATACGGACATACGGGGCATGCCGGACCGGAGGCGTCAGCCAAGCGCGCGCCAGTGACCTACACCCAGGCGGCAGGTCCAGCGATCACTCAGGGACGAGCGCTGGAGAGCGAGAGAGACAGAAACCGTACAGCGGCAGAGAACACGGTTTACCTCAATGAGGTCCTTGACGGTTACGGTCAGCTGCTCAACCTACGACAAATGTAGAAAACGGCTGCTTCGTCACAGGAGCCAGAGTTGGATTGCAGGAGTGGTGCAGTACAACTCATATAATGCATCAAATAAACTGCGTCATCTAAACTCGTGCTTATGGTGTAAACAAGTGGTAAACGCGTGTGCAGAGATACGACAAAAGAGTGATCAAACACAGCAAACTTGGAGCGATAAATACGTGATATTCACACGATGTGGGCAGTGCAAATGGTCATCAAGGCATGATTTACTATTACTTGCAGGCTATGCTAAATATGTTGAATAATCACACAAATGAAACTACAAAATCTGATGTGATGGCAAGCAAACTCAAATTCCCATCAGGGAATACTGTAATAGCAAAACCTCTGTGCTCAACAAAACATGTCACCTATCGTGACCAAGTGGAAACCATGGCAGAACCGGTGCCGAGCTCGTAACTCAAATCCCTGTAACCCGTCTAAACCATCACTCACCCTTAGATTTCCCAGAATGCGCGACTCGAAGGCGAGCATGTAGTAGAGTGCGTAGATGACCAGCGGGTAGATGTAGACGTCCCACGTGGTGTCGGCGAACACAGTGTCCCGAGGATCGCCCGTGCAGTTCGCCACTTTGATCTGAACCAGACCAGCCAGTCTGTGTGTAGGACAGAATACAGCCGGTGATACAACGCTGAACACAATTTGATTCAGGCATGACACAGAAACCATACGATAAAACAGTCTTACGAAATACGAAACAAACAATGACAAGGCACAATAGGAAGACAGTAACCAACGGTGGGAAAAGGACGAAGTCGAGCAAAGTTATGTCCATCACGATATTATTTTTCGTTTCCGCTATTAAAGATCATCTTATAACCTTATCTCCTCGTTTTTTAAATAAATCTTACCCGAATGTTCAAATGGGTTGTACCGCCCCGTCCCGTTCCCTCCCTCACCTGGCCGCCAGGCTGGTGTGGTCAAAGTACTGCTGCGGCCACTGGAACTGATACACATACAGGGCCGTCACGTGCAGCGCCGTGTACGCCATCAGCAGGCGGCAGATGACGCCGAACGGCCGGCCCAGCGGGCGCAGACACGCCCACCACGTCATCGCCGCCATGAGCGTCAGCAGGTAGACGGCCGACGTCACCGAGGGACGGATAACGGCGGCGCCGGCCAGCGCCAGGAACGTCAGCGCCGTCACTGCACACAGGGGGGGGGGGTCAGAGAGGGGCCAGTGTGAGTCAGGGAAGATTTAGGAGTTTAGAAAGACCTCAAACTACATGCATTTTAACCCTCGCCCCGTTGGGAGGGTGCCATTTTGGCCCCCTGTTGTTTTTCCTGAATAACAAGAAAACGGCGGCGCGAAGCGCCGCCAAATTTTCAGTACCTTCCCGGGCATCAATTTGACACCTTCACACCATATTTCAAGTCTAAGGTCACCTTAGGTCAGGAGTTATTGAGGTCAAACTGAGGTCATGTTCGAGCAAAAATGAGCAAAAAACATGCAATCTTGAAACGCTCACCAAATCTACAGTTATCAAGCAATTTCAAAGTTCTTTATATGGTCTAGTAGACAAAAAGCGGCGCTACAAAACTGTTATCTCGGATTTTCAAAATTTTGGGTTTTTGACTCAGAAAAATTCAAAAAATGATTTTTTTTAGAAAAACTAAAAAAAAAATCCAATTTTTTTCGAATTTCGAAAAAACCGGAATATATGTGATAGTCCCTGCGCTCTTCCATATACATACCAAATTTCAGATCGATATCTCGTTTTTTGGCCAAGTTATAGCGAAAAAAACTGTTCAAAAATGATGACGTCAAATTTTTGAACTTAATTTTTAGCGATTCTAGACCTCGTACGGCAAATAAAAGACCACCATTGAACTCCCCGTGACGAGCTGCATCGATTTGATACCCATTTTATGCAAAAATATCAACTTTGAAATTTGACCTAATTTGCCCTGACCTTGACCTGACCTTGACCTGACCTTGACCAAAACGTGACCTAAGCTGGCCCCAAAGGCTGCCTGACCCACATAATCGCACTTGTCATGTAAAATGGACCATAAAACATGTATCACACGACACTTTCATATTGTGACCCCCCAGTGACCTGACCTCTGTGACCTGACCTGGTATCAGTGACCTCAAATAGCAAAATATGTGTTTGAAGAACATTTCTCCATCGATGATTTTCAATAAAATGCATTTTACTCGATTTTACAACGCATTTCTTGAAATGCCTGTAAACGGTGAAAATTGGACCTTTGACCTGACCTGTGACGTCATCGGTTTGACCTAGGTCAATAAAATTGGGTCACAAGGTAGTTCCCTGATAGGGCTATCCAACACCGTTTGCCGCTTGTCGCTAGGTTGCGTGGTTCTCGAGATCTTAGGGGGGGGCAAAATGCCCCCCCCCCCCCCAACAGGGCGCGTTGCTCGGCAGAGCCCAACGGGGCGCGGGTTAAGGTGAAGATGGCACACAAAGGTCTAAAATACATCACAGTGCTAACGAGAAACAACGTAGGTAATTATCCGTTGTCGCTCTATGTATGCATGTAACAATAGCTAATACTGATGACCGTCCTTACTATGCAACTTACGTAGAGCCATAGTGTAATAAATAACATAGTGTTGTAGTGTTATTTATTACACTATGGTACAACGTTGCATGAATATCATCGGTCAGCAGTCCGCTGCTTATGGGATTCATCACACTATCCTCCTGAGGTGGGTGGCTAAAGCGGACACAGCTGACGCTATCTCGGTGTGAATTCATGACTGTCCTCCATCACAAGCCAAAAGCGGCACTATAATATGGCGCCCCAGAGTGTCGAGTTCGAGCACAGGCAACCGTGCTTGAGGCTGGCAGAGTCGGGAAGCCTGATATGAGGTGATATTCTGGTAGATTGCAAGGATTTTATGATGGCACTATTTCCGACTCAAGTGGCACGTGATGCTGGCATTATGAAAGAGCGACGCATTGCATTCTCTGAAGAAGAAGAAAGAACGATGCGTACGCCATCACGAAACGAAGTAAAGCTTGAAAGTGTGGCCTTACAATGACTTTCTACATTGTGCAAAACACATCTTTCCGTCCCATATGACCCTTCACCAAACGATTTGACATCGTCTAATTCCAACACGAGACCGCGTCTTACCGAAGCAGTATTTGAGCCCGTCCTTTTGTAGCTGCTCCCGCGTGTTTTGGATCAGGGGTGAGGTGCCGCCCCCGATCGCGTTCGTCTCTGGTACGTCCGCATCGCGCGACAGGTCACGACACTCCCTGGGGGCAAGGTCAGAAAAGGTCAGATCATGTCAGGTCAGACTACCTCAAAGGTCATGACGGGTATCCTGACTGACGATCGGAATAAATAGCACATGCGCAACGATAAATCCCTATCAAACTAGAGGCTATATAATCACGGGGAATTTAATAAAAAAAAAAACGATAGCAAATAATATCTCAGACATTGCTACAGTAGCGAACATCTGTATGGGCCAGTCAACGCACATGGCACCAAGCAGACGCAGACTGTCTCATGCCTGTCAAGTTCATTGACTTCCGAAGCATGCCACCCATCACAGAACCAGATGTTACCGGTCGCTAGGCCGGTCAGTGTTAACGTTCCATCACCATCCAAGGTCCGTGTGTGACTGTTCCATTGAGGGCAGCTAACACTCACAGAGAAGACATGTACATACCTCTGTCGCTCAATACCGCTAAGTAAACAATTCACAGGATTCGTCACAAGGCCAGTCTGGGCTCATCAGTGCAACCATAAGCGACTCCATTTCGGCGGACTTTCCTTTTTTCGTGGATCTATCGAAAGAAGAGACTTCCAACCGAGTCATATCGATAAATCAGCTAGACCGGACTTTAATAACATTTGCTCGATCTTTCGAAAGCATGATGCAAAAACTTGATGGTCATGACAAGGCATAAAATATGCCGCAAAATATTTCATCATCACCTTTTTCACAAATCGTCGCATTTCGACCGCATCAATTCAAAGAAGGACTGCACGTGCACGAATTACCTGAAGGTGACCAGCGTAATGACGAACGGCACCAGCTTGGAGGCGAAGTAGAACACGCCGGCCAGGATGGAGACCTCGTCCAGTCGTATGAGGCCCAGCTGACGCAGCAGCGGCTCGGGAGGGTCGCCTGGGGAGCGGTGTCGGAGGGAAGAGGTCACTGGTCAGGTCACGGGTCACACAGTGTAGAACGACGGACGTTAGCTGGGCGAACGGCGGCCAACATTAAATATTTGGTGAGAAGATGTTTTTGACTATGAAAACTACACAATAAAACGAGAGTTGCCCACATCAATTAACATAAGATTCAAAGTTACCACCAGGAACTAGGAAACAAAAGCAAAGTTGTTCAAGTTTCGTTCAGCGAAGGCAATCTAACTAGTCATCATGAACTTTGGCACATCGCCACTTCATGGCAAACTTCAATGCCGAGCAGACCATACTCACAGAACTGCAGTATGTGTCCGTATGGTGGCATGGCGAACAGCGCTATTTGGAAGCACACCAGGGGCAGAATGGCCAACAGCGTGAGCGCCAGACATATCTTCAGGTAGATGCCTAGAGGACCTGCAACAAAATGCATCAGGAAGGGAGCAAATACTATGAGCCGGTCCCGTAGCTCAGTTGGTTAGAGCGTTGGACTCCGCGTGGTGAGAGCACGCGTTCCCGGTTATGACAGTCCGGGTTCGAAGCGCGACGGGCGCCCGACATTTATGGGCCTCCTGACAGGTATGGTTGCGGTTGGTGGCAGGCCGTAGCCAGGCGAAGTCAGCGAGGGGACCGGCCGTGCGCGGCTTTGTGCGCACGTTAAACTTTGGACTCTAAATTCTGCCATAGAATCGGAATTGCGCGATCGGAGGGTAGAGGGCAGGGTCATCGCAACAAGCTTCGCTTAGCGGTGGCTCTGTCCTTGTGAATCCTTCCCATCAAAAGGTTCGGACTAAATTTATAATAAAAAAAAATATTGTCAGAACGCCCCGAGCGCCAAAGGTCGAGTATCGTGTCACATCTTATCATGTGCCAACATTGTTCCCAGATTCATAGTAAGCTTGGTTTCAGCAAGTTAGAATATTATCAACCATCACTATCCGCCGATTGGTCTCAAAGTCGGCACACCAGCGGCGGTGCCAAAAGCAGGACCCGGCCGCCCTAAGCATCTTGTTTACCTTTGCGACCAGGCGCGCCACTTAGGGTCTCGCAGCGATCGTAAAACAAACTCGCTAAGCCGGGCAAACAGTGAGTGGATAGCGGGAAGTTGGCGTCCGCGCCAACCGATGACGGTTGGCTGACTGAAGGCCGGCGATAGGCAGCAATCGTGCCACAGACTTCAACACAGGGCCCTGCAGGGGATTCAGACATCACCGCCTAAGCCAGCACACCTCGTTCGTGTGTGTGGGTAGTGGCGAAAGGAGGACAGGTGCTATCACTTGGTTATCACTGCATGGTATGCGACAGTGAATGTAGGCACCATGGATAAAGGGGCCTGGGAGCAGTGGGCTGGGAGAGCTGGGGGAAGGAGGAACTGAGAGCAATACACTGGGAGCAGTGCATTGGGAGCACAGGGAGCAGTACACAGAGCAGAGAACTCACCCTGCCAGGAGCGCCGGGTCGGAGCCGGCACCACCGGACAGGCCAGCAGTAGAGCCAGATACACCAGTGAGATGACGTCAAACTGGAGACTGCAGCCTGCCGACAGGGAAACGGTGACGTCACACAATAGCCCGCAGAGAGAAAAACGGCTTATTGCAGCCTGCCGAGGGAACAGAGTGATGTCACACTAAACCTGCAGAGAGGTGGTGACGTCCGACTGCAGTCTGATGTCAGGCGTGGAGTGACGTCACACTACACAAAAAAAAATCACATCTTGGCGACTCTTTTCTGAACACTCCTAGCTGAGCTGCTAATGCGAGTTACATAGATAAGGGATCATGCATATCAAAACCAGCTTTAAACTGGGCATCCTAAATCAATGATCGATAGAGCCTGTCTATTAAATAGGAACGTAGTGATATAGGCACCGCATTGCAGAATGCAGGGATCATATCTTAACTACGATACCTACTGATCGTATTTCAGAGGGAAAACATCCAAATAATTCAGCTGACATCGCAAGAAATCATCTATTATTTACAGCGTGATTCATATACCTAATTGTATTGTATGGTGCTATATAAAGGGACGATAAAGGCAGCGACAAAGGAGTAGCTAGATAGGTAGTGCGATAAATCAGAAAGCCGTAGAACGAAAAGCCACGTCATCATTCCGATTGTCGCACACAAAGCACTGCAATACAAAGACGTTTTTAGATAAGTTACAGCATTGCCAAGCAAGAACAAACAACTGAGTAGGTATACCTAATTATAATAGGCACTTGTAACCAAAAAGTCAGAAGAAAGACGATGGTTTTATCAAGCGGTGTTTGTATATAAATTATAAATGGACGGAGAGCAGCATTCCCTCTACCAGCAGTTCAGTCATTGATCAGCTATGTCGCCGCAATGCGGTCAGTCCCTAGTTGTTTCCTCTGAGCTAAGACGGCTGCAGGCAGGCCAAATCTCAGAACACCGCAGTCTGTAAGCTTGACTGTGGCCGGTCGATCGAGGTCAGTGGCGTAGGAAGACAGAGGCCGTGAATACATACCTACATGCCAGAGATACCTAGAATCGAGGAAAAATATGAAGCCTGAGCGAGATTCTTTGATGGTTGGTTGGAAAGAATGAGGTGTACCTATACAGTTATACTTGTATGTAAACGTTATCCTTTTGACGTCCTACGAAAATCCGAATCCGTTGCCTACATTTGATGTAAGCTGGTGTCATACGTTTACCCCAGCAATCAGTTGCACTGTTCATACCCACTATGTGAGTGCATATAAACGGTTAGCCGTGCCGCCCACCCACTCACATGCCAATAAGACCGAGCGGCACAACAGCCCGCCACCGACCGCGGATGACAGGGGGGGGGGTGACGGAGGGGGGGGGGACCCGTCAATGACCGGTGCTCGGCCGACTGTCATAGCAAATCAGGCCGAGCAAACACCCGCCGGCACACGCGCACACATACACGCGCGCACATTAGATGCGGGCCCGCAGTGGACCAGGCGCTGACGGAGTGTATGGGACGACCGGATAATACTGGCAGAGACTGCAGCGAGCGGATGAAGAACCGTTTTTGGTTATTCAAATTTAAGATCAACTAGGTAACAACTATCGATAATCGCTTGATTCAGAGTTTCTCTAACTGCCAACTCCATTTCAGGTAGCCTTATCTCAGTGCATGTACGGATTCAGAAATTTATTCACCCATTCCAAACGTACGAGTAGTACGTTTGAACGAACGTACTCGTATAGATATTCGAAACTTCCATTCCACAGATATTTCAAACATATCTATGATTGAGCTAATGCTACCCACAGAAGCACACATCATTGCATGCTGCCGAGGATCAATTCCTCCACAGGTCAATCCGCACAGTCATGTCCCCGTCTCGTGACACATCCTCCTGGATAATTAATCAGGCCTCTGACAGGTCCAGCCACGCTGGCTGAGTTCCCATTAGGACAACACACAGGCAGCACTGAAAAAAGTTTTTACCATCAATTTACTAAGTTACTAGCTTTGGTAAATTTTACCATCAGCCTACCATCATATTACTACCAGCCTACTATGGTGCTGAATACTATCCTGCCTTGACATGTTGATATTACCATGGTTACGTTTATCAGGGGTGGTTTTGTACCCCAGTTTACAAGGTGGTAACCACCTGAGGCTAGTAGATACCCTCGTAAGCTAATATTCCCTACCATAGTAAAATCAACCTTTCCACGGGCGGATCCAGCAGGTGAATTCGGCGATCAAGTCTCCTCCTTTCCATAGAGGTGTTTGCCAATTTTTGATATGTTGGAAGGAGCGTCATCCAAGGACTAGCTGAGACCCTGAGCAATTAATAGTTTTATGGACGAAAGGCCAGAAATTTCTTGCAACAGTTCCCTGGGTGTGCTTCTGCTGCTATGGTAAGGTATACCATGGCAACACCATGACAACACTACACCCTTACTAACAATCCACGTGCGTCTGACTCTGCTGCAGCGGCGCCGCCATGTCAGTTCCGGCCGCGCGCCGGCGTTGTGAAGGTGCTCCGTGGTTTTAAATATTTGAACGGTGATTGTGTGGGTGGTTAGCGTAGCTGACGGTGGAGGATACTCGGAAATAACAAGTAAGTCGTTGTATCTTCAGCATAATAATACTTATCTCACGAGTGCCATTTCCAGCAAAGATCGCAGCCTTTGTTTCGGTTCATGTTGTTGAATTTCCTTGAGACCCTGTTGGACCGGGTAGGGGGAGGGTGGTGGGGTGGGTATCATTGCGGGCATTTCCCAGCGTCGGAAATCAACGTGTTTTTTTATTTGTTAACCCACGCCTCACTGGGGTATGTGCTCTAACGCGCCCCACAGCACGTTACAGCACGTTACAGTGGGGGGGGGGGGCTCCTAACTCCGAAACTACTGGGCCGATTGTCAAAATTCAAACGGCCCCTGGTAGCCCTGGAAATATTGTTGAGCGAAGCCTAATGTCATTGACCTCGAGGTCATCGATGACGTCACAGGTCAGGTCAAAGTAAAAATATCAGCGTCTTGGCACTCTGGGCGCCGGCCAACAAATCAGATCAGGCTCATTTTTTGTTTGCACACTCGTGAATATATGCGTAACATAACCTGAGGGTACCGAACTTGTACTTCGAATTTTTCAGGTCAAGGCCATCTCATCCCAGGTCACGAAAGCTTTATATCGTGCATCGGTGACGTGAGACATGTTTTATGGTTCATGTAGGCCATATATATCGAAATCAGTGTTGTATGTGTCAGTTTAGGCCATTTTAGCTGAATATAGCTGAGGTCAGGTCAGGTCACTTTAGGTCAAAAATGGTCAAATTTTGAAGTTGACATTTTTCAACAAAAAAGGTGTTTGTCAGATGAAGTTCACATATATTCAACGCATATGTGTTCAAACACATATAGACCCCGTTTCCATGGGCATCACTGATCCGGATCAGCAAACTTAAATCGTATTATATTTCTCGAACTCTTCGTTACATGATATAATTCCAAGTGGATTAGGCTTATATAATCAGTTAATCCCTTATTTTCATTTTCATATATTGTCTAACTATACTGGATTAGCTAATCCATTTTTACTGATCCGGATCAGTGATGCCCATGGAAACGTGGTCATATTCTGCTTTTTTCATTCAGAAACGTATATGTAAAAAAATAAAAAATACAATTTCTGAGTTTTTATATTTATAATTTTCAAAATATTCAACATTTCGAAAGTCCGAAATCAGTTTGGTAGCCCTGTAGAGTCCACCCATGCAAAAAAAAAGGATCTAGCTTAACCCTCAAGGCGGTGGGGGGGGGCATTTTTTGCATCCATCTTTAGTTTTTTTTTCGATATATCTCCAGAACCGCTGCGCCGATCTTCACCAAACTTTCAGTACCCTTTTGCACATTGTGACCAAATTTTTTTTCCAAAGGCTATGATAAGTTGACCGCTACGTCGGAGTGACGTCATTTCTGCCATTGTCGACCAAAAAAAAAGCTTCGCGGGAAGAGCTGTCAGGTCTATAAATTTGATTATGCATAAAAATGTTCAAGACATGAAATGTGTAGAATTACCAGGGCTACTATACTGTTCTCTCGATTTTGTTTTTGAAGTTGACCCCAAAAATAAAAAGAAATAGATATAATAGCCAAAAAATCCCAAAAGTTTTTCGATTTTCGAAACAAACGGAATATATGTAATAGCCACTATGGACTTCTATTCACATTCCAAGTATTAGATCGATAACTCCTTTTTGCCAAGTTATAACAAAAAAAAACTGTTCAAAATTAATGACGTCAAATTTTCAAACTCGATTTTGGCAATTCTAGACCACAAAGCGCAAAACAAAGACCACCATTAGACTCGCCGTGACGAGTGGCATCGAATCAATACCAATTTTATGCGAAACTATCAACTTTGACCTGAAATTTGACCTTTTTGACCTGACATTGACCTGACCTCCACCAGAAAGTGACCAAAAAACCGTCCCTGATGGTCTTATAACCAACACCATTGAGGCGAATATGAAAAATTGGCCATAAAACATGCATCGCACAACCCTACTTAGTAAAGATAGGTTCATGTGCTGACCCTTGGTGATCGGACCTGGTATTATCAGTGACCTCCAATAGCAACATATGCTCGTATAATAGGCAACTCACGCCCTATCGCTGATTTTTGACAAAATGCCCTTTACTCGATGTTGCAGCGCATTCCTTAAAAGACCCGTGAACGGTGAAACATTTTATCTTTGACTTGGCCTGTGATGTCATCGGTGACCCCGAGGTCAATGAAATTGAAGTTCCCTCGACAAATTTAACAAGGCTATCGAACGCCATTTAAATTTTACCGATCCGTCATAGTAGCTTCGGAGATTCGGGGGGGGGGGGGTCAAAAATCCCCCCCCCCTCCCACCGCGCGGAAGGTAGCCGGGAGGCCCACCGCTTGCCGGGTTAAAACTCAGATCTTGAGAGCGATTACCGTTGTTCAATGCTTTGCATCAAAATCGGCCGAACATGATGTCACTCTGGCGTCATTTCCGGCCGATCTATAGTAGCTACGAAAATTTTATTAGTGCACAAGGTGTCAAATAAATTGATGCAGCCGAAGGTCCTAAAAGCTTTGTTTTGATACGTCCAGCGGTTTTAAAGATATTGCGTAAACACGAGAGGGGCTATGAATAGCCCTCCCCACAGTAGGGTGGGGGTTAACCCTCGCCCGTATTGGTGTTTTTCAGCCACGAACGTTTAAGGGGGGGTCCGTTGAACCCCCTCCTTGCCGTTTCGCCCCTGATTGAGCTAGAGCTTCGCGGAAAAAACGAGCGTGCTGCCCGTGACGAGAGAAAGCCGATGGTACCCAATTTTATCCTAGGTCGTCGGTCCTAGGTCATCGGTTGACCTTCCAGGTCAGGTCAATGACCCAAAAGTGGGGAAAACTGGGACCTGTTAGAACGTCGTAAAACGTGGCTACTATTGGGTTTTTTAGGGAACTGATCACGAATATCATGTTAGCTATGATCATAGATGATGTCTTCATGCATTTAGGCCAGGTCGGGTCAGGTCAGGTCAGGTCAACCAGTAAGGGTTTTGCCGGGTATTCGTAGTAGGTGCACTAGGTGGCAACCGCCTCTGACAGCTTCGTAACATGTTACGAAGGCACCAAAACTACTTCGTAAATGTTCATATATGGTTGTTAAATTCGAAATCAGCTAAAAAAACTAGCCTAGAAAGATGCTGATAAAACTCGAAAAAGTAAACCGAGGTCATCAAAGGTCAATGAACTGACCTGACCTTCTGGTGACCTTGACATCCACCCTAATGCATGGGAGCAGCATCATATCCCATGTTTGAACGCTTGAAACCACGAAAGGACTGCAAACGCGCGGCAAATGCGAGCCGACATACGCCGAATCGCGATTCCGGCCAAACATGGTCTCGAAAAGTAGGTCACAGGTCAAAGGTCATTAGTCAGGGCCATTACATTTTTTAGGGTAGGTGTAAAATTGATTATAACTCGAGGGTACTGAAAGCTTCGTTGCGGTCGGCCGCTTTTTACGCGAGGTATTCGCGAAAAACCGAGGGGGAGTCCGTTCGACCCCCCCCCCCCTATACGGGGGAGGGTTAACAAGCCAAAACGTTGCTAATTTTTATTTTGATCTGACCTGTGACGTCAACGGTGATCTCGAGGTCAATAAAATTAGGTTTTGCTCGACAGTTTTTCCAGGGCTATCAGACGCCGTTTCAGTTTTGACAATCGGCCCAGTAGTTTCGGAGTTGGAGCGGGGGGGGGGGGGGTTCTATAAATAGCCCCCGCCTCCCCCAGTGGAGTGCGTTACAGAACATACCCCAGTGGGGCGCTGGTTAAGAGTAGAATTTTTGAATTATTGCCAACACTCAACACTGCACCTCATGGCAATTAATTCATTATAGGGCATTTTACCTGAACCAGCCTCTGGCCTAATGTCCCAAATTTGCTAAATTCCTCACCCTACAAATCCCCTGTTCTATTAGATGCTGCCATTTTTTTAAAACAACTTATCTTAAATCCTTGTTTCATCAAACTGGGAGCTAGGTCACGGGACACTGCGAGTCAAGGTGGGAGGGGTAGGAGATAGAGTGTCACTGCAGCACACACAATCAATCTTTCCATTGGTTTATCTTATATCAATGCCTGCTCTTTTCCAGAGCTGGCTTTCGAAGTTCGAACCTTCGGTATATGGCTACCAATGCCCTTGGAGAAGGTGTTGCGTGATAAATCGCTGGAAGGGCGACATTCAACGATTGTGTGAAAAGAGACCGATTGCATTGTGATGATAAAGTGAACTGTAATAATTGTTGTTCATGCGCGTTGTTTGGTTATGTGCAGACGTAACTTTGTTTGTGGCCAAATGCTTTTTATGTGTGAAATATTTCATGTAGGTTACTAGGTAGATGCTTTGGAAAAGTGAAGAGCTGCTTTGTCGACTGCTAGGTAGATACTGTCATGCATGCTGTTGTGCATCAGTAAGTGGCTGTCGTAATGATAAACAAATTTGGCATGGATAGGCTAAAGCACAGCATATGAAGCATGCTGGTTGATGACTAGTAAGATCCTGTTAACCGACTGGTAATATCACAATAAATGTCACATAGTAAACTATTGTTTTACGATGGTTGGCCAGCAAAGCAAAGCTGGTATCCAGATGACAAAAGGATGGTTTTACCATGATAAGTCATTAGTAAGCATTACCAGGGAGTAGCTAACGATAGTAAAGTCCTAGTTTCGTGCTAGTATCACGTGGGTTTTTGGGCATGGTATGACGACATATAGTTACCGTGTTAATACCATGGTAATTTTTACTGGCATTGGTATTCACATGGTTTTACATTCATATTAGGCCTAGTATTTGGGTCGTAAGTTAGTTTACCATAGGTAAGAGGCTGTTCAAAATATGACCACCACTCGAAAACTAACTAGGGTGGTATTTTTCTTAGTAGGCGGTACCAGGATAATACTAGCGTTAGTAGAGCTTTGGTTTCTTATTAGTTATGCTTTAGTTTCAAGGTAGTATGATGAAAAAATATTACCGTACTAAGACCATGGTATTTTGATGAGCATTGGTAGTTGCATAGTATTCCTTTGATATTGGGCCTAGTATTTGGATCGTAAACTGGTTTACCATAAGTAAAAGGCTGTTCAAAATATGACCACCACCCAAAAACTAACTAGGGTGGTATTTTTTTCTTTCAGTGAGGGTGACCGGGGGCGAGTGGGAGGCAGGACTGCCGTCCAAAACGGAAATAGAGCGAGGAGGGTTTGTGAATTGTGCTAAATGTTGTAATTATTCAATCATGCTTAAAATGATGAGAAGTTGTTGTTAGCGTTCATTTGTTATAATAAATGTAGAACAAACATGAAACATGGCCGCCCCGCAGTGTGTCAGAAAGAAAGAAAGAATTTAAGAACCCTTTTACCCTGAAGCAGGTAGGCATTAATAAAGGTTTGAAAGAAACCTGAAATTTCGTTTATCTCAGCTGATGGGACAGCGTCACACTGTTTGAAGCTGATTAATGGTTTAGTTTACCTTTACCAACATCGCCAACATAAATAAATCCTTCTCTGACTTTTTGACATTCCCGAACGACCAGGGACCGACTCAAATCCAGCTACGACAGGCGACACCACCGACCCACCCTACCCGAACAGAGGAATAACAGTCAGCACCCCATCACCCCGGCCAGGCAGTGACATTAACCTCACAAGCCCTCTGGCCCGCCGCCAACGAGTGGCGAACGCTGAGGCCTGTCGGCAAGCGGCACAATCCATAAAAACTGGGCCAAAGACCCGGCGCAGTGCATATATGCATTGACCCTTCCCGCTGCTGAGTTGGTGCCAAATCCAAATTGATGACAAACCAATGGTAGGGCGACACATCGCTAAGGATGAGCGGGAGCTGAGGAGAAGAGTGTGTGAGCCAATGGCAGCCTCAGCCACGGCTGAAAAGAGGGGAGAGCAGGGAAGAGATGATGTCGGTCTACTATTTCGTTCCATGCAATGTCATAGGGTTAATGTTAAAAATTGGGTCTTGAAGGAGACTTGTCGGTCGTGCCCATGTGTCTGGGAGAGGACATGAGCCCATGCCCCCCCCCCCCGCGGCTGTCAGTGGATTGAACCAACTTCAGATTAACTTGGTGAGTTTACAGAAGGCACTAAAGTTACACCTTGAGTGTCCACCGCCAGAACATAAATATTTATAGGGCACATCATATGTAGCAGCTAAGCTGACGGACGCCTCACCTACACCAATCCACTCTCCTAGCATAGCAACATAATGACGGCAAAACAGCTTAGCATCGTGATTTGTAGCCGTCTTTATTGATAAAAAATACTTAAAATGTACGGATAACACCTGTTACAACCACAATTTGTTCCCAACAGCCAAAAAGTCTTAGAATGTGCATTGTAATCAATAACAATTAATACAGTGGTACAATTCCTTAGAGCGCTGGACTCCCGGTAGTGAGAGCCCGGGATCGAGTCTCTCTGGCGCTCGATATTTGAGACTCCTGACGGGGATAGTCTGCGGTTGGTGGGAGCGACCGCAGCCGGTTGAAGTCAATGGAGTGGGACAGGCCGTGTCCGGCTTTAAAAGGCACGTTAAAGGGACTGTCCCACCTTAACATTAGAATTGAGTTGAGATAGCCATCTTGATGGGCGTTCTTTGAAAATCAGAGCCGTGAAAACCGTTTCTCCAGCAATTACTTCATCGCAAAGAAATTTGTGTTTGATTTTGACATCTGTGCAAATAAGTGCCACAATGTATTGGTATTGGCACTTAAAACCTGTGACGTTTCCGCCTTTTCCGAAGTTTCTGTATCTGTCGACTTGTTTTTATCGAAACCTTGAAAAATAACAACGCCTCCTTGAACAGCGCCCATTCGTTCCGGGTGGAGAAATAAATTGATATGCCAAACTAATTCTAATAGTCTTCTAATTCTTGTAGTATTTTTATTTTTGTATTTAAATAGTTAAGAGGCCGTCCTAAATGTGACTGAAGAATGCAAGAGCCATGAACTTATCAATGGCAGGTGTCAAGTTCAAGTGTGCAACTCTCTAAAATTAATCATAGTATCAAAATGATAAATGATTTGCTCACTGCTGTTTCAACTTTCAACTCCATAATCAAGACATGCTCTGAGAAGTCCACAATCTATTGATGGTGACAACTAAGGAAGAGACGATGAATGTTCACCTTTTTATTTCTGAGCATCCAAGACGACTAACCTTGAGCCGTTAAACATTGATAATACCCTGTATGCTGAAGTGTGGGTGGCCTGAGGTCGACCATGCCTAGTAAAGAACTGTTGTTTGTGTAAACACCATGCAGAGGTGTTTTGAAATAAATTTTAGTGATGTAATGTATCATTCTTTGAACTGAGTTGCTGATGGCGGATGAAAGCGGAAGTGCTGCATGTTGAATAAGAAATGCTCTGTTGTGCTTTTAAGCTTATGTTAGATTTTATAGATGGCTTAGTTTTCCTGCAGATTTCATCTTAAAGCTGTCAATAGTGTTTTACCTTTGTTTCCTGGGAGCAGATCCAGCTACTAACATGAGCATGGGACTGGGCCTTTGTACCACAGTCGCTGCGCTGCTTGTCAAAACCTAGGTAATGTGCCTTGTTAGGCCATGCTGTGCATTTTTTAAACCTTTAAGAGTAACTACTTTGTGATCATTGACACACATATTGCACCTGACAAACAGCAGCAAAATCACACCCCATCCTTACCTCTGTGCAGTGTCACCCAACAGACAACGGGGCTTCAAAACAGGCAGGTTCCGCATTCAAGTCGCTTCTTGCAACTATTTGACTAATGTTAGGACAATAGACGTGCTGTACAGGGAAGGCGTGTTCTGTGTAGCTCTTGAAAAATGAAGTCATGCCTAAAATTCAGTTTAGAATATTACAATTACAAATAACTTGGATAAAAGTTGCAAAACATGAACTCTGACTGGTCAGTTGAAATGTCTTGAGTCAGTGAACCACGCCTGGGCTGGAGGTGGTCAGTTCCCTGACTTGCGCGACCTCGGGCATGAGCTGTGGTACTTGTACATGGACAAATTGAATAGGCCTAGATCATGTCGTGGCTGCAGTCCAAGACATGTTCACTAGTTGCTGTTGCTGCCGCCGCCTGCTGCTGCCCTGCGCACCGGCTGGCAGCTCACTGCTGGACTGTTTGCGCGCCAGGCATCCTACTGGACGAGTGGGGTGGGTCGCAGATCTTTGAGAGTGAAACGTTTGGTCAATGTAAAGGTAGCTGAAACTCTTACAAATAATCTAATAGAAAGGCAAAATTTCAGAGGACTCCATTGGTGTCTCAGTGGTGACAATCAGAACTTGATCAGAACTGTTATCACTTATCATGCTGAATGCTGAAACTGAGAATAGGGCTGAGCTGGTGGGCTAGAATTTAATATGCAGGCTTACAAGGACCCCAGTTAATCCACAAATTTGTCAGACTTGCCTGTAGGCAAATTTATGCAGATGAAATGTTTCTGGCAGATAGCCCTGAGGCAAAATGCTATTCAAGCTTGTTCCGCAGCTCGTTGCGTTCCACCTGAGCCACTAAATCAGAGTCACACAACTCTGCCAAATGTGCTGAAAGGCCACAATTTTTCCAATAGGTAGGTATATTTATTATTTTTCACAGACACAACAAAAATACAAATGCAGTTCACTACAATTCATTCTGCTTCAATTACAAATGCTGGAATGTGTTTTGCAGACTTATTATACTGAATCTTGAACAGACTATATTATATTACTTTGCTCATGGGCCCAGGCCAGTACTGCAGAGTATGGCTCGCAGGTCGCCAAGGAGCACTGGCCCAACTCCCAAGCTCAAAATTGACACAAACCCTTCAAACAGAGCCCGAAAATTCACACCAAAGGGGGCTGAGGCCTGAGAGAACACAAAAAATGCACCAAACCCCAAAATGGCCAGTCAAAATCTGCACTGACCTCAAATCCCCACAATGCTACACATCTGCACCACAGCAAGCCAAATTCGCACCCCGCTACACTACATCCGCACCACACTAGACCAAATCCGCACCGCACCACACTTAAATCCGCACCAGACGAAGGAGTCCGCACTGACATAATCTAGACAAAATTGCCCCACTTTGCAGTCTGGCTCATGGCTATATCCATTGTGATTCTTAGGTCTGATTATTGAAGTTGAGCTCACTTCCATCATCCATGTGCCCAAGACATTGTGGGCAGCATCAATAATCAAACATCAATATCTTGCTTTTGCTTATTAAGGAGCATTCTATAACTTTTTAAAAATGATAAATAAGGCCTTGTTGATATTCTTTGCAGTTTGCGACCTTCTTCTGGACAAAGTTCAAGCTTCAATTTTCCAAAATTCATTTCAATCCTTTCCATGAACATTGAACATGTTTACCAATTTCCTGAGTTTATGCGCAATGTTTGTACTATTCGCGGCAGAAGCGTAACAAAACTTTGTGCCACCGATTTGGCAGCTAGGAAAAAAACTTTGCCCGATAAAAAAACAATCATATGACGTAATCGATCCAAAAGCTTTAAATTGGAATTTTTAAACAATTAGCCAACTATGGGCCGAATGTTTGCCAATTTCGTGTAAAGGGGCCCATAATCTATGTCTTGCAACACAAGAACAGTATATCAAAGCAATTTTTTGAAGGTGGGACAGTCCCTTTAAACTTTGGCATCTAAATCCCCCCGTTACCCGAAATTACGTGATCGAACGGTTGATGTGCGAGTCTACGCAACAAGCTCTGCTTAGCCGCCTAGCGTGAGCTCCGGACCAGTCAATCCGTCCATTCAAATATTCGAGCTAAAAAAATCTTTCAATAAAAAACGCACAAAAATACCAAAAGGAGCCCACAAATAAATGGGTCCAGGTCCCGGAACTAACAGAGTACCATTAGCCTGGAAATTGTTGACCAGTCATAATATCGATAGACATCAGAACACAAGGCAGCTATTACATTATGATGGGTAATCATCCTTTATAAGTCATACAAACGTGGCGGAGTAAAGCCATACGGATACCACGTCATACACCTCAACGAAAAGCATTCATTCACTCGCAAATTGTCCAAAACCCTTGACCAAACAGTCTTCGCGTTATCGTTCGCTAGCAAACCATGAATGCCCAATGACCGATTGAAAACAGTCCGCCGCCCGAAGACAAACCTCCCGCTGTTCGGCGTCCACACGGCCTGCAGCGATGCTGACAGCCCCTATGCCCCCTACTCGGCAGATCAGCCCTCCCCCGCCGCCGCGGCGCCAGTGGACCAATAACCTGACTCCACAGCGCGGCGCCGGGCGAATCGATGCGCCAACTTCCGCGCTCTCATTATATGAGAATGTATGGCGGGCCCACCTGGGGACCGTGTGGCGGCCAATCAGGCCCTCTGCGGTCGGCGCCCGAAAACGACCGACTCACCCGCCGGGATGTCCGCACTAAAGGCAACACTGCCCCTCCCCTGCCCTGGGGCAGATAGCCGGAAGTAAGGTATTGGCAGAGTTGTAAGGGCCTGGATGAAATGAGATCATCAGGCACGCGCCTACCTGAATCTGGTGTGGAGCTATGAGAAGTGTGATAATTAAAACAGTAAAAATATGTTATTTTATGTGCTTCCACGCCTTTTTGTTTTAATAACTTTGATTTCATGGCCCATGGGTATAATTCATGGAGCGTTGCTGCGTTTACAGCAGGTATGTACAAGAAATGCACAAGGTACGAGGAATTTCCAAGAGTTTATGTGAAAAGGCTTCAGTAACCAATTCCAAAAACCACTTCATTATAATAAAAAATGTTCGATCAAAATTCAAAACTCAATTGTAACGGTATTTACTCACTGCGCGCATTATCGTGTATTGCGGAACAGCATAACTTCAGGCGCCTACTATTAGCGACATCTAACGTGAAGAATATAAGCTTGCATTGCGGCGCAGCATAGCTGCAGGCGCTGACTACTGACAGTGACGACATCTCGGGACGCTATTGTAAAATAGAGATGCAGCCATACGTTGAACTTGCCTTGCCTATGCTGAGGTTGGATTTTAGGCAGTTGGACTTACCTATGATGAAGCCCAATGGTAAAAGGATTCGGACGAGACACCAGCAAACGCCCTCGCCAGCCATGGTGCCTGCTCTTAGGTGGCCCACTCTGAAACCAGAAACGAAACCAGAGTCAGATAAACCAGTCAAACATCCTGCTCTTCAGCTACCGGGCACTAACTATCTTCAGTTGGGACGGGAAAAGACGTTAGTGTGCAAGGAGCAGCGAGTTTAACTACGGATGAATGCCTATTGTTTGGGTTTCAAGGAGACCAAATCCATCAATGTCACTTGAGGGGTACCGAGGAGCAATTTACTAGACAAAGACGTCCAGGTAAGAATCATTAGGCAAAGTTCAAACGCATACTTGGTGATCAATTGGCGGGTACAAGCTTCCACATGGGCTAATAAGTTGCAAGCCGCAAAGACCGCGTGCTAAGCAGACTCGCTTCAAAAGCAATACCTGGACATAATTCTCATGACACCACTATACTTCCTTATCCTTGGAAGACAACTGTCAGTGAGTAGCCTAACCCATTTATATGTGGATCAGCATTTACCCGTCTGTCATGCATAAAACATACCACAATGCCGTTGATTGGTGGCAATAAATGCGGCAGTTATACTGTGCTTGGAGAAACACCGTTATGACCTGAAGAAGGTAGCGTCTTTGCGGGGTAAGTAATCCCGATAAGCGACACGGTACAAAATAGTGCCGATTATGGGCGAGACATGAACACATGAGCTCCCAGCATAAAAAATATAAAAACGAAATACTGTGACTGAGCCGATTTAACCACGTGCCAGCATTCCAATGCTCGTTATATTTTATAAGTTTGACATTCACTCTAACGCGAGAGGGTTCCTGCTGCTTTGACTAAACTGAGGCGAGTGAGCGGATGTCCTGTGGGTGGGTATGTGGGCGCCGGCCAGCCACTGCAGCTCGCTCCGAGCCAACCAGCCGAGTCGCCCAGCGCGATGACGCTCATCAGGGTCGATACGGGCGACACGCCCGTCATTCAGACGCAGACAGCACTCGGAAGTGCTAACACACCAGCCCGGAGCACCGCCCCTCAGAATGGCCGCTCCGGACACAACTGACACGGTCACTGAAGAGCGCGAACTGGGGCAACTTCCTTTGAGACTTTGTGGGTCAGTTTTTGCGCCATGCGTTGGACTGAACGTGGTCCTCTCAAAGCATTTACCTAGATTACAGCAAAACTGAGAGCAGTCATTTTAAAATCTTGTTTATTTTAGAGGATTACCAAAAACATACTTTTACTCACTCAGCACTCATGCGTGGAATCACAGACAACTGTGGTGGAACACGTGCTTATTGTGCAATGAAAACAAAAATAGCTGGACCCAAAGACAACATCCGGGTACGCTGGCTTCCTAACGACACTCCTCAAAGCGGAACTAAGCGATCTGTGCTTCAGCGACACTAATCGCAATCCATTTGCATGCATGAAATAGCATTGCCAGAAATTCATCGTGGCGGCTTTGCACATTATGTCGGCAGAATGTGTCGGGGCTGGGTACGCTGTGCCGGTGTTCTGCACCCCCTGCGTGACCTCTAATGGCTGAGGCCGACTCCCGTGGGGCGCCCAGTCACAGCGGCACTGCAAGTGCAGAGCCGCCGTATTCTATCAGGGAAGTGTGTCCAGTCACGGGATTGGCCAGTGACACCGGATGTGTCGAGGGACTTTGTGGAGCTGCTTTACCCATAAACGTATTTGCTTGTCTTTGTGCACTTTTATTTTTATTGGCATATGCATTTATGTTGCACAATTCCATTGCTATCAGTGATACAGCATCTATAAGTGGAAAGCCAGCGGCCCGAGTGCCGTCAGAAAGCTGCAACAGGAGCAGATAGCTGCAGATAAATGCAATAACAGCAGATACCTACAGATGACTGCAATAACTGCAGATAGCTGTCCTGACACCCAAGGCGTCAGTAAACAGAGCTGCAACGACAGCATGCAGCGAACAAGGCCTCTAACGAAAGAACTGAGCTGAACACAGGGATTTTCACTGACAAAGAACTGAACCGGCAACAGATAAGTACACCAGCGATGGCTGCTTTGGCAACCAGGAGCTGCACTGGCACGAAGCGGCGACCCGCTCCGGCAGCTGGGAGCGGCGGGCTGCGGTCGGGCCGCGCTCAGCGGGCTGCGGTCGGGCCGCGCTCAGCGGGCGCCGTGGTTCGATCGCCCGTCGGAGGCCCTCCTGGCGAGCCGAGCCGGATCGGGTGTCACGGGGGAGCGGGTTCGGCCGCGGCTCAGAGTCCCAAACCGAGCCCCGCTGGTACGGAGTCCCAGCCTACGCCTAGTCCGGGCGGAGCCCCAGTCCAGTCTCACCCCCAATCACAACCCAGCCCCAGCTCTAGCTCCAGCTCCAGTCTCACCCCGACCCAAGCCCAACCCGAGACCAGCACCGATCACAGCCTCGGCCCGACCCCATCCGCAGCTCGGCCGCAGTTCCCAGCCCCGGCCCGAACCCCACCGCAGCTCAGCTCTGCAGTTTCAACCCCGAATCTAGTCACGATAGGACCTGTCTTTGAGCTCTGGCCCAATGGTCGCAGCTCAGCATACCAGAAATTTGCCAATCAGCGAGTTATGATGTCTGTGACCAGATAAAGAAAAATGTAGACACACAAGCGCCAGTGAGTTATGGAGATAGGAAAAAAAAGAAATTAAACGCATTCGGGATTCGAAGCATAGGTGACGAAAACCATTGCACATCATTTTTGTCATTTCGGAACGCTTTCATCTTATAATACAAAGGCTGCCAATAAATAGTAAAAACATGCACGAGGAGTTGCAAAGAGCATGCTGTGTTTTGATGTCCATTATTTAGGACGACACTGATGGTGACATGCGAGACGCCGAGCTGAATTAATCCAGGGACATAGCCATCGACCTGAGCAACTTATGGCTTCCTCCCAATGACTTTGTAAATTTGAACATAGAATTTGAACATCAAAGGCTTGTGAAGAAAATACTTCAGTGACTCAACTTTGGACATAAATAGCAGTATTTAGGTCGATCGCTTACTTTCATTTATAAAATTTCAAAGTGACTATCTCAATCACATGGTTTTTACTTTTTATTCATTTTAATCGCTATCAGCAATTAATTTCAAAGGAGCAAAAGCATATAACGTTTTAGAAGCAGCGAGGCATTATGGAATCATCCACCAGGTTCATATAAGGTACGTACTTTCTTCCATTTCTCGGCTAGGATTCCCAGATGTCCTGGGGCACACGCACATGCACACGCACACACACGCACAGCGGACGGGTCGCGGGTGACAATCGATTGTGTCTATACGCTCTGGCGGGTGGGGTGGAGCCAGCAGTGCGTTTGGGAGGAAAATATCGGAGATAAGAAGATTGTAGGAAAATAGGAACATAATTAAGGACTGCGCAAGGGGCAATCACTTTTTAAGGTAGCTCTTAATTTCAATCTTATCAGCAGTAATGCAAACACGCAGCGCTTCAAAATGTGATCAGATTCAAACAAAGCTTATCCATTGACCGTCTGGCGACTATTTATACAGTAGCAAAACTCGTCCTACACCGTATCAAAGGATAGCTATATCTTGGAACAGTTGCATGCAAGATTCTTACATTGCATGCGGCGGACACCATGTATTCCAAGCCTATGTAGAGTCACGCTTGTAATATGGCAACGGGCTCCAACAAACAGCACATGTAAACCATTTCATTCTATCGTGTACTCGTACCTATATCTTTTTCATTGAAAACTATCCTGTCGTCATTCGTCACATAAGTGTGAGTAAATAAACGCGCTATCTCCTTCGATCGCTGACACTAGCTGCTTTGGCAGACGTCTCAGGTCTCCAATGAATGCTACCTTTGATGATAGGGATTTGATATATACCAGGGCACGGGGCCATTAAAACTTCGTATATGCGTCCTATCTCACCATGTTATAGCGATGAGATAGGTACTAGCCGTCACAGTAAATGAAAAGACGCAGCTCTCAATCCTATACTATGACCATGCTCGTGATTTGATGACACCATGGCAATGAAATAGAAATAAATAAAATAACTGTAATAGAGTGAGACTGGTAAAATATTTACTTGTTAAGGACAATGTTTAGTGTTAGCCAAGGTCTTTGGAGATTTAGAAGGGCAGTCCGATAGTAAACACACATTCCTCCTCTCTTCGGTACAGTGTGGAAGTTTCCATCACGCCAACCCTCACCTTCGTCGAACAGAGGCCACTCCTCGCCGCAGACTGCCCAGTCGCGACTGCATGCCGGTCGACAGCCCGGACGCGTGTCGATTTCTGGTGGATGAGGCGCGACTCTCGGGTCCCCCTCCCCGCGAGGTCGGGGCGGAGCGTCCCTTCTGAGATATCCAGTCTACTGCCGAGGTCAGCTCGGCGCCGTCGGCGTCCGCGGTCAGCATGTCTGTCTCCGAGGTCAGGCTGGGCCTGCCGTCACTCCTCCAGTCCTCGTCTAGCTCCTGCAGACGCTGGTGAGCCATCATCTCTGAGGTGTCTTCACTTCCGGCGCAAAGCGGGATACCGCTCACCACTTGATTGTGGCAGAGGGCTTGTAATTGTGAACAGGTGGGTGCCAAGTCATGCCAACGACTGTCACATTAGCGTCACTTACGGCTGTATGCCACGCCCGTCACTTATGCTTCAGAAAAATCGCATTCACTTATTCACCACACTTGTTGGTTGTCAATTCAAAATTGAATATCCCTGAACGGTGAGCCGGATCATCCACGCTTCACCAGTCTGGGTGAAGATACAAGCCTCGCTGCCTCGCCAATAAAAATCCCTGAGTCAGGATACACGCCTCACCAACACTTGTGCTCTGGTGATGTTTCTGTCCCCGATACACAGCACGTTCACAGCACACAGTTGGCACACAGCTTCAGCACTGAGCGAGAGGGAGGGCGAGGGAGACGGCCGAGTTCATATCCTGATAGCAAGTCACTGATAAGTGCCCTGCCACCCCTGCCTGTTTGTTTCACAATGTTCAACTTTGGGGTACCGCGCTCGAATAAAGTGTTCCTCTTCCACCACCTATTTCACCAAATATTCTCCCACTTGTTTCGCTGCTGCTTCCACCTTATGATCGACCACAATCACCTTTTCAGTCGCTATCGCTTCATTCTAAAACGTGGCTAGTTACCGTGATATCGCGGCTACTGCACAAAATTCCCCACCGTCACAACATTAAAACGCCGTCTTTCGTAGTGTCCTCACTTACTCCCACCACTGCCACCGCTCAAGTAACCGTCACTGCTCGCACCACCTTCACAGTCTCAGAATCCACAGTATCCTCGTCGCCACCGTCGTCGGGTCGCCGCACACGGCACCGTCGACGGCGTCGCGACAGGGGCGGCTCGCTGCCAAGTGCCGTCGCCGCTCGACACGTGCCTCTCAGGGGAAGGTCGCCCGCCTCACTGGCGCACCTGTGTGTGTATGCACGGCTGTGTGAGGCTGTATGTGTGCGGCGCCACGTCACAGCCGAACTGGGCCGGCCGCTGTCGCGACGTGCGGTGAACTGGCTCGCGCCGGGCGACATAACAGCTGACCGATAATGGAGACGCTCTCCGTGCGACGGTACGCGAGAGGGCGCTGTGCGCAACCACAGTCAGAGGTGACGTCATAGGTGACGTTATACATTCAATGGCATCATACGTCATATAATGATGACGTCATACGACAAAGCCCCAACAGGGTGAGCAATGCAGGAAGGTAATGGCATGATAGCGCGCCTAATTTAATTTGTAAATGTGATCTGTGGTCCTTTTCAAATGTTCGTCATTGTTCCTTACCGACAGGTAACTGACGTCCTATACGGTTTGTTGGATTCACGGATAAATACTTTTATTACCTACAGTTGTCTGTCACATGGATATTTGCGCTAACACATCGAACGGGCTTTCTTTCGTTGTTACACATTTAAAAATAAAAGGCATCACCTTATTCAGTTAAAATTGGGACGGTTATAATTCAGAAAGCCAAACTATTTATCCTTCTATTTTTAAGAGTCGAGACAAAGACGCCTAATTTAATTTGTAAATGTGTTAAAATTGTTTAAGTGACGGCACCAAAAACGTCTATGATTTGTCTGGCAATATATTCAAGCGCCTCGCACCCCAACCGTTCAAGTTTGCTTTGCTTGGATGTAACATAATACCTTGTTATGAAAACCCTGAGGCCTGGTATTTCTCTTTGGTAGGTAACACCGCTTCTTCTCTGTGGTAGGTAACACCGCTTCCAAAACAAACGTAATACACAATATTTACAGGTTAGTTGCCACAAGCAGATGATTAAGTTGCCAGAAAGTAGAATGTGCGCACGTAAGGGCTTAAATCGAAAACGTGGAAATATTCCCTTCAAATAAATGATCATACTGTATTTTTGTTTGTACCCATCCCACGATTTACGAAATTTGTGCGTGACACCTACCAAAGAATCGCTAATAAGCGTCCTGTAACAACCGAAAACCACAGATAACAGTAGTACTACTGTAATCTGTGCAAAAACTAAAGCAGGGCACAGAATGAGAGTACTGATTGCGCAGCTGAGGGATGGTCAAAATAGCGAGTTATAATGTAAAACAAATATATTAGGGTGTTGACTTGGCATCTGTGTGAACCACTCACTTCGGCCAGGAACCGCTTCGAGCTGGATTGTGCTAGTTCCCCGACACGGTCTGACGAGGGACGCCTCACTTGTGGTGTACGAGCTGATGCTGACCGGCACCTGGACTACTTGGTTTTACTCTCACATTTTAAAGTGCGCTCCATCAAGTCCAGATTCATACAGTACGATATCATGTTTTTATTCCACATTCATCGTGGGAAGCTGGACAATGATGTGTTAGTCGGTGCGTTCGGTCTTGCCGTACCGGCACGGAGGACGAGGAGCACGGTTCTGTGGAACACACCGCGCGCGCGAGTGAACACTGTGCAACGATGTTTGTTTGTCAGGATCCCAGCTGCATGCAACTCATTCTTGCTCCATGACCCGACCACCGACTTCTTTACTGGTAGTTCATACTCATTTAAAACACGCGCTATCGGCTTCACAATTACGCAAGGCACTTTCATGTGATCTTTTACATCATACTCACGTGCTTTACTTTTATCGATCTTGTATGTAGGTACCGTCTATGAGACTTCTTACCTATTAGTCATAGTGTGACCTCTTACTCCTTAGTCATAGGTAGTTCTTTCTCATGAACCGATTTTATGTCTACTGTTCCTGTGATTTTATCTTGTACTCAATAACTATATACTCCTGCCGATTATAAATTTACCGTATTTATCACATTTTCTTACGTTTATTCTTATGTAGGTACTGTCATCTTGTGTATTGCTTGTGTGTAACTGACTTCGTCAGTAAAAGGGCGATGGGCCTGTTGGCGATCTAATAAATACAGAATACAGAATACTTGTATGCTAAATGACAAGTGTGTATGTAGTGGAGTGCGGATGGGATTTTCTAGGCTCAGTTCCGTCAAATAATAAGTAAAATGAATACCTGTAATGGATAAAACATACTTGTGTCTCAGCTTAACGACAGCAGCTGTACCGCCCGGCCAACATCGCCAGACGAGTGACGTCATCACAGGCAAACCGTGTGAGTGGTCAGCCCGATATAAACAGTGGGAGAGAGGACAGCTGGCTGTCGCTGCAGGGTCGCCGAGCGGCCAGAATGACAGCAAACAGACCCGAGTCGAGGTGCACGCTCGTCCAAAAAGTCTCATCCTGTGTGGTAAAGGATAACGAAAAAAAACTCGCGGAGCAAAAAAAAAAAGATCAAGATCAGCGGCGGATTCCTACGCGTCTTTAACACATATCTAAACAGATTACTATAGAGTTAGTATTAGTCCTAGAGGAATGTCTAGTGTAACCTTTAGCAGAGCTCAAAAACAAATGTGTAGTTCGAACAATTTCTTCAGTAGCCTGATTGATATCTCTCACAGTCAAGAAGGCCCGAACTGAAGCTTTCAGCTAAAACAAACGCTAAAACAAATGTAAAAATAAGCAGCTTATTACTTATCGAATATCTGCCAGAGCATTTTAAGCGTATCATCTAGCAATGACGAATAACGTTTTAGCTTATCGCCGAATCCCCGAGCGCGCGGCCATACGCAAGCCAAGAGTAAGGGCTTTGCGGCGCAGGCTAACTTCAGGCGCTAACTTTAGTGCCATCTAGCGGCGGCAATATAATTCAATACAACAGGAGCACTACTTTACCAAATTCACAGGCTAAAATACTCGCTAAACGCAAAAAAATCAGCGCTGTATATTTTGATTGCCTTTTTACTTTTCGGATATCCATTTCACATAAATCTTATCGACATAAAAATGTCAACCACGCAGCCTAAAATATGTTACAGCGTAGGATATACCTACCTTCCAATCGTCACATTCCAAACTGTTTTCCTAATTTAAGCTTTTGTTACGGAATCTACCAAGTAAACGGTTCATTCAACAGGTCATTCTCGTTGTCAGGGCCATTCCAGATACATGTTCCCCATGTATAATCCGATGCCACGGTCGGCCGACCAACGTTCTGACTACCGATCCGTTCCGCCGCCGTCGGCAGAGGTGCAGACGCTTCATCAATCCATTCGCCGCTATACACAAATACCCTGCAGGCTCGCCCTCTTACCAGCAATCAGTCACAATCGGTCACCGTGGCCGTTGGCGGTGACCGCCGCCCCCGCCCCCGCCCCCGCCCCGGAGGAGAGAGAAGGTCAGAGCATCCCGCACGGCTGCCAGAAACGAGCGGCGGAAGTGCCAATGTAAATGGCTAATTCACATACCGTGTAGCTTTGCGGTGCAAAACGCCGCGATTAAAAGTGCAGAAAAGTTTCAAGTTCCTCGATCACGAAGCAGTCATCACAAGTAAAAGCTGCCGCACTGTAACGTGCAAACTTTTGAAGACTGGACTATAGATCTTTGAAGACCGCTGAAGCCCTTCAAGCCCTTTGTCCACCAATAAATACTTTCATCAGCCGAAATCAAATCAGATCACACGCTGAACTGGAATTAAAAGTATTGATGTTCTGACTTATGACCTAAGATATACTCACTAGTGATGTCAATTACAAAAAAAAATCGGAATACCGATACCAAAGCAAATGCCAGCCAAGACCGTTAGGAAATACCGAAACCGAACCAACTTGCAAACATGAGGGAAATACCAACGTTTTACCAATTTCTCAGCCTTTTATACAAAAGTGAGGGCTTATAATACCAACAAAATACGAAACATATTCGGATTGAAATACCAAATATCAAATCGGTATCGGTTTGGTATCGGTATACCAAAAAGATGGTATCCGATTCACATCTCTAATACTCACATTTAAAGCATTAATGTTATTGGAAAATGTGCGAACAGAAAACTGAAAAGAATATTGATCCCTGCCGTCTCAACAAAAGTTGTTACCGCGTAAAAGTAACTCCACGAAGAATTGATTGACCCCTTCCCAAAACGATCATGTTGAGCGCAGCGCTAGTCTGAGTCCCATCATCGCATGACAGTCAATGTCCCGCCGAGAGTTACGATGCACATTTCCCCAGTTTATGTGAGGTCAACTAGGGTCAACAACCGACAGCGCCTGGTTTCGGCGACATACTGACCATCGGTGATTTCACCGAGGGTGCTGTTGTCTTGACCTTTGACGTGCATTCTTCAATTAGTTTGCATTGACGATATGAGCCGTCAAACATTGAGTTTGAGGCGTCAAAAGCGAAGTCGCGTCTACCATGAGCTATATATGCGTCTCTTATTTCCAACATGCTCTGGAGGGTGTTTTGCATGCAGAGCAGTTGTGCGTGCCAATGCACCAAACGACGGACGTCATCAAAAATTTATCTCAGTACCGGAGACATATGAGTCACCACTCGCCAGTCACATGCTCATCAGTCATTGCACCATCACTCATATAAACAAACTCGCCGTCGATTTTGGAGCTCTTCGAATCAGTGGACCACCCAGGCATTGTCATTAGACCTCACGGGCGACGTAAGGTCTAATAGCTCCAGCTAATTGACTGTTGAAACGGTGCCAATTTTGTCAGCAGTATTTGCTTTTTCGGCAAATGAGAAGGCCGTCCAATGAAAAATGGTCCGCCCCTTTGTCTCCAACTTCGCCTTGGAATTTCTAATTCTCACGGGATGATGGTTAACGAAATGCAAAAGGTATCTTTATGAAAAATAGATTAAAAGTAAAATTAGCAAACTGACAAAGACGGCAGCAAAAAAAAAAAAAACATTGTTAGAATGACCATCGCTCTCCTCCCCTCCCCACCAAAAAAAAAAAACGTTCCAAAAACTGAACCAACCTGACGTCCACAAGTAACATGTCCCACAGTCTGCACCACCAATAAACAATACCCAGCCGCAATCGGCCAATAACATCCCGCTTGATTCGTCTGCTGGGATGCCGAAGCCGGAAACACGTCCTGTCTGATAGCATTGAATACGGACATCCTATCTTCATCCACAGGACTCCTGCATTCATGAGACAGGCAGCTCAGTCAGATCTACTGGGAGCCGTCTGCAGTAAGCAGTTCCTGTCCAGACCAGCACCCTATCCAGACGGATACGGTGTCGGTAAATAAACGGTGTGCCCGAGCGCTGGAGTTGCGCTGCTGCTCGCTGTAAAATGCAGCCAGTGTTACACTGCATGTAATGTATAGGTGCTACCGCCGGGAGCTACTGTTATTTCGGTGTAATGGCATACAAGTTGGTAACTGATGCTTGACTCGACACACGCTCTACTGCACACAAGCCGTGCAAATTCACCAGCATGTTTGTAACCACGTCGAAAGCCATCTCTGGCGTCAGAGTGCTTCTAAAGCGTGGTGCAAAGTGTAGTCACCTGAGCTTTTGATTGTGACACTGAAAGGTTTTACGAGGTAAGGAACTATCGAACTTGAGAGAAATGCGTGTAGTTGCTGCAAAAATACAACGCTTTCACTTGTCTGGGTGTTTAACAATGGACCGCACTCAATGTAGCACCCACGTATGTAGGCACTAGGCACGTCTGCAGGTTCATGTGCAGCCTTAGCAGCGGGGTTCGTGCCGTCTCAAACGCACACTATAGTGCTTCGCCATCATACAGGACTGCAGGCATGCACTGAGGTGTGTGCAGTCGCCAGTCATGGTGTGTGCCGTGTGGTATGTGCGGCATATATGCCACGCAATGCTACAGCATTGCATTTCACGGCGCATTTCAGCCAGTTGTCGAACAGATGCCACTAACATACGATATAAATGACACGACATTGTAAGTTTTCCATTTCAAAACAAACTTACCTACGTTCAGTCAAAACGTAGACCATTGTTTACTCGCGCCGCTAGTTATTGGGTTAGTTTGTTTCAGAAATGTGCCCTTTGATGAAATAATGCGCTGACGTGTTTAGATTACAAGGTTCCAATTCTATCGTTTCATAAGTCATTGAAGACTTATGGTGAAGACGGATTAACTGTGCATCATCAGACTAAATAAATAAAAATACAAGAAAGAATAGCATTTCACTTATTATAATGAAATATTATGTGTAGAGAAATAAAGAGCTCAATTTCCCATAAATCATCATATGTAGATCCAGGATCCCGATTCTTCTCCAATCACATGAGAGCCCTCCTTCATGAATCGACTAACATAAATCACCGCCGGGCTAGCTCCGATCTAAGGAGGGCTCCACCGACGACGGGCCCACACTGACGACGACGCACATATTTCCAGACGAGATCGGGATCCGACGATACCGTTGCCAGGGTTACCTGTCGCTGTTCTCTCAGTAACCTGATGGCACAGTTCAAAGGCTTCTCGCTGACGCCGCATTCAGCTTAGAAGCACACGGGCAGGTAAAGGGCACACTGCACTTCACATTGCAGGAGAGGCGGATCGAAGGACTTGGTCATCTCAGGGCTGCGGACGATGGTGATGCTCTCTTGGCAGGAGCAGATTCCACAGCCTGGTTCCGTTTTGCGAGTAAGAAGAACGGTGCCGCATCAGTTAGTTAGATAATCAGTTAGTTAGATTTATTGCGCAAATCAAACATACTCCGGACGATCTTCGATCAGAAGCCAGCGCTGACATATGCGCCGCAGCTGCGTGATTTATCGATAGAGCTCGTAAACTAGCTTTACAGAGGAAAGCTGGCGGGCACTATCGATTATTCAGTCGGTGCATTGAGATGTGGCTGTTAGCAGAAGTAGCAGTTGAAGACACGTAAAATACACGGGCCAGTCTTGCACTGATCATTCTCTGGCCTCCATACCCTAGTGCACGACTTAAAAGATTTGTGAGTGTGACAATTTGTATTGATGCGGATGAAGGAATGTGTATAAGAAAATAAATAAATCGTGAGGTGAAAAGGTCCACAATAACACGATGTCAACAGTTCGGCCTCGTCTTCCACAGGCTGAGGAGCAATGCAAAACATAAAACAAATTTACACCTCCATTGCCTGTCGGTGTCTCGGGCCGTGTCGGCGGCTGCCTGGTACGGCGACCGCAGCAGTGTTGGGCCAGCGGCGGTCGCACGGCTTCCCCCTCCCCTCCCCTGCCCTCTCCAGCGGTCGGGATATGACGTCATGCCGTCACCGCCCCCGGCTGGAACCGCCCGTCAGCTGATCGTGCAGAGCCGGCCAACCGCGGCGGTCGACAGCGGTGACTGACACGAGCCCGCTGGCACGTGCGCTCTGCGTGTGTGAACATGTAGAAGACGTTCAAAACAAACACGGCCTGTGTGCTGGAGAATGCGCAGCTGAGTCGGCCAGTGGCCTAAAAATATACACAGGGCGCTGATAGTGAATTAGGTCGATGACGGAAACAACGAATGTGATGAAAACCGTCGGCAACCGTCTATGATTCACCGACGGTGAATATGACGGTGGATATGTCAGGCATCGTGACGGTAACGGCTGCGGTGATTGTGACGGTAAACATGTTGAGTGTTTGTGTCGGTGAATTTAACTGTGTTACTGTTGACTATGGCCTATGTTGACGAGTCGGCGACGGCGTATGAAGATAATGGAAACTGAAACGGCAGCGGTGACCTAATGGTAACGACGACATAATGTCAATGGTGACATGTACCATGGTAACGGTGTTGGGTCACTGACGGTCACTGTGACGGTCATTGTGTTGACTGTCGGACTGTCGGTGTCGGTGACTGACCGTGTTGACAGCCCATGTGGCACGTGACAGTGAAGATGTCGCTGACGGTAAACGAAAAAGGACCACAGAACCAAAGGTGATAATTATTGCAATTTTGACATCGACGTTTGACTGTCGATGACCGGATGGTTGTGACAGCAAATAGTGACAACAGTAATGGCAACTGTGACCGTGACTGTCACTGCGGCTGAAACTGTCACTGCTACGGAAACGGAAACGGTGACAGAGTCGGTGCGGTCACATGCCGGTGAATAAAGCCGCCCACCACCACAAACCGGCTGCGTGGGCGATCCTGCTCCCGAGCCCGGTATGCGGCAGTCGGTGACAGCATTCATGGAACGCTGGGCCGTCATTTCCCACCGTGCAGCCGGAGGGGGAGGGTGGGGGGTGGGGAGTACAGAGGGCGTGCACCTGAGCGGCGCCAGGAGTCGCCCGTCGCCGCCACCCCTCCCCACTCTGTCATTGAGCCGGCCGCAGGGCGCAGGCCGACGCCCTCCCCCCGCCCCTCCCCGTAATCAAACAGCCCATTTGCCCGTTCGTGCGGCCCCTGGTCGGACGATGCGAGGGAAGGCGGCAAGCAAACCCCACTGTGTCATGCGTCAGGCATCGATTAGCCCCGGCGACCTGGATTTGCCCCCGGGCGGCGGCCGCCGTCTTGGCTCCGGCTCGGGTCTAGCGAATGCAGGTGGACTCTATTCTCGGAGGTTGCCTGCCATCTGAGACCGAAACCGAGGCCTGTTGTGTGCTCTGCTCACGTTGCTTTTTCTCCCGGGCGGCTCAAAATGGCCAGTCTCAAATCTCCGACGCCAAATATCCGGCGAGTTGTGATGGCATCTAAAACCGTTAGGCGCTGCAGAAATGCCGGGATCAGGAGCGGGAGCGGGACAAGGCCAATTTATTTCATAAATAATTATTTTTCATATTATAAATGGCCGTAATTTTATAATGATTTTGTCGCCATGCACTGGTACTTCTGGAGTAGTCAGTGAATACTAGATAGGTACTGAATAAAATATCGGCAGTTATATTTTTTATTTTAGGAAATAAACATGACATAAGATAACTTACTGCAAATGGGACTGAAATGTCTTCCGTGGTCCGTTGGCGAGGCGCACATGTGATAACAATAACGCGAGATCCCCAAATTGAAGTAGCGTAGCAGCATCAACAACATGCATCCTGAAATCAGCCTAACATAACTGGAATCTTGAAGTAAAAAGTAGCCACACGCCACCGACACCCTGTTTTCCATTCCTAATCCGGCGCCTGTGTCAGTGTCAGTGTGGTCGGTCACAAAAGCCGGCGTCTCCAGTCCCCAGACAGCGCCGGCCGGCAGACCACAGTTCAAGGTCATTCCAGTTTACGGAACAACTCCGTGTGACACGACACTCACCGGCTGTGGTAACTCCCTCCTCAGACGCTCCTCTCACCCGGGATCAACCATTCGCTAGTTCAGTTCACCACCGGGATCTGCCACACAGCCACGCAGCACCGCGCAACCAACCACACCACGCGGCAGCCGGCAACTGCCCGGCGCGGGCCGGTCGGGCCGGCCGCGTCCCAGGCTCCCCCTCCCCTCCCCTCCAGTGAGCCCAGCCGGCCGGCGCGCCGTCGCGCTCCAGCCTCTACCGGTGGGAGGGGGGAGGGAGGCTGGCTCCTGCCCTGCGCGCGCCGACCGGTGGCAGCGATTGGTAGCTAACCCCGGGGGATACGATGCCGCGCGCGGCTGGACTAATCGGTCCAAGGGTCACGGGGATTGTCACATCGATTGAACGTGGGCGGATGGGATTGCTGTTTGTGCGTAAGCGATACGAAGATAAAAATAGGCGGCAGCATGGGTCATGACTCATGACACCGAGTACAGACGTGGGAAAGCTGGAAGCCAGTGTACTCTTATGAAGCTGAAATCGCCACAATCCCACAATCAACAATCACCACAATCACCACAAGTTGTGAGCCCGGAGCCGTATCGGCATTCCTCAGGGAAATCTAAATGTGAATATCTTACAGCTACAAATGTTCACATTAGAGAAGTTGCCCTTTCAGGGCTTTCCGCAGCTGTTCGCAGACCCGGTTGACATGTGATGCTATATATTATACCTATCCAGATGCCAGATCGTGGACGGGTGGGTCACTTGTCAAACAAACCTACTTGTCAAACACCGCACCGCCGCGTCGGTTGGAGGTGGCCCGATCCCGGCTTTTACCGGTTTGTAGCGGAGTTTGGATGCGGGTAGTCGGAACTCATTACTCAGACAAGAGAGTTCGTAGTGTTCGTTCTACTAACAAGCCCCATCTGCTGGTGAACGGCACGCCCGAACCCCGCAGAGCGTGGCGCCGCATACCGTCCACAGACGAAGCACGGACCACGGGTCACGGGCCGTGGGCTATCTCCGATTGGAGTACCGGCCCCGCGGCGGTACGACCGATACCGTCTATCCAGGGCTCTGAGAGAACGGCCAGCAATCGGACAGTGCCCGCCGTATCGGCATGGAAGCTTCGAGCGCAAACGAGGAGCCACCTAGTGTGAGACGGCACTCGTCGTTTGCAGTTCTCTGGCTTCAGTCCACAGCTTAGGATCACTACGACACAAATTAATCATTATAATGATTAGTCAACCATTCGTAAAGGCATCTCGAAAACTCGAGAAAAAAGTACTCAAGTCGTCACACGACAATAAAAATAAAGTGTTGAGGATATTTATTTCACCATGTATGGATAAATCGTTCAATGCAATGCTTGGGAATATCGCAAGGCAAACATGCAAACACATAAAAAAAACGTAAAACAATTATGACAGCTGACGTTTCTCTATTCGGTAAACACTGAACAATAAACATGCCACAATCATGAAATCATATCTAGTGCAAATTTTATCTCCGATAACAACTAGCCACATATGACAAATAAACACGTTAACAATATATAATCGCCATTAAAATCGTTTCCAGGGTGCATTCAGCTGAAGTCATGGAAGAACACTACGACACTCGCTAGATATTTGATAGGCGGGTTCTAGTCCAATGTTCAACGTCGACAATAACTGGTAAAGAAATTGAGGTGGAGACTTGTCTGGTCTGGTCGACTGGTCTAGGGTCGAACGTAAATGAGTCATTCGTTCAGCATCTGCAAACGACACTGACATTTTCAAACAAGATCGGATCGTTACGGCAGAGAGACGAGAACAATCGGATGACGATTTTCATGCACGCATCCACTCAAAACGGAGTCCCACTCCCCAGTCCCCACTCTCATGTCACCGCACGAAACGCACGCGCCAGTCACCGTCCCCAAACCCCGCCGTCCGGGGAAGCTTCCGGACGACAGGGCAGACACGTCCTCACGAGAGCATCTCCCAGGGCAGCTTCATCGGCTCCGGATTCTGCAGGTACGACATCACCACCGCAGAGATGGAGAGCATGAAGCTGCTCAGGATCTGCTTGGTGTCGTCGTTGATGCGCGAGTTGGCGAAGCTGACACAGGAGCACATGATGGCCACCCAGGCGCACCACTTGACGCGCATCATGAGGCCGACCATGCTGAAGATCATGCCTAGGACGTTCATGTAGTCGGCGGTGGGGTCCTCGCCGGGCACCGGGGCGCTCGAGTTGGGGTTCACCGCCAGTGGCGACTTGTAGCGCGTCACGCGCGCCGGACGCCGCGGATCGGAGGAGTTGACGGTGCTCATTCTGCAGCTGAGTGGAGAGACAGTGGGTTATGCTTCACATATTGGCATGGGAGAATGTGGAATGCATTCTAAAATCATGAACCTGTAACATATCTCTCCTAAGTAGGTATGTAGTACATAACAATGTTAGCCAAAACAAAAGCCAAGGGGAAGGAGGTGATTTTGAAGTTAAACCAGCTTCAAAGCAGGACCAACTTCTACAGCATTGTGTGCATACAAATAAATTGATATGGAAAGTTAAAATGTTTCTGACTAGCAAACACTTAAAAGGAAAAGGGCCACCTTTAACATGGGGATTGAAACTGAGATAGCCATCTTGTAGCCCGTGTCCGAAAACCTATCTGTCTACCTCCTTACGGCCGATTTCGGCCTCCATTCGTAGTTATCGGCAATTTTAAAAGAAAATACGCCAGGAATGCGTCCTTATCCCAGGAATGCGTTCTTATCCGACAATACAGCCACCCGCGGCGAGGCTTTGGTTTTTTACCAATCAGCTCCAACCAGCTCAGCTTTAACCAATCAGCTTATCTGACACAATCCGACGAGTCTGTCTTCTGAACGCTGATTGGCTTGAGTGTGACGTCATCGCTATGCCATCATACAGTAGGTGCCGTAGAGAGTATCAACATAGTACCAATATGTTAAATAGTTTTAAATACTTTTTCGCGAATTGTGCACTTCTGGCACCAGTTTTAAAAAGAAAATGAAAAATAATTATGTCAAAATGAAAAACAACGATATCTTCATATTTCACGAAGGTGGCCCTTTTCCTTTAATGCTGACTGCTTTTACCTATCCCAAACATTATTTGAAATGTTCCATCATCTGGCACACTACCTGTGGCTGTTTATTCTGTCTATCTATGTATTACTGTTGACAATCTCTTAGCTCATCAACTGATTTCTGTTCATAAACAGATTATGAAATTTTACTTTTGCTACATTGATATGCAGGTAGGTATGTAAAAGTAATTTTAAATTTAAAACAACTTAATTATGTTACTTGACAACTTCAGGTTATGGCTGTTCATTATTCAGCAATAAATAAATCAAAATTACCCTAAGTGCAAGACAATATGGTGGGGAACAAATTATGGAGGGCTGAAGGCAAAATCGGGTAGGTAAAACAAAACTACAGGCGGTTGCCGTTTATCCAGCCCACGATTGGCTGCCATTAATTTGTTAAATAACCTCTGAGCTTTGTGCATTGAACCTAACATCAGTGATCAAATTCATCAATAAATAATGGAAATATTGATTTAATGTGAAAATATGCACAAAATTTACAACATAAGCATTACACCGGACTTCAGTTTGAGTTTAAAACTGACATTGCATACCTTTCCAAACACTTTTTGACAAGCCAAAGCAACACAAAAGCGCATCAATATCTTCTCTGGTCAATTAGGAAGGTGCATATGATTGTAAAAATTCAAAATAGTGAGAAAAAAAAAACAAATAAAATAAAAATATACGCACCTCGAACACCGCGTCCAGCAGATTTTCTGTGTATGCCACAAACGTATCAACTGCGCCTCTTCTGCTCACGAAATGATTTGGAAGCGGAAGTTCAGTTCGCTACCATATGAAGTGTTTTCTTTATACGTTCGCGAGAAAAAGTACCGGAATCCAGAATAAAGCTTTCCTGCTGTTGGGTTACGCTCGTTGGGTCTAATTAGACCATTTCAGAGATAAAGCAGGAAGGGCGCCAGGAATTAGGAGATATTGGTTTTGGTGGGCACCCTGGTGACCCGACGGGGCTGAGCCAATCTCAAGGACAAGTAACCAAGTCTCTTGACGATCACCGCTCCCGGCTACGGGCCCGCCCCTGAGGTGGGGCTACCCAGATGTAACAAAGTTGCCCGTCCATTCAAAGCGTGGATGAAGAGAAGGATTTGACTATCCTGAGGATGGAAACGACGGAACGGAGGACCACGCTTACGCCATCCATTTTCAAGGTCTACCATGTCTAAACCAAGTTCAAACGGTGTGAGCGTCGCTCTACCCCGTTTCTGAACGTAGCGTAGCACCATCGTTTTAAAGCTGTACCAAGTTCATTGTCGTGTCATATGGTCCTTGTCAGTCAATACGATACAGCAAACCATTTTCACATCCATAACGCACAAATACCACTCCCAAACTTTTCGATCACAGACAGGCCAACAAATGTATTTTTGTACATTGTGACGCACGGCTTGACAGAACCTTAAAACGACTCCCTGTTCATAGCTCGATGATTGTAGCGAGATCCAGCAAACATCGGGGCACAGCACAGGCCGGCACCTAAACGTGCCACAAAATTCGTGAGGCGTTTCGAAGCCGACGATTTCAGTCGGCTCCTAGCGTGGAGAGTGACAGTGAGATAGTGACAGTGAGAAGTGATGTGAGAGTCAATGTCAAAACTACGATGAACAAACAGGTTGGCCAGTCAGCGTGGCCAGGCCACCTCTCGAATCAGTCCACTGAGCGCAATTTATGATAACATCGGTAGTTCAGTCAACTCCCATTAGGTCTGCATCGCATTCTCCTTTCAGCCGTCCATTCAGTCCAATGCCGCCCAGCCGTCCAGAGTCCAAACCCTCAGTCCCATGACAGAACGAGGTGCGTATCTCACATTCAAGGCTCATGCTGACCGTGCTCGACCGGTGCCAGGCCGGATCATGGTCCGTGTGGCACAACTCAGTTTATTGATGGTTAGCCATCGCATGACGTACCGTATCGCTCCATAGGCTAGCAGCTACCGGCGTTAGCTAGTAGGCGACGGCGATAGCTAGTGGGCATCGGCGTCTGCCTGGCGGCTACCCAACATACAGCCGACAGCAGCTGGTGAATTTCACCACCTCTAGCTGAGTGGATATTTCCCTCCCCACCACTAATGTGTGTCATCCTCGGGTGAGTTCCTCGGCTAGCTCTCGGCCGGCGGTGGCTCCTCGTCTCCGCGCACCTCCGGGTCGAACAGGTGACGCACCCGGGTGTCCAGCTTGACGGCCTCCAGGGCGTACAGCAGCTCTTCCTGCGTGGCCTCCTCACGCTCGTTGTCCAGCCACTGGCGGAACATCATCGCTGCTCGCGCCTCCGGCGTGCTCTGCTCGCTGATAAAGTAGTCCACCTGGGGGAAGAAAGACGTGGTACTGGTCAACCTGATGGGGTTCGGCACGGTACAAAATCACGGGCAAGCCCTTTCGGGTGTCTTAAATTGATCGGTTACCCCTCATATCTCACCATGGCCTCCAGTTCCACGAACCAAGAAAATCAACGATATTTTCGTTCTTTCCGTATCCTCGACTCACCAATTCTTCACACTATTTATCCATCCATCTCCACTCTCCGTCCTCCACTTCCCACCCATCTCTCCACCTCCCCCGCCCACGGACGATACTTACCTCATCGGACTGGAAGCCCAGTTTGGAGGCCAGCCGCTCCCACTCCGCACCCAGACCGGCGGCGATCTTCTGAGTGAGCGCCTCGGTGACGGGGTGCACGCGGCGTGCGGCCGGCGCCTCCTCAGAGGCCTCCTCTGCGGCGCGGAGCTCCTCGGCCTCCGCTCCGCCCTCCGCTACGGCCTCCTCGGCCGCAGCAGCGGCCGGCTCACCGCCCGGGCCGCCGGCACTGCCGCTGAACTTCTGCACACGGGGAGAGGGGAGAGTCAGCGGATTAAAAACGAAGGAGACTCGGAGGGTCAGGGAAGACGGGCTCCTCTAGGGCAAGGCAGGGGTTTGTGGCGAGTTCCTCGCTACACTCACTATTCTAGCCGCCAGGACTTTACTTTCTATCTCAGGTTAGTCTATTTTTAGCAGCGGGCCTCTAAGTTAGAGCTCTATGTTGTTCATGAAGCAGCTTCCCTAGACCTGATACCAGTCGGCCCTGTCCCTAACAGCTCCCGATACCAGATACAACTCTGTCCCATCCCCGAGCACCCACCGGTATGTCGCTGGCCACCTTCTTCAGGATTGTGTCCAAGTAGTCGGGCAGCGAGTTGGGGATCTTCTGGGCCGCCGCAAAAAAGTGCGGCGAGCGGCGCGCCAGCAGACGCAGCGCGCGCCACCCGTAGTCGCCGTTGTTGATCACCCTGCAGATAACGAAGTGGGATGTCAGGAGGGATGTCGGAAGCCAAGCTGTGAGACGACATAGCCAACGATGAAAACAAGCATGTGTGTTCCAAGTATGCGCGCTTTTGTATATTTTCGCCCGGTGCATTTTGTATGAATGGCAACGAGTAGGGTATTTTGTACTACTCTGTCTTATGGTAACAATGCATTATCTCAATTTCCAAACATAAATATACCATCGTAACGTTTCCACGCTATTCTCACTGGCTTCTGAGCCCTCCCTCCTGTATTATTGTCATAACCGCTGCGCCTTATATTTCTCTCCCTCATTCACTTGTACTGTTCCTCCACGCAGCTGGCCGGGTCCATCTGGGTGATGGCCTCGTCAAAGAACGTGTCCAGCGCCGGCAGGAAGTCGCGCTTGGTCGACTTGCACGCCTCCATGTTGTCAGGGCAGACGTTCCAGAGACGGGTTAGCTCCGGGCTGTCAGGCGATGGAGACGGAAACCCGTCAGAATGGTACCAGTATGACATTTACCGAGGGCGTACGCCAAACAACAGACATCAACTAAAAACAACTTTTTTGAATAAGTAAAGAAATGCAAGCTTACGGAATGCCCGCCACCTTTAATGCTTTTCCTGAAGTATACAGACAACCAACAAGACAATCTTCAAAGCTTCTTAGACTCTTAGTCCACCAGCACCACGCCAATCCCAACCAAGTGCCTCTCCCTCCCCATTCTCCCGCACTCACTGTCCCATCAGGAATTTCTTCTTGGCCTCTGCGGTCCTCAGCACGTCGCCGACTTTCCGTTTCTGTCTGCGGCGGGGCGCGGGCCGGCCGGCAGCCCGGTCCGCCGCCGGTTCCGCCTTCTCCTCCGGCGCCACGGGAGGTTTGAACGCCGGACAGCCGTCGTTCTTCCACGTGTTCCAGCTCTCCTCACGCTGAAGGCGAGAGGGGGCAGAGGAGGGGTAAGGACATGACACTCGATAATCATGCCCGAATTCCCGCAATACCTAATTCACGCAGAATGAATATCCCAGGGCATTTAAGACTGACAATAGCCACTCAAAAGGCAACAGCAATGTTACGGCTGTCACTAACGTAGTATGAAGTATGAACATTATCATTCAAACTGGGAAACATAGTACATCTTCAAGGTCAATTAACGCTAAGGCAAAAAACCGTTTATCACTAGAGCCAGTGGTAAAATGAAGCGCATACATGCCTTGAGAATGGTGCGGATCGTTTCAGCAAACTGTTTGCCGTGTGGCGGCGTTTCCGCGATCAGGCTGTAGACAGTCTGTTGAGTCTCCTGCAGCCAGGTCTGCTGAGCCTCCGTCAGCACCTGACCCTCGCTGAAACACAGCCAGCCGACAGACTGGGTCAGTTGAGAGACAACGGACTGCTGAGCTTTGGAAAAACACATGATTGAATGTGCCGTGTGTTGGCTGGCAGAGTCTGGTGATGGAAAGCAGAACAATAGAAACAAGGACTATGAGTGTAATTAAATATAGCATTGCAAGTTGCAACGTACTCCGATCTTTTCGTCTTCCACCGTAACGCTGATAAGTATTACGAGCCGATCGTTTCCCGAAGCCTACAACCCCGTAGTGCCCCAAGCACCGTCCCCCACCACTCCTCGTCTCACCTTTTGAACTTGACCGGCGACGCGAGGTACTGGAACAGGATGAGGAACTGGACCAGCACGAAGCGGCGGAACATGGAGTCGCTGAGCTGCAGCTGCAGCAGCTTCTGGGACGTCAGGTACTTGGCAAAGTACTCCTGGGTGTCCGACTCCAGCTGCCGAGGGAGAACGGAGCAGGGTCAGCGAGATGGCTACATCGATAGCAATCTGCCGCTAATATACGCTAGAGGTTAATTATTGCTCATATTTCATCGTTACATAACAGAAACTGAAAGATGATTTTACTAGCTCTGCCGTCCAAAGCCAAAACACAGTATCCAAGGTTTTTCAAATTTTACAGGAGAACGATTTTAAACTTTGTTACTTTGAGGTGTGATTTCTATGTGAAGGAATCAACATTCCGTGATAGGAAAAATACCATTAGAATTGTCTGATCTTGCAGAATTGATACATTTATTCAAATTTCATAATAATCATTATCATTTTACTTAGCATTCGATATGGTGTTTTGGCCTGGTTTGTATGTAAATTTTGTGCCTTTTCGCGAAGCAAAAACACCGTATCGCGTTTTATGCCCCAATACGGTGTTTTGGCTTGGATGACCTCCAAGTTACGGTTAAGCTGAAGCATGCAGTTTACATGATGAAATGATCCATCGACAATTGCCAGCATTCAGAATCATCGATGCTGCATCATGTATAGGAAATAGGCGGGTCTATATGGAGTTCACGACAAAACTCACGAATTATTAGGGGAATGTTTTAGGGTCTAAGGCATTTCAGCAATACCTGCCAGACTGTCGTGTGGGCGAAGTGGCTCAGATGGAGGCTGCTGTGAGTGCAGCAAACAGGCGGTCCACCTCACTTCAGGCAAGGAAGCCAGTGGCGAATATCGAAGAGAGGCCGATCGTGAGTGGCTTGACGACGGGGTGACGGTGTCAGTATGATGAAAGAGGTGATGATACATACGATTAGGTCTAGCCATGCTCCTTCGTCCCTGGGTTACGGGTCTTACTTCTCAACTGAACAGTGTGGCAATACCTGAGAACACCGGCAGCGTCAGAAAGGACTGTTATCATGTGGTGTCCGTTTGCATCGTCTGGGACGATGGGTGTAGCCGGACGTTGAACTGGTGGAGGTATCTGGACGTGGCTGTATCACTTTTTTTGCTTGAAACTTAGGACTTTCACACAGTCTACAAAGGGGAGAGCAGAATGTGTGATGCCGGAGAGTCGGAGACTGAAGGCAGGCGAGGGGGCGAATGTTTGTTGCATACATCGGGTTTTTCTACAAATTTGCTACAAGAAAAAGACGGCGCTAGAAATAATTAAATGAAGCAACGCAGGTTTTGCCATCTTCTAGTTATATGAAAGTCTGAGTTCCACGCATATTCAAGCGTTCACCGGCCGCCTTCACATGCTCCGAAAACAACTGATTTCTGATTCAGTTTTGGGTTAACTTACCTGGCACGGCTACGACATCGGCGTCCATGCCGGTGTTTTCAGGTTAGATCGACTTTAGCGTCAGTCTGGATTGTGAGGTGGTTCGATTGCACACTGAACACTGAACAGCATTCATCAGCGTCCACTTTTGGACTGTGTGAAAGACCCAAGTTGCAAGCAAAAAGTAAATACCAGATACCTCCACCAGTTCAACGTCCGGCTACATCCATCGTCCCAGACGATGCAAACGGACACCACATGATAACAGTCCTTTCTGACGCTGCCGGTGTTCTCAGGCATTGCCACACTGTTCAGTTGAATAGTAAGACCCGTAACCCAGGGACGAAGGAGCATGGCTAGACCTAATCGTATGTATCATCACCTCTTTCATCATACTGACACCGTCACCCCGTCGTCAAGCCACTCACTATCGGCCTCTCTTCGATATTCGCCACTGGCTTCCTTGCCTGAAGTGAGGTGGACCGCCCGCCTGAAGTGAGGTGGCTGCACTCAAAGCAGCCTCCATCTGAGCCACTTCGCCCACACGACAGTCTGGCAGGTATTGCTCTAACAGCTTACATCTTTAAATATTATTCCTCTAAAAATTATGTTGTTATCATTATTAGCCGTCAATTTTGTCATGAATTCCATATTGGGTAGCTTATTTCCTAAACACGTTGAATCATTCGTGCCAAAAGAGGGCATTTCAAGGTGATCGAGAGTTACCGACACCAACCGATGCCAAAATACCGCATATCAGTCAATACGGTGTTTTTGTCACTGGTTTTGTCGGAAACTTCGTTCGAAATCAAAGCCAGAAGACCGCATCGCACGTGAAACAGTGGCATGAGAGTGGCATAGGTTCAGCGTCCGCCAAGGCCAAAAGACCACATCGCTGTGATACGGTGTTTTGGCATGAGTTGACGACTTGAAACAACTGGGTAATTTCACAATCGCACTCCACACCGGCATTTTGGTGGAACCAAGTAGCTAAATCGTGGTTTATACACAAAAGCCATAATACCTTATCGGATATAATAAAAAATATATTTTCTATATAAAACTATAAATGGTACAGCTAAACGCAGCGTCAAAAATGGATTGTCCTGGTATCAAAAAACATATTTCGGAAAAAATGGCCCATACGGTGTTTTGGCTTTGGACGGCAGAGCTAGCATGAACATATTTTATAGGTACTAAACAGAATTCGATAAGGTCTTCACGTGGCTCTCCGTATATAACTGATTCGGCAATCGAACGCCCCATTCCCAGGGAAGGTGCTTAGATAGAATTACACGTACCTTACTCAGATGTGAGCTAGAAGATTCATCCAGCTTGAACCCCGTGAATGCCGCCAGCACGTCTGTAGTGTACTGCAAATGCACAAACACATATTTGGCATCAGACATGCAATGATATAAGCTTACACTGAACCAGCATTCAGAATCACTACTCGATCATAACCGTTTCGCGCTTTCACGACAACCGCACAACTCTTCCGTTTGAGTGAAAAACGATATACAATATTTTGAAAGAACCCTGCATGCTATAGATGGTGGTGTTGCGTATGACCAGTACGAACCGGCAACAATAATACTAATGAAACTAAGGGAGGCACCGTACCGAGTTGAATGCCTTCCAGGGGACCTTGGAGTAGCACTGGTTGGGGTTTCTGAAGAAGTCCTGCAGCGCCCAGAACTTGCGGTAGAGGTTGTAGTCCAGCGGCGGGCTGCAAAACACACGTGGAGCTGAACGGTTAAATTGAGAACACGAACAGAAAACTGCACAGACCGAGGAGAAAATGTTTGAACAAATAAGCAAAAATAACCCTTACCCGGCCATCCCACCACGGTTTCTCCAACTCCCTCTAAAATAGATCAGCCCTTCACCAACACCCTCCCACCTACTCCCCCTCTCTCACCCGGGCACATCTGGCGCGTCGGCCGTCGGCGCGGGCGCCGAGGGTTCCTCGCCGTCCTCGGTCATCTCGACCACATCCTCTCCGCCGTCTCCGTCACCGAACGCCGTCAGGTTGTCCAGGTTGAACTCACTGATGACGTTCAGGCCACTGCGCTCCGAGAGCGGGAAGAACTTGGCCAGGAAGAGCAGGATGCGGCCACAGAAGACAGTGTTCTGTGAGCGCGACAGGCGCCGCAACAGATCTGAAGGCAGGCGGCAGAGACACACCGTGAGGAGTCGCCAACGGTTCCTGGAGATCGCAGCTAATACATTCATGACAGCAGTGGACCCAGTATGGCTACGAATATAATGACTTGAAGTCAGACAGAGAACAACCAGTCACAGCAAGTACGTGAAATCCACTCACCATTGCACATCCGCAGCAGGTTATTCTTGCAGGCGTTGAAGAACATCTCCTCCTTCCAAGTGGCCACATTATCCTCCACGAAGGCGAACAGCGCCTGGGCGCCGTCCAGCGGCAGCGCGTCGAAGCTGTCCGAGAGCAGCACGATCGGGGTGGTGGGGGAGCAGCGGTCGGAGCGGGCCAGCCTCACCGACAGCTGCAGCACGGCGCGCAGCTGCCGCTCGGCCTGACCGGTCGGCGCCTCCTCGGCCACGGAGGCCACGCGCCGCCGCAGCGCGTGGTCCAGACAGGCGCGCTTGTCGCTCTCCCTGCGGGACAGAGAGGGTGTGAGGGGTGGAGGGAGGCGGGGTCAGTCGCAGCGCGTGGTCCAGACAGGCGCGCTTGTCACTCTCTCTGCGGAACAGAGAGGGTGTGAATGGTGGCCCACAAAAAAGGTTTACGACTTAGCGACAAATCACTGGCCAATGAAGAGTAGCTAAAAATAAAACAAAAAAGAATGGCAAACTAACGAAAGAAGAAAAACTCACCCTCCTTCTTTTCCTGAGAAGTCAGCTTCAAGCCGAAAGATCGTCTCCTCAATGTCTCCATCCTTTTCACAACCGGACAGGTCGGACTGCGAAAACAAGAGTACAACTCATTAGCAGAGAAACAATAAAAATACACAGCAGGCAGTGGAATTTAGAAATCAGACGAAACTAAATCCGATTAAGTTTTGAGCGTGAAAAAGCTGCACCGGTCGGCACTGGCAGACATGTGAGACCACCGCAAAAGAACTTCTCTAACGTCGTCTCCGCAGACTCCCCGACCATACATAAGGACGGCAGCGCTCCCTCTGGCGTGAATCCCGGTAGACGTAGGTATCGTCCACCGCGTGACTGCCGTGTGCCACAACAGTCTGCGATACCGATGTCAGCTGCTAGATCAGACAGCTGGTACAGGTCTGAATTCCGTGCTACAGCTGGAAAACCAGCTGCCGCCACCGCAAGCAGGGGGGGGGGGGGTCCACAGTCGCTGACATAGTTATACCGAATCTGACTCCGCGTTGGTCACTGGCCGGGCTCTTGCAAAATAATTCCACTGGATAAGAAGGTAGTTCTGACTTGCACAAGCCCTCCGTGAACAGCTGCCAGTGAGCTGACACTAAATGCAATGCAGCTGGTGTACGGTGTGCAATCAACAAAGCCCACTTTGGTGTCCTGCATGACTGCCAGATAGCTATTTGAGCCCTTCTGCTGTTGCCCAACATCATACAGCACTGTCTCTGTCAGTGTTGAGCCATTTCTTCATCTCCTGGTCTGTTGGGAGGAACAGTTGGTGGCAGACTGAGTGGCCACTGTAAGAACCTTCAGTAGCTATTTGACTTTGCAATGGTGGCAGTCAGAGAGGATGGACAAACAAAAGATGAAGCATATTCAAAGGACTGGTATAGTATCCAACAAGTTTCAACTATGAGGGCTGGTTATTACAGGTAGATACATAGTTGGTGGGTAGGATACTCTGTTTTTGGAGAAAAAAAAATATAATCAGTAGTCAACACACTACTGAAACAATGTTGATAACTTCCTGTGGCAGTTGAACAGGTTCCACAAGGACCATGCATCTTTTCACATGAGAAAAGCAAAATGATGGCACGTTCATAACTCCAAAGTTCAGTACTTACCAAAAAGTCTGTGAATGTATCATTGAAGCTAAACATGATAGACTTGCAAAAATATCTGAAAGGAAAAACAGGCTGTCAAACCATTAACATACAAATGCCAATTAACTTCACGATAAGGTTACAAGGCAGAGATGTCCTATTGTAACCAAAGGTTTATGTTCAATACCTTATCAAAAACGACATTTGTTAGAATTTTTTCCTTTTGAAAACAAGCCTTATTTCATGGAAATTTTGCAGCCAACTTAAGTATTTACTTAGTACTAACTTAATAAGTATAGTACTAACTTAAATAAGTACTCTTAGCCAGTTTGGCTTGGCCCATTTAGGGCAAAAACTGAGCTACCTGGAAGTCAGCTCTCCCATTTGGGAGTGGGGCTGTATTCATGCTGCCCAATACACCTTGCTGATCTGCCTGCCAAGCTTTTCAGACTGACTTACAGGCTACAGGCGGCAATCATATAGCAGGTGTCTCACATGCTACCACCAGTACCACCCATTTGTGAAAAGTAGCTACTCTCCAGTTCTTGAGATATTTACACAGATTTTTTGCTGTGGGTTGCACATTGGCAAGTTGTAGGTTTATAGCAGGTATGCGGAGCCGTGGAAATTTCAGACAGCCCATTAATATTAGTTTTGAGTTGAGATAGCCAAAATGGGGTCCCTGGCTTGCATTTACTGGTTTGAGCACTCACAACATTGAGAAATGCCTCAAATAGAAAATACTAGGGTGACCCGCGTGCTCCGCAACGCGAAAAGGGATATTTTCGATCGGCGGGTGTTCGGTTGTTCTTGTGTCGGTTGGGTTATCTATCCATTTCGGTCGATTGCTTTTTGACGGCTAAACGTTTTGGTTTGTGGAAAAAATATCCACCGCATCGAGGTGCCCGTGTCTGATAAGCATGCTTTCCACTTCAGAATCTGTCAAATGTGCTTTATAATTGAGGTGCGTAGTTTTAAGACAAATGAAAGGCGTAGATAATTTTCGCTAAAAATCGTTTTGCAGAGGTTTAAAACATTTATCTTTTAAAGAATACTGTTGCTTGTCATGCAAACGTGATGATTGGATCTTGGAGAGAATTGAATGCTCTTTCTAATGATAGCATTTTCAATTGTCAAGCGTATCAGGTTAAGCAGCAAATCCCGTGTATCTTTTTAGTGGCACATTATGGACAAATACCATTTTAATTCAGCGATTTTTTCCACATTGTTTTTGATCAATTAGCTTTTCACAATTTTTCCATGAGAGGCGGTACATTTCTCTTGGCAATTGACGTTGTTTCAACTCTCTCAGTCTGATGGTCACGGGAAAATAAAATAAAATCCAAAATCCGTTTAAAATGGCACTTTTTGAAATGAAAATGCCCTCACACTTGCACGTGGCGCGTGCCACCCCTGCACCGCACACTATTCGATAGCCCGTTCGATTCTCTACACGATGCTGTTTTCCCCGTGCCGATCGGGCGCACGGCTACCGAGATATTGCACGGGGAACGGACCCGTGTCGGGCAAATTTAGCCATTTTCGCCCGTTTTTGCCAGCCGATTTATACATGTAAAGTCTATGACGCGAATTTGCACTTTTTGGGCACGCGCCACGCGCTCGCTATCGATCCGATCGAGCCGAGACCGCTCAAAGGCACGTTGTCCACTTGTTCTATGAGTTGCGCAAATTTCAGCGCGGTAGGTGCAACGGTGTGATCTGTAACCCGCGCTACGTAGCACCATGTCGCGACCTTCGTAATAGACAGAAACTACGCCCTCCTCAAATAGTAATATAGATTGAATTTCAAAGTTGTTGCACTTTGGATTCTGAGGGGCTAATGCATTAGGATGCCCCCTCTAAATGTGCGATGTAAACACAGATCTGACGATTTTAAAGGAAATAGTTCACTTTTAACATGGGGTTTGAAACTGGAATAGCAGTTTTGTTGCTTGCGCTGAGACTAGCACAAATCAGAAGCTTTTACGGCCCAACGATCACCCTAGACGAAGATATTCCATTTTTCGTTCCGAAAAGAGTGCCTTGCAGAGGAATGCGTGCCTTGCTGAGGAATGCAGTCACGTCATCGTCAGCCAATCAGAATGCTGCTTACAGCCGATGGGTTTGTCCTACGCAATATGATTGGTCAACGCGTAATAAGCTTCCGCGTCAAACATTATTTTATATAGAATATAGTTCTTCTTATACTAAAATATAGAAAATAATCCTTTTTACAAAAGCGTTTTGTTTTATTTTCTGATCATTTTGAGCATAAAAAAACATAAATCCATAGCAAAATACTAATTTCAGGAAAGTGAACTATTAGAAAAGACCAACCGTCTTTTACTAAGACGGTTGGTAGCAGGCGGTGGTATGTGCTGCTTTCAGCTTTGAGCTCAACAAATGCCGCACTTTCAGCTATCAAACTATTGCTTCCAAAAAAGTCGCTGGAACAGCGGATATCCCAAAAATTAAACAAAAGTAAAAGTCTAATATCTTGAAAACAGGTGAATATCTGAGTGAAAATGGTGAAATTTGGTAGATATTCGTTTTCGCTCTTTCTGAACAAAGTGACACCACTTTGGGTCTTTGGTAGGTATCAATTCATTGACTTTTTTGAAGGTGGGAGCAGGGAGGGTCCCTTTAAAGGGACTCTCCCACCTTAACATTAGATTTGAGTTGAGATAGCCAAATTGGTGGCCATGGCCTGAAAATACCGGTTTGGGCACTCACAACATCGAAAAATGCTTTAATTCGGACATATCAAATTTCAAACTTGCAGTTTTCGGATTCTAAGGGGCTAATGCATTGGTATGCCCCCTTAGAATTTGTGACGTCAGCGGAGATCTAACGATTTTAAATCTTTTACTAAAACGTTTGGTAGCACGCGGTGGTATATGCTGCTTTGCGCGCAACAAATGCCGCACTTTCAAATAAAGTCGCTAGGAAAAGCGAAGATCCCAAAAAGTAAACAAAAGTAAAAGTCTAATATCTTGAAAACCGGTGAATATTTTTCGATGAAATTTGCTTTCATGCCAATTCATTAACTTTTTTGAAGGTGGGAGGGTCCCTTTAAGACAAAACTTCTGTCTGTATTTTTTGTTCAATGCGAAAGTTAGATCTTAATTTGGATTCGGCAAATGTTCCCCAGACCCAACTAAATATCCAAAAACTATAGGTACCTACCACTCCAGTACCTATTATACCTACGTGTTGTTGATGCAACAACTGCATATTTCCAATCTCACACTCCTTATTTTATGTCTTAAGCATGCGTGTAAAAAGTAAATCCATCACTTACAATACCTACCTACCAAACTCCCTTGCTACCGAGTACCGACTACCTCAACCTCTTCGACTCTCACTTTACTTGTGGTTACTTGTGGTGTAGGACGTATAGCCTCGTTGGGCCCAGAACGTCCAGTTGAATTGTCGTTCCTCGTAAAGTCGTTCCTTCACGTCTTGTGACTTGATGTAGAGCAGTGGGGGCTAGTATAGGGAACAGGATTGCTAGGACTGGAAGGACAGGTGAGGTTGATCTTGAGGTAGTTGAGAGGGTGTTAGTGTTAGTTTTCTAGCTGCAAACAAAAAGAACTGGGTTAAGAAAAATAAGATAAAGGCGAATGGGGACATGACACAAACATCATAGTAGCAGGGCCATGTAGGCCACCATAGTATCCCAATTGAATGTGTAATAGTCACATGATCGGTCCACATTCTGTAGGCACCCTGAGCTACGCAGAGCTCGTAACCCCGGCCAACTCTGACATCAAGTAGTTGACAGTATAGTGTGTAGGTCGGTATAGTCGACCATAGTTCATGTCTTGCGCCTAAGTGTGGTGTGGCTGAACTAAACAGGTAAAGGAAAAAGAAGGGAGACACTACGTTGCATGCAGCTCAGCTACTGTCGTTTTCATTCATTCCCTAACTCACACATACACACACATCCCTCTTTCTCAGTCTCATACTCTCATCCCTTCATACAGTGGACCGGACAGAAACATTGTAACACACACGAGCAAACAAGGACAGGACGCAATACATGTTACGGTCATTTACATGTCAATCGACGGACATCGCGTAAACTGCATTGGGCGGTAACAAACTTATGGAACATAATACAACCAAAGGAAATATCAGGCGAATACGCTGAAGGTCGGGAACATGGTCCCCAAAAATCGCATAAAACATAATAGGTAATACATGGGAACACAGCATTACAAACGGCGCATCAGGTCGCAGTGATGTAGAAAGGCAAACAATTCATCGATAATGTCGCTCTGGTCATTACCGAGGAGCGACTTAAGATCGAATGTCATCCTATGTCGGTCGCAAATGTCTATCAGTGACAATCGCTCCACTGCAAACTCCGGACATTCAACTAGGATGTGTTCGACAGTCATAGGGCAGTCACACAGTTCACATTCTGGCCTTTCGTTATGCTCTAACAGGTACGAGTGGGTCAGTCGCGTATGTCCAAGTCGGAGGCGGCAGAGTATCACCTCCTCACGTCTGTTGGAGCGAAGACTGGTTTCCCATCTGCCAGATACTTCCTTAATCGATTTCAGTGTAGTGGTGTGACGGTAACTCGCCCAAATATCATCGAAGCGACTACGTAATAGACGTCGTAGAGTAGGGAGAAAGTCCTTATAATGCATCTCAACTTCATCTGTGTAAGGAGACGATATGGCCCGCTTGGCCTCAGCGTCAGCTATCTCGTTCCCTGCGATGTTGCTGTGACCAGGGATCCAAAGTACACAGACATGGTGTCCAGATGTTGTTAATCGGTCGATGTAGTCGATTATATCGATCACTGTAGGAACATCAGACGACGCATTGGTGATGGCCATCACCACAGATAAGGAATCGGTACATATAACAGAACGCCGGATGTCATTTGTTCTAATGTAAGCGAGAGCCTGCAGTATTGCAAAGGCCTCTGCAGTGAAAATGGAACACTGTTCTGGAAGTCTATACCGTCGACGTACATGATTGTGAATATATGCGCAGCCAACTCCGTCTGACGTCTTGGAACCGTCCGTATAAATAAATGAAGCACCCGCATACGCAGTTCTAAAGTCATGAAAGGCACTTTGCACGTGAATTATGTCAGCTTTCTTTCCTGTTCCATGTATAAGTTGATGGACTTCACAGAATGACCGTCGCCACGGTTCAACTCGTGAGCGTTTTGCAACTATACCTGCAGGGATTACAAATCCAAGCTCATCACTCATGTTTTGTATACGTTCGTATAAAGGAAATCCAGACATCCGCTTCATATACTGTCTGTCAACGTTATGTAGCCGAACTGTGCCAGTCAGTAGGGGGTGACACGGATGGTCATGGATTCCTCTCACTTTCATACAGTAACGAAGGGTCAAATCCATACGTCTCAGACGAAGTGGATATACATCCGCTTCTATTAACATAGGAATCACAGGGGATGTCCTGAAGGCGCCTGTGGCTATTCGTAAACACGCATTTTGCACGCTCTCAAGTGTTTCGACCATGGAATTGCCTGGACCATCAAGTATATGACAAGCATACTCGAGAATAGGTCGCACCATGGCCTTATACAGACGAATGAGAGTGGAACGGTCTGCGCCACAGCTACGACCGGAGAGACATTTAAGAATAGACATACGTCGGAGTGCCTTGGCTTTCACATATTGTACGTGTTTATGTAAATTCAATCGCGAATCCAAAAGAACCCCCAGGAACTTCACTTCCTCCTGGTAAGGAATAGTCTGATCATAGAGTCGTATGGCAGGAATGTCACGTAGTTCTTGTGCCCTCATATAACGACGGAATATTATTGCACTGCATTTGGGTGGGGAAAAAATGAAACCCCAGCGGTCAGCCCACCTGCTGATGCGATCCAGTGAATCCTGTATGGAGGTGATTAGTGGCTGTATCTGTCGGCCTTGGACCCACAAGGAACAATCGTCAGCATATATGGCGTATTTCACTTCATCGGGGAGGTCGGCAAAGATATCGTCAATCATGAGGTTGAACAAAATTGGGGAAAGAACGCCACCTTGGACAAGACCATTCTCTTGTTCAAAAACATCTGATAAGCCACCACAGCTAACTTGGAATGTTCGGCCACGAAGGTATTCCCGGATAAAATTCATCATCCGTCCCTTAAAACCTAGTCCATTCAGTTTAGTTAGGAGTGCTACGGTGGATGTCAGATTGTACGCGTTCTTTAAGTCGAGAAAAACAGCCAGAGTGTATTTATTGGAAAGGAATCCTCTTCTAACGTCAGAGTCCAGCCGTATCAGGTGGTCGGTTGTGCACCGTCCCTTCCTAAATGCAGACTGGTACCGCGATAGAAGGTCACGATCCTCGATGCACCACGTCAACCTGTTTGCAATCATCCTCTCCATAAGTTTGCTAAGACACGATGTTAGCTGAATTGGACGATACGATTCCACCTTGTCCCTCGGTTTCCCAGGTTTCGGTATAGGTACCAGAATGGAGTGGCGCCATGCCATCGGGTAGGTGCCATTGCACCATAAATGGTTCATAAGTTTCAGTATCTCTGCAACCTGGTGTTCAGACATGTGTTTAAAAAAAGCGTAATGCAGAAAGTCCGGGCCCACAGACGTGTTACCACTGCTAGTGATTGCCGTGCGTAACTCATTGAGAGAAAATTCGGCATTGTACGCTTCATCATTGTTTGAGAAGAAATCAGGCAGTTGGTTAGTCATCTCGGAAACGTGGTCTCTAAATACTGGTCGGTAATTATCAGACGAGCAAATGCCCGAGAAGAACCTTCCCATCATATTACCAACTTCGAGTGGATCGTCGACAACGTGGCCATTCACTGTCAGAACAGGCAATGGCCTCTGAAACCGTTCTTTCATGGTGAAACGTCGAATAACCTCCCATAGATAATTGACGGGAGTTGTATGGTTAAATTGCTCCAGTAGTTTTTGCCAAGAGTCCTTCTTAGCCTTCCTAATTACCTGTCTAGCCTTGGCCTTGGCCCGTTTATACTCGAGCAGTAACATGAATTGCCGTGAACGTCGAAAACGGTTAAGTGCCCGTTCTCGTTCCTGCATCGCCTCCTTACATTCGTCAGTCCACCAGGGACAGTTATATTTCCCTTTCCCCGATTTCTTGGGTATTGTTTCATGGGCTGCATTCATAATATTTTGTGTCATAAGCTCACAGTTCCGTGGTCCCTCCGCATCGTCAAAAACAATATCACACTTCTCACTAAATTCTGTCCAATTGGCTTTGGGCAGGTTCCACCTTATGTGAGTTTGTTCGTTTGACTCCCTCGCTCGAGCGCATTGGTAAGTAATGTAAATTGGACAGTGATCACTCGAATAAAGATCATCATCAGTTCGCCAATCCAAGTCAGGACCGAGCGAACTAGAACTGATGGTAATATCGATGTGGGACCACAGACCAGTGTATTCGTCTAGCCGTGTAGGGCAACCATTATTCACAACATTGAGGGCGTTATCCTGTATCACCTTCTCCCATATGTTACCTCGGGAGTCGCAACGATCTGCTCCCCAAAGGAAATGTCGGCTGTTTGCGTCTGCGCAAATCAAAAAAGGTTTGGGCAATTGTGATATGAGGGCGTTTAGGTCCTGGAAAGTCAATCGATCAGTCGGGGGTAAATACAGGGAGCAAACACATAAACGGCTGGCACCAGCACGAATCGAGCAAGCGACAGCCTGCAGTTCAGTATTCAGTTCTATCCGGAAATGAGGGCTGTTGTTAGACACATATACGCAAGCACCTCCTTGCCTGCGATCAGCGACGGAGTAACAATTATACAGAGTATAATTTTGTAAACTAAAGTCATAACGATCTGCAGGAAGAAAATGCGTTTCCTGCAAACATATGAGGTCATTATCACCGCACGCAAGCAGTGGCTTAATCTCGGCCCATTTTGAAATCAAACCACGGCAATTCCATTGCATGATCTTAAACATTTTGAACAACAATTAAGCTCCACTGAAACCGTTCCCAACCTAAAACGGAGGTTCGGCCAGTCCGGTGCAAAATAATATTCAGCTCGGGACACACCATGAAATCCGGAACAAAAGGGAAAATACGCGTAACATACGGTTTCCACTCCATAAGAGTGAAAACGAACAGCTGGTCCATCCTACACGGTCCAGTACGGACGCACTTGTTTACCAGACGTCTAGACAAAGCGCCCCAGGCGGCCCGCCCGGTCCAGATTCGGTAACCAATCCCCGCGCAGCGACCCGTCCGGCGGGTCACCGCACACCGCCGGAGGCTAAACACGTGACCGGGGCGGCGAAGGTCACCGCCACGTGTCCTCTGTAGAAAAACAAACCGGCCACCGCTCGTCCCTTGCCAATGGAAAATTGAAATCGGTGCTTGGGGGTATGCATTGAATACAGTTGGGGAGCATTGATGAACAGAATGATGAACAATGAATGATTTATCTATACTAAACAGAACCTTGTAGGGGAAAGTGGGGTAAGACGGGCACCTTAACTTTGGAGCCATTTTTCGGCCGGTTAGAAACATCATAGAAACGGGAAACTGAGTGAAAACCTTTTACAGACATTTTACTTCCATTTGCCAGAAGATGAGACTTAGACCTGACTCAACAAATAAACTGCAGCTATTTTTGCAAAACCTTGCAAAAACCCATCTTACCCCACTCCATGGGGTAAGACGGTCACATGGGTAGGGCAAGACGGCCAGCTTCTTTCACCGACCAGCACAGCTCGCAGCAAATGCCCGAGATTAGCCGCATTGATACAGTCGCTCGTTGGTCTCAAGTGCTTCGGAAATGGCAGTATACGAGATTCGTGCAGAAGGCGTATACTCGTATATAGGCCCTAGTTCAGAAGCCATGTAGAGCCGTTTTTCACATTCATTATTCGAGAATAAACTGTGCCGAAGGAATATTGCTAACATGTCTGTGAGTATCGGAATCGAACATATTCTTATCAGAAATGCTTCTTTTTTCCTACAGCAACAAAAATATTTTTACCATTACAGACCCATCGGATTCATAGTTGCCCGTCTTACCCCAAACTCAATGTCAGAAGTTCAGCACGATTTTTCTCTGTGGACAATTTGATGCAGACAAAGCAAATCCGCGGTGAATGAACACTGGAGGCATATGAGTGTGCCACAAGTGATTGCCAGTTTTTAACTCTATAGTGCTGCACACAAAAGCTTGCACAATACATTATGAATGTTTTCAATGAAATGAGTGTTTTAAAGAAATCAAAATAAAAGATTATTGACCGAACACAAATTCACCAGACTTCAATGGCGGTGTGTAGTGGGAAAGGCTATTCTGGTCCTAATTTTTCTCGCTCGTAGCGCTATTGGTTTGGTCTGCAGAGGGGGTGCCCGTCTTACCTACCTTGACCGTCTTACCCCACTTTCCCCTAGAGTACAAAAACTAACAGAGCATGATGAAGCATGCAACAAATAATAGTAGACACAGATATAATTTTGAGCAACTTCAAAGTGCTACAAACTGCCGTAGCAGTTAGAATGTTGAGCTCTACTAAAGGTGAGGTTACTAGGCTGGCTTTTCCCAGCACTTCTTAAGAGCTGGGCCAGTAGGTGGGGTCGATTGAGGTGTTTGGTTTACTTTACGACCTTTGGAAGGTCCTCGAGACCTGCTCTTCCTGTTGAGGGGCTGGGAGGCACACTCGGGGTCATCGTCTGAAAAGATGGAACCAGGGGGCAAAGCCCCAGATTTTACCACTGCATTCCTGTTCTTGGGCGGCACAATCTTCCCTCCCTGGTTAGAGACACCGGGCTTAGACCCAGCACCTCCAGCGTCACATGTCAATGGGTCACTGTCTTTGTCCGGGGCAGGCAGAGCCTCCATGTCCTCTCCATCATTGTCTGTGTCGTCTGGCTCTGGGGCAGCTGATCTGTCCCCCAGGACAGGAGGCACCGGTTCGGGCTCCTGCCGGGGAGCCATCCGGCTGGCGATTCCTGTGAGAAGTGTGGTCAGCTCATCAATTTTCTTCTCGAGTTTGTATACCCTTTCCTTGAGGTCACCGTCTGTGGGCCCGTCACTGGGAAGTGGGGCACGGCTCACCTCTGCATATGAATGGAGGACTGGGGGTCGACTGGAGACCTCGTATTGACGTCTGGCCTCTGCATAGGAAATCTCCTGGGTTACCTTCATCCTACAAATCTCCTTTTCCCTCTGCCAGAAAGGGCAGTCACGAGAGCGACAGGTGTGCTCCCCGCTGCCACAGCTCAGACATCGGACCTCACAGTCCCCCTCATGGTGGCGTTCCCCACACTGGAGACACCGTTGAGGGTTTCTGCATCTCGCTGCTGGATGGCCGAACTGGCCACACTGGTAACACATCAGTGGGTTTGGGATGTGGACCTTCACATGATAGGTAGCATAGTCAAGCTGTAATTTGTCCGGACAGGTTGGCATGTTGAACGTTAGTAGGAGGGTGGGAGTCTGTTCAGTCCTGCCATCCACACGCCTTGTGAACCTCTTGGCCCCGACAACCCCGAAGACACCGAGCCACTTAACCACATCATCCTCAGACAGATCCTGGAGGTCATAGGCATGGATAGTGCCTCGACTGGTGTTGAGTCTGGCCTCTCGTGTCACCTCACAGTCCTCACCCATCAGTGACGTTACAGATAACAGTTTCTCAGTCTGCTGAACATGTTTGGTCTTAGCCAGCAGGCTACCATCTCTTAGAAAGCTGGCTTTCTCAACCTTCTCACTACCAAGAATTGTTCGAAGTGCAGACTGAACCCATGGCCAGCCCTTGGAACGAAGAGGGTTGCCACTTTTCAGGCTAAGTTTGACATATGACCCTAAACTACCTTGCCGTCTCAGAAATTCCTCAGTTATGTCTTCCCCCCGCGGACGCTTAAAGGGACCCTCCCACCTTCAAAAAAGTTAATGAATTGGCATGAAATTGATGTCACTCGGTTCAGAAAGAGCAAAAACGAATATCTACCAAATTTCATCGAAAAATATTCACCGGTTTTCAAGATATTAGACTTTTACTTTTGTTTACTTTTTGGGATCTCCGCTGTTCCTAGCGACTTTATTTGAAAGTGCGGCATTTGTTGCGCGCAAAGCAGCATATACCACCGCGTGCTACAAAACGTTTTAGTCAAACATTTAACGGACGTTCGAAAGCCTGATGACGTCATCAGATTCCCGTAATGGTTAAGAGATAGGGACCACGCTGGTCCCACCCTGCAAGTAAAGGGAAGAAATTTCTTGAACACCATAAAGCTGCGGGGGTTGCGACCAGGATAAATGGTGGTTTCTGAGCCTGGCCGCAAACTTGGCTATCTCAACTCAAAACTAATGTTAAGGTGGGAGGGTCCCTTTAACCCTAGTCCCCGACATGTTGCACCCTGTGCCTCACGGCATTAGTCCCACACATCGGGAAAGAAGGCCAACGCCCTTCTCACCCCCTTACCGTATGTAACCACAGAAACCAAAGACAACCAACACAAAGAAAGCAAAATCCCGAGAAAAACAAGTGCAAATCTTCCAACAGTCCAAAGCAAGATTCTTGTCCAAAGATCCCAAGATCTCAAACCGATCGGACCTTCAACGGCGAGAACCACGGCGAGAACCTATCCCGATCACGGCTCGGACGCGAATCGTCGACTCTCACACAAGGCTCTCTCGCGCACTCCCTGCACAGGGAATCGCAAAAGCCGGCAAAACCAGGGGGGCGACACGGCTATTCGCGCAATGTATTCATTTATGGGCCGCGCGGGGCCTCGCGATGACGCGGCTGGAGGCAACTGCACAGTGCGCTAGGATACTTCTGGCGGGGCCGGGCGCTGAACGGTGTGCAATGAATGGGTTATGGTCGGGCAGACAGAGAGGCATTGAATTTGAATTGACATCAGCAATCGGGTGGGGAAGGAGAACGGTTCTAATCGAGCTTGGGATGGGGAAAGCCGAAAATATTGCACGATCGGCTCATAGCTCCGACAGGGTCGGGTGCTGTACCATGTGTAGTATATTTAGGCGGGCAGACAGATGAGTTATTGGATTTAAATTCACCTTACCATCGGTTTCTGGTGAGGTTTGAAGACGTCTTTAGTCAAGCTCGGAGTGGGGCAACGGCCACTGGCGGATCCAGGGGAAGGCATTTGGGGCAAATGTCTTCCCCAACAACCAGTGCAGCGCCCGAAATCGATTTTCGAGAATAAATGAAAACTTCACAACTTTTCTGAGGAAATGTTGGTTAATCACACCGCACAGCAGTGCGCAAGGAATCGAAAACCGAGTTTTTTAAATTAATTCCGAGAAACCTTTTTGGGGTAAGCCCCCGCAGTGTCCAATACCGCTTCCTGGATCCGCCAGTTGTGAATAAGTCACGGTCGATACCGAGCTTCGGCGGGACCAGGCGCTGTACACGTTGTTCTTTGAATGAAGAGGTGGACAGACACCTAGCCTCACATCCTACTGCTATGCCCGTGCTTCTGTGGGTGAAGCACTAAAGCATCACGGAATCCCAGAGGACCTGCGAGTCGACGAGGTGACCGCTTTGGCCGCCGGGTACTGCAGCTCCCTGGAGTTGCCTGGGACCGATGGCAAAACAACAGCTCCGGCGGTGCCCCTATGGGCCGTAGTAATTACCCAGCCAGCAATTCGCTTGGGCTGAACTGTGGCAAGCGTCGGGCAGCTTGGGCTTACCTTGGGTTCGCCCACTTTGATCAAAACCAATGTATTTTTTACTAGGGCTGAGCTGGGGCATGCCGCAGCTAAACCCGCGTGCGGATAGCAGTAGCTCAGCCCGACATCTGCCCGCGCATCCAAAACAGGCTTAACTTGGGCGGAGCGCGGGCTGATCAAGCTGGCTGTGTCCTTCGGCTAACTGGAGTAAAGCCGGAGCTTAGCCATACTTGTTCGGCTGTTCGCGCATGCGCAGTTCTGCGCCAATCATGTGCAGCGTTTGTGACAGTCTGCGCGCTGTGCGACGAAACGACACACCGGTGTTGGGGCATTTGGTGGTTGATGTTTGGGCGCGTGTGACAGCGCGAAGAAGGGATAGTGCTCACTGCTCTTATCAAGTGGACTGGCATGGAGTTTTGCGGTAGGTAAGTGTATTGAATGGTGCGCTTGATCGTATGTAAACGTCATGATTTTGACTGAGTTTGACGCCATCAAACATGAAGCTGAATAGCTGTTCAGCCTGGCGACTTATACCCTCGCTCAGAAAAGCTGCATTCCGTGCCTTTATATCTTTGTGAAATACCAGCACTTCTGACCCAGGAAAATGAAATACAAAATACAAATATTTATCTACTTATCACCGAGCACGCTCATTCTCTGTCCGCATTTAAAATCAAATGAACATTTTATACGGATCAATGAGAAGTGCTTTTACAGTATTAATGCATCAATAAGTTATTTTTCAAGCAAACATGCAATGTAAATTAAACCAATTAATCTCTTTTTCAGGTACGTACCATTAGAGCAAATGGTTCCAAAAAATGGAATAGTTATACAAACCAGGACCGGGTGGACGCCGCAATCGCCCTCGCCAAGTGGTTTAGCGGAAACTGCCTGCTTATAATTAAGTAGGTACTAGATGGCATGTTTTGCGCTATAACTTTATCTTTTGATTAAATTGGTTTTACGGATGCATTATGCTGGGTTAAAAATCGTTTTACTTGTATTATTTGGGTCCTTACCCATACCCTACCCTGCCCATACCCTACCTGCCCATACCCTACCTGCCCATACCCTATCCTGCCCATACCCAACTTCTATCCTATCCTACCCATCACCTAACCATACTCTGCACTGCCCATACCCTGCCCTGCCCATACCCTGCCCTGCCCATACTCTAACACTGCCATTATCCTACCCTGCCCATACCCTACCCGGCCCATACCCAACTTCTACCCTATCCTACCAGTCACCTAACCATACCCTACCCTGCCCATACCTACTCTGCCCATACACTACTTAGTACTCATGCCCTAGATGGCCAGCTTTCGGTATATTGATCTGAGAGTAAGAATGCTTTGTTGCTGAGTCGATGCCTTACGGTACGCCAGCACATTCGCAGCCCTCTCGGCGGTTGCCGGCTGGCCGAATGCTACCTAGGGACGAATTCGGGCGAAAAACTTTGCCGCTGACCGGCCGCGAACCATCCACCTTCGGATTAGGAGCCTGATGTCTTATCCACTCGGCCGCGCCGTCAGCGGATGAATGGCGAGTATTAGACAAATATAAAGCACACGGTAATATTACTGCGCCGGTGCCGCGTTCAAGGCCGGCCGCCGCCGCTCAACCGGTAAAAAATGCGTCGAAAACGGTATAATCATTGCTCTGTTTCTTAGAGCCCTTGATGACCGTGTATATCACACCACGGTGAGATTTACACAATACCGGCCATTTGTGTAAATCACACCCACCCCGGTGTGATATACACAAAATCTACTACGTAGTGTAAATCACACCCGGGTGAGGAATACACAGAGAGGGCAGCTGTGTGTATATCTCACCACGATGTGACGTCATAGCAACGCTGAACGTCCATTGGTCAGAGCAGTGACTCCGCTCGCCCATTGGTCAGATCAGACTAAGCACTACGAATATTCCGGCGGTATTCCCGGCGTCCTCTCTCTCGGAATCAGCTGACCGCCTGGCCTAGTGGTGAAGGTGCTTGCACCATGATACGAATGTTGCGGGTTCGAGTCCCGTCGGTGCGGGCGCTTTTTCCCGCATTTTCGCTTTTCCTTGGTAGCGGTGGGTTCGCTGCCGACCGACAAGTTTAAAAGCACCAATACAATATGGAAAGCGACGTCTGAATGCTCGTGGCGAAGCGGTGCAGTGCCGAAGGCAATGCCTTAGGAGAGATTACAGGCAATGGTAAGTCAAATATTTTTAGGTTAAGTGGTTGTGTATCTGGCTTCAGGCCGAAGGCCTGAAGCCTGATGCACAACCACCTAACCTAAAAATATTTGACTTACCATTGCTTGCAATCTCTTCATGCGAGTACCTTCTTCCTCATCCACGGGTAGGCAAAAATCAGTAGGTCAGGTTAGGTTAGGTTAGGTTAGGTTAGGTTAGGTTAGGTTAGGTTAGGTTAGGTTAGGTTAGGTCAGGTCAGGTCAGGTCTAAGGTTTGGTTAAGTGTCTTGTTACCGTGCCTACTGTGTAAATCTCACCCAGGTGCTGCGTGGTTTGACACCCAGGTGTGATTTACCCACTACCGAGCACACAGTGTATATCACACCCTGGTGAGATTTACACATTGGCTACACTGGCGGATCCAGACTTGCGTTTTGGGGGGGGCCAACTCATGCAGGAGCCAAACCTAGGGTACCCCCAAATCCTGTTTTCTCGTCGGATTTAGGCCACTTATTTTTCGTCACAGCCCTGACACTATGAATATTTTTTTTTAACTAAAAATAAAAATATATAAATGGTAGCCCACCCGACCCATGCCTTTATATTACTTTGTAAACACTTACTATTGCTTTTGTCGACCAGTTAACCCGCTTCGAGTCAGTGCATGGGTCCCTTTGCGGGCCGGGAGGTGGTAAAACGGGAGGTGGTCTAACTCGGCTCCTGGGCCAGGCACTGATTGAACTGTGCTTCATTATCGCTTGGGGGAGGGGGCAAACGGGCCACTTTAGGCCTCAGAGCCCTGATCGGCGGCCGGCTAGTACTCTTGCCGGCGCTCACATACGTGCTGGTTGCCCCGGCAACGGGCTATTGACCAATGAGAAGCGAGGAAAGTGCAACGTCACTGCGATTTTTCATATACCTGTGCCCCCCGTAGCGCGCTTCTCATTGGTCAATAGCCCGTTGCCGGGGCAACGTGCACGTATGTGTGCGCGGGCTAGCGCGCTAGCCGGCCGCCGAACAGCGCTCTGGGAAGGGGGCATGGCCCTAAATGCCCCCTCCCTGGATCCGCCAGTGTAAGAGACCATTGGAGCTGCAGTTGAGTACCTCAGACGTCAGGGTACGTCCTCAGATTTATAGGACTCGCATGGAGACCTCTTATGCTATAGTGGACTGAAAGGACCCAAAGGAGCCTGTCTAGGGCTCCCGGAGATAGATGTGGGCCCTCAGGAGCCCGCCAGAGCCCCCAATGAGGGATAAGTGAGGGATACCAAGTGCCTGCAATTGCATATTGCATAAGCCATAACGCCATTACAAATCAATAGAATATGTACCAGTGGCAGATCCAAGGGGGGCCACATGGGTCATGACCCCCCTTGGTGCCCGGGGGCACCACAGGCCTGTCAGGGGCACCACCGGCCTAGCAGGGGCACCACCAGCCCGCCAGGGGCACCACAGGCCTAACAAGGGCACCACGGGCCTGTGAGGGGCCCCACAGGCTAGGCTTGTCAGGGGCACCCCAGGTCTGTCAGGGACACCAGAGACCTGCCAGGGGCGCCGCCGGCCTCGCAGGGGCACCATGGGCCTGTCAGGGGCACCAGAGGCCTAGCAGGTGTACCACAGGCCTTACAGGGGCACCTTGGGCCTGTCAGGGGCACCACAGTCCTGTCAGGGCCCAGGGGCACCAGCGGTCTAGCAGGGGCACCACAGGCCTGCCAGGGGCACCACCGGTCTAGCAGGGGCACCACCGGCCTCGCAGGGGCACCATGGGCCTGTCAGGGGCCCCACCGACCTCGCAGGGGCACCACCGGCCTCGCAGGCATCACGGCATCACGCAGGGGCACCTTGGGCCTGTCGGGGGCATCACGGGCCTGTTGGGGGCACTTTAGGCTTGTCAGGGGCACCACAGTCCTGTCAGGTCCCAGGGGCATCAGCAGCCTAGCAGGGGCACCCTAGGCCCGCCAGAGGCACCACAGGCCTGCCAGGGTCCAGGGGCACCACAGACCTACCAAGGGCACCACGGGTCTGTCAGGGGCACCTCAGGCTCCCGTGCCCCCCCCCCCCCCCCCGGATCCGCCAGTGATGCCACACCACGCGAAACACCGCCAACTCCCAGCTACCGCGCCATAAACACGTGCCAACAAGTCTTTTTTGAAGGTCGACTCCACTCGCGCAACTTTTGACTGACCCTCACTGCTACCATATTGCTTCCATATTATGCTGTGGAAAGCTTTACTTCACCAAGTGGCTAAAAACCTCCATCAAGGTATATTTTCTTAGCAATTTTTCTTACGTTTTGGGGGGGGGCCAAACAGGCCACTTTAGGCCTTTGGGGGGGGCCATGGCCCCCGTGGCCCCCCCCTGGATCCGCCAGTGATTGGCTAGGCCTACTGTGTAAATCACACCCAGGTGTGATTTACGCATTTGCCGGGCCTACTGTGTAAATCACACCCAGGTGCTGCGTGGTCTGACACCCGGGTGTGATTTACACACTAGGAGCACATTGTGTATATCACACCCCGGTGTGATTTACGCATTGCCGGCCCACTGTGTAAATCACACTCCGCGTGGTGTGATATACACAGGAGTAGTGTATTGTGTAAATCACACCCGGGTGAGGTTTACACTACAGTGCGATGCATTATGTAAATCTCACCGTGGTGTGATATACACGCGTCCTTTTGAAAATATTTTGGGTGGATATTGATCAGAAAGCATATTTACGTCTGGACAACGAGTTGCGTTGGAGAGGCCGGAAATAGTGGCGATTTCAGGACCGCAAGAATGGACCGTCATTGGAATGATTCTTTTTTAAACCTTGCACTGTTTTCGGCCAAAATTTAATAGTTACTACAAAATATTTTGTAATTACGTTTCCACCAAGAATGAATGCCATCAGGGCTAAATTTTTTAATACTATTGCATTTTGTCAAGAAGCATATAGTGCTGTTATATTGCAGTTTTAGCGCGTTTGTTACAAAATATGAAGCGAATAAGCGTCAGTGTAATTCATCAAAACAAGCTGAGCTATGCTAATTGCTCTTGTCCATCCACTAAAATTTATTAATGCTTTTTGTATCCCAAAAGGAGAGGAAACTATTTCATTTGTGCCTTCATGTCAGAATTGAAGGTGGATCATTAAATTTTCAACGCAGTTTACAAACAAGCATTTGGTCTTTCTCGTTTATAAGCAGTGGCTAAGAAAAGGTTGATCAATCCTGAAGTTCAGTCATCGTACCTCAACTTGGCAGCAAGATCCCCCAAGGACAGAGGATATATTGTATACATGTCCTGTAAATCAAAACAAACAAGCATTTGGTCTTTCTCGTATATAAGCAGTGCAGCTAAGAAAAGGTTGATCAATCCTGAAGTACAGTCATCATACCTCAACTTGGCAGCAAGATCCCCCAAGGATAGAGGATATATTGTAAACCTGTCCTGTTAATCAAAACATTTTTGTGCCTTCAAAGGCTTAAGTTATCTGTGGTGTGTTCGGACACTTCGGAGTTAGGCTATATGGCCGTTTTTGTTGTATGTTTACCTATGTGGAGATTGAATATAACTGTGACCCTGTGCTTGTTTGTATACTTATGGTCAATCAGGGAACAGCACATTCACATAACATACTCACCTAGCACCTAACTCATAGCTGCATACCCTGCAGGATCTGTACTTGTTCATGTCTCGAGCATTAACAAAGCACTAAAGTAGCTTAGTAATCATTTCCCACATTTTCTGAGCATCTAACATGACATACAGCAGTGCAGAGCAGCTTCAGAGAAGAAACACTTTAAATGCACAGACTCACACCAGCCACCCAATGAGCCAGTTCCTCAGTACTAGGTATGCTCATTGCTCAGGTCACATTTTTATGGACATTTGGCAAATTAAAAAATTAACAATCTGATCTAAGCTAACCCGACTAAACATACACAACTACTGACTATAGGAACTGAGCACCTATCTACTTGTGCCTACATCTTATACCATGTCAAAGTAGAGTTCCTTGGTGGAAGATTACCCTCAGTACTTTTTATCCCAATTCCCAGCCCTGTGAAGAAAACTAATACTAGTTCCTCAGTTGACTGTTTCCCTGGACACAGCTTGGCAATGTGAGCTAACTTTTGGCAAGTTGAAGGTTAGCAGGTAAGATTGAGTTAGGGTGAGTAGGTACCTACCTATAACTGGGTGCTACTGCCATGCAGGTCTTGGGTAGGCTGCAAATATGTGTGATGATTGAGGTTAGGTCAGCTGTCAGGTTCAGGTAGGTATGCTCATTGCTCAGGTTACATTTTTATGGACATTTGGCAAATTAAAAATTAACAATCTGATCTAAGCTAACCCGACTAAACATACACAACTACTGACTATAGGAACTGAGCACCTACCTACTTGTGCCTACATCTCATACCATGTCATAGTAGAGTTCCTTGGTGGAAGATTACCCTCAGTATTTTTTATCCCAGCCCTGTGAAGAAAACTAATACTTCTAAGCTCTGAGTCACTGCTGGCCATCCACAGGAAGAAATGCTGAGACTGAGAGCTTTGCCATTGTATATTGGACCAATAATGACTATCACGAATGACTATGAACACATAATATGATCACATCGTTGCATGGATTGTCACATTGACAATTTTACTACAATCTTTTTTCAAGAAATACAGTGATGATGATTAACATCAAAATCAACATAAAGTGGATTTAGTGATCCAAGCTTTCTCCTCCAGTAGCAATGGAATGATCGCATGTTGATGTTTCATTTGCCAGACACTGAGTACCTGATGCACATTGCAATCTGCATAGCATCTAAGCATAGTAAAACTGCCCAAGTCCATTCATTCTAGATTTTAACTTGATAGTTAGCACTAATTTATCTTGCTGTTGTAAGTTATCATTCAATATTCATACCAATACATCATTATGCGCTCATCAGTCAACATTTTCTGGCATGATCCTGCTCAGCGTGCTCTTCAGTATTGCTCCAAGGTCTGCAATATTATAGCTTGTTTTTGGACAATCAGCTCTTTTAATTTTACTTTTTCTTGCTGATATATGAGCCCTATCAACTTGCGTTTATCAAACAAAATTTCATAACTTGTTCAACTTGATATTGATATTGCTCAGTAGTCAGGACCTCTGTCAGCCTCCTGGATACTTCAGATTGTTTTCAGTCAACATGCTTCTTAATTATGATATAAGTCAATCTTAAGGGATTCAAAACATCCAACAAAACGACGTACAAGAGCAAGAAAACCACCAGATAAACTAAAAAAAATGGCCTTGGAACAGAGCCAAGTGGTGCTCCATTTGTTTGTTTACAATGATTGTAGTGCTGATGTACTTTTAGGACTCTGAACGTCGGCTTATAAAAAAATGAAACGTTTTTACAAAAGTTGTAGGGCAAGTAATATTTATCTGAAAGAACTAAAATATTCAAAAGGCAAACACTATGAAATACATGAATCGGAACGAAAAAGTAACCCAAAAATCCAGCCTAATCACCGGCTCCTAAAACTGCAACACAATCAGCACTTTTCCCCGCAACTCGTTGTCCAGACGTAAATATGCGATCAGAAAAGAGTGTTCTCTCACTCTATGGTAAATTTATAGCCATAAGTCTTCGTTATCAAGGCATTATGACGGTGCAAAGACGACCATGCCTTTTACGCGTAAAACTTGCAATTTGTAAGCGTTTAATTATAAAGATTTGCAAGTGAATGGTCAAAAATATATGTATTCTGAAAAGGTCAGATCCTCTTTTAGTCCGTGAAATGCATCCCGTGTCATTCGAGTGCATCGTTTTCAAATGCCAACGTTTTTCCTGAAATGTGTAAAAAATGCCCGTTTTCTCGAGATTAGAGACCATTTCTTTGCACGTGGTACATACCTAAGAACAAAACTTATTGCATACGATAGACCCATCTCTTCTGTATCCATCAGTGAAAACCGCATGTCGCTGCGACTTACGGTTGCCGAGATATAATCCCGGGAAAGGAGCGCTGCAGGCCCGATTTTCGCCCGTTGGCGGTTTTCGCCGGCCACGTGTTAAGCCTATGGGAGCACCCTTTTGCACGTGCCGACGGCGCACCCCTGGGCCGATCACCCCTAAATTTTAATACAAAGGCCGCCCACGCCCACAGATTCGGCATGCCAAATTTCACGTCGCTACGCGGCGCCTTTCAGGCGCAATAAGACACATAAGACATGACACACGCACGCACGCACGCACGGACAACTTATAATTCATAATAGGTACACGAGGTGGCATACTTTGCTAAGACCCTGTTTGAGGCGATGGACGGTCCAGGTACCAAAGACGATGTACTCATCAGGATCTCATCAGGACGATGTACCCATCATACTCGATTAAAGTAATGTACCAAATTTGAGCGCAATCGGCCCAGCCGTTCTTGAGATATAAAAGCGGCCCGCTGCACGTGCACACGCGCTAACTGAGACTCTAGATGACTTGTGCCAGCCACCCTTCTAAATTGTTCCTAACGGTGTACAAAATTTGAGCGAAATCGGCCCAGCCGTTCTTGAGATGTATAAGTGGACCCCTCACGTGCGCACGTGCAATCGATCCACCCTACCTGTCACACATGACCATGCATCGCCAGATGAGTGCCCCCTCCACCCACAGTCCAAGTTTCAGCGCAATCGGCCCAGTAGTAGCTGAGTTATTCCTAGTACAATAATGTGCTGTTTATTGGTAGGCGCTTATTTTCAGTGTTTGGAATTCCCCTTTACGGGTGGTGCATTGCAGCCCATGCTTTGATAGCTATTGTGAAAAGTTGTATGACTTGCCGGCCATAAGCTATCGATCGGATTTTGTCGAAAAATACCGGTAACGTTAACAAAACACGGTCACATGCTTGAGTCATTTTCACAAAAGTTTATTAACTTTTCGTTAATATTTTGGGTGGATATTGGTCAGAAAAGAATGCTCTTTCCGAATATGTAGGTATCATAGCGATTGATCAGCGTTTTCAATACGTTTTGATGTTGTAAAGGACGTCGCGCTCCGCGCGAATCAAATTTTCAAATTAATTTTTCATTATTAAGGAAATGGCGCGGATCATCAGTTTTTGTTTGCTATTCTCTGATTACACATACATTTGTCTGCAAAATGATACAACACCGATTTCATTCCGTCAAGCCGTTTTCCAGCGGCATCGAATTTCCCGTCACAGTGCACGAAATCGGTCATTTTTTCACAACTGGGGGTGCTGCCTTGCACGTGACGCGTGCTATACTATGAAACCATATCAATACGGTAGTTCCATCTCTCCTCTATCCATTGGTGGCAACCGCTTTTCGCTGCGTCCACCCATTGCCGAGATATGGGTGGACGTCGATCGGTGACAGCGGTCAGGGTCGGACGTGCGTGCGGTGCTCCGATCCGCTCGGCCGTGCGCTTCGGAGTCGCGTGCGACCACCGCGTCCTTTGGCCCACGGAGCCGGTGACTTTTTGATTTCCTGTTTGCGTTGAGCAGCCATGGTGGCTGCTTAAGCTCCGAGGCGCGGAGCCTGCAACAGTGCAGACAACAGAAAGAAAGTGAACTTTTGCATACCCTCGTCGCGTGTGTGCCATGTCTCACGCGGCTAGCAGCAGCGAAGGCGCTGAGGACAACGAGCGCGCCGTAGCAGTGAGTGACCAACTGCATGTGGGTGGACACGGTGAACGCCAGTCGGTGAGCGAGCTGGTGAAGACTTATGGTGACTCACAAAGTGATAGCCAGAAACGTGATCGCTCGGAGTCGGGCGACCCCATGCCCGCTGGAAAGCGCAGCGCCAGAGACCGTAACGGGGAACCAGCTCGCAGCCCGTCCACCTTCGGCGGCCGCAGCTTCAAGGACCACCTGGATGCAGCCATTGAGGGTCTCGAGAGCCGTGTCACACTGTCGCTTTCACGCGACCTTCACGAGTTTCGAGAGACGCTCATGACGGAGATCGACAAGCTCAATGAGCGAGTCAAAGACCTGGAGAAGCATGTGGAGGAAAGGGACGGCGTCATCGCTGAACTCCAGGACGAGCTCCATCATTCAAGAAAGGAGACAGCTGCCCTGCTCACCCGTGTGGAGGAAGCAGAGATTAACTCTCGCTTGCCGTGCCTCATCCTCTCAGGACCGGCCATGGCGTCCCGACGCGCTCCCCGCCTGGAGCCGCCCCTGGCCGGCCAGACAGCGCCCGGGGCGACGGCCGGTTCTGGGTCGGGTGCACCCGCGGAGCCCGCCGACCTCAGCCGGGGTCAGGCTGCCGTGACGTCACGCGACCAGCGCACAGTGTGGCCAAACACCAGTTTAGCGCGAATTAAATCCCAGCGCTGCTCGGATCCGTTGAAAATGGTTCCCTGGTTTCAAAATTGACACTTAACCTGTGTGAGACCTTTTACGATGCATTATTAATGCTTGCTGTCATATAATGGCATAGTTCCGCCTCTAAAAGTAAGGAGAACTAGCTTACGACGGGTGATGTGCTTACCAGGCCAGGGCTATAAAGTCGATGGAGTTACTCCGACTCCGACTACGGCTTTCAAAAGTAAATTTCAACTCTGACTCCGGGCAAAACTGTCGACTTATACGATCGACTCGGACTCTGACTCCGCAGCCATGGCAAGTCCACGCAGTCGATGGATTTTCGGTGACTGAGACTACGAGTCTTGGTCCGGATTCCAAAATCGATTCCGATTCCGACTCTGACTGCAAGGTCAGAACTGTTGACTCCGAACGACTTCGACTCTGATTACGAAATCCTGGAATTTAACCGCAAATAAGAGGCATAAAATTGTGGGTCCCAGCAATGATGGGCATGTTAGGAGGAGGAATCGTTTACGAAATTCCCATCATTTCTCTGGTAAATTCTTATGATTGTCCAAAGTTTGCTTGAAAAAATCAACATCTAATTATGTTTCTCTGTGAATGTTCCTGGTGAAGCACATGAATCGGTAGATGGTTGCTGAAATACACGCACCGATAGGACTGAACCTCAGCAATGGGAGTAAAAATAACGACTTACACCATAAGCACCTTCATGTCATTAACCCTCGCCTGTATTGGTGTTTTGCTAGCCGCGAACGTAGGTCGGGTCAGGTCAGGTCAGGCCAACCAGTCCTGCCGGGTATTCATAATTAATAGGTGTCAACCGCCAGTGACAGCTTCGTTGCATGTTACGAAGGCACCAAAACTTCTTCCTAAATGTTCAAATGGTTACTTAATTGGAAATCAGCTCCAAAAACTAGCCTGGAAACATGTAAAACTAAAAAAGGTGAACCAAGGTAATCAAAGGTCATTGAACTGACCTGACCTTCAAGTGATCTTGTTTGTTAGTTTGTTAATTGGGGCTTTAGGGCGCGCCGACTACTTAGGTCATTTTGCGCCCATCAACACCGACCATAATGCATGGGATCAACATCATAATGTCACATGTTTAGACGCTTGAAACCACGAAAAGACTGCAAACGCGCGGCTAATGCAAGCAAACATACGCCCAATCGCGCTTCCGGCCAAACATGGTCTCGAGAAATCGGTCACAGGTCAAAGGTCATTGGGGTCAGGGTCGTGAAATTTAATGGGTAGGTGTAAAATTGATAAACTCGAGGGTACTGAAAGTTTCGTCGCGATCGGCCGCTTTTTACATGAGCTTTTGGCGAAAAACCGAGAGGGGTCCTTTCGACCCCCACCCTCACCCCCTACATGGGCGAGGGTTGAAAATTTGTCAAGATTTATTCATTGGCGACCGTATTCTGCAATATAACAAGTCAGAAATACAGCGGTTGAGCCATCCGCGTAACGTTACGGAGCCGCCGCCGCGCCCACCCTGTAGCCGGACCTCCCCGGGCGGGCCAACCCGATACGTTCAAAGCTGAGCCAAAGGCCGGGGGGCAGGTTGGGGCAGGGTTTCTTGAATGGATCATGTCCAGAAGAGTGTGGTGAATCTTCTCATGGTAGATTTGGCGTGGAGTTTTTTGGCCATTTTCTTATATCTCTACGATTTTAAGATGGACAGTGTTTTCAGGGGATGTTTGAAAAGGTCATTTTCAAATGAGCATAACTCGTCGGTTAGTCCAAGGATACCTATAGAATTCGGGTATACTATCAAATATAGGCGCAGTAGTCATATGCCACTCCAATTATTTCCAAACCTTTCCGACAATTACGCCAAAATGTGTTGTAAACATGACGCGGGTTTTCGACGATTTCAGCACAGCCGGGACCGGCATTGCGTATGTCCACTTTAGCTAGCTTTTTGGACACCGAAAGGAAGACATTGAACCAAAGTATTGTGATATTGACATACTTTGGACAATTTCCTATCGACTGATAGTTATAAAAAGTCAAAATTCCAAAATTCGTTTTTTGATTAAATTCGCGCTAATCTGGCGTTTGGCCACACTGTGCAGCGGGCCGAAGCAGAGGGGAGGAGGGCCGGTGAGTCGGCTTCGAGCGGCGGTGATGGGCGGAGTGACGGGCGGGGTCGGGCGGTGGCGCGCGGCAGCGGTGGTAATGGTGCCTGGGAGCAGGAGGACATCAACGCACTCGTTGTTGCCACGCTCAACCAGTGCATGCCAGGACTCAACCTCGCCGAGAGTGATATAGACCGCGCCCATCGTCTCCCAGGCCCCAACCATCGAGTGATTGTGCCGTTCGTGCGATCGGGGCAGGGAAGTGTTCGCGACGCGGTGATGGCGCGGCGCCTCGAGCTGCGCGGGAAGGATCTCTACATCAACGAGTCCCTGACCAGACTCCGAGGTCTGATCTTCCGCTCGCTTCTAGCAGCAAAACGCGAGAAGAAGATCTACACGGTGTATTCGCGAGGAGGTCAGGTGTACTTTAAGGAGCAGCAGTTCGGCGTGGGAACCCGAGTCGACTCCCTTCAGCGGCTGACAGACCTGGGCTACACGGTCATCGAGCGCTGAACGAGCAGACGCTCCCAAGGTCAATCGATCGACGAACTGAGGGACTCTTGCGCGGCGGGTACCAATTCAGCCCTTGGAGGTAATGTTCAGAGCTTTTGTTTGAATGTTCGTGATTTTTAGGAGTGTAATTGCAATCGTAGTTTAAGCTGTTTCCTACTTGTCATTTAGCAGTATAATAACAGCGTTTTCCCGTCTTTCGATGTTAATTGATAGAGTAAAGAGATAGAGTCTTTGGCACACAATACGCATGTTATTGAAACGAAGCAATTAAGGGTTAGTTTCTAGTTATATTTGAGTTGCAGGCTCCGCGAAACGTTTTTGTTTCGTTTGTTTTTGTGATTATCTTTTTTAACGTATATGTCGTTTTCTGCTTGTTTTTGTCATGTATGGTTTAACTCTCTTGTACTACCGATCATATCCACAAGCACGCACACTCACGCATACATCTACACATCAACACACACCCCAACACACTCAGACAACGCACACTCATTCGTTCAATCAGAGATTTCAATGTGCTGCTCTCGATGGATTCCGTTTTTGCTTGAGCATACTGCATAATGGTTGATTTAAAATTTGTAACCGTAACCATAAATTGTAGAGGTCTTGGCGACTTGAGAAAACGTAGAGACGTTTTGAATTATATCAGAAACCAAAATCACGAGATTGTTTTCTTACAAGATACGCACAACACTGATGTGTCAACAAAGTACTTTAATAGCTTATGGCCAGGTAAATGCTACCATTCATGCCACACAAACCGTAGTAGAGGTGTAAGCATTTTGATTAAGCGAAACGTACAAAGCGAGATTATAGAAACAAAACATTCAGATTGTGGAAACTTCATTATAGTAGTTTGTAAGATTAGTACAGAAACCTATTTGCTCGTAAATATTTACGGTCCTAATAACGACGATCCAAATTTTTACCAAAAAATTATAGCTACAATGAGAACATACGATACAGATCACACGATTCTAGGAGGTGACTTTAATTTTGTAATAAACCCATCTGTCGATTCCTTCAATTACGCACGAGAGTACAACAGGAACGCAAAAGGGGTATTTCTAAGGTTTGCAAATGAAGATTCACTTGTAGACATCTGGAGAGTTAAACATCCATACCAATCAGAATTTACTTGGGCCAGAAATAATCCACTTAAATGCGGCCGATTAGATATGTTTTTTGTTAGTGAACACCTAGTAACATCAGTGCTTGAAACAAAAATTAAACCAGGATATAGGTCAGACCATTCCTTTGTAACAATGATCCTAAAATTACCTGAACTAGAGAAAGGACCTGGACTCTGGAAAATGAACGAGGCAGTTCTCCAAGAATCTGAATATAAAGATATGATAAATACGCTAATAAGAAATACTGTATTTCAGTATGCAGCTCCCATTTATAATAGAGAATTTGCAAACCATTTTTCAAACTACTCCTCGATCCAACTCACAATTAGTGATAGCCTGATGTACGAAACGCTACTAATGACCATTAGAGGCGAAACTATAAAGTATTGCAAAAGAAAAGCACGCAAAAGAAGAGAAAAAGAAGAGGACCTAAATAATAAGATTCAGTTAGCTCATCAAGCATTTAACAGAGATAAATGCGATGAAAATGCAAATCGTTTACGCAAAACTCAAGAAGATCTTGAGAAACATAGGAAACCATACATAGATGGGTTAAAGGGACCCTCCCACCTTCAAAGAAGTTAATGAATTGGCATGAAAGTGATGTCGCTCGGTTTAGAAAGAGCAAAAACGAATATCTACCAAATTTCATCGAAAAATATTCACCGGTTTTCAAGATATTAGACTTTTACTTTTGTTTACTTTTTGGGATCTCCGCTGTTCCTAGCGACTTTATTTGAAAGTGCGGCATTTGTTGCGCGCAAAGCAGCATATTCCATCGCGTCCTACAAAACGTTTTAGTCAAACATTTAACGGACGTTCGAAAGCCTGATGACGTCATCAGATTCCCGTAATGGTTAAGAGATAGGGACCACGCTGGTCCCACCCTGCAAGTAAAGGGAAGAAATTTCTTGAACACCATAAAGCTGCGGGGGTTGCGACCAGGATAAATGGTGGTTTCTGAGCCTGGCCGCAAACTTGGCTATCTCAACTCAAAACTAATGTTAAGGTGGGAGGGTCCCTTTAATAGTGCGGTCTAGAACACAATGGCACGAAGAAGGAGAAAGAAGCTCAAAATACTTTTTGTCCTTAGAAAAAAGGAACGCTGTTAAAAAGACAATACAATATATACAACATGAAAATAAAACAATAACAAAACAAAATAATATATTATCCCTTTTCACCCAAACCCTGCAAAATAAATATCAACGTAGGAAGGACAATGAGACGAATCCATCCTTTATTCAAAAGAACGTTAAAAATGCCCTATCGGATCGCGAAAAAGGGTTGCTAGAAAAAAATATAACACTTCAAGAATTAACAACATCCCTCAATAGTATGAAAAAAGGAAAAACCCCTGGCAGCAACGGATTTACAGTAGATTTCTTCCGTTCTTTCTGGGAACCACTAGGAACTTTATTACTCCGCGCATTTAATGAGTGTCATGACAAAAACTCCACAATACCAACACATCGTGAAAGCATCATTACTTTAATACCGAAAAGTGGAAAATCAAACCATGTGTTACAGGGATGGCGACCAATATCCTTGTTGAATGTTGATTATAAAATTATTTCCACGGCAATAGCAAACAGGTTTAAACAAGTAATAAGTAGCATAATAAGTCCCACGCAATCGGCTTACATAAAGGGACGATATATTGGAGAGAATACAAAATTAGTATATGATATTATAGCTTGCAATAAGTACCAAAATAAAGAGTACCAAATATTAGCTGCAGATTTTGAGGCCGCCTTTGAAACTATATCTTGGGATTACATGAGAGTTGTCTTGAAAAATATGAACTTCGGAATAAAATTTATAAATATTATTAATAACCTGTATTTAAATCAACAAAACTTTTCTCGAATATTACTCAATGGCTTTCTAGGCGAGAAAATCTACATACAAAGAGGAATTCGACAAGGAGACCCAGCATCAGGATATCTATTTAATATAGCGGTAGAAATTTTAGCCCAACAAATAATAAATTCACATAAAATATCAGGAGTTGCTATAAATACGCATACAGAAGTTCGCATCAGCCAATACGCAGACGACACTATCCTGTTCCTCGATGGATCTGAGCGCTCACTTGTAGGCGCAACTGAAGAACTAAATTATTTCTCGTCCCAATCTGGTCTGAAGCTCAACTGGAATAAAACGTCATGTCTGTTGCTCAGTCCAGTAGCTCCACCACAATTTCCAAACAATAGTATAGCACATCAAATAAAGTTTGTAGATGAAATTAAAATATTAGGGATACGATTTACTCGGGACGTTACCAACGTAACCGATCAAAATCTCGCATCGAAAATAACATCACTAGAAACCGAAATTAAACAATGGAAAAGACGCTACCTTACCCCAATAGGCAAGATTACGGTAATAAAATCATTGCTGCTTGCAAAACTTGTACATATATTAATGGCTTTACCGAACCCGTCTAAATTATTTATCAAAAAAATAGAAAGCATGTTTTATGACTTTCTATGGAATGGTAAGCCAGATCGTGTTAAAAGAATTAAATTAATCCAGGGTTACAATTCAGATGGACTCCAGATGGTCGACGTTAACACATTCATACATACCTTGAAGATAGCATGGATTAAACGACTCACAAACGAATCTGCTTTTACAGCGATTTCAAAAAACGAACATATCGATCCTTACAAACTTCTAATGTATGGCACGGCAAAGCTAACAAATGTAAAAACTCGCATATATAATGCATTCTGGCGTGATGTTATTGACGCATTAATTCAATTCAATAAAGCACTTGACATGGAACCAAACAAAATACTTACAGAGCCAATTTGGTTTTCAGATTACACGAAATTTAGAACTTCCACAGTTTCGTCGTGGGAAAAACAAGGGCTTAGCTTTATCGGTGATCTTTTTAACTCAGATACAGGGAATCTTCTGACAAGGGAAGAAATAAAAACAAAATACCGTATCTCAATGTCATTCCTATGCTATGAATCCTTAATTCGAAGTCTTCCCCACGAAGTAAGAACAGCAAACAATGTATTACTCCAAAGACCAAACATACCGTACAGGACACAAATAGTACTGAGTAAACCAAAAGTCAATAAGTTCATATACACATTATTAATAAAGGCCTTAGGGGATAAATATAAAGCATCGAGTGACAAATTAAAGCAAAAATGGATCCGCGACATTGGATGCTTCCAAGTAGGAAGTATGTGGCAAATAAAAACAGCTACAAAATCTGTGTATTTATCATATCTTCATTATCGAATAATCAACAGAATAATAAGCACGAATACTTTCTTACATAAAATAAAAATATCGAACACGGAATCCTGCACCTTTTGCAAGCGAGAACCAGAAACAATAATACATTTGTTTTGGTACTGCTCAGTAACCCAAACATTCATGCAAAACACAGCAAGTTTTCTCAACACGAAATATAACTTAACCTTTCCAAATGACGTTCAGTCATGGTTCTTTCTTCAAAATAAGGACTCATTGCAAGTACTTATAATAACAATCACCAAAGCAGTAATATTTAAAGCACGTAATAACTGTGAGAAGCCGAGTGTAGAACATTTGGTAATAGCAATTAAAAACGAAATTCAAAAAGAATACCTTGCAAGTCGCATTAATAATCAGATTGACAGGTTTGAGCAAAAATGGAAATCATTGAGGCACATTCTCCGTTAAAAGCGAATTTCTTTGTATTATGTGCTATAGCAGATTTACTCATGATAGCGAGAGCACACATACACAAGCACACAACTCCACCTACACAGTTACACGCATACCAACATAAACACACCTACATAAATACATGTATAGTCGGGTACTGTCCATCCCCACTCGGGGAACAGTTCCCGCTGAAGATTAGGCCCCCGCCCCTAAGACCCATCCGGGCCAACCCGGGACCGGCCCTCCCTGAAGGGGCCGGTCGGCCGGCCGGGCGGGCGGATCGCCGGCCGTCGCACTGTAGGCCGGCAGCCCGAAAAAGCGCTAGAAATTCCCCCAAACTGACTGTCCGCAATATGAACAAAATAGGTATCATTTAATCCCAAATTGATCGAAGAATACGATTCCGATGCCATTTTTGCCCTAAGGTCGAAATTGAGGTGGTCAGTTGTCACCAAACACAAGACTATTTAGACTCGCTAGTGGCCACCACATTTGCCGATTTTAATGCTAATCTTTAGTTGATATTTATTAGTTGACCAGTTGTCGTTTTGAACGCAATTTTCTGTCAGACTAGTTCAGGGCACTGTTGTTCACTGTCCCAACAACATTCTTACATATTGCATCGCTTTTCTGCAACATAAGCTAGCTTTTTGCAAGCAGCTGCAAGACCTAAATAAAAATCATATCTAAATTTTTAAATAGACTTTAAAAAAAACGTTATTTCGAGCAGCTAAAAATAAACATCTTATACTAGCCGCTGATTACTCATCTTTCGTTCCATATAGGTACTTTGCTGCTTTTCCCTGCTACTTTTCGAGATATGCGCCAGTAAACCACATGATGTAGGGGCAATTGTCACCTCGCCGCTCTACTGAATGCCCGGCGCTCTTTATAGCGCTGGAAGTTGTGAAAAACTAAGGCTTATAATCTGAATAAAATATATATCCCTGAGCTCAGAATTGATCAACGCACACAATGCTGTCAAAATTTTTGGGCCAAACTAAAAAAAAATCAGTCATTATTAACCCCCAAACACAAGTAAGTGATAATCAACAACAACTTGCTCTTAAGTTAGACTTTTTGAGAAATGTTATTTCGAGCCGCTAAAAATGACCGTGCCATACCAACCACTAATCATCTTTCTGTCATGCCCTACTCGCAATTTTTGCTAATGCCTGCTACTCTTCGAGGTCACGTGACATCACCATTAAAAGTAAATGGGGAGATAAGGAAACTGTTGTTTTTGCGCATGGAATGATCTCAAACTATCTCAAGCACACGGAATCGTGATTTCATGCACTCCTTGCAAGATCCGATGCTTTACTTTTGCATTTTTGACCTTCCGTGACGTCATTTATGACGTCACTACGGTCATAGGAGTTTCTTGTCAATAACTCATGATCAAATTGAGCCAGCGACTCGGGAAAGCCACCAATGGACTCGGGAAGACCTCCCGAATCGAATGATATGCGACATGACCACTTTCGACCAACTTCGTGACCTGAGGATGCTGACCTGACCTTGACCTGAGGTCAACACCTTAAGTTGACCTCACCCGAACAAAAAGTATACCATTCGACGCGCCTGAGCCAGGCAAACACGATGGTGCCAAAATCGCTGCTCTGCGACCATTTTATGCGAAATTATTTACCAAAAACCAAACCCTACCTTGGGCTTTTTGACCTCACCTCAGAGGTTACCGGTTGACATGGGACCTTGAAATCGGGTATCAATCGTTCCGTCTTGAAACGGCGCACACGCTTGTTTTTTCCGCGAGGCTCTAGCTCCATTAGGGGCGAAACGGCGAAAAGGGGTCGTACCAACCCTCCCCCCTCGGCCGGCCGAGGGGGTGGGGGGTCCGACAACAGGTCCGGCGAGGGTTAAGCAGCCCCACTTCGTTTTTAGCATGTTTGCTTGTCGCTGAGATCAACAACTCAATCACAAATAATTTCTAGCACTTTTCCGGGCCCCCGGCCCAGTGTGCGTCGGGTGGACGGTTCGCCCGCCCGGTCGGTGGTTAGGGGGCGCCGCCCGACAAGTTGCCGGGCGGTGCGGGCGGGGGCTGGCGGCCCGTCTGGGGCGCCAAACACACACACACACCTACATACACAAACACATACCCACACACACACACATACACACAAACACACACACGCAAAACTATACTGACTTATTTAATCCTCTTGACGTATTTTATTTACACTTATTACCTAAGTTATTTGTACTTCTGTTTTGTTTGTTTCATTTGTGAAAAGTTGTGTTGTTAAAGCAGCGATTGATGCAATTGTACTGTTGTGTTTGTAAAGGAAAATATACAAATATACTAAAAAAAAAATGACTGCTGACGTCATCAAAAAACCGCTAATGGTTAAGAGATAGGGACTAAGCTGGTCCCACCCTGCAAGTAAAGGGAAGAAATTTCTTGAACACCATAAAGCTGCGGGGGCTGCGACCAGGATAAATGGTGGTTTCTGAGCCTGGCCGCAAACTTGGCTATCTCAACTCAAAACTAATGTTAAGGTGGGATGGTCCCTTTAAATCGGGCTAACGCCAATCGTCGCTCAACTAGGGCTTAACTACGGCTGTCCGGAGCTCGCAGAGCGGGCATACCTCCGGCAGAGCATGGGCTTTAGTCGGCGTTTTTGTGTCATACGCCGACTTTAGCCCAAGCCCTAGCCGACTTTAGCCCGACTAAAAATCTCGGGCAAACCGCACTTGAGCCTGCTTGGGCCCGGAGCAAAATTGCTGGCTGGGTAGTGAATTCCCGTAATGTAGAGATCATATCCTCAATGATCTCCATTACCATTTTATATTCCTAAACAATATGACAGACCAATTATGCTTGCCTACGTTCAGGCATTACCTCTGATGGTCATACGCCCAGTACAACATGTGTTGTCTGTCAAACAACAATCGACGACGGGATCCCTTCTCATCATCTCTTAAGCCATCGGTTGTCAATTCACCCACCCCGTTTCCCTAAAAATAGACGGTCAGATTCGGCCTGGGTCCTTACGACCCCTCTAAATTCGCCAGAGACGGGATCGGATCGCCGTTATTGCACCCGTCTTAGTGTCTTAAATACTATGACAGCTTCGACCACGGACGTCGGACGGGGTGATCGTTCCACGAATGTACGCACCATCCAGGCCTAGGATGCATCGAGGTTTAAAAGGATGCAGTCTGTAGATCAATCAACAAACAATGGTGGTATGCAACCACTTAAAAATATCTCCCTGGCTCCCGCAACGTTCCAACGCCCCTCCGTTATGCATTCGCCCTGTGTGTCCGCCGAGCCGGCTTGCCTCCAATGACGTCATCGGCCGGCCGGCGGCGTTCAAGGTCAAACGGCTGGTGTCCTTACCTGGAGTTCTATAGCCTTGGGCAAAACGTGTTCTATGGTCAGAGTCTTTGAACGCTTACAGATAGAGAAATGAGAGAAATGCCCCCGTTTCATGGGAAATATTGAAGCGCTAGCAGCTCTCACAAAATAATGATTTATTATGAACACACAAAATTTAGGTCTTTCTAATAAGACGGCCTATGACGTAGCGGAAAACTTGCAAATTTACATAAGTTTTTGGTGCATAAGTTTTTGTTTTTATGAGATCCACGAAATGTCCAAGAAAATTTTTAATTGAACTTCATTTAACATTTCATTGTTCTTCACTGGAGACTCATCCTTCTATGCTTTCCTCAAATAAAAATTACTCAAATGGCATATTAAATCACTGACGTCAAATATTTTGCTTTGTGTGTGTCACAAAACGTTTCGTTTAAAACTGTCTCATGTGCGCCAATTGCTGCCTCAACGCGTGTTGTAAATAGTTTGAGTTCGTTGTGGTCCTTGGTTGTGGTGGGCTAATTTTCACCGTCGTCCGTTAATATCATCATAAGGTGCCTACCCATCAATCAACTTGAACTGCATAGACTGTGAAAATCACGTTTTGCACCGTGGACTTTAAACTCAACAAAAATCATGCCTATCGTCACAGACCATATAACCCAGAAAATTGCTCATACAATCATTTGCTTTTATTTCCTACCTAACTTAACAGGCACACTTTGTCATTTGTGCAGAAATACGTAAATTGGTGGTGCCAATTGGAACTTGAACGTTGGGACAGAGAATTCCGATTTTGTCCAATGTCTATTGTCCAATTCAGAATTTGGTTGGACAGAGGCAGCAGGTCTTGAATGACATTGGACAATCACTTCAGTTGGGCAAACTAGGCGGCGGGAATCAAAATATGGAGGCATCAAAATATTGATTCTAGTGGGCGGAGCTTTGACCATATATGGGCATACGTGCAGACCATCACAGAAACGTCAATTATTCAGCAACCGGCTACAATTTCAAAATAGTTTCTTCACAAAATGAAGAGCAACGTTGAAGCTACCCGCCAGTCACGAAACAATAGCTCTAACCTCTTTGGTTAGTTTAGGAAAGCGTCTTGAAAATAATCAAGATATTGATTCATCACGGCGGCTAATCCCGGCGAGAATCAATATTTTGATTCCGCAAACAGCTGGCTAATCATTATTTTGATTCTGAAATCAGCTGGTTTATCAATATATTGATTCTGCGAACATACTTTCTGCAGACGTACTTCACCCTTCAAATTGATTTACGAGATGTTTCTTGTGTGCAAATAATGCAAATTCAATAAATTCATGAAGATATTATCAGCACAGGATCGTGTAATTTTTTTCTTGACCTTATTCCCACGGTAGACCAGGGATTTTCAGCACTCACCCTGGCTCCCTGCTCAAAGCTGCAAGCCTTCGAGGGAATGCGTTAAGGGAGCCGTGCTGACCTTTGTATAGGGGTTGTACCGAGTCGGAGCCGGAACCGAAGCCCGACCATTTTACTCGGAGCCGGAGCAGGAGCTGGAGCCGATTTTTTCCTCCGGAGCCGAAGCCGTCTGACATTTTCACGGCTCCACATCCCTGCTTTGTAGCATTGATTTTGAGTAAAAAAAAAAGTTAACTTATCGTCTTTCACGTGTTCATGAATGTGTTTCTACGCATCTGTATCCCGTCCCATTTCTGTGGAGTACAGTAGGAGATATTTCGCCGAACAATATCCTCAAGCCCGTTGCACAAATTGCACAATTTGAATGAAAATATGATACACGGATGTATTTGCATTCGCAAATAATACGATGATATTCATAACACATTTCACAACGATCCCTGCAATTGCCACACATTTACCATCACAAAGCCTTGTCGTTGACGCTCACACCCCATGCAAAGCAATACTCACTTTTAGGGCACGTCTCTAATTCAATATAGCTACGTATTTGCAAAACATGCAGTTAATAATATTTGAAACTGAGACCTAACCAATAAGACATACCGTGGACAGGTAAGAAAAAAACAAATAAACGTCTGGAGAATGACCTCAACGTCTCGATGTTGCCTAATTACAAAGAGCAATTTTCGGTTTCGAATCAAATACATGAAATAAATATAAACAAAATTTGTAGAGATACACTCAATATAGGGTTTATGATTAGCACGGCTACCTAAAACATCAATCCTGTCAGGTTGAGCCACTTATGTCCACACCCAAAGCAGGTCGCTTTGGAACACCCCAGTCCCCAAGATCCCATATTACCACCGAAAACGGTCACCAATTGGTCTACTGATCAGCATCTTCAGAACATTCTCGACCGAAACGCTATCAGTCCTGTCTGTGTTTTGGTTCGCTTCATCTGGGCTATGCGCACGTTTTTCTACTCCGGTTCTAGGGACGAGATAGCAGTCATCACGCGCTGCACCAGCTCGTTCTTTGACAGGTTGGTGACACTGTCGTCATCCGGCAGGATAAACACGTGGCGCATTTCACCCTCGGCCCCGCCAGCCACATACACACTTCCTTAAGTCATATTGTTTCTCGCCACGAGATCAAAGTTCAAAAGGTCGTGATGTAGGTAGTCTCCGCCCAGCCCGAGTCAGGTACTCCGCCGGTTGGTCGGGTGCGGCCAGGTCCGCGCAACGCCACCCTACTTCGGTCGACGCTCTGGTTGACAGGGATGGCGTTGTCATACAGTTGCCTGTCGACTGAACAGCGATTCAAGACATTCCTTGGCCCTCTGAAGCCGATCCCCGCAACGACCAGTGTTTGATCCTTGGTTGACCTGCAGCAAACAACAGAACACAATAATTAGGACTTTTGTGGACAATAAATTAGGAAACTATATGTGTTATTATTCCCCTTGTTCAGCAACTATTAATTTTAGAATGTATTCAATAAAAAATTAAATACTTAATGTCACTTAAATTTCCACTGAACGCCACCAGGTGCGCCAACAACTGTCATCTCATGCAGTTATATAAATTCTGCCAAAAAAGTAGATCTGAGCCCTGAGGCCAGTTGTACCAACAGAAAAATAGGTGGCTGCTGGATTTTTTTTTTGTCTTAAAGTTACTTCACATACAGAGCATGAACGGTACAGCCCTATCCGTTTACGTGCCCATCATGTTAACGCTCCATATGTGAAGCAGTCTTTAGGCAAAAAAATTCTAGCAGGCAGCTATTTGTGATGATAAAACTGGCCTCTAAAATTAACTTTGGCATGGACAATCCTGAAAATTAACTATCCAGCATTCCCTGGACAGCCGTACATTAGACACAATTTTCTTGAAGATCACGCATAATGTAAATATGGCTTACACCATTCAGCAACTTGCTTTTGTTACACTTAAAGTAAGCATCATTAAATATGTAGCAAAAATGGGCAAAGCAATTACAAGCCAAGCATACATACCTACTATTTAGATAAGGCAAACACGAACATGCACTACGACCTTTCAATCTTAACTCGGAACAAGTCAATAACCTAGTTGCCATTAAAAATTTAAATGCTACAAATTAAAGTTGTAGCAACAATTGGATGAGTGAGACACAAGCAGAGGCTAAAACATCCAAATTATGTAAAATACTGGACATGCACTGCCCCCATTTCATGAGTCCACCCAACAATTCTATCATGTGAGACAAAACATTAGGCTTCTTGTAACTAATTTATACCGTAACTTTTAAAGGACATCATATTTCACTGAAATACTACACCTAAGACATCATTTTCAAAAAAATATAGCTTAAAAAGACAATAGAAGAGTGCGAAGGCGTCCCGCGCCGCTGACGTCGCTACCGCGCCATGTTCCTAAAACCATCTCTTAAAACGAGTTTTCGGTAAGAAACGTTAAGATCACATGCCTGAAATTGAAAAACACACTTCAAAGTATCTTAAAATATGATCCATTGTTACTTACACTTCAGAAAAGGTCGCTTAAACAAAATAAAACCGGGAGCACTACGTTGCATCCACACACCCACGACGCCGGCGCGAAATGGCGGGAACCGGAAATCGTGGCTAGATGCAAAGTAAAAGAATATTTCTTATAAATGAATTATACAACTAAATAACTCATTTTTTATTTTCTTTTAGACAAAATTATGAAAAAATTACAAAGGCTCGTCGTTAATGATAAACAGAGCAAGTTTTAACAGCACGTTTTTGTTGAATTATGGCGGCGAAATCTTTGTGCCATTCGTAAAGGTACGCGCGACAAACGGCTGATAGCCATGCAGCGAAAAATTGAAGCGGGGAAGTTTTTTGTTTTGACTTGTCAAAAAATCTCGCCGTCATGGGGGTTATTTCCGCCGTAACGGGTCGTCTGAAGGTGGGAATGTCCCAAATTGAATCAAAATATTGATTCTATGCCCATATATGGTCAAAGCTCCGCCCACTAGAATCAATATTTTGATGCCTCCATATTTTGATTCCCGCCGCCTAGTTTGCCCAACTGACTTGCCTCATCTCGGCATGTTATAAAATAATCGTGTATTCTGGCATTCATTGTGAATAGAAAGCCCAGCTCCCGATATGATGAACTCTTGAGCCGGTAAAGGTGTATCAAAAGCAAATTAAAAACAGGGTTTGTAAATAAATGCATAATTTTCAGACATCTTAGATCAATGGCTGGCTTAGACACTTGTCTAAGCTGACAGGCAGTCAATGAAAATGCTTGATATTGGACAGACTTGTGTTCTATCAATTTCAAATCTAAGGAGGATGCATTTTTCCTAAGATGTTTCTATTTTGTGAATTTCTCCAGTTTTCAAAGGGTTCAAAAGGCAGGTATAGTAGTAAGCTGTGTGGAACAGATGTAGATAGACATTTATATTTATGTTCTAAAATTGAGCTTAAATCTGCATTGACTACTAAGTTCATCCTTTCATGAATGCCAATACAATTTGTCAGGTTTTTCTCCTGTTGCTTTATCTTATACAAATCTTAAAGAAGAGTTCATTTAGTACAGAAGCTTCTGGTTTGCACTTAACCATAAATCAAAATAGGTAGATAGGTAGGTACTTACTTAGCTATTGTTTTCTAGACACATGGTATGAAATTTTCCAGGAGTGCCTAAAGCATTTTAGATGAAAGATTATTGAGAACTAGATGGCATGTGGTTGGTGATGTGACTGCAATTAAAAGCCATTGATTAGTGTGGAGTGCAGCTATTGCTGGCTTTTCAATTTTAGTCACAACATGTGTGAGGCTTCATGGATGATTCTGTCAAATAATCAAGTTGTTTTCCCTTTTACAGATCATATTAAAGAAGATTCTACACCTCTGAAGAAATGTCATCTAGTTCCTCCAAAAAAGGAGTAGAATATTATGCAGAGAAAGCAGCCAGAAAATATCTTGGCTCTGGCGAGTCAGCTGTGGTATCTACATTAATTTCCTATGTGAATGCTGGGTATACCAAGGACAAAACAATCAGTAAGTAAAACAGAGATTTTTTTGTTGGCACAACATAAGGTATTTGCTCTGTGAGGAGTTGTGCCTTCCAGGTGGTTTAGAAGTTCATCCATTTTTAAAGGTGGTAGCTTCCTTTTATAATGCTAGTTTTTTTGGCTACCTGGGTGAGATGCCACCAGCTGTCATAGCTTGCTACCAGGTGATGTGCTCCATTTTTATCGAATCGCATGCATCTATTTTCCATGTTCCCTAACCAACCAATGCTGACTTCTTTCCCAGGCAAGCTCTCTTCTTTGGTTGACCCAGCAAAGGCGAATAAACTAACAACACGTCTCTATGAGACCTTAGAAGAGAAGAGGTTGGGGCCACAATACTCATCAAAGCGGTCTTCAGCCGCCGCGGAGACGACTCCTGCCGCCAAGAGGCCCGCCGCCCCAGCTGCCGACCCACCCCAGAATGGCGCAGCGAAGAAAATGCGCTGGGACCAGCCGGCGGCCGCCCCCGCCCCCGCCCCCGCGGTGCCTCCGGCGGCGGGGGCGGGGGAGGCCGGCGGCAAGGCGCCGCTCACGCCTCAGCAGGTAGGTCGGTTGGATAGCGAGGCCACTATCGACTTGGTTGGCTCTTGAAGTACAAAGTGCAAAAATTTACATGCGTCATTGCGATAATACCACATGGGGATTGAAGAGAAAAACTTTGACGGTTACCGTAAAATATACATTTAACGATTTTCCCTTGATGTACCCTTGACGTTCCCTTTCCCACGTTCTTACCATTCTTCGTCTCCTTTCATCTACAGATAAAGGAGATGATGGCAAATGCCCAGAAAATGATAGAAATGCGTAAGAAGACACTGGGCGCGCTGCAGTCTCAGGGCGCGGCCCAGTCGCCGCTGATATCGCAGCCGCCGCCGCTCATGGCCGGGCCGCCGCCGCCGCCTCTGATGGGAACGCCGAACCCTCTGATGGGCGCAGCGCTGCCGCAGCCGGCGCTCGGAGCCGGCGGGGGCACCATCGACTCGCCGTTCGCTGACAAGGCCAAGAAGATCGCCGACCTGCAGGTGAGGATAGTTGATGGATGTAGTGGTGGTAAATGGGTGAGACGTGGAGTCGACCAGTGAAGGAAAGGCTGATGTACTTGTGAGAGGGGGCAGGCTAGGCTATAGGATTTCGGTCTGTGGTTGTGTCGGTCTTGTTCATACGTTTATATTCTCTTTTATATCGATCTCTGTTGGTTGATTAATTGGACTTAAGTTGAAAACAATTATCAACTAGCAATCAGTACCGTTTTATTCAGAAGCATATTATGCTTACTTTGCAGGTTTTTTTTTACTTCTATTGAAGCGCTGCCTTTGTTTTCACGAGGCTTAGTAGTAAGCATCGTTCTTCTCTGTCTCTCTGCCTTCCTTCCACTCATTCAACGCACCTTCACCTCCCACACAGGCTGAGATCGCGGCCAAGCTGTCGAACCTGCCGGCGCGCTCCACGGACCCTGCCGACAAGCCGCGGCCGCTGATCCTGGACGACAGTGGCCGCACGGTGGACGCCTCGGGAAACGAGGTGCAGATCGCCGCTCGGCTGCCCACGCTGAAGGTGAGTGAACTTGGGACTGCGGTGAATTGGGTGATGTTGAGAGTGTGAATGGCTGCATTATTTCTGGGATTTGAGTAGGGTTTAGGCTCGAGAAATGTTCGTTCATGAAATATGTGAAGTGTATTTGCATGAAGAGTGCACTTTGAGTAGATGTAAGCTAGTGGACGGCGGTGTATTGTACGTTGGTTGGTTCATTTATGTCTTATGGGCGTCATATTTACATCACGAATCGGTAGGGCTTTCAGGCTACTTGTAGGTATCAATTTGTTCTGTGCGTACTGCCTCTGTGCTATTTTTGTTCATAGTCATCCTGTCAAGGAACGTAGATAAGAAACGTCTGGGAGTGTTTGAGAAGGTCGCCCCATGATGATACGACGTTACCACCCATCTCTGACTGCATATTCCACGCGCGTGCCCAGGCGAACATCCGTGCCAAGCGCCGCGCCGAGTTTCGGCAGCAGCTGCAGGAGCGGCCCACAGAGGATGTCAGCGAGGCGGCCTTCTTCGACCCGCGCGTCTCGCTGCGCCCCTCCACCCGCGGCCGGAGGGCGTTCAACTTCCACGAGCCGGGCAAGTTCCAGCAGGTGGCGGCCAGGATGCGCACCAAGGCGCAGCTGGAGAAACTGCAGGTAAGTGGGGATAGGATGGGTGGATGGGGATGGTTGAAACGAAGCTCGTTTGACTGCGTTCACGGCTCGTTAAATGTAGTAGAGATTATGAACCAATTAGACGTTAGATTGGGAATGCTGCTGGGAACGCATCGTGGCTGATTTTAAGGCATTCAGTGGATTTTGATTGTAATAATCAAACAGCTTGGTGGAGATGATAATGAGACTAATGTTATTCGTCTCATTTTGACTGAAATATCGACCCACGCGTCAAATCTTGCGTTTTGTGTCGACAGAGCGAGATCTCCCAGATCGCGCGCAAGACGGGCATCTCGTCCGCGATGCGTCTGGCGATGGTGGCCCCCCGTCCGGCCACGTGGCAGCCGTCGGTGGCCGGCGGGCCGCCGCAGATCGAGTGGTGGGACCAGGTGGTCACCCAGACGGACACGTACGAGGCGGCCGAACAGAAACCCGAGGAGGAGCGCTACGAGGGCATCACCAGTCTGGTGGAGCACCCCGCCCAGATGGCGCCGCCCAGTCAGTACACGGGAGAGGGGACGGGTGGGAGGTAGTGGGGTAGCCATACTGCGCGCGGTGAAATATGATTATATGCGCTATTGGTGCCTGTTCATGCTCTTGTATTCACTTAATATGCCGAAATATTGAAAAAAGTTTCTCTTCTCTTTTCAACTTTCCGTTTTAGCTTTGTCTGTTGATTTAATATTAGCTCAATCTTGCTTTCCGAGTGAACCCCGCCTCCAGATTGCCTTTCTAACGGTTTCTTATTCGAATTACGGTTGGCACACCGACCGTGACACACCAGTTGACCTGCCCACTGACCTGATCACGCCGCTCCCGACAGCCGACGGTGACAAGAACGTGTTCCTGCCGGTGCTGCTCACCAAGAAGGAGCGCAAGAAGCTGCGGCGCACCAACCGGCGCGAGGCCTGGAAGGACAAACAGGAGAAGATCCGACTCGGCCTGGAGCCGCCTCCCGAGCCCAAGGTACGGAGATGGGGCTGATCGGATTCGGATCTATGTTCTGGTTTGAGAGTTAGGATGTGTCATTCGGATGGGGTAGAATGGGTCAAGGGCTGGGGGTTTTGACTGAATAGTTCTCGCTAAGTTTGAAGATAATATTTTGTTCACTGACTAAAGTGCAGCCTGCTGTTCTCAGGTCATCGATGGCTTAACTTGAAAATGTTAGCTGGTCTGCAGTGCAGTTGTCAGTTTGACCCTTCGTTGAATATGATTGCGTTATCATCCAAGAATTACTGTAGATCACAATGCTCACAATTGTAACGTATCCAGTCACGTCCCCCTGCACATGACCCAAGTGACGCAACAAACTGATCATGCCGTTCAACCCCAGGTGCGGATGTCCAACTTGATGCGTGTGCTGGGCAACGAGGCCATCCAAGACCCGACCAAGATCGAGGCGCACGTGCGGGCTCAGATGGCCAAGCGTCAGAAGGAGCACCAAGACGCCAACGCGGCGAGGAAGCTCACTACCGAGCAGCGCAAGGAGAAGAAGATCAACAAGATCAAGGAGGACACGACCACTGAGGTGCACGTGGCCATATACAGGTGAGCCGAGCTGCGGTGCCGGGAGGGGTGGCTCATCGGTAGCAATTTGAGTTCGTTCCACAAGGCCAAGCTAGAAGACAGTCCATATTGGGCGAGGTTGAGCTGTTATCTGTTCTGTAACGTCCTGTTTTATCTCGATTAGCTTTGATTTCCAGCACACATCAACGCTTTAACAGGGTGAAATTGGAATTTTCAAACCAAATGTGACGTCAGCTGTTGTAATATCGCTAAGTTTTGTTCCGTCTCTTATTCCCGGTTAGTTTCTGTATTCAACAATCGTCGTGTTGAGGAGTGTCTGCTGCCGTTCTGACCAAGGTGTTTCTGTGTACCACAGGGTGACGGACCTGTCTAACCAGGCCAAGAAGTTCAAGGTGGAGACGAACGCCAACCAGCTGTTCATGACAGGCGCCGTGGTCCTCTTCAAGGACGTCAACGTGGTGGTGGTCGAGGGCGGGCCCAAGCAGCAGAAAAAGTACAAAAGGTGAGCAAACGCTGGCTTTCTCACTGACGGTTTGTATCAGGTGCCTCAGTGGTCTGATTCGTAACTGCTCCCATCTCACGAAACGGATGTAACTCAATTGTGTCATTTGGAGTACTTCTCGACTCAAAGACGCACGATAATATGACTTCGCATGCTGTTAGCTGTCCTCACAGTGAAAATTGTACACTTGCATGAATCTTTTTCACAGGTTGATGCTCCAAAGGATCAAGTGGGAAGAGGACATGGTGAAAGGAAAGGAGGACGAAGAGGCTGAAAACAAATGCACCCTGATCTGGGAGGCAAGTTACTTTTTGTTCATCAGCGTTGCGTTCTTGCCACTCTCATTCACGCTTGTATAACAAATTGATAAATGTTTGTGAAAATATTATGCTCGACATATTTTTTATTCCAAACTTGTCATTATCCTACCACAGGATAGTAACATCCCGTAATTTACGCTGTAAAACTTCTATTTCTTTTCGTTAAAAGTTTGAACATCGATTTGTCCGTCACAGGGTACCACGAAGCAGCGGAACTTCGGCAAAATCACTTTCAAGCTGTGCCCGAACGAGAGTTTCGCTCGCGAGTACTTCAGGAAGGCCGGAGTGGAGCACTACTGGGACCTAGCGCACAGCTCGTCTGTCCTCGAGCAGGAGACCACGTGATCAGCGCTGTGACACACGCGGCGAGATGTGACAGAGTCACGTGGTCTGACACACGGTTGATCCGGAACAGGCCACGGAAGCCCAGCCGCTGGCACCAAGGCCAGATCACGTGCTGATGGAATTGATTTTGGAGCGGTGTTGCGTGATTAGTGATTACCCACGCCGCTGATGGAAAGTCACGTGATGAGGTCCTGGGGTCAGTTCCGCGCAGCGATGTGTGTTATGTCGGCGAGTACCAGGCGGTGCCACAACCCTGCTAGCTGTGGTTTGGTGCGGTACTGCTGTGGCTGGGTGACGCGTCGAGCGCTCATCTTTCTCCCCTTTTACACGTCGCGGTGCTCTCTCACGCCATGGCGACGACAATGGTGCTGCTGTGAAGACTCGCGTCACTCTGAATCAGTGGAGTCGAGGGGAAACTGTTGTGTCTGGCCGACCGGCTGGCCGTGCGGGCTCTCGTGGTTGGGATGTGCCGCTCTCGCCACTGTGTGGTGTGGACGAGTGGATGAGGAACTGGTTGAATGGCGGCGGGGAGTTGGGAGACCGTCGTATTGTGTGGCATGACCTGCCAGTGGTGGGACGTTAGGTTCGGCGGCTTTGAAGGTCTATAGAAGCATGAGGTTTTAGGCGGCCCCTTGACCATACGGTGTACGAATCCGGTGACATGACACTACCCATCACCGATAGCGAAAAGCCCGTGTGAGGATCTCCCTTGCCCGCCGAATCGGTTCGGAGTTGTTGAGCTGGTGACTGGTGTGAGTGAAAATATAGCCGAGTATGTCTACTTATGCTTTTTTCTGGCATCGACTAGGTAACTATGCACTGACACATAGAATATGTAATGGTAATGAAGCACCTTTTTCGAGCAAGAGGGAAAGTTGATCCGTGTGTGATTCTTGCTATAACGTTACGAATGGTGGTAAGCAGGAGCGGCGCTGAATGTCACGGGGCGTTGGCGCTCACTGAGAGCCAAGATCGTTAGCGTCGGAGTAGATTCGGGAGGGAGCGTGTTGATATTGACCAAGTGTTAAAATCGATGGTAGACATTCAGATGTCCAAATCTAGCAGCAGGTACCAGGCAAACATTCGGCCGACCCGAATATGCTGCTCTCGCAACCGCTCCGCCGAATTATTCCAGCAGAAGTTTTGACGTCTTTCACCACAACCAGCAGATTCGAAAGTTCTCCGGTCGCCGCTGATCTGCAGGGAGCAATAGAGAAGAAAAAGCAAAAGCGACGTTGATGGCGCAACTGAGTCAAAACTTGACTGTTCAAATTATATCGTTCTGCAGATGCGGAGCTCAAGACTTGCTTGTTGCCTAGCAACTAGATTAAGATGAAGTGACTCGTGACAAGTTTCCTGGCAACATCACTCCATACTTTTGTTATCGAACATAATGATTAGACTTCCGATACGGTGCATGTCAGTCGCGCTGTGGCCTCTCTCGCTTGAAGTGTTGGGAAGTTTTGACTCCAACTTACATTATCCGTGTCACCTAACCCATCGGATTTGCTTTTCGTAGCATAGCCCAAATCAGATAGTCAACAATGTTTAGCTTATTAATTCTCTTCTTGGCTCTTGTTGGTCGCTCCTGCTGCCTAAATGGTCGTGGACTCACACCTCTTGATTCAGCATCATTTGACAAGGTATGAACATTGACATAATTATTCATTTACTTAGTGAAATCCTCATTCCTTAATGCCTAATTGTTAACAATCAGCTGACAATTTGATCTGTGGTATTTTGCATAGATGGGTGTTATTCCAATCAAGGATGAAATTCTCCATTTTCCTGTGGTGCCGATATGAATTTTCTGACATTGGCTCACTAACATGGATTAAACATACCTATACTGTACAATACTTGTTCATGTTTAATGTAATACAACAGTAGAACCTGCTTAATAAGTCCTCGGATAAACAATCCAGCCGCTTGTTGTGTCCACTTGAGCTGTTCACTGACCTCTGTAGAAACATAACTGACTCCATTAATAAAGCCTTAAGCAGATTCTGCTGTACTGTTACACTTAATAATTCATCCATTCATGATTCAGTTAAAGGTGCAATGAGCATCTCAGCTTAAACATCTCAAATTGGGTGCCATAGTTTTTTTTGTGCTGGATTTTACAGAAATGTGCAAAGGCGAAATTCAAATATGCTATGTAGTTTTGTGGTGGTTAAAATTATTTATAATGCAATATATAAGCATCTATCAGTAGGTTCAAGCATGACTAGTGGCTGTTCTCAATGAAGATCTGAATGAAATAGCATGGTGATAAATTAGTTACAGATAAAATATACCATGTTTACAGATAACTTCAAAATTCAAAGCAACTTTGATGAAGTTTGACACCTACTACCCATATGGCCCTGAGCATGATGAATTTGTCAAGCTAGCATCCAGCAGTGCAGACATTGATGACTTCTTAGTGGCAGAGGTAAGTATTAGTATGAAATGATAAATTGATATGTATTTAATTTGTTTGTTCATTGGTCATTCTAAATAAAAAGTAAAAAGAAATGTGTCTGATTAAGCTGTTTGTTTTTATGCAAGAGTTCATGAGTCCATGATTCTATTGGATACTTATGTGAAATTGTCTAACTGTGACCATGGCAATTGCAGGTTGGAGTAAAGGACTATGGTGATCTTGAAAACCAAGATATGCTGCAGAAATTCAAGATCTCAAAGGAGGAGCTACCAGTTGTACAACTCTATTTTCCAGTAAGTCCTCCTTTGAAACTGTCCAGACCAGTTTATTTCACAATTTGCCTTTCTTGTCACTGTGAACACAGCATATAGTTATGCTTTGCTGACACTGTACTCTGATCAGTCATGTATTCTGTGCATTTTGTTAGAAGACTACTGCTCGCTTATTGTTGATAATTACAGTTTGAACTCCTATAACACTGAGATTCCTCCCCACAGGACGGTCGGCCGGCCATTCGTTTCACAGGCAGTATCAAGGAGAGCGCGCTGCGCCGGTTCGTCCGGTCGGCGGGCGTGGCGCTGCCGCTGCCGGGCACTCTGCCGGAGCTGGACGAGCTGGCCGGCCGGCTGGTGTCTGCTGTCGGCTCCTCAGAGCCCGCCACAGCCCTCCTGGAGGAGGCAGAGACGCTGGTGGACTCGGCGCCCGGGAGGAGGAAGGATGCGGCGCGATACTACGTGCGCGTGATGAAGGAGGTGATGGAAAAGGGGCACCAGTTCGTGCAGAAGGAGGAGGACCGACTGAAGGCGCTGCTGGAAGGGAAGCTGTCCCAGAAGAAACGGGCCGAGATGGAGGCCAGGCTGAACGCCCTGCAGGCTTTCACAGCGCCCGGGCTGGGCGAGAAAGATGAGTTGTGAGAGAAGTTAGTTTGCTAATGTTTCGGAAGATGGACAAGTGGTTAACGACAATGGTGATGACTAACGAGTTCGGGCATTATTAGACAAGATGTGTGGTTTCACGCAAAGATATTTGGTCGTGTGGGCATGACGTATGGACTTGACATATTCAAGACATTCATCTCATTCTAAGACATATGGGTTTTTTTCAGCTACAGGGTGACACAAAAAAAAACGGTCATCACCAAATTTCGAATAACTTCGGAAGTTTTATTCAGATCATCACCAAACTTCGGCCACTTAAGGTCACACCTATGTAGCATACATCCACCAAGTTTCAAGTCTTCACAACGAATACTTTTAGTACAGTGTGTGTTTTACTGACGCTCCACAATGTGCTCCAGGTGAGCGCCACGGCGCTGCAGGGCGTAGGCACACCTGCATCCGGCGGGCAAAGTTGTCGATAACCCGATGGCTGTGCACTTTACAGAGTGCAATGGCCTCTGGAGACAGTGCTCAGGGGGTGTGCTACCCCTGAAACGTTATTCTTATCGGGTTATCGACAACTTTGCCCGCCGGATGCAGGTGTGCCTACGCCCTGCAGCGCCGGGGCGCTCACCTGGAGCACATTGTGGAGCGTCCGTAAAACACACACTGTACTAAAAGTATTCGTAGTGAAGACTTGAAACTTGGTGGATGTCTGCTACATAGGTGTGACCTAAAGTGGCCGAAGTTTGGTGGTGATCTGAATAAAACTTCCGAAGTTATTCGAATTTTGGTGATGACCGTTTTTTTTGTGTCACCCTGTATAAAATAAGACGTTTTAGGTTACCGCGAACTTATTGCGACATACTGCGCAGATAGACGTTGCCACATTGGGGTGACGGGTACCTACTGTACGATTGTGTGAAATGTGAGTACTGTACTGTCTTGTATTTATCGACGATGTGACGGCGATGTGATCGAATAATGTGTTATTTCGGTGATACCTGTCTGATGCCAAGGTCATGTGATGATAACCGGATCCGTCCAAACTCAAACTGTTATTTCGCATACATGCTGTATTTTTGTCCTTGGCTGTTACTGCCGCAGTTTGTGATTGTTTCTGTTAGTGTGTTTTACGTTACCATTTGTGGCGTCTGCTGCATCCATTCGGTGTTTGGCGTTGCTTGTTCGTTCGCATTTATAAAAAAGTTAAAAATAAATGGCCATTCACGATGTTTGTTAACGCCATTGCCAAACACTTATTTAGGGGTTGTCAGCATGTATTGACTGACGTTAGGGAAGGGGGGGGGGGGGTACATAATAAGGTCGACAGTTGCCATCACAGTCAGGCTAGCCAGCACACATTGCCAGGGACACCACTCGCCTCGCCCGCCCGCCGAACGATGCCCACAGCGACCGCCCCGGGTCCACACGACAGCGCCCGTCACCCCCGGTTCGGCAGTGATCTTAGTACGCGATAGTTTGGCTCCGACGCCTGCCAGCGCCGGCCCGTGGAGACCAAAGGCGTTCGGAAGGGCCCCGGCCCCGCCAGCGGATAAGTAGCGTGTTTGTCTCAAGCTAGGCGTCAGTTCACTTCAACAGGCCATACATACGTACACACACAACACTCATTATATGATAGCACTGGCTTTGGTATGAATATGCGAATAAATAGCAAAAACGAATGCTCTCGGTCGGTCATTGAGCAAACCTCTGCGGGTCCTCCGCTGCGGGCGCTCTCGACCGACGCCTCCCATCCTCTGCTGTCGGCACTCCGCGCTCTGCCGACCCAGGTTTACTGATGGCTGGCCCACACATCCCGTGGTGTTCTGACAGGCCGCTGGTGAGCCAATGGTTGTCCGTATGGATATCATCGACCTCTTACAGACACCGGTCCGGCTGTGCGGGAGGCGCCGGGCGCTTTATGGCTGTTCCAGGTTCTAACCCCACTCATCACTGATCCATCGAGGTTAACTTCGCTCACTCGCAAGGCCTCGTTCTAGCGCGATCTCTTGCCGGTATTGCCGAGCTGATGTCTCATTCTGGTCCAGTCCAATTTCTCGCTTCCCCACCATTCCAGTGGGGACTCAGTAATTCCTGCCACTCCAGCACGTTGTCTGGCCGCTCCAGCAGATTCTCCAGCCGTTCTAGCAGGTTCTCCAGCCGTTCCAGCAGGTTGTCTGACTGCTCCAGCAGGTTCTCCAGCCGTCCGATCATCCCCACTCACTGTTCGAGCAGCGACAGCTCGATGGCTCTGCGCATCTCCTCCTCCTCCTGTCGGCGGCGGAGGTCGGCAGCCGCGTCCTCGCGCCGGGACAGCTCCAGCGCCGCCGCCAGCGCCGGGTCGTCGGGACTGGCCGGGGTGACCGGGGCCGGCCCGCCGCCCCCTCCGCCGCCGCCCCCGTCCGGACACAGGGACAGCTGTATGGCCCTGTGTCGGCAGAGAGCGGGCGTGACTGACGGTCCGGCCAACGGGGGCCCGGAGAGGGAGCTGCTGCTAGGGTGGGTGATGTGGGGGGGGGGGGAGGGGGGATACAGGGTGTGAACGAACGACACGACAGTTGCGATATACAGTATACAAACTGTTAATGCTAAATATTAATCTGATTAATTACGGCAAGATACTAAATAAGTGTTAAGTGTGACTACGTTATATTAATTACGTTGCAAGAGTGCCTGCTGTGACTGGCTTCTAGTTGCATAGCAGCTGACCACTAGAAAGCAAAGTAGCAAAATAATATCAGTCCACAATACAAGCAGCAGGACCACAGATGGACATAGGGAGTTAGCGGGGGCCCTGACTACATTTATAGCCCTTAGACGATATACGTGAATTTTCGTCGATACAAGGAGCTAATGCTTAGCCTACGTGCTTCTTTGCAGTTGAATACGACTAGATGCGTGAGATATCGTCTTTCATACGATTATCTGAATTACGACTGTTAGGAAAAGCAAAATATGCTTCAGAGGATACTGAAAACGCCTATACGTCGTGAACTAGAAGAAGCGAAGTCAGCTACATCAATTGCTAGTGCTTATACATCTAGAGGAATTTCGAGAGCTCTGTGTGACTAAAAACGGAACCCGGCTACTCTTCAGCCGGACTTTTGGTCTCGGCGTGTCGCCTGTGAGCCCGTTAGAGACGCTCAGTCTCGGCGGCGGCGGCGCAGGGACAGGGTGCGGACCAGGCGCGAGACCAGACTATCGCCGCCCTGTGATCCCGGTCTGTCGGCGGCCTGTCCCTCGGCCGGCCGGCGCGGGCCGCGCACAGAGAGACTCCGGCGCAGACCGCCCGTCCCCGGCGCGGGACGGTCGGCCGGCCCGTCCGCCGCCGGCGTGCCGCGTCAAAAGATGGACTTTCGGCGCCGGCCGCTGTTGGGCACAGACAGTTTGGAGGAGCGGCTCGGCGGCATGCGGCCCGTGCTGCAGTACCTCTGTAGCATCTGTTCGTCGAGGTCGACGGGCGGGTGGCAGCCGCGCGGTGTGGCTGACTCGGCCCGCAGCGCCTCCCAGATGTCCACCTGCGGAGGGGAGGGAGGGGGCTGATCAGAGCCTGATGTCCACAGAGGAACAAAGAAGAAGTTTGACCAAACGTCTACTGACCAAACGGGAGATAGGGGAGCATCCTGATGTGACTGGGATAGAAAAGTCGTTGATTTTAGTATTTCAAACTGAGGGCAATAGTGACAACAAGAGGAAACCAAGGGCAAAACCGTCATTCAGATGCTGATATTGAATCTGCAGATCAATCACTGATAGGGAAATACAACGTAGCTTAAAATGACACAAGCTGCTCACAAGACCTATATCACCCCGTGCCACCAGATAGTAACACTCCGACCACAGCGACCCGCCCGTTACCTGTTCGTTCTCTGTGCCGGAGTCGAGCAGGCTCTGCTGGATGGCCATCTGTAACAGTTCGTCTTCCTCGTCCGGCCCGCCGTAGTGCCGCAGCACACCAGAGCCTGGCCCGCACACACGCACAAAGTGAGCGCGTTATTGGTGGGACACGGGTGTGGACAGATGTCAAGGCACAGAGTTTGATCTGTGGCAAAATTATTTACGAGTAAATGAAAGTTCACCAAATTCCCTCCTGCTCAAGGCGCCACTCACACCATTTATCACACTGGCTTCTCAAACCTTCTCTTCTCTCTGGTCTCCCAGCAACCCTCTCATCCTCCCTTACGCCCTCCTCGCCAGATCTTTCCTCCCCCTCTCACCGACACTCCGGTACCCCGGCGGCGGCTCGAACACGGCGTCATCGACCACACAGGTGAGCCGGTCCTCTTCCTGCAGTACAGAGACGTTCGGCACCGGCTCGTCCACGCCGAATATGTTGCCGAACGTCACGCGGGCCGTCAGCACGTGGAACAGCGGGATCTCTGCAAAAGGAGGAAGGGTGGTGAGTTCAGCAAGTGGAATAGCCTGGGATGTTAGCGGCAGAGAGGAACGAGTCAGCAAGTACCCTGACCAGATGTTATAGCATATAGCTGTACAGCTTCGGACAATCACAGCTGATACCAAGTTAGTTAAAAAGTCGTAGTTAAAAACTCAACTACACCAAAGTCCGATCTGTAACGATTTTTAGGCAATGTAGCAGAAAACGATTCGCGATTGGGTCGCCTCACCTATTTTTACGGGGAAGCCGGCGGGGAGCTGCATCTGGATGAACTCCTTCAGCTTGGCGAAGTGTGTCGACTGTATCGACATGAGGTCCACAATAGGCATCACCTGTTCCTGCAGGCTCAGCGGGTACTCTTCGCACAGCCACAGCGTCGCCTGGAGAAAAAAAGCATATATACAGAACCATCGCAAAACTTCAGGGCCATGAGCAAACAAGAAAAACGTGGTTAAAAACAGATATAACGTTCAATTTTTGCTCTCAGCTAGTTGGAAGCCAACTAAGACTTATATATTACTTGACACGCATTGTACATGTCGTGCGATGCTGCCGTAACTATGTTGCAATGAGCTCACATTTGACCTGAGCACAAATTGCGAAAACCAAATACCAATGGCTCCCGCCCTCAATGACCTACTCTTCTGATAATTCCATCGACACGTCCAGCTGGCGACTGACCTTGAGTTTCTGCGTTTTGACCGATGTGGAGCGGGGTCGGCCAATGTCGCGGTCACCAAGGTCACAGGTCGGGTCAAAGTACTCCTCTGCACTGATGTGGCACGGGTTCGTACTCTGCTCCGACAACTCCGTCTGTGCATAAAGAGGGAAGTGGAGCAGCAGTCAGCGGGGTTGATTGGTCAACAATAATGGCCAAACGTTAATCCCCAATAATTTAGGTATACAATTACAGCTACAAAATTCACGAAAGTGAGAAACACTGCTATGATAAAGGAGGAAAGAAAACTAAGTAAGATGAAGTATGTCCCTGAGCTCAGACGTTCCAATATTCAGTCAAACGCATTCCTTTATGTTTCTTATGATGAGTTCGTAGAGATGGCTCAATTCATGCTCACGGGCGCGCGGCCATCCACCATTCCAGGCCGAGCATAATGACAACTGGCCGCCCGTTAAAGTCACGCTCGCTGCACCCGTGCCTACCAATTGTGGCTCATAGCCGGGCCAAAGTTCAACGCCTGGGGTTAAATGGCCGTGCCGAGTGGACTCGTGGCCCAGACTGTCAAAGTACCCCGGCCAGGCTATTTGTAAATGACACTGCAACGTTATCACGGAACGGCATGCAAAATCACAGCCGTCGCTGGGCAGTGGCACCCAAACTTAACCACACAAAACCCAGGTCAACTAAAGCGAGTGTCGACCATCTGTTTGCAAACTTTAATCTAAATCAGCACGAGCTTCAAAAGCATATATCACGGGACATAGATCATCACATCACCAGACGGCCTGACGACTCTGCTCTCCAGTCAGATCCCAATTCCCAATCCCCTCCTTTCTCTTAGTCCCTCTTTTGTATCTCAAGCTTAAAACCACTTTATCAATAACTGAAGCCCTCTGCTGTGATTATTTCACCGTCCGGCGCTGACTCACGGTGGTCGCCTCGGGCGAGGGGGTGCGTCGCGCCTCCTCCACCTCTGCCACTCCCAGGATCGAGTGCAGCGGGTTCTTGACAAAGCTGCGCGTCTGCTCCCGGTCCTGGTGGCACAGTCAGGAATAGGTTAGTGTGATCCGGCCGCCTTTGCACCCATGAATGATGGGAGGGGCAATACATTAATATTTGACAACAAATCTACACTATTTCCAATGTGTTCAGTTAAGAGCAAAAAAGCTTAAAGTAAACTATTTCAAACAGGGAAAAAGGTGAGCAGCTCAACGTAAGAGGACGCTTTTTTTTGTTGGGTTAGGCCCTTTCGGTCGACAAGACCATTGCAGAGCCGGAAGGATGATAGGTATTAGGGGGAGACATTGGTCTGGGCAGGCACCCTAGTGAGTCGCCGGGGCTGAGCCCGTCCAGAGGACAGGCCACCCAGCCCCAAGGCACCCACTGCACCCGGCTACGGGGTGCGCTCCCTCAGGAGCAGCGGTGCCGCTCCAAGGGAGCAGCCCGCATGAGATAAAGTTGCCTGTCCAGCCCGGAGGGGGGTTGCGGCGTGGAGGAGAAGGATTTCTGTATCCTGAGGATAGAAGCACGGAAAGGTGAGAGGAGAGGACGCGTTGCGCAGTTCGTCCCGTACCTGTTCGGAGAGGTGTTCGGTGCGCGTTTTGGTGATGAGCTCGACGTTCGAGGCGGAGAACACCTTACACTCGCGGCCACTGACCTCTTCGGTCCGGTCCGACCGCCAGCCCCAGATGCCAGACTTGTTCCTGAGATACAACATAGCAGGACACGTAAACATCGATAGCATATCCCACAGGCCACACATCATAAATATTTGTCGTAATGAGACAGCATCCTGCCCCATACATTTGACATTACTAGTGCAATCCGCAGTGGGCATATACAAATTGAGCGCACTTACACCAAACTAATTCCGGGTGTTTTATCTTCCTAGCCCGGTTACTTATCATTCACTTACCCTTAATTCTCCCCTCTAGCCTTCCCACCCTCCAGTAACAGTAACCAACAGCCCCACAGCTCCCACGGACCCTTTCCCCATTCTCATTCCCTCTCCATCCCGCGCATCCCGTGCCGTACCGTTCGAAGTTGATTTTGGCCGTGTCGATGTAGGTGGTGACGATGGGCGTGGTCAGCCGATGCTCGATGGCGGCCGCGTCCGGCCCCACCGCCCCGGCCAGCACCTCGCCGCTGGCCAGCTGAACCTCCTCAGAGAACACGACGCGCTCCTCGTGGTCCACCTCGGTCACCACCACACGGTCACCTGACGGGGAAGTCGGACGGGCGTTAGAGGCGGAGCAGAGGATCGGCAAAGGCTAGCGGATGTTAACCCGCGCCCAGATGGGGTCTGCCGAGCAACGCGGTCTGATGGGGGGGGGGCATTTTGCCCCCCCCCCTCAGATCTCGAGAACCACGCAACATAGCGACAAGCGGTAAACGGTGTTGGATAGCCCCAACGGGGAGCTACCTTGTGACCCAATTTCATTGACCTCGGTCAAACCGATGACGTCACAGGTCAGGTCAAAGGTCGAATTTTCACCGTTTACAGGCATTTCAAGAAATGCGTTGTAAAATCGAGTAAAATGCATTTCATTGAAAATCATCGATGGGGAAATGTTCTTCAAACACATATTTTGCTATTTGAGGTCACTGATACCAGGTCAGGTCACAGAGGTCAGGTCACTGGGGGGGGGGGGGGGTCACAATATGAAAGTGTCGTGTGATACATGTTTTATGGTCCATTTTACATGACAAATGCGATTATGTGGGTCAGACAGACTTTAGGGCCAGCTTAGGTCACGTTTTGGTCAAGGTCAGGTCAAGGTCAGGTCAAATTAGGTCAAATTTCAAAGTTGATATTTTTGCATAAAATGGGTATCGATTCGATGCAGCTCGTCACGGGAAGTTCAATGGTGGTCTCCGTTTTGCGCTAAGAGGTCTAGAATTGCTAAAAATTGAGTTCAAAAATTTGACGTCATCAATTTTTAACAGTTTTACTTTTCTCGCTATAACTTGGCCAAAAAAGGGGCATCGATCTAAAACTTGGTATGTATATCGAAGAGCGCAGGGACTATCACATTTATTCCGTTTTTTTTTTTTCGAAATTCGAAAAATTTTTGGAAATTTTTTGAGTTTTTCTAAAAAAATCAATTTTTTTGATTTTTGGGGGTCAAAATCCCAAAATTTCGAAAATCCGAGATAGCAGTTTTGTAGCGCCGTCTTTTCTCTAGTCTACACAACCACATAAAGAACTTTAAAATTGCTTGTTAACTGTAGAATTTGTGAGCGTTTAAAGATGTCATGTTTTTTGCTCATTTTTACTCGAACATGACCTCAGTTTGACCTCAATAACTCCTGACCTCAGACCTGAGGTGACCTGTGACTTGAAATTTTGTGTGAAGGTGTCAAATTGATGCCCGGTAAGGTACCCAAAATTTGGCGGCGCTGCGCGCCGCCGTTTTCTCGCTATTTAAGAAAAACCACAGGGGGGGGGGGGGCAAAATGCCCCCCCCATCAGGGCACGGGTTAACCGACGGAACAACTGAGCAACGGATACCAGCGGCAAGGCAGCGGTCTCACATTGTATTGCCGTGAAATCTCATTTTTTAATCGAAGGAAAAAGTTTACAAAAAAGACCTAGACACTTCCGCTGTTCTGCATCAACTCGTCATCCTAGGTCTGACATAATTAAAGAAAACAAAACATTCATGAGCACATCCCAAACAATATGTTTTATCGTTATACATGCCTCCTTCCCTCGGATGATTATCTGAAAGATGGAACGCAAGTAAAAATCGCTATAATAGCTCTTATTAGCTACTCTGTTACAAAGGTAGATCCCGTGCGACCTTGGTGATCAATGTTACATCACCAACAGAATTGCTGAACAATTAAGAGTCCGGCAGTAAAAGGGGTCTGCTAGAGGGGATCATGTGTGTCGAGTGTGAACAATGCTTACAACTTGTCCCCTCTGGTTGCCTGCTGGGTGAGACATTGTGCTATCTACTACGGCAAGGAATGGTGCTCAAGAAAGGAACATAATGTCCCTTCAGAGGGATTGCTGGGTGATAAAACAAAAGCTTTATCAATACCACCGCAACTTACGTCTTCGTACGTAAGTACGAAGACGTAAGTTGTCTCATCTTTTTTTCCGCAGAAGACACTACACTAGAGCCAGGTACCAGCGCTTTTACAAACTGCTGACAGGACAACGACAGCTCCGTCACCCCCAGAGACCGAAGGGGGAATCTAGTTAGAGCATTGTGCGCGATCACAGTTCCCATTGCACTACTAATTCGATTACTAATGAACGTAGCTGTGCTCCGCCCAATCATATGTATGAATGAGGTCCATGGAATAAGGTGACCGTACTAGTCCGTCAAATACCAGTGTATACGATATGCCACCAACAGGGAGTGAATACAAACGATTTTACCCAACCAAATGAGCATATCAGTCGAGTCGCTGTGCTGTCGAAAACTGTGGTACCGGTAACTAATGTGATACGTGGTGCTGGAGCCCTCGGTTCTGTGAGGATGAATCTACTGTGGCTAACTGCCCTGGTGCACTTCCTACCACTTCGCCCGCCTACCTTCAGGCTTCTCGAGCAGTGAGTAGATCATAGTTCTGTTACCCCGCACCGGTTCAAACGCTCCTGATCGACCGAACACAGCGTGAATCACCATATCAGAGGTACAGAACCGACACAGCCGGGGTAAAACATGCCTCGGCATACCTTATCGTGCACGAGTCATTGTGTGTCATTGATCGCTACGTAGTTGAAAGCAAGCACGTTACTTGAGCATTGCTCAACTCGGACAAGTTTGTGAGTCAATGGAGGCGTAAAAGCTCGCATGATCACAATCAACACAGGAGATTAGCATTACTATAAGATACTTATAATCCCGTTGTATCGACATCTGTATCGTATCATACCGCATTCTATGACCTATCGTAATCCCCGCCGCCTACGTGACTCACTCTGTCCTTTGAAGATGTAGCTCTTGTTGCCTCGCTGCCAGCTGGTATCGTCAAAGCCGAGCAGAGTGGTGTCAATGCGAACTCGCGAGCCCCGCTTGTACACCTTGTAGGTGTCGTGCGGGCACATTCGGGACACGAGGGGCACTGCAGGGAGGGGAGACGGCGTGGGGGGGGGGGGTGACGCGTCAGTTGTAGGTAATACAGTACAGAGCTCGTATAATATTTAGTGCTGGGTTCCGAGACCTCATAATCCTAAAATAGTCCAGGACCTGAATACAAGGCTAGCAAATGGTCCCAAGTGTACGGTTACATGCACGACGGACGGGAATTTACAGCAATAGTATGTAGTTGTGTGACATTTATAAATACACCGAAGGCGGACAGTACGCCACCTAAAACCTAGGCTATAGGTGAATGCATATATGATATGATTATTGCGCCGATATGGGCTGATGCATGATCCGCCTCCATTCAATAGCTTACGTATCCTGTTCCTCACACAACCCTTCAGAGACTATTATAGAGCTTACCCCAGCTGGCAAACTCCCACTTCATCTCCACATAGAAGTCGGGTGCCTGTAAATATATGGAAACAATCGGAGCCGAGTTAAAAACGCTTCATCGCGGCGAACTAAAAAAAAAGAGACGGTAAAAACTAATAGCTTCATAAAAAATGTTAAAATCATGTAAACAAAGAAGGCCGCAGTACTTGCGATTGTTAGCCTGAAACCAACTGCAAGAGTGAACAAGCCAAATGAAAACGCCACTGATTCGGTACGATCGCATATCGCGCCAGCATCCTGGTCAACGCGGATCCAAGCCAACATCCCCCCTCCCCCGCCCCCGTCTCTCCTCCCCTCCACTTTGTCCCTCCCCTCCCCTCTCTTTCTCCCGACCCGGATCCCGCCGGTCGACTCCAGAGACGCTCGAAAGGTCAGGGGTGCAGCGGGACGAGCCAGCGGGGAGGGAGAGGGACGGCAGGGAGTGAAGCCATGTCCGGCATCGATTGAGGCGCAGAGCGCCGCCGCTCACACACGGCGCTATCTCACCGGCCGCACCGGGGCTCTGAGTAGCACCGGGGTGTGATTAGCGTAACAGTCCCAGTAAAGCACCCGGAATTAGGTCCGGGTTCGGTCGAACAGCGGACCTGAACGGCTTGGCTGGTTACTGTCTAGCCAGCGCCAATGCCCAGCGTGGTTCGACTAGATTCGGTTTTGTTCGGTGCTTGGTTCACACGTACTTGTACAGTTTCAGAATACTCAAGTCAATACACCACGTCAAATCCAGAATGGCCTAGAGCCATTGATAATCAGCGAAACCAACCCAGTTAGCTCGAAGCTATAATTCAGAATTATCTGGTCTAACCTCGAATACTCTGAATTTGTCGTACGCGTTTGTTCGCAGATACGTGCTTTGCATACTTAGCATGATTCAAAGTCTCAACGTTACATTCAAGGTGGCTCGGGTAATCAAGCCAAAATAATGTTTTTGATCATCCCCCTATAGTTCGCACCCTTATAGTCTTACAAACTCCCACTGATAAGAGACTAGAGTCTAGACTGGAGCTGCCAGCGAGCCCGCAACTGTCTGGTGCGGCGCCCGGAGCCGTCGGGAAGGGCGCGGCTGAGGAGGGAGGGGGAGGCGGGGACGCACATGTACGGCCTCGGGAAGCCGCGCCGGTCGAATTGGCCGCTCCCACGAGGGCGGCAGACACACGTATCACCCGACTCCTGACAGCAGAGGTAGGCGAGACGCCAGCGGACGCCCACGTCACAGCAAAACAATACCACTGGGTGGTCGGACACTGGACGGGTTCGGATCCCGACCAGCGGATCTGCTACCCTGCGGCCTCGTTACTCGCCCCATTGACCTCCCTGAGCCACCCACTGACCTCTGCTGACCTTTGTGGGTGGTCCCGCTGACCTCTGTGACTGACCCACTGACCTCCTTGACCCTCCCTGCTAACCTCTGTAACCCACCCCACTGGCCCCTGTGACCCGTGCACTGACCTCTGTGAGCCCTCATCCCCTCCACCTCCGGGGTCAGGGGTGCAGCGCTCGAAAGGTGTGACCCATCTCTGTGACCCGCCCCACTGACCTCCGTGAGCCGCTGCAGCAGCGCCGGCAGCGCCGTGGCCCGACTGCTATACCGCTGCACGTCCCGCTCTCGGAGCACCATCTGCGCCAGCTCCGGGTCACCCGTGGAGATCGCCTCTTGGGACACTGCCGCAACCGCAGACATGACGAGCGTTACAGAACGGGTGTATAATAAAGAATGTCATACATGCCAGAGCCCTGCTTCACGGCACGCCGTTACAGTGCACTGCAGCATTGGTGCGGCGTTCGAGATGAATTCGCTTCGATGCTTCAGCGTTGCGACTCGCGAGCGTCCGAGTTTGTTGATGTTCCCATGGAAACCCAAAACACCGATACGCGTAGCGCGCTGTGAGTGTCGTGCCGTGAAATAGGGCCCCAGTGTATAACTGGTCAGGAATGCTCAGAACGCAGTCTGTAGCTTGAATTACAATGCGATGCAAAAAGGTTTCTTGAATCTACTACATGAGAACATATTTTAAATAAGAACAAAATAAGTCCGAACTGACATCGTCAAACAATATAAAGAGATCTCCCTTATCACAATCGTGTAAATGCCATGTTGATGAGGATAGTGTGAAGCTTCAAATTTCAACAGCATACATCCGACTCCCGGCCTTCCGCGGCCCGCGGCGTACCGTTCCATCCTGCGGCGTTGTCGGCGTTGACGTTACAGTTGTGGCGCAGCAGGACTCGCGCCGCGGCCGTCCGGCCCAGGGTGACGGCCAGCATGAGGGGCGTGCGGCCGCGCGGGTCCCTCCGCTCCCGGTCGGCCTGCAGGGGGAGCGTGGATACGAACATGGTGACCGAGGCGCATCGGACGGGAGCGGAATACCGGCGACGTACACAGCGATCCAACTATGGTACTGGAAGGGGAATTCTAATAGTTAGGAAGGGTTGACCATTTACAGACTTGGTCACCTTAAGTTCTTTATTGCAGCTTTCTGCTTCTTTCTATGCCAGTTTTTTTAACCTTTTCGACTATCAAAGGTGTCGATTTACAATGAGCCCTCCCTCATAAGGTTGGCTGGTATACCCACCCAGAAGCAGGGTAACACAAAACCACACCTTGAATTGATAGAATAGTTGGATGTCACGGAGGAAAACACATCAATTAGAGAATACTTACATCGATTTTCTGCAATTCTTCCTCAAGTTTAGCATGTTCATCATTCCAGACCAGCCAGTGCAGAGGAAACCTCTCATATATGTCATTAACTGCTTCCATTATCAGCAGCTGAAACATACAATAAATGGTAGCTGCAAGCCCTGAATGCTGATGAATTGCTACTCAGTACATTACACAGGACAGCAGCAAAAGCCATTACACAATACATAAGTGTAGCCTAGTTAAAATTGCCAAGGGGTGCTAGTTGAGTGAAAAAACAGTTTTGCTTTAAAACGCCCTTTTTGCTTAGGTATGTTGCTCAAACACAATTGTTTTCTTTGTTCTAGATATATTGCAGAAACAAAAGTAAACATCAAATCTAAGAGCATGGATCTACTAAATGACACATGAAGCACCCACTACAGGCTATCAACACATTGTGTCACCTGTGTAGATGCCATTAGGTATCATTATATGCATTATTTCATGCAAATAGGAACATCATCAAAAGCTGATCAACACCACCAATGTCAAATGTGTCAATCAATATGTCTCATATCCATATGTCTGCCTCAACATAGAGAAGAGAGCTGCTGACTCTAAAGACTGCTACCTAACTGTTTTAAATTCAACACAGCTTTTGAGTATAATTTTACTAGCATCTACAAACTATAAAGGTGCTGAAAAAAATAGGGGAATCCTGTGGGTGTTTTTCTCTTCCTTCCAATCATTTCCAATAAGACTGGATGACATTACTATGGTTACAAACACACTTGTTAGCTTATGTGTGAGCAAAAGTAAAAAAAAAACATGTGCTCCACATTGGTACTAGCCATAGACAGAAAATACTTCATACAAGACACTAATATTGTGCCAAAAATCAGTAGGTGCCTTTATATTATTTGTCAGGAAATAAGCAGGTTATTGATTCAGTTCCCTAACACCATATTAGGACAATAGATAGTGCCCTACCCTTTATTGTAAAGAAATATGTCAAATGTTAGTTTTCATTGGTCCTGAAATAATGCTAAACTCCCTGTAGAAGATACTGAAATATGCCTCCAAACTATGAGTATGAGGTATCAATAAAACAGTACAAATAAGCCTACCATTATTTCTAATTTTTTCTATATACACAATCATATCAATTCAACCTATCTTTTTCTCAAAAACTATCTTCATAAATTATAAAAAAAATGAATGGTGAGAAAAATAGGCATTTCTGCCAGAGCAGCAGGATCAAGCTTTATTTTCAGTTTATCAGGTGATTACTGATTAGGGGATCTATATTTCACTCCAGTGGCAAAATAGGATCAATTTTCAACCTCTGTATAGGGCTGATTTCTTTGCTTGAGAAACATTTTGATTTTATTTTGAGTGGTGTATTTTCTGGTAATGCGAGAAATAATATCATCCTGATCCCATAAGCCATTTTTTCAGTTAAGTTACACTGATCTCAAGTAAATGATGTGAACTGTAAAATTTAAATGAATGCATGCTGTGAATGTAATTTTCTACAAAACAATTACCTAAATTAGGTAACTCAGTCAACTCAAACGAGAAGCTTTGACGAGACAACACTTATCAGCTAAAAACAGTCAAACATGTCACAAACTCACTTCAATAGATGGTAAAAAAGCAAAAATAAAATTAGGTACTATTAGTCTGTTGCAGGCTAGAGATGTATTGAAATGATAAAAACAGCTAAGGCCTGAGGCCAATCATTCCCCTCTCCAGCTTAACACGATTATAATGGGCTAAAAATAAATAATTACACCTACCTTCCATCCAATCTGCTGCACAATAGACCGAATACACCGAATGGGTGTACGGAATATTACCAAAACAATTATAAAAACAGCCAGGCACACAAACACGGAACACCACCAACATTCACATTTCACGCCCACCTCCCTCTCTTCTCTCGTCGACGGCGACGAGGGCGACGAATGGGCATATTTACGTCTGGACAACGAGTTGCGGGGAAAAGTGCTGATTTTGTTGCAGTTTTAGGAGCCGGTGATTAGGCTGGATTTTTGGGTTACTTTTTCGTTCCGATTCATGTATTTCATAGTGTTTGGCTTTTGAATATTTTAGTTCTTTCAGATAAATATTACTTGCCTTACAACTTTTGTAAAAACGATTCATTTTTTATAAGCCGACCGTCAGAGTCCTAAAAATACATCAGCCCTACAATCATTGTAAACAAACAAATGGAGCAATACTTGGATCTGTTCCAAGGCGCTTTTTAAGTTTATCTGGTGGTTTCCGTACTCTTGTACGTCGTTTTGTTGGATGTTTTGAATCCCTTAAGATTGACTTATATCATATTTAAGAAGCATGTGACTGAAAACAATTCGAAGTATCCAGGAGGCTGATAGAGGTCCTGACTCCTGAGCAATATCAATATCAAGTTGAACTTGAAGTTATGAAATTTTGGTTGATAAACGCAAGTTGATCGGGCTCATATATCAGCAAGAAAAAGTAAAATTAAAAGAGCTTATTGGCCGAAAACAAGCTATAATATTGCAGATCTTTGAGCAATACTGAAGAGCGCGCTGAGCAGGATCATGCCAGAAAATGTTGACTGATGAGCGCATATTGATGTATTGGTATGAATATTGAATGATAACTTACAACAGCAAGATAAATTAGTGCTAACTATCAAGTTAAAAATCTAGAATGAATGGACTTTGGCAGCTTTACTATGCTTAGATGCTATGCAGATTGTAATGTGCATCACTAGCATCAGGTACTCAGTGTCTGGCAAATGAAACATGCGATTTTTCCATTGCTACTGGAAGAGAAAGCTTGGATCACTAAATCCACTTTATGTTGATTTTGATGTTAATCATTACTGTATTTCTTGAAAAAAGGATTGTTATAAAATTGTCAATGTGACAATCCATGCAACGATGTAATCATATAATGTGTTCATAGTCATTCGTGATAGTGATTGCTGGTCCAATATACAATGGCAAAGCTCTCAGTCTCAGCGTTTCTTCCTGTGGATGGCCAGCAGTGACTCAGAGCTTAGAACTAGAAGTATTAGTTTTCTTCACAAGGCTGGGATAAAAAGTACTGAGGGTAATCTTCCACCAAGGAACTCTACTTTGACATGTTATGAGATGTAGGCACAAGTAGGTAGGTGCTTAGTTCCTCAATAGTCAGCAGTTGTGTAGGTTTAGTCAGGTTAGCTTAGGTTAGGTTATGTTAGTTTTTTAATTTGCCAAGTGTCCATATAAATGTGACCTGAGCAATGAGCATACCTGAATAACCTGACAGCTGACCTAACCTCAATCATCACACATATTTGCAGCCTACCCAAGACCTGCATAGCAGTAGCACCCAGTTATAGGTAGGTACTCACCCTAACTCAATCTTACCTGCTAACCTTCTACTTGCCAATAGTTAGCTCACCTTGCCAAGCTGCATCCAGGGAAACTGAGGAAACTGAGTCAACTGAGGAACTGGCTCATTGGGTGGCTGGTGTGAGTCTGTGCATTTTAAGTGTTTCTTCTCTGAAGCTGCTCTGCACTGCTGTATGTCATGTTAGATGTTCAGAAAATGTGGGAAATGATTACTAAGCTACTTTAGTGCCTTGTTAATGCTCGAGACATGAACAAGTACAGATCCTGCACTTGCAGGGTACAGCTATGAGTTAGGTGCTAGGTGAGTATGTTATGTGAATGTGATTATGTTCTGTTCCCTGTTTGACCATAGTAAGTATACAAACAAACACAGGGTCACAGTTATATTCAATCTCCACATAAACATACAACAAAAACGGCCATATATCCTCACTCCGAACACACCACAAAGAACTTAAGCCTTTACAGGCACAAAAATGCTTTGATTTACAGGGCAGGTATACAATATATCCTCTTGGGGATCTTGCTGCCAAGTTGAGGTACGATGACTGAACTTCAGGATTGATCAACCTTTTCTTCTTAGCCACTGCTTATATACGAGATAGACCAAATGCTTGTTTGTAAACTGCCTTGAAAATTTAATGATCCACCTTCAATTCTGACATGAAGGCACAAATAAAATAGTTCCCTCTCCTTTTGGAATACACAAAGCAAAATATTTAATAACTTCTAGTGGATGGACAAGAGCAATTAGCATTGCTTCCCTCAAGTTAACTTCTGGCACTGATAAATTTATGTTCTAGGGCCTTGGATAAATTTACACTGACGCTTATTCGCTTCATATTTTGTAACAAACGCGCTAAAACTGCAATATAACAGCACTATATGCTTCTTGAAAAAATGCAAAAGTAGTAAAAATTCAGCCCTGGTGGCATTCATTCTTGGTGGAAACGTAATTACAAAATATTTTGTAGTAACTATTAAATTCCGGCCGAAAACAGTGCACGGTTTAAGAAAGAATCATTCCAATGACGGTCCATTCTTGCGGTCCTGAAATCGCCACTATTTCCGGCCTCTCCAACGCAACTCGTTGTCCAGGGTGACATTCATAAGTACCAGAGTACAATTGTACCCAGGTTACACCGGGACCAAGGTTACACAGGGGCCCAGGTTACGTTCGGCCCCAGGATTTGAAGGGACCATGAATACGCAAGTACCATACTGTGATTGGTCGTTGGCAGACGGGAATGACGTAATGCATCCCTGTGGCGGCCGTGACGTTGACCAATAGGAGGGGCGGATACAAATTTGGACCACCTTGGTACACTACTTGGCAGTGTGCTTGTGATTGATTTTCTCGAGATTGAATTGAGGTAGCGCCGTCCATCGCCCGCCGCGGCGGCGCCCAGGCCCGATGGTCATCCGGTGTGGCGGGAGGTAGGCAGCGTCCCTCGGCCCCCCCGCGCGGCGGGAAGTAGCGTGCTGCGGCGTCCGAAGGAGAAGTGAAAATGACCCCTTGCACGAATTAGTGTTCGCAGCGGGGGGGAGGAGGCAGGGGCGTCCCGCGTCGCCACGGATTTTTTAGTGGGGTGGGGTCGGGTTTCCGGTCTTCGTCTTGATGGGTAGAGGTGTTATTAGCCACTCCCGGTTTTTTCATGTGTTGAGAAAAATCTCGGCGCGCAGCGCCACGAAAGCAGCGGTGTATCTTATTGTACATACCTACTACATACATCACTTTTGCATCGTGCATAAAAATCTAAAAAATCAAGCACAGGCCACCTGAGGTCAGGTCACAATGTCATGTTCAGTTCAGTTTTAATGCCTCTAAAAGCTGCAATCTTGTCATTCCTATAGATTTGCCTGTCCCGTAGCTCAGTTGGTAGAGCATTGGACTCCCGGTAGTGAGAGCCCGGGTTCGAGACGCCCCGGCGCTCGATATTTGAGACTCCTGACGGGGATGGTCTGCGGTTGATGGGAGCAGCCGCAGCCAGTTGAAGTCAGTTGAGTGGGGCAGGCCGTGTCCGGCTTTGAAGGGCACGTTAAACTTTGGCATCTAAATTCTCCCGATACCCGGAATTACGCGATCGGACGGTAGGGATCGGGGTCTACGCAACAAGCTCTGCTTAGCGTGGGCTCCGGCGCTGTCAATCCGTCCATTCAAACATTCGAGCTAAATTTATAAAAAAAGATTATCTCCTATAAGTCTGAAATTTGTTGTAATGAATGGGATTATAAGTGCCAACAGTTAATGAATCTGGGATTTTACATCTGAAAAGTGAAGTCAGGTCAAATATGTGACCTCACCAATCAATCATGATAAAATATGGGAAAATGCACGAGATGCCCTCTGCTTTGAACGAATATGCTAAAAACGCTATAAGATACTTTTGTAGCCATGGCACCTATGCTCATTTTAGAGACAAGGTGCAGCTAATGACCAGTGGTGACTCGAATGGTTAGTCATTACTATTAGTTAGGTCATCAAAGGTCTCTAACACATTTTCGACAACAACTTTTGCTGGAGGACGCTGTAGAGCAATGACAGCACCTGGAGTGTGTTCAGTGTGTGTTCAGTGTTCAGTGCTGGAGTGTCAAGTGTGTTCAGCTCAGCAACACAGATCGATCGCACATTTTTGCAGCGGGTTCTTTTCCGGTCAGGACATGACCATTGATTAACCTTTACCTGATGTCAAGTTTTCTAGTTAAGTTCTCAAAGTTCAAATTGTAAGCCATGCGACGTGTTTCGACGAAACAAACACGATGGTGATACCTAACATGCATATCATACACATTCACTGAATCATATAGGTTGGTACAGAACAAATGTTTCGGCAAAATCCGTCCGTTTAACTGTTTGGCCTCTGTGGTACACAAGCCATAAACCCGAAGTCATACCTATCTGAGGCGAAGTTGGCGAAAGAGCTTTAAAAAAAGCTATCGAGTACGCTTTCTGTGTCACTATAGCTCTTATTCGTGTTTTACGGGTCGCTAAGGTAAAATGTTTACCAACGCAACGCTGAAGGTATACTTTCGGCCCCTGATCGAGGTAGAGCTTCGCGGAAAAGCGAGGATGCTGCCCGTGATGAGAGAAAGCCGATGATGCCCAATTTCAAGGTCTTGGCCGGGTCATCTTAGGTCAACTCCCAAAAGTAGAAAAAGCTGGCCTGCTAGAACTTTGTGAGCCGTAGCTGTTATCGGGGTTCCGGGTACGAGTTCGATGTTAGTTTTGGACAAAGATGATGACCATGCATTTGGGGTAGATCGGGTCGGGTCAGGTCAGGTCGACCAGCAGGCTTCCTGCCGGCCATCTACATAGAGTGGGTGACAACCACCAACAATAGCTTCGTAACATGTTACTACATAACCACCATTTATCAAAACTACTTCTTTAAGTTCAAACGGGGTCAAAAGGAGGGGTCAAAAGAACCAACCAGCGATTCGTCCCCTGATTGAGCTACAGGGAAAGCGGGCGTGGCGTGTGGAAGCCGATGGTATCCATTTTCATTGTCCTTGGAAGGACTTAAACAGCCTTGACTTTTCACGTGGCACGCATCACGACGGTCATTTTAGATGCATCAAGAGAAGTGTAAGGTGTGGTACTTGAAACATATTTTTACGCTTACTCTGTCACACAAAATTCCAGTTCAACCCTGGAGAAAGAAAAACTGCTTCAGTAGCGCAAATATTATTTCCTTTCACCATGCAAGCCTTATTTTTGGACAAGCTTTGTTTTATATTATGACTTCATCCATCATTGGGTGTGTACCTATGGATGATTGATTGAATGAACTAAACTAAACTGAGCTGAGCATACCTGGAAAAGTATAACCTCAATTCTCCACCAAGTCACGGTGTGTTACCCCCGACCGTGCGGTAATTAGAACAGTCTACAATCTACATATCTTTGCACGCAATAAAACGATAACCTCGCTATCACTGATGTTGTTTGGTGCCTAAACAAAAAGTCACAACAGCTCTAAACATACCTATATTAAAAAATCAAAACAACAAAAATAACCATTGCCGAGTATCAATACATATCTGCTCGTTGCACAACGGTCAGTTGATAGCCAAATTCTATAGCATAAATTACACGGGATAGTTTCGTTCTTGTCGATGAGACCAAGCCCAGTTACGGTAGGTATGTGCGGTTTTGTCAAAAAACGGTCGGAGGTTGTAACTATTATGACGTCGCGAGGGTTAATTATAATCTTCGCCATAGCTCATCAAAAATTATGACAAAATGCAAAAACGATATCAATGTTAATGCACAAGTCAGTTTGGAGGCCGCATGCAAAATTTTAATAAAATCCGTTCATACATTTTCCAGTCATGGACTGAAAACAAACCAGGTAAATCGTTCTGCCTCACCCTGTACATAGGTCATTAGTCTGACCTGGAAGCCGAAGGTCAGGTCAATGACCAAATATCGGGAAAATCGAGATCTTGTAGAACTTCTAAAAGTGATGCTTTATGTTTCTGGAGTCCTGATTTCGAACATAAGAATTATTACGATCAAAGATGATGTGTTCATCCATTTGAGTAGATCAAACGAGGTCAGGTCAGGTCAACCGGCGTCCCGACGGCTATCCATTAGGTATAAACTATAACCTCTTGGCACCCGAGAGCAAGGTATCAATAGAATCACCACAAAAATTCAATCCCTGGCTTAAAACAAGGTAAGTATGGATAAAATACACTCTCAGTAGAGACTCTTAATTATGCGCATGCGCTGTGACCTGTACACTATAGTACACTTTCGGATTCGGGGACTAGAAAAAGTGGTGTAATACGTGAAAAATGACATTGCATTGTTTCGACAAACCTCCCTCAAAATCATCATAAAACCAGAGTGACTGTATTTATCAACATCAGTGCAGCGAGGCTGGACATTTACTGTTAATTTACGGTTACTGTTCAACTTACTGTTGTGTTCGGCGCTCTTAACGATCACCAGATACAGCAGCTGAAGGGCGCGCTGACGCTCACCAGAGACGGAGCTGAGGTGTGCGCGCTGACGCTCACCAGAAACGGAGCTGAAGGGTGCGCGCTGACGCTCAGAAGAAACGGAGCTGAAGGGTGCGCGCTGATGTTCAGTGCCCACGGTATTTACACATTTGAACCTCCCTCGTGGAACTGATGGAAGCAGTCACGTTCCGGGCGGCAGCAGACGAAGATCTTGCGCCTGCGGCACTCCATCTCTGTCTGCTGATGGCACCCGGGCTTCCTGCACCGCTTAAACTCCTTCCGAGGGTGGCACTTGGGGAGGTGCTTCCTGAACGCAGGCGAGCTGGTGACGGCATTGGCACTGTGGCTCGACGGCGCTTCTTTGGATCCGGTCCGTCGGCTCTTCTACGTCGCTGCTTCCTGAGCTGCTGTGGGATGAGCCATCGGAGCTGATGCCCTTCAGGAGCTGCATTGCCAGGGCATACTTGAACTGGAGGAAGTTCATCACCTCGGCACCCTTGATGCCGGCTTCTTCGGCATCTTGCTGGTACAGCAGCCACGCATTGACAGCTGACAAGTCGAAGAAGTGAAGGATTGTTTGTACCGTCCACTTCCGAGTTCTCGCGCCTGACCTATAGTGCGCGATCATCCGATCATTCAGATCCACTCCTCCCATGTTGGCGTTGTAGGCCTTGACGACTGCAGGACGAGTTACGTCAATGTATGACCGACTTGTCTTCTGGTACCTTTTACAGGTGTCTGAAGGCTCGACGCCGTGTTCGGTTGATCCCAACAGGATCGTCTTGCGATCTTGCCAGGCCGTGAACGCTACAGCGTCGTCACTGCGGACAGCGCACACAGACGTCCCTCTTCCTCGTTTGGCGAGTTCCCTCTCTGTCGGCAGTTTGGCCTCCTTCGGGACCAGATTTTTCTTGATGGTACCAGCCCGTGAAGCCCTCGAGCCTCCAGCTGTTCCAGGAGGCGGGACGTTGTACAGTACCTGTCGAAGTACACGGATGTCCCCGGAACCAAGGTTTGCACCAGTCTCATCACCACAGACTCGCCCACCATCCATGGTTTGCCTTCAGCGCCTCCGTCGTCAAGCTTCTTCCCTTGGTAGACCTCGAAGTCGAGAACGAGTCCTCGCGGTGATGCCAGCACGAAGTTCTTAAGACCTTCTGGGTGAGGCTTTCCAGGCACATACTGCTTCAGTGTCGTTTGACCCGTGAACGGAATTATCTGCTCGTCGATGGACACCTGAGGAGGCCTTTCCTGCTGCAGACAGCCACTTTGAACGCTTTCGACGAGGGGACGCAACTTCCAAAAGCGGTCCTTCTTCTACTCATCGGTGACATCATACATTTGAGGAGGGATGAACACTTCCATGTACTCTCGGGGAGTCTTCACCCGAGCCTGGGAGGGACCTGACCTCTCTCGGATACATCGGCCAGCATCACCAGCTCCCCGCTGGCGAGACTTCGGAACGAACTCCTCCGATCTTCTGAAGAACACGCGCCTGGACAACGGATGCTCGGAAGGACCATCGTCAGCTCCGGAAACACCGTGTGCATCGTCATCGCTATCGTTTTCTGGCCCTGAGGACTGAATTTGGTCTGGACCAGGACTGAAGTCTTCATCAGAGTCATCGAGGGAATCTTTCAAGGACTGGAGGTAGGTGGCGATCTCCTCTGGGGTCCTCAGGACACCTTAGAACACACACCCAGTGAGGAGGATTAGATAGGACCTATTTTGAATGTAATAGCTAGCTAAGTATGCTTGCGTATCTAAAATAAGAATGAATCATATTATGTATGAATCATAGTGTTATGTGACGAAAGTGTACCATAGTAAACAATTTTTGTGGGTGCGATTACCTGGTGTGTACTATAGTGTACAACGCGACCTTATTTGCTGTAAACTAAGGGAATATTTGACACCAGGAAGGGAAAATGAACTCTTTTGAATGTTAATGCTGCTCAATGACAATATATCGCGCTCCATTGGAAATAATTTTACGAAAACATATTTTTATAGAAAATTACTTCGCTCTGCCGAATGTACACTATAATGGACATGACCTATTTGAACCACTTGCCTTCATGTGTATGGCTCTATAATTATTTTTGCACCTTAGAGGAATCACCGAAGCTTCACTTAAAACGGACCAATAAAAATATTATTAAATTTTCCACGAAATGCCCGAAAATATTAAATTTCCCGAGAGCTCACCTGAAGCGCGCTTCCCCCGCGAGGACGCCATCACTAACGACACCCGGTGGCAAAATAAAAAAGCTTTGTCGAGTAAACTGACCAACAGGTGGCAGGCCCGGAGTGTCAAAAACATAGGAGAGACGTTACCGAGAAGCTGACACTGAGAGAGGCGGTCCCAGCCGCCTAAATGTCAGTGTGTACTATAGTACACAAAAAGAGCCAAGAGGATAAACCATCGCTGTCAGTTTTGTAACATATTGCCAGAACTAGTTCCGGAATGTTTATATCTGTGCTTAATTTGTAATCAGCTCATAAAAACTACGCTGAGACGTTTTGAAACGCCAAACGAGGTCATCTAAGGAAAATAACTTTGACCTGAGTCCCAGGGCTGCGGAGTCGGAGTCGATCGGAGTCGGAAGTTTTGCCCTGAGTCGGAGTTGGAGTCGCTAAAATCTTACCGACTCCGACTCCGAAGTTAACACTGCATTGCTCAAAGTCATGCCCGACACCTGGTTGCTTCATGATATTTTGCTTGTTGACCTTTCAAAATCTGATTTTGTTGAAGATAAGGACATACCCCCGTTTTGGACCAGCGTTTTCATTGAAAAAAAAAAACTGAAGAAGGCTGCTGCGTCAAAACCTGTTTTTATTTATGCATGCTATTTAAAAAGTAGGCACTTATTTGCAACATTGGCCTTGGAACGCGCAAAAGTTCGCTTTAGGCAAGATAAAAAGATATCCGACAATAAATTTTATTTCATTATATGGACTTGCTGGGCAATGTCCGGAGTCGGAGTTGGAGGCGATTTTTGAAGCCGGATAATTTTTGCCGTAGTCGGAGTCTGAGCCCTGAATCGGAGTCACCTTAAAATCCATCGTCTCCGCAGCTTCATGTGACCTTGACACCCACCCTATCAGCAAGTAAACACAGGTAGTTAGTTTATCCCAAAGAAGTGTTAGTGTGTAGATGACAAGATAATACCCATTTTTAGAACGGTTATCTGGAACACATTTTGTGACATTCGGTGCGATCTGGTTATAATAGGTTTATAGCTGATTTTTAGTAGCTTTCATCTTGGGCTGCACCAGTTGCTCAATTCATGGATGACTGAGTGTCGCCACAGGAGGTCCGCCGGTGGGCCGGGGCAGCGCAAGGGACGGGCCCCGCCACTGAGCCGACCATCGGATGTGCCCATTGTAAGAGCGTACCGGGCAGCGGAGCAAATCTCGGACCCTGCACCTCAAGGGTATCCTCATCAATCAGCTTCCCATCCCTGCTGTCTCATGACAGGGGGAGTATGTGAACGGTAGTGGCAGCGGTGACCGTTAGGCGAGCCGGGCCTGCGCTGTGAATAGGAGGGGTGCGCGCCACCTCCCAGACGGTCTGGCGCTCCTTGCACCCCGCCCTCCCGGCTGCGGCCGGGCTCCCGGTGCTGGACCGCAAAGTGCTGGCCGTACCTACATGTGTCACTGTTGACATAATCAAGTCGCTTTACATGACCTTGTTTATAGCGTGTACCTATAGTTTGTGCCCACAAATCCTGAAACCTGATGAACTTTTTTAACACTAAATAAGTAAAAAGTAGACCATCCAACCCATGCATTTGCATTAGTTTACAACCCCCTCACATTGCCCCACCAGACAGTAATAAGCATGTAAAGAATGAAACCGTAGTTTTGGACCCGCTACACCTTTTTTTTAAGTCGGTCATTCGTACACGATTTCAGCCTCTCATGGATGCTTTACTTTTCGTCGGAGTTCAAATTTAACGACTTATTTCCGTTTATCTAAGAATCGTACTCCCGTTATGGCTATAAGGGAGCCATCACTTATTTGTATGCGCTTCTGCTCCTCTGTTCGTGCAAGGTAAAGTTAACCCTCGCATGTGTAGGGGGGGGGGATCGGATGGACCCCCCCATGGTTTTTCGCGAAAAAACTCGCGTAAAAAGCGGCCGATCGCGACGAAACTTTCAGTACCCTCACATTGATCAATTTTACACCTACCCTGAAAATTTCATGACCCTGACCCAAATGACCTTTGACCTGTGACCTCTTTTCCGAGACCATGTTTGGCCGGAATCGCGATTCTGCGTATGTCGGCTCGCATTAGCCGCGCGTTTGCAAGCTTTTCGTGGTTTCAAACGTTCAAACATGTGATTTGATGTTGCTTCCATGCATTAGGGTGGGTGTCAAGGTCACCTGAAGGTCAGGTCAGGTCATTGACCTTTGGTGACCTCGGGTGACCTCGGCTCACTTTTTCGAGCTGTACATGTTTCTAGGCTAGTTTTTGGAGCTGAATTCGAATTTAGCAACCATTTGAACATTTACGAAGTAGTTTTGGTGCCTTCGTAACATGTTACGAAGCTGTCAGAGGCGGTTGACACGTAGGTACTACGAATACCCGTCACGACGCCTACTGGTTGACCTGACCTGACCTGACCTGACCTGGTCTAAATGCTTAAAGACATCATCTGTGATCAAAACTAACACGATATTCGTGATCAGCACCCCGAAAAACCCCTTAGCAGCCACACTTTACGACTTTCTAACAGGTCCCGATTTTCCCGACTTTGGGTCATTGACCTGACCTGGAAGGTCAACCAATGACCTAGGACTTTAAAATTGGGTATCATCGGCTTCCTCTCGTCACGGGCAACACGCTCGTTTTTTTTCCGCGAAGCTCTAGCTCGATCAGGGGCCAAACGGCAAGGGGGGGTCCAACCGACCCCCCCCCTACACATTAGAAGCTGGGAAACGCCGCACACATGCGAGGGTTAAAACGTTGAAATCAAATATTTTTTAGAATAATCGAGCCAAATGGACAGTGGATGCCCTCGAATGACCTGAACATTGACCTTATCTTAGCAATTTATTACGAACGCATATATTTCATTGCGAACCACATCGGTTCCTACAGGGTGTCCCAGAATTACCCGAACATTTATTTTCTGGCTAAAAGTACGACTGCGCTCGCTTCTAATGATATACAAGCATTATACTTTTATAAGATATCCCTTAGCTATCGAGCTTGGGGACTGTGTGCTTTTGGTGGCCGGTAACGACTCGAATTAATTAGGGGAAGCCGGGGGAAGCCCGGCATAGTAAGCTCTTTTTCATTTTTATTACATACCATACGTGCTGTATAAAATGTTGATATCCTGTTAGCTAGCTAAGTTCATTGGCCGTGTTTTCCCAAAAATTCGGTTTCGTGGAATAAGTATAAGGTTTTCTTTGGAGCGCTCTTGCGAGGAACATTATGAATATTAGAGAGAGAAAATGTATGAAAAATTGACCTCTCCTCGACATTTAAAATTATTTGAATAGCCAAATATTACTGTATTGATATTTCGACCAACAGGTCTTCTTCAGAATAGGACAGTGTACACAAGTGTACGAGAATACAATAATTGATGCAGCAGACTTATTCCCGCGGTTTTCAAATTCAAAAATTAGCGCAGTTTATCTCGCGCTCATAAAACAGTGGTACAACCTTTTTAACAACTTCTTGTACCACTGGCTGTACCACTGCTTTATGAGCGCGAGATAAACCGCGCTAATTTTTGAATTTGAAAACCGTGGGAATAAGTCTGCTGCATCAATTATTGTATTCTCGTACACTTGTGTACACTGTCTTATTCTGAAGAAGACCTGTTGGTCGAAATATCAATACAGTGATATTTGGCTATTCAAATAATTTTAAATGTCGAGGAGAGGTCACTTTTTCATATATTTTCTCTCTCTAATAAGTATAAGGTTGAGAAAATCGAGTTTTAAAAAAGTGTTGATTTTTCTGGGGTAAGCCCGGCATAGGGGTAACGCCGGCCACCTCCCCAGCGCTTTACAACGAGTTGATGAAACCATTATGTGTCTTCCATGGGTGTAGTTTTCCAAAAATCATTGGGGGTGCTCAATAGCTTTCAGAAAGGCATGCCATAGTTTTTGTAGTTTTTTTTAGCTGTTCTTTTTTACTGTAGCAATCAGGCATCATGCAAGAAATGATGTTAAATCGGTTCGAGAGCTTGTTTTAATAGCGCCACTGTAAAACAATTTTGGCTCACCCAATGCATTAACCCGCTTAACACGCGCGGGGCTGGGGTCTCCAGCCGAACGCGTGGGGTTGGGGGATAAATTTTACCCCCCTGTTATCTCCCGAACTAATGGTCCGATTTGGAAAATTCAAACGCCAGTCGAAGGATCTCATCACGAATAACTAAAAACATGTACTTAATTTAAAGTTTGAGGTCAAGGTCAAGGTCAGGTCAAGGGTACAAATTGCAAGTTTCTACAGTATCGGCCTTGCACCGTAGTTGCCGAAGAATGGAGTCATGGACTGAGACTGATTGCCCAAAACGTGTTTGGGCCTGACCTTGGCCATAAGTTTGGCAGGCCAGATTTTGTAATGGACCATTTTGAGTCAACTTTGAGAAATACATAACGTACAACGGTGGTAAAATCGTTGCTATAGGTATAACACGGTTTACCCGCTCCGGGTGTGAGGAAGGGATGTGGGGCAATGAGTGCACTGACGTGGCGCCCTCGGAGGGCCGGTATGGGATTAAAGCTCAGCTACACTAAGGGCTTGTGTGATGCCTTCAGTTATCGGTGGCACCCTCAGAATCACCGGCGTAGGGCCCTCAGAGCCGCCGGTAAGGGAGGCACCGGTGTGGGGCCGCCATGCAGGTGTCGGTGTGGACGATCAGAGGTGCTAGTGTGATTCTCTCAGAGGCGCCGATGAGGGTCCTTACAGGCGTTGCTCCGAGACCTCATAGACGCTGGTGTAGAGCCGTTACAGGCGGGTGTGGGGCCTTTAGAGCTGCTGAAGCGAACTCTCTACAAGCCGGCAGGGGGTCTCAGTGACCGGCAAGGGGTCCTTAGCGGGCTTAGGCCGGCAGAAGAAGTCCTGCGGGGTCCTAACAGACCGGCATGGTACTGTCAGACGCCGGTGGGGCCCTAAGGGTCACCGTTGTGGGGCCCTCAAGTCATCAGTGGGTGGCCTTTAGATGCGCAGGTGTTGGGTGGGTCCTCAGAGCCGCCGATATAGGGCTTTAATAGGCACTGGTGTAGGCACTCAGAGTTGGGGGTGTGAAACCCTCAGAGACACCGGTGTGGGCCCTCATAGGCACCGATGAGGGCCCCATAGTTGCCGTTATGGGGCCCTCAGAAAAATAAGTGTGGGACCATCACAGGTGGGAAATGCCCCTAGAACTATCCCCTCATAGGCCGGTAAGACCTCTCAGGGGCCAGTAAAGGCTGAAGCAGACTCTTTCCGCGTTCAGGAAATTGCATGCGAGAGCCTATTCAGTATTCATTTACATTGTAATTCCTCTCGCATCAATCGCTCGCGGGAGGTGCGTGCGATTGATGCGAGCGTGCTTCCATGTATTTGAATAGGCTCTCGCATGCGATTTCCTGACTGCGGAGTCTGTTTCAGGCTTAACGGGCCTTTGGAGACCACCGAGGTGTCCTTAAAAGCCGCAAGAGGCCCTCAGAAGTCGGCGTGGGGCCCTTATGGAGACCTTAGTGTGGCTATTTAGGGCCCATGAGGTGCTCTAACGAGCCCCACGGGGCCCTTCTGAGTAGAAATATGGTCATCGTTAACCCTCAGCGGTCAAATGGCGCCGCAGGGCCTCTCGGACCCGAGGGTCCCTTTGAACTCGATGGGGGGGGGGGGAGGGGGTACGTGTCCCCTTAGACCCCTAGCTATGCCACTGTTTCATATGCATCATGTCAAGTATTTTAGGCTCGCCCCCCCCCCCCCCCAACTTGAAAATCGTTCGCGGGCCCCTGATAATATCAGATGTAATGTTAACACAAATATCAAGCATCTTAATTTGTGGTGATTTATTCAATGTATATTCTCTTAGTCACTGAATTGAGTAAGCATAGTATTTGCATGATTCACTGGGCTCATTACAGTACTAAGAGATGGACATTCTGATTATTGAGGGCCTTGAGTCAGCTGGGAATGTTTTGAGGGGCTGGGGGTGCTTTAAGAAGGCAGGGGGTGCTGAGCTCAGGATTGGGGGTGCTTGAGCACCCACAAAGAGATATAAAGTTACGCTTATGGTGTCTTCCAAATATTAACGGAAAGTGAAATACTAAGGTACTGATTAGCTCTGGACATCTTAGGGTGGCCGCTTTGCCCCACTCTCCCCTACAACAAATCTTTTAAACGTCGAGCCGATAGGCGAGACGTTTAAAAGATTTTTCTACCTACGAGCGGTTTAATAATTTTATCCCGTGCCGCCGACATATTTCATTTAATGTATACTAGACGTTTAACAGTTTGTTAATCGTCACAGTAGACGTTTAACAACTGTTACACGTCTAGAACCTGTTAAACAAATCATTTCCTACATGCCGGGGTATGTCTTAAGCACAGCACGAGCCGGGCAGTAAAACTATGACCAAGAAACTGTCGGTGTCAAAATGCCATGTTATTTGATAGGCCGAGCAGGAAACAAAAGTTTACTGTATGCCTGGCCTATTCAAATACATTAGCCAGAGGGGTGTGGTAATAACTGGTGTAAGCAAATTGACCACGGTCAAAAATGCATTACCAGAATGCACTAAAGCCAACATTTTGGGATGGTCTCGTTCCTAAGTCGGCTAAGAGCTTCGGTCCAGAAAATAAATTTATCGTTGGCATACAGTAAAATACATACCAAACTCGGCCGGTGATAAATTTTCAAGACCTCAGTCCTTACTGATTTTTGAACTCGGCCTTCGGCCTCGTTCAAAAATCCAGTAAGGACCTCGGTCTTGAAAATTTATTTACACCGGCCTCGTTCAGTATTATATATTACTGCCCGAGTTTACTGCCCAGGGCAATGACCTCTAAACTACAGTTTATCGCATTAGCCCAGAGGTTTAATTGACAGGGAATGTATAATTGACATAATTATTGCATGATATTTGCCGCGTAAAATTAGAAAACTAACATTTTTTGGTAAGAAATATCTGCTCTGCTTATCAAGGGTTTTGAAATATTTTGTATTGGCTACAAACCCGAATTTATGGTGATATGCGCCTATTAATCGAAATCCGTTATCGCTTGTTGTCTTATCTTCGTTTGATATGTCTACTACTGATACCTTGGGCCTAAGTTATTGCGTTATTATATTATTTGACAGTTGTAGTCCTTTCCTCGAAACAAACATGTAAACTATGGAAAATATAATGTATTTCACGAAAATTTAGCCATAGGGCATCAACAAAGTACGATTACATAAATAAAGAAAAGATTCTTGCAAGAGCACTGGAAAATTCACGTTAAATCACTAGGAATATTATACCTTCTTCTTGTTCTTATGTCGTGGCAAATTATTCATGTATTATGTTCCTCGGATATCCAGTTGTTTTGCCATTCTTAGTTGACATTTTCAGACGCGATTCTTTTTGAAGTAAGGTATTTTGACGCATTTTCTTCTATAAATTTCCTTTAAAGCTTTATCCACAGCAGTAGCGCAATCACTGTTAGGAACTTATGGACAAAACAATTGTATAAAAGTGTCACCAAAAACCAGTCGAAAATACTTAGCAGGTATGCGGCATGTAGGAAAAATCTTACTGACCTCGACTGACCCGAAAATTTGACTCCGGCCCTCGTGCTCCGCACTCGGGCCTCCGTCAATTTTGCAAACCTCGTTTCCAAATAATTTCGTCGGCCCGGTCAGTAATATATATTACTCAACATCTGATAATTTTCTCTCTTAGCACGTGAAGCAATTGAAAATACTGACTACGACGCGGGATAAATGACAGATTATAGGTATAAGATATACCGCTACAAACAAGCATTGTAAAATTCACAAAACGCACCGGCATGGTTTCTAATAAGGCTGAAACAGACTCTTTCCGCAGTCAGGAAATCGCATGCGAGAGCCTATTCAAATTGATTGAATCACGCTCGCATCAATCGTACGCACCTCCCGCATGCGTTTGATGCGGGAAGGATTGAAATGTATTTGAATAGGCTCTCGCATGCCATTTCCTGACTGCGGAAAATCTGTTTCAGCCTTGACCATTTTATTTAATTGCCACAATCCAGAAATGGCTATATAGTATATTGTGATGCATTGTTGCTGATTGGGGTAAATAGATGACGAAGACATTGAAAACAGTATTTTTTTTTTTGCAATGGGTGAATTTATTGAGCTAGGTAGCTTTGCTTGCAAATGCTGAAGTATTGCTTTTTTAACGGTTCTCCATCCAATCATATAGGACTCCCAAAGCACGTTACTGACGTTAATACGTTTCTGCTTACCTAAATAATAGAGTAGTACCGCCAAAACTGGAATATTAAATGCATTATCTATACAAACGGAACTCATACTCATAACCAGGTGACAACCAGAGTTGGGACGTTTTACCATACCTGTAATTTCACGATCACGAATATCGTGTTAGTTTTGATCAGAGATGATGTCTTTAAGCATTTAGACCAGGTCGGGTCAGGTCAGGTCAGGTCAACCGGTAGGGGTTGTGACGGGTATTCGTAATACGTGTCAACCACCTCTGACAGCTTCGTAACATGTTACGAAGGCACCAAAACTACTTCGTAAATGTTAAAATGATTGCTAAATTCGAATTCAGCTCCAAAAACTAGGCTAGAAACATGTAAAACTCGAAAAGGTGAACCGAGGTCACCCGAGGTCACCAAAGGTCAATGACCTGACCTGACCTTCAGGTGACCTTGACACCCACCCTAATGTATGGGAGCAACATCAAATCACATGTTTGAACGTTTGAAACCACGAAAAGCTTGCAAACGCGCGGCTAATGCGAGACGACATACGCCGAATCGCGATTCCGGCCAAACATGGTCTCGGAAAAGAGGTCACAGGTCAAAGGTCATTTGGGTCAGGGTCATGAAATTTTCAGGGTAGGTGTAAAATTGATCAATGCGAGGGTACTGAAAGTTTCGTCGCGATCGGCCGCTTTTTACGCGAGTTAATTCGCGAAAAACCTCATCAACCCCCCCCCCCCCCCTGTGCCGGCGAAAGATCCGCAATCATAAAATATGGCTCACAGCAGTGCTGAAGCATGTAATACGCAAGCATGACCGGTTATTCAGGCTTGCTCAGCGCCACGACTCAGAAAGACATTCAGTTCAGTTCGCCGCCGATGATGACAGCATGGTCGGGTGGTTCGTTCCGCGACAGGGTCCGGCTGCTTTGTGCGGCTCGGCGGGGCGGGAGGGGGGAGGCAGGCGACGCGTCTGACAGGCGACACTTGAGCGTCCCGGGAATCAGCTGTCACCGTGCGGCGCGGCGGGCCGTCCCTCCGAGTCGACCCTTCCCATTGTTACCTGACTGGGCGCCGGCCGCCGGTCCTCCGGAAGGGTCACTTTGGTATGCGAACTCTTCACCGCACTTGCCCACTGTCAGAGAGTGTACTGAGCTACAGTAGTTTCTAACAGCTCGTTCGATTGGTCTGCCTGCTCAGCCAATCATATTCTGGCAACCTTGGACCTTGGGACCCAACGTCGCTATGGTACTTCCGTATAGCCTGAGGCACCTGGGTACTTATGAATCTTGGGTCCCGTTGGATTCTGGGTCCGACTGTACTTGGGTACATTTGATACACACCCGTTGTCCAGACGTAAATATGCGACGAATGGATTGCTGGTCGCACAAGGATGCCCAATAAGAAGGCAGCTGTCATATTGATTAAGAATATGACGTCATTGAAATATTCACCTGCTAGATAACTGTGTTCCCTGGCCAAACGGCCAAACCACAAGAACCCCTGTCATATATATATTTCTTCTGCGCTTTTCATTTATGGACTATGGTTCAGCATTTTTTTGCGTGATTTCACTATTCGCTTTACCTCGTAAAGCGTGTTTATTTAGCACTTACCCCCTCACCGCTAACAAACCTCCTCCTTCCCGGGTCATAATTTGACCCTACCATCAGCCGGGTCATAATTTGACCCTACCATGACTCGGTGAGTGCGACTTCCGGGACCAGAAAATGCCTTTCATCATCCGTCTGACCCCTCCCCCGCCCCGCCGGCCGCCAGCAGATTGGTTTGGCCAGGGGTAGCCAGTAACAGTTGGTAGCATTAGGCCAAATGGGCGCTCAAAAACTACTACCCCATAGGGTTTGCATGTTAAATCGACCTTTTTCAAGCGAGCCCCACACGTAAGCTGAAAGATAAAGTGCCAATATTATTGTGGGGAAAGGTAGCCTCAAGCTTCCTCTACAACCTTTTTATCATTCCACGTCAAATCGAACAAAAATCGGCTGTTTTGCACCTTACCATCAGCGATTTCATTATAAATTTGTGAGCGAGTTCCTGTGTCGCCCCGAACATTACATTGATGTTTTTTTGCACATTCTGACCACAGGTCTTCTAAATATAGGGCATCGAATTTTTACAAAATGTTGCATCTTTATATTTTTGAACGACCATAACTTTGGTTGTACTTGTTTGATTTGAATGAAATAAACCTAACTGTTTAGTTAATTTCTTAAGCATTTGTTTAGAATTGCACCTACTTAAATATATGACCTTGAAATTTGCTTAACTCTGTTCTTAAGCACAAAAATTGAAATAGCAAAAAACACGTCACCTTCGATTTGGCTAATTTTCATATATTTTATTGCCTACCATATTCTTAACAACCTGTGAAAAAATTAGAGTGGGCCATTCATAAGTTTTGAAGAAAATGGCACATATGCAAACGTATGTTAGCACGCGCAGTGGAGGGGGAAGAGTGAATTTCGCCCCACCCCTCCTGTTTTTCGCCAATATCTCATAGTATTAATGCGAAATTAATTATAGCTACCTGTCCAAAATTGAATTGCACATCTCATCGTGCAAGCAAGAAGAAAATCGGCTCACAACTGGTGTAGTAATAGCGGTGTAAAGTGAACATCCTGTCGCCGCGGCGACGCGGCGACTCGGCAGCCGGCGCCGATCGCTAGCCGCCGCCTGAATTGTAGACTGTGCCGGGATGGAACGGAACGGTTCCGTCTTTACATCGCGCTCCTTACCGCTGATTACGTTCAATTCGCGTCAAATTTTGTGAGAAGACTAAGAAATGTACAGGCAATCTTATGGTGTAAGAATTTTGAAAATCGGTTGGTAAACAATTGAAATATGAACGTGTAAACACAAAATTGTGATTGCTGCGTTTCCCGCGTCGGCCGATCCCGCCTCAGCCGACGACATGTTACTCTTAGCAGGTCTCTAACTGCCATATTTATTATTGGATTATAAACTAGAAATTCCCCATACATACTCAAAAATGTATATTCTTTCGTATAGTGAAGATGACGTGAAGATATCGTTGCGTGATAATGTTTTCGTTGAATTTTTGGCTTCATGATGCATTTCCACACGGCTCAAAATTCACCGCAAAATACCGTTTGCCTGAGACACTTTTACTATGGAACTTGAATGCTTGACTACGATGACTATGTATTTCCATTCTCGCAGAGTTTGGGATATCACTAATCAACAATCATTCATTTCAGAAAGTGTACACAAGCAAGCATGTCTTGACTGTCTTTCAAGGTCACGCGCGGTTGCGTGATGTTGAAGCATGAAAACGGCGTTTGCCACGAGAGTTATGAATGGCCCACTCCAATTTTTTCACAGATGGTTAGGAACATTGTGACGGACATAATATGTAAAAATTACCCGAATCGAAGGTGACGTGTTTTTTGCTATTTAAATTTTTCTGTTTTAATTCAAGGTCAAATGCATTTCAAGGTCACTTCAATTTAGTTTTATAATTAAAAATCAAAGCCTTATCAATTGCCTACAAGACCCTGTTAATATCATTTTGATACCAGAAAAGGAACCAGAGTTATAGACATTTTAAAAATTGATGTGTGGCATTTTTGGCTATATTCGATAACCTATATCTCAGCGATACTTTATCAAATTTCGAAAATATTATGCGTAACTCAGTTTTGAACCATGCCCAGTCTGCCTACAAATTTTCAGACAAATCGAAGGGGATGACGGATTTCGGTGTTTGATTTGACGTGGAATGCCCCCCTTGCTAACGTTTTTCGATGCGGAGGCCATAACAGGTCCAAAAAGCATTGGGCGCTGCCCGAGGTACATACCAAAATCCCCTCCATGAGAGCACTAGTTCCTGCGCATGCGCACATTGCCTCAACCCTGTACTAGCGTAAGTTAGCGATACTGCTCACGGACTCGATCAGCCAATGAGCGTCCCCGATTACATTAATAGATGTCGCTAGCATCACGTAAATCCTGCTTGCGAACACATTTTAAGAATGAAACAGCTGCGGCATTTCCGCCTTTCATAGATTCCTTCCATCTTAGTATCAACTATAGGCTTTTCAACTAACTTTATGCTAAGTTTTAAACTATGGTTAGTATGTTATTTCTGGTTCATGTAATTTAAAAATAACTGCTTTATGAATTTGGCTTTACGCGTCAGAATAGAATACTCTATTTATTCCATATTCAAAAAATATATTACCTTCCATGTAACTTATCCAGGTAAAATGGGCGCTTTCCGCGTCGTTGGTGTACCCGTTGTTCTATATACCCTGGGTTTGGCCCAAGTCCTTTTTGCCCCGGCAACTCCGGCATGCCAGATTTGCGCCAGTGTAGACGGAATACCGTCTGGAACAGGATTTTGAGTCGATATAGCTCTTTTCCGGCTAGCCAGTCTTTGCCGTAGCGCGATCCGGAGATGGTATGGTTTCGGACCGCCAAGCCCGGCTCAAGTCCGGCTGCCTGCCACGGCGTGCTTTGGCTATTGGCTAGGTCCGGCTGTCTCGTTGCTGCTCTGGCTTACGGTTGAGGTACGGCTCGGCTGATACGGCTTACGTCCGGGCTCCGGCTGTGGTGCGGGCGAGCTCCGGGATCGTGTAGCAGCTCCAGTAGAGCCCCAGGCCTTGCCCGTACTTCGTCCAGTACAGCCCCAGACCTAGCGCGTACCTCGGCCGGAGTTAAAAGATGCCGGGGCTAGCCAGAGCAAAATCAGATACAGCCCAGACTTATATTGCTGGCTGGGCCATCGTCTTTGGCGTGTCAACTTGGAGTTCATAATTCATATCGCCTGCTCTCGGTTCGACCAACCAGGACTCAAACCTAGAACCTCCAGTCTGTATTTCCGCGGGAATCTGACGCCATTCGATCCCGCAACCATCACTTCAAACGAGACTTACAGCACTAGGTTATGGCTTCGCATCAGCCCTGGAAATTGTGCTTTGATTCCTCATTCCTTCAATCTTCATCTGAGCGACGCAAATTCTGTGTTCCACATTCTCCGTCTTGGCCTTATGACCTCGAAACGCCGCAGGGCCCAGCCAACTGGCTGTCCGGCTAGCAACACTACTCCGAAGCGTTTCTCGCTGGTGCGGAATTTTTCCTGCTTGTGTTCGCATGCCATGGTTGGCCAGTGGCCACGCGATCGGCAACAAGTTGTGGCTCTCCCTTCTTTAGCTCAGTGGAACCGCAGAGGTTGTCTGAGGCCGCGACGATTGCCTTGATCCTCTATAAGACTCGCCATTCTGTGAAGTTTGGCCGTTCTGGGTACTCGAACGGAAGCTGGCGATAACCTGGAAAATGTCCGAGAGTAACGAAGCAGGGAGAGATATGCACAGCGAGTTTGAGCCTCGAGGCATTAATCATAATTCATGTCTCATCTGGCTGTGGTGAGACAGAACAGAAGATTGTCTCGTAAAGTGGCCTCCGTATAAATTGGTACGGAACATCCTCGGTATCCAGTAGAAAGAAAGCATCCATTCAGCTGCTTTCGCTGTTGGCAGCCTTCACGGCCCACGGGCAACTGCAGGAAACGATGTCCCCACAGTGCCTATCTACAGATGGCCTTGGTACCTATGTAAAAGGCTCCAGAAGCCTAGAGGATGGATGTTCCGGGGTTCCAGTCTGATTCAGCATATGACGTTTTGAAGCCATGCGAAGCTGTCGTCACTAAATCTTCTTGCGATGTGATGTGAGCTTTCACTGGACTCCTTCGCGATAAGGCGACGGTCATCTTGTGCGGGCTCAGGTGCTCTAGCTGGCCTGAAACAATGCACACATGTTCTTTAAGAGCGTCTGTGGCGACATAAAATTATATTACCAGCACAGGCTATCAACAATACCTAATTATATGGGGCAGACATTTATTGGCGATTTCGAACGAGACATCATACATCAATGTACATTAAATGACCACGTCACCGGACCAGCTCATTGGCCTGAACAGATCTAGCGACACTAATCAAAGACCAATACTCGGTCGGGCCTCGGCCCCAACTGCACAGACCACAGCCCCGCCATCTTGACAGCAGACCAAATGAATGCGTTCAGCGTTCAGGCGTTCAGCGACTGAGGGTTCAAGGCGAAAGGTACACTTGTAGTAAGTGGGCGAAAATAAACTCAGCAATTAACTACACACGGACACGGGATGAGCCAAACCATCCACACACTGGGGTTTCTTGGTTATCCTATTGGACATGCTGCAGCATAATGTCTGTTTCGGATATCCGTCATAAAATGGCCGACGAATCTATCAGACGCTGGTAACGTTCCTAAAGTGCCAAATGTCCTAGTTTACTCCTCCTAGTGTAGCTTATTCCGATCATCATACCAATCAATCATTTTATGCCACATTTTGTCGTGACGGAACGGATGATCAAATACGATTTCACCATGCATGGTAGAGTGAATTACGATTTCTTCCATGCTGTTAGAACTGTAAAAACTCAGTCTGTAAAATATATTTCTATGTTAGAAATGGAAAAAAAAAACTTTACACTGGTGAGACGTAATTTGCGTGTATGGCCTTTCAGAAACGAAAGCAACGCTGGCCATGAAAGAGTATGCTAAATCCCAGTTCAATACCAAAGGATTGTAAGCCAAAGTAACGGCATGGCGTCTTTCTGTGCAAAATGAAGTCATCGGTTAAGGGCACATCTAGTGACAAACTAAGCCCATAGCCGCTTGATCTGTAGACCAGCATAGCACCGAGCATAACCGGACAGCACCTTACTGGATCGCAAGTGTACTGATACTCCGTAATCCGTATGCAAACGCATGCGATATATACAGGGCTGAAACGAGGAAACAGATAACCACATAAATAGATGTAAGAGTGGGGTGTTTTCAGCTTGGTTTAACCACAACACAGCCGTACCAGTATCCCATGAAAACATCAATCGAAAACCGAGGACATTATTCGAGAAAAGCTTTCCTGCTAGTGAACTAACTAAAATAAATAGTGAAAATGAGGCAAGGTGTGCGACCAGCAAACATCAGTGACAAAAACGGTAATCAGCTCAGTGCTACCCATCCTTCTCTGTCAAACGAAAACAATAAACAGTGCCTAGAGTTGCTTGTGTGTTGAAAGAAAGGTGACGGCTACACAGCTGCTTCTCTCAAGGTGAACGACATATTTGGCGAATACCGGCTACTCGCAAGGTGATTATGATAATGATCTTCTGCAATGCCATTCAAGGAAAGGAACCAATCGCAGCCAGGCAAGCTGGCCCTCGACTGATTCTGTGTCACGAAGACAGCGAACGTTGTGACTTGGGTCAGTGCTCAGTACAAGCGTCTGCTCTTGACACCAGACACTTAATGTTCATGGTGACAGTCCAGCCGCCATCCGACACACACCACCGTTCAGTCTGCAAGCTTGCTTTCCAGGGCTAGTATGCGTTCAGTCATACCAACACTTCGCAGTTGACAAAAATAGTGTTTTTGATTGCGAAAAACCGCAGAACAAAATTTGAAAAGGCTTTCAGCAGGGCTAAGTTTACACATGACCTACAACTTAGTTACAATGGACGAGAGCTAGTGGGGGCGCAGAATCAAACTCTTGCACTGCAACCAACCAAGCGTCTCCGAAGCTGGACACATCGCCAAGCTGGTCACACTCGCATCACCTTCTCTAGGCGCTGGGGATCACTCATTGCGCTTTCCAACAGCGACACGGTATCAGGGATCCAATGTGCATTCGTTTGCTCAACCCATCAAGAAGTGCCACCAGCATTCGCAGCTTGGCTAGGCTCTCCTTTCACAGAGGGTAAGGCTTCACACGATCTGTCTCTTTTCGCCCAGCTCACTTTCAATATAATCCCGATGATTGGATAGCTGCTGCCTCGTAGCCGTCGGCTTGGTGGTTGATGGTTGTCTCGCCCAGCCCAACGGCATCATGAGATCTTGGGGAAACCCGAGGCGTTGGCATTTGCCGATGCTAGGCGGCGCGGCTCGCCAAGGTCCAGAACCAGCGCGCATCGAAGTCTACCTTGAAGGCGTCTCCCTCACAGCCATGATCTGATGCTGCTCGAAGCTCTTTGGCGGAAACCGCCATGACGTCGTCGGTTCTCCGGGAATAGGAGACGGGCGGATCTTCGGTCGAAGACAGCGGAAGCTTCTCCCGTGGGTCTCTCGCTGACGCCATGGGACTGATCTGCGACGACTGAAGCACCGACCCAGCATCACAGCAGGTATCGCCTTCATCGACTGACACTGTCTGATAGCGCTTGGCGCCAATAGCTCCACAGTCTTGGTCTCCACAAGTCCAGGCCACAGTTGGGCTCAGCGTTAAAGAGAGCGCGGCCGTGGTGTCTTCCGCTGTAGTCAGCCGTCCATCCGACAAACCGCCATCGTGTCCAGCGTCGAGCGAGGCAAAGCTGCTGACACCATTGGCCAAGCCCCCGCAGCTCCGCGACCAATGGCTATGCGCGTTTTTTGACTGCCAACTAGAACCGTTGGTTGACGTGGCAGCCTGCGAGGCGGTGGTCTCCACTTTGATCCGCGGTGGTGGCGGCAGCGGCGGCGGAGCGGCGGGCGGTGGGTCGCCTTCCTCGTCGCTGCTCGAACACAGGTCGATCACGACAGTCTCCTTATCTTTCAGCTCCTTCCCAATGAGCGGCTTGCTTGGCACGGGCTTCCGTAGCGCCTTGACTCCGCCACTCTGAGGACGACCTCTGACCGTCGGGTACCGTACCTGGCTGCGTCCACGAGCCAATGGCGGCGTGAGAACGACGCTAGCGCCTACCAGCGCCGGCTTGATGACCTTCCCGCCAGTACCTACCAGAGTCGGCCGCCACACGGCCCCCCGAGTGGAAGGTGTTGTGGCCACTTTGATCTGGGGCTTGGGCGCCACGTTCTGCGGGGTGATACACTTGATGGAGAGGCCAGAAGGTAGCGACAAGGGCGTGGTCTCTGCTCGCGCTGTCCTGGGACGCGTCATGCCAGCCGGGAGTCCCGTGCGAGGCGACCGAAAGGTTCTGAGGGCTCTCGCACTGCCGGAGACCGCACGAGGATCCACTGCACCTGATGTCGAGGCTGCGGCTGCCGCGGCGGCGGCGGCGGCGAGTGCCGAAGTGGCGTACCGGGCACCGCTCCGATCGGCCACGCGGTACGGGTCGGGGCTGACGAGTGTCTGGCCAGGTCGCCATAGTGTACCGCGCACGGAGGCTGGCGGCCTCCAGAGCGGCTGGACGGGCGCCGGTCTCGGGCGGGTCGCCTCCTTGATCTCCTCCGCGGTGAGCCGGGTGAGTCTTACTGAGCAGGGGAGCACGGTCTGGACTAGCCGGCGAGCCTGGTCCGTCAGACCTGCGGACAGAACCAGGAGTCACCGACGTTACCACAGGTTCAGGGGCGTGGTGACTGCCAGAATACACAGCCTGATAAATATGACGTGCAACGCTAACATAAAGCCAAGAGGGAAACGTTGGGTCGCTTACCCCATCTCCATATAGGTTGCACCACCCTACTCTTATAGTGACCCAAGGAAATGTGTGACACATGATGAGCAATGGGCATTGAGCATATCTGAAATCCTTCTCCTCCGTTTCGACGCAGCGGCTCCCCTGCTCACCGGCGCGGATGGTGCGTCGCCTTTCGGCGCGCTGTGCGGCCGTGAAGCAGTAGAGGTGACTCCAGCCGTACACAATGTGCCGCCCCTTCCGCGGCGGACGCCACGAGACGGGGAACGAAGGCTGCCGCGCCAAGCTGGCAACGACACGGGCACTGTCAGGGTTGGTGCGACAATGGATCATGCGGTTTCAAAATTCAACGTAACTGCTTCCCACAGAAAACTCCATTTATAACAACGAAAAGTGTCAGCCTCCTGGTTCTATGAACGGTGCTGTGAGGTGAACGCTGTGAACGGTGAAGAGAGGAAATGCTCACGTTTCATTGGCATTCATGTTCTGTAACTGTACCCTTTGCGTCACCCGCCCACGACGAACTTCAGTACCACAAAACCACAAAATCATGTTCACCTCCACAGCCCTCTCACCGTTTGCGCTCGCTGTCTTCACAGTACTTTTCATGTTCGGGCGGGTGCTGGTCGGACGGCGGCTGCCCGGCGCCCAGTCTCCGGCCCAGTGGGGAGCTGACGTCTATCGTCTGATAGCGGAGTAACAGGCTGGGACCGCGGCGTAACCGGGCCAACGCAGCGGCGCCGCCGCCGCCCCGCTTGGTTGGCGACGAGTACGGCTGGGTGGGGAAGAGGTAGACGTTCAGACAAGCTCCTTACACCAAATCATAAAAGCGTTGCTTGTGACCAACTAAAAAATACACCGCGAAAGCCTCAGCTAGATATCAAATTAAGCTCAGGTGGGCATCCTGCAATCCAGGGAGCACGAGCGACAACCTTCCACGACAAACTGAGCCAAAGTCGCGGCTGCGCACGTACCTCCTTGCCAGAGCCGTCGGCGGGCGCCAGTCCCACGTAGCTGAGGAAGCGACTCTGGCTGGCGCACTGCACCTCCGGCTCAGAAGTGACCGACTCCGTATCGGACGGCGGGCCCTCTTCGGCGGCCGGAACGCCGCACTGCCGCTCGTGGGCCTGAAACGTGAGTCACAAACGGCCGTCAGATGGTTGGATTCAGACAAACAGAGAATGAACATTCGTCTAGGGAAGGACATAGTCCGACTAACGATACGATAACGATAACGTCCTGGTGGATGACACTTATCAACTAATTGATGTCATGCACCAGTCACTCTCCGGGTAGCTGCTTCACAGATGATATTCGCTAGCACAGCAGCGCATGCTCACTTCATAATATGCTGGTGTCCTCAACCACAACGACCTCCAGCCGGTGTCACATCCCCACACTGTCTGTATCAATACAATACCCACAGCACTGACCTGAACGGCGTCCACCGAGCTGAACTCTGCGCTGCACGTGTCGCACAGGAAGATGTCATCCGGCGGCGGCTGCACCATGGCCAGCTGCTGACTGGCGCTGCGCGACAGCTGGCGCGGCAGCAGGTGCCGACGAGGCGACAGCGGCCCGCTCTTCGGACGGTCGTACTCCTGAGCGAACATCGCGGAACGGGGTGTGTGAAATGAGTGGGGAGGAGTGGGGAAGAAGTTGGAAGCAGACAATGCGTTTGACGACGCGCAATGTGTCACCGACAAAGACAGTGCTCAACTCTCAATAAAAATAATCGAAACTTATGCTGAAAGAAATTGTTCGATACTTATTACTTAACTATCCAAAGTGAAGGTGAGGACGCAAATTTGACAGAACGTCCAACTGCCAATGACACCAGAGTCGGCATATTGTCCCAAACCCCATCTCCAATGATGCTGGGTTCGCCCGACGTATCTCGCACACTCACAAGGTTTTCGTTTCGGCACGTGACCACCAGCCGGTTGGTGGCCAGCTCGTACAGAGACGAGCTACCGTCGAAGTTGTTCTTGAAGGCCATCCTGCCGTTGACGCAGTGCGGCTCGAGGTCGGCACAGAAGCGCATCAGGTACTCGCAGTCGGCGCCGCGGTAGCAGCAGCGTACCAGCTCGCGCAGCCGCTCCGCGTGGCCCTGAACGTGTCAGGGCGACAAACCAGTTAGGACTTCTTATCACAATTACAAACACGCATGGCGCAAGCCATAAACCAAATCGTATCCATTAAGCATGATAAGCCAAGGCATCGCCTCGGGCCTAGATGTTACGTAATGAAGTACAGCAAATGCCAATGCCTCACTCGCGCACACTGAAACGTCGCCCTGAACTCACGTCTCCACCACAGCCTAGTGCAACCGACCACCGTGACCCCCACATACCTTATTGACCTCGTTGCTGGCCTTGAGGTTGAAGTAAGGCACGGTGCGCGGCCACCAGGAGGGCCGCCGCACCGTGCGCAGCCGGTGTTCATCCACGCCCAGCGCGCACTTCAGCAGGAAGCGCACAAACTTTACCAGGCTCCGCTGCACGGAGACAGCGCGGAGGGTCGGGTTAGATGACGCGGGATCGCAATCCGATGATGATGATGATGATGATGATGATGATGATGAATTGGGTTTTTGGGCGCCCAGACTACAGTGGTCATTGGCCCCCAGGATCGCAATTCCGTAACGGTAGAGTCGCGCAGGTCATCAGTACAGCTTGTAGAAAAATGCAAACCTCGAATACGGCAGAGCGAAACGAGAAAGATCCCAGCTTCATTCGTATCAAAATAAGTTAACGCCTTCGGAACTATTAATTCAATATTTCCGATCAACCATCATTTCGTTACTATAAAGTGCGTTAAAATACTAGTGTGGCGATTATCACGAAAAAATGAAGGCAAACACCAACATAGTTAGCTTTATTTAACAAAACTCCCGCAAAGGGTTGCGTCCATGCTCACATTAGCACAACGCACACTCGCAACTCACGTCCGGCATGTTCTCGAGCGCCACGGGATGTCCGTCGCAGAACACCAGCGGCAACGAGGAGACCATGAACGGCTGCTCGCCGCCGTCCACCGCCTCCCCCAGGCCTGCCATAGTCACCTCGTCCCGAAGCGCCGCCGCTCACTCGCCTGCAAACATGACACATCAGAAAAGGTTATGACCTAAGTTTAGAAGGCATGAAGACGCTATCCCTCTCCCCTATGTCGAAGTATTAGGATCGGAACACCGACGCGGCGCTGGTGCGACGAGTCGACTGACTACGTCCCCACTTTGAGGGGGCCGGAGGGAGCAATAACGGCGACGACCCGAAGCCCTGGGCGCATACGACTTCGAGTAGTGGTCACGATCTCGGCCAGGCGCGAGGCAAGAGATCTCTTGATCTCTCCGCCGCTGCAAGAGAACGTGGCGACGTCGTCGTCGGGCGACAAATGGGGAGGTTCAGGCGTAACAGCAAAAGTCGACCTGTGCCTGGACCTTCAGAGACTTCGTTTACACGGAGCTAAGCCAGCCTCTCAAGCATCCAGCGAGTTTGCAAGATGCTGCAGGGGATAGAGGAGGCTGTGTCAGAAGCCCGCCCGTGAAGGGCTTCCACCGCGAAAGATGGAAAGCTATCCATGGTGGACCGCTCGAAAACCAACACCTTCGTAAGGACCTACACTGGAGTGAGCAACCAGGTCCATTGCCCGAAGCGAGACAGGCCATGAAGAGGGGAAATGAGATCAAACGGCTGTCCTGTCTCAACACTGGAGTAGAGGTCCGCGCCCCTTCAGCTTGACAGATATGGAAGCCCAGGTTCGGGTACTGAAGCTCAGGGCCCTGTTTCACCGCCCGACGCTGCGCGCGCTGCAGCGCGCTGGGAGCTGAGGCGTACCCCTGACGTCACTCGAATGACGTTGCGTGCGATCCGTTAGCTTATGATGAATCGCGTTTGGAACACAGGTCCTAAAGAACCAAGTACAGAGAGAACAGAGGTTTGAGTGCGAATGCTGCTAGCGTGCTGATGGTGCTGGCGCTTGGGTGCTGGCGTTTTGCGATGACGTCATAGCGTAGCGTCAGAGGGAAGTTTGTTGATATTGCCATGGAAACCCAACGCGCCGACGCGCGCAGCGCACTGCAGCGCTCCGCCGTGAAACAGGGCCCAGGAAAGCAGCCGGCACTGATCAGGTGTGCATCGAGCACCTTCGGCCACTCAGTCCCAATGCCAACATCGCCCTGCTACGTTTGGCCAACCAAATCTGGGAGCACGGCATCATCCTCAGTGCGTGGCAGGGGGCCACCAACACCCCCATTCTGAAGACCAGCAACAGCCCACAGCTCATTATGTCATATCGCCCGATCGCCCTCAATGATAATCATGTATCAAAACTCCAGGATAACAGATGGTTGACGCCCGACTCATTATATATCACCGAAACCACAACTTCATCCCGCAGGTCAGTGGGGAGAACCTCAGTCACCTCGTCCGGACCAAACAGGATGGCTGGAACAAGACTTGCCCTGAAGGTTATTCGCCGAGGGGAAGACGGCAGAGAGGTCCGCGTTGTCGGCACCTACTATTGGTCAATTATTTATAAGACGTTGACAGATGCGACGTTCACCTATTTCTCCAAAATTCCGTTTTCCTTTACCTTACCTGACAATATCGAGAATTTAGAAGGGCAACTCGCCTGTAGGTCCCGCTCTCGTCAAGCTCGTGACTGGCGGTCACCTCTAATCATGAGTAGGAATATGATACATCAGATAGGCCCAGTGCTTGTGAAGTCTAAATTTGAAGGCGTTGAGGTATGGGGCCTGGACAAGTGATGTCGGGTGGGAGTTCCAGTCGTCGATCGCTCGAACAGTGAAGAGTTGTCTTCTGGCTCTTGACTTGACATGCGGTTTGTACACTGTACAGCTTCCAGAGATGGCCACGGTGGTTGGACTTCGTGAACGCATGCTTGGCAAACTGTCCGAGTCGATATCGATCTCGTTATGCAGCAGCTGGTACAACTCAATCATGACCATGTCGCCACGAAGCCTTCGGCGAAGCAGCGAAGGAAGCTCAGGCACTTCAGTCTCCGGTATATGGCTTGCTCCTGATGCCGGGCACTGAACGAGAAGCGCCGCTGGACTCGCTCCACGAGCTTGATCTCTGCACGATTGAAGGGGCTCTTCATGGGGTTGCCGTATTGAAGGTGAGTCCTGGCAAATGACTTGAATGAAATCGGCAGGGTGATTTCGATAAGATTCGAGAACGACCACCGGATCAGGAAAAAAAAAAGAATCCGCTAAGCCTTCGACACATATGAGGAAGCCTGCCTCCTGAAGTTCAGCCCAGGTCGATCAGGACACCCAGATCTCTCTCGGCTGAGGTGGAGGCGGGGCAGACACCATTAATGGTGTAGAAGTGACCAGAGTTTCTGGTCCCGACGTTCAAGGACGCACGCTTGCTCTGGTTGAACGCAAGCTGCACGGACCATGTGGTGAAAGCATTAATGTCAAGCTGGAGCAGAGATGCATCACCGGCAGTATCAATAGAGCGGTACAATTTTGTGTCGTCAGCAAAAATCTCGACGCAGAACCTCACGGCGTCGCGGATGTCGTTGTTATACACATGGAACAGAAGGGGCCCTAATACAGAACCCTGTGGCACCCCGCAGGTGACAGGAGACCAGGTGGAGTGATGGCCTTTTACGACGACTCGTTGCTGTCGACTGGACAAAAATGACCTGATCCACTCAAGGTGTCCAGTCACATCATATGCTCTCAGCTTAGCGAATAGGCGCTCGTTTCGAAAGTCCAAATATATGACGTCTTCACTCAGGGCTCCCATCACCGATCGCTCGGCTCCAGTAAGCAAGTACTTCCAGCAGATGTGCCGTGCAGGATCGGTGTGGGGGAAAATTATGCTGGTGACGCGACGAGTGGGGACAGTCCTTTCGAGGTGACGTATACCATCAATCGGTCCCTTATCAGCGACTCCATGACCTTGCACATCACTGCAGTAGGAATATGATACCTACATCAGATAGGCCCAGTGCTTGTGAAGTCTAAATTTGAAGGCGTTCTTCAAAAATCGTAGTCGCTCTTCATAGGGAAGGTGTCTGATTGAAGTTATCAGGCGCGTTGCTCTCCTTTGGACAGGTTCGATCAGAAGTTGGTCGGCGCAATGGAATGGTTCCCATGCCACGTTGCCGTATCCAAAGTGTGGGCGTACAAGTGTTGTGTACATCAGTGGGAGAGTTGACTTGTCGATAAGCTCGAGCGACCGTTTGATGATTCCCAGGATCTGGTTAGCCTTCGCCGCAGCAGAGGCAGCCTGTTTGCGGAACTTGAACGAGGAGTCCACGAAGACACCAAGCCTGTGCTCAGCTTCAACCGCCTCCAGACATTGTCTTCGGATGTCGTATTTGACCCGAGGATTGTTGCGTCACAGATGCGGGATTTTGCATTTCCCCTCGTTGAATGGGAGCTGCCAGCGGTCGGACCATGCGACCAGAGCATCGATGTCGCCTCGGAGAGATGTCGTTGCCGTTGGGTCTCGCGCCAGCTGCATGGGCGATTGTTGGGCAGAGTGATATCTGCCACCTCCATTCGGTGAGACTGCCAACTCTCCCTCCGCATCAGCCTCCGACACAGTGCGTGGGGTTTCAATTCTGCTCATCATTCGCCGGTTGGGTATGTTGGGCGGGGTGGTCTCTGCGACAGCCCGTCCCCACAACCTCAGCGGCTCCTGAGCGGGAGACACTGTCTTGCGTATTGTCTGAAAGAGCTTCGTATCGTCAGCAAACATCTTTACTGAGCAGTCGACCACAGAGGGAATGTCGTTCACAAACAGCAGGAACAAGAGGGGCCCAAGGACTGAGCCTTGAGGTACTCCACCTCTGACGGCAGTTGGTTTCGAATGGCTCTCATTCACGACTACTTTTTGTGTGCGTCCAGATAAGAAGGCCTAAATCCACTTCAGGAGTTTGCCTGAGATCCCAAAGCACCTAAGCTTTTTCAGTAGTCGGACGTGTGGTACCGCGTCAAACGCCTTACAAAACTTTACGTATGCCACGTCACAGACTCTCCTTGTTCAGGCATATTGGTCCAGTCCTCCAGTACCCCAAGAAGTTGGGAACTGCAGGACATTCGGGGACGGAACCCATGCTGGTGTCTACACAGCTGGCCGGTGGATGTCAGAAACTCGACCAACTCATCGCGCACTAGAGATTCCATGACCTTGCATGGGATGGACGTCAGGCTAATGGGCCGGTAGTTCCCCGGGGTACTTGCTTCCCTCTTTGTGGTTTGGAACAAGGTTTGGAACCACTGTTGCGGATTTCCATATCGAGGGGAGAATACCTTGCTTCAGGGATTCGCGATACAAGGACAGCGGGCCAGCCACAGCCGCTGAAGCAAGCTGCAAGAGTTATGGATGCAGGCCATCTGGGCCAGGGGCAGCGTCAGTCTTCAGGTTGTCAGGTTTATGTCGCGCTGCTTCAGCTGAGATAGAGACAGTTTCGATTTGCTTACCAGCAAACTAGCTGGTTGGCTCCGGAATGTGAGACAGATCCTCATACTAAAGAAGGCGTTTAGGAGTTGCGCCTTACCACCATCATCACACACAACGGAGCTAGAGGCATCTATGATCTATGAGATTAGTCCCGCCTTAGTCTTCAGCCTTGAATTCGAGTATCTCCAGACGACCTCGGGATTGGTTTTTACATTCTTGACAAGGTTCTCCTGGAGGTCTCTCTTCAATTTCCCAGTCAAGGCCCGCAGGCGGTTTCTGCAACGGGTATCTCTGGTAAAGTCGATAATGTTTTGAGCCTGGGAGTAGATCGCCCACAGCCTTTCCTTCCCTTCTTTAGTTGCAGAGCTTGGCCATTTATGTGGATATTTTTATGGCTGTTTTTCCTCTTGCTTCTTGGGAAACACTCCAGTGCACTTAAGCATACAAAATCCATGATGAACTGGTGTTTTTTCCTAGATTGCCAGACTCCCAGTATGCGTCCTGAATCATCCTGATGAGCCTTTGTGGGTTCCCCTTTAAGTAGTTTCAATGATCTGCCGGCGGGACTCGTTCACAAGTGTAACAGAGCAGGTGGAGCCCCAGAATGACGTGATCGCTTTTCCAAGGCCGACTTCGTGTTTGGGGTTTCATACCATTCCATCCCCATTTGCTATGATCGGGTCCAGTATGTGGGAAGTGTCACCTGGATGGAAACGAGTAGGTTGGGAGACCTGCTGTCTAAAGAAACAATCATCCAAATTCCAAAGCCTTGAGAACCTGTGGGAGATGGTCAGTGGCAAAGCAGAAATTATCATCCTTAGCCAGAGGAAGGTGCACCGGGCACCCACAGCTGTTCATTGAAGGTCATAAGGGAAAGTGCTACCTCTATGACTTGGAGAGAACTCCTGATGTATATGTTGACACCTCTGAAACTACTTGAACCCAAGTCAGGTTGTGAGACATCAAAATTGGTGTTTTATTGTGTCTGCACTGTACATGTCTTGGCTTTTGCAGTCTGTGTGCATGTCTGCAAGCCCTCTCCCCATTTGTACTGGTCTCTAATTTCAAAAACCCTTCTCCAGCATTCATCTTGTCATGTCCATAGGCAAGCTCAAGAGCCTTTATCATGTCTCCCCCGAATCTTTGATCTGCCAGTGATGTCAGTCAAGTTGGTCATAAACAACCTTGGTACTTATGGAAGATTGGCTAGTTCAGGTACAAGTTTTGTTGCTCTCATTTGGATCCTTTCCAGCCTGTTAGCATCTTTCTGGAGAAATGGGGACCAAGGTCCAAGCTTGAATGACATATTCCTTGTGAGGGCATGTCAGAGTTTTGTAAATTGGCAGGAACAATTCCTTGTCCATGTAGGTGGATGTCCTCTTCACTCTTCCCAGCATGGAGTTCGCACTGCTGCTGCTCTCATCACCTCAACCTGCTCTGACAAAGAAAGTGAAGGATTTCTCCTAAATAGCATACGAGTGAGTCAGCCTAAATAGCATACAATGAGCAAGTCAACCGAAAATGGGTATGCATATCAGGAGCATAAACCAGAAACCTTCAACATGTTCTCTTCCAAGCCTTGCAATAGGTAACTGCTCGAGCAAACGTTAAATTTCAATAAAAAGCAATAGGTCTCACCTCAGTCTCAAGCTAAGGGCAGCAATTCTCCCGCTTCTCCATTGCTTCTGAAACTTTTGAAAGTCAGTAGAATTGTATCTCTTTGTAAGTTTAACATTTATTTGCTAAAACACTTCAACATCCTCATTATCAACGAGGACCTTGGCATTTGCCGTGCTAAATACCCGCGTCCTCTCTCCGCCTCTTTCTTTTTCTCATGCAATGCAAGCAACTCGCTAGTTCAAAACTCAAACTCCTAACTCAACTATGTAACGGAAGTTGGCACAGATTCAGCACAGATTCAGCACAGCACAGATTCGGTAGGGGGAAAAAAGGCCCCGGTAGAGGGAAACCTTTATGACCCGTTTTCCCCTAGAAATGACGTCACAAGGAGGTTAAAAATGGGTATCAATCGAAAGCTCTCGTTTACCCAGACACAGTCCTGCAGGAAAATTTCACTTTTTCCCCATAGGAAAGTTTGTACGGGAAAATCAAAATTTTGGGTCAATGGGGGGGTCCCCCCCGATTTCGTTCAAAATCGGCACACAGGTGCCCCACCACCAGCCGAGAAACTTTCCCCAAAACGGTCCCCGTTGCATTGACGTTTAAGGCCCGTAAAGCCCCCTAGACTCGTAAAATATCCGTAAAATCGCCTTTGTACGGACAAAAAAGTGGTGCTATGGTAAAAATGGGTATCAATCGAAAGCTCAAGTTTACCCAGACACAGTCCTGCAGGAAAATTTCACTTTTTCCCCATAGGAAAGTTTGTACGGGAAAATCAAAATTTTGGGTCAATGGGGGGTCCCCCCCGATTTCGTTCAAAATCGGCACACAGGTGCCCCACCACCAGCCGAGAAACTTTCCCCGAAACGGTCCCCGTTGCATTGACGTTTAAGGCCCGTAAAGCCCCCTAGACTCGTAAAATATCCGTAAAATCGCCTTTGTACGGACAAAAAAGTGGTGCTATGGTAAAAATGGGTATCAATCGAAAGCTCTCGTTTACCCAGACACAGTCCTGCAGGAAAATTTCACTTTTTCCCCATAGGAAAGTTTGTACGGGAAAATCAAAATTTTGGGTCAATGGGGGGTCCCCCCCCGATTTCGTTCAAAATCGGCACACAGGTGCCCCACCACCAGCCGAGAAACTTTCCCCAAAACGGTCCCCGTTGCATTGACGTTTAAGGCCCGTAAAGCCCCCTAGACTCGTAAAATATCCGTAAAATCGCCTTTGTACGGACAAAAAAGTGGTGCTATGGTAAAAATGGGTATCAATCGAAAGCTCTCGTTTACCCAGACACAGTCCTGCAGGAAAATTTCACTTTTTCCCCATAGGAAAGTTTGTACGGGAAAATCAAAATTTTGGGTCAATGGGGGTCCCCCCCGATTTCGTTCAAAATCGGCACACAGGTGCCCCACCACCAGCCGAGAAACTTTCCCCAAAACGGTCCCCGTTGCATTGACGTTTAAGGCCCGTAAAGCCCCCTAGACTCGTAAAATATCCGTAAAATCGCCTTTGTACGGACAAAAAAGTGGTGCTATGGTAAAAATGGGTTTCAATCGAAAGCTCTCGTTTACCCAGACACAGTCCTGCAGGAAAATTTCACTTTTTCCCCATAGGAAAGTTTGTACGGGAAAATCAAAATTTTGGGTCAATGGGGGTCCCCCCCGATTTCGTTCAAAATCGGCACACAGGTGCCCCACCACCAGCCGAGAAACTTTCCCCAAAACGGTCCCCGTTGCATTGACGTTTAAGGCCCGTAAAGCCCCCTAGACTCGTAAAATATCCGTAAAATCGCCTTTGTACGGACAAAAAAGTGGTGCTATGGTAAAAATGGGTATCAATCGAAAGCTCTCGTTTAACGGGGACCGTTTTGGGGAAAGTTTCTCGGCTGGTGGTGGGGCACCTGTGTGCCGATTTTGAACGAAATCGGGGGGGACCCCCCATTGACCCAAAATTTTGATTTTCCCGTACAAACTTTCCTATGGGGAAAAAGTGAAATTTTCCTGCAGGACTGTGTCTGGGTAAACGAGAGCTTTCGATTGATACCCATTTTTACCATAGCACCACTTTTTTGTCCGTACAAAGGCGATTTTACGGATATTTTACGAGTCTAGGGGGCTTTACGGGCCTTAAACGTCAATGCAACGGGGACCGTTTTGGGGAAAGTTTCTCGGCTGGTGGTGGGGCACCTGTGTGCCGATTTTGAACGAAATCGGGGGGGACCCCCCATTGACCCAAAATTTTGATTTTCCCGTACAAACTTTCCTATGGGAAAAAGTGAAATTTTCCTGCAGGACTGTGTCTGGGTAAACGAGAGCTTTCGATTGATACCCATTTTTACCATAGCACCACTTTTTTGTCCGTACAAAGGCGATTTTACGGATATTTTACGAGTCTAGGGGGCTTTACGGGCCTTAAACGTCAATGCAACGGGGACCGTTTTGGGGAAAGTTTCTCGGCTGGTGGTGGGGCACCTGTGTGCCGATTTTGAACGAAATCGGGGGGGGACCCCCCATTGACCCAAAATTTTGATTTTCCCGTACAAACTTTCCTATGGGGAAAAAGTGAAATTTTCCTGCAGGACTGTGTCTGGGTAAACGAGAGCTTTCGATTGATACCCATTTTTACCATAGCACCACTTTTTTGTCTGTACAAAGGCGATTTTACGGATATTTTACGAGTCTAGGGGGCTTTACGGGCCTTAAACGTCAATGCAACGGGGACCGTTTTGGGGAAAGTTTCTCGGCTGGTGGTGGGGCACCTGTGTGCCGATTTTGAACGAAATCGGGGGGGGACCCCCCATTGACCCAAAATTTTGATTTTCCCGTACAAACTTTCCTATGGGGAAAAAGTGAAATTTTCCTGCAGGACTGTGTCTGGGTAAACGAGAGCTTTCGATTGATACCCATTTTTACCATAGCACCACTTTTTTGTCCGTACAAAGGCGATTTTACGGATATTTTACGAGTCTAGGGGGCTTTACGGGCCTTAAACGTCAATGCAACGGGGACCGTTTTGGGGAAAGTTTCTCGGCTGGTGGTGGGGCACCTGTGTGCCGATTTTGAACGAAATCGGGGGGGACCCCCCATTGACCTAAAATTTTGATTTTCCCGTACAAACTTTCCTATGGGGAAAAAGTGAAATTTTCCTGCAGGACTGTGTCTGGGTAAACGAGAGCTTTCGATTGATACCCATTTTTACCATAGCACCACTTTTTTGTCCGTACAAAGGCGATTTTACGGATATTTTACGAGTCTAGGGGGCTTTACGGGCCTTAAACGTCAATGCAACGGGGACCGTTTTGGGGAAAGTTTCTCGGCTGGTGGTGGGGCACATGTGTGCCGATTTTGAACGAAATCGGGGGGACCCCCCATTGACCCAAAATTTTGATTTTCCCGTACAAACTTTCCTATGGGGAAAAAGTGAAATTTTCCTGCAGGACTGTGTCTGGGTAAACGAGAGCTTTCGATTGATACCCATTTTTACCATAGCACCACTTTTTTGTCCGTACAAAGGCGATTTTACGGATATTTTACGAGTCTAGGGGGCTTTACGGGCCTTAAACGTCAATGCAACGGGGACCGTTTTGGGGAAAGTTTCTCGGCTGGTGGTGGGGCACCTGTGTGCCGATTTTGAACGAAATCGGGGGGACCCCCCATTGACCCAAAATTTTGATTTTCCCGTACAAACTTTCCTATGGGGAAAAAGTGAAATTTTCCTGCAGGACTGTGTCTGGGTAAACGAGAGCTTTCGATTGATACCCATTTTTACCATAGCACCACTTTTTTGTCCGTACAAAGGCGATTTTACGGATATTTTACGAGTCTAGGGGGCTTTACGGGCCTTAAACGTCAATGCAACGGGGACCGTTTTGGGGAAAGTTTCTCGGCTGGTGGTGGGGCACCTGTGTGCCGATTTTGAACGAAATCGGGGGGGACCCCCCATTGACCCAAAATTTTGATTTTCCCGTACAAACTTTCCTATGGGGAAAAAGTGAAATTTTCCTGCAGGACTGTGTCTGGGTAAACGAGAGCTTTCGATTGATACCCATTTTTACCTCCTTGTGACGTCATTTCTAGGGGAAAACGGGTCATAAAGGTTTCCCTCTACCGGGGCCTTTTTTCCCCCTACCGAATCTGTGCTGTGCTGAACCTGTGCTGAATCTGTGCCAACTTCCGTTACATAACTCAACTCCATTATTCACCAATAGAAACAGCGTATGCAGGTTATTCAGCTAATTCGAACACGCCATGATTGTCTCACAGCTTCCCGTCTTAAAGGGAAGCTGTTCAGCTTTTTTGTAAATGCTGCTGTCGTCATCGTTAGATTTGCCGCATGCGTCGGATTTCGTCATACGAGTTGAATGAGTTGAGTGACGCCGTTTTGGCTTAGGTGCGAGGTTTTTGCCCTTTGCGTTAGGCGTCGGGTTTTTTTATTATTTAGGACTTTTTCTCCCGACCATTACACCCCTCAACAAGGCCCCGCCGGGGGGCTGGAGCCTAGAAGGTCTTATACCTTCTGTCAGTGCGATGAAAGCTTCCCGGCTCCATTACACTGACACCAGCTCACAAGTGTTCATGTCTATTATGTATTGTTAATAAAAGTCATTCCCACTGTTGTGTTTGCGACTCCAGACATCTCGGCTCTTTGGCTATACACGTAAGTACCTCCCTTAGCTTTGATTCCACATTAAGATAGGATCCCACGTTGTTTTTGCTACCGGGTTCACATAAACCGGTTTAACGTAAGACTTGCTGCCCGGCGAAAATTGCCGGAGTAAATGCCCCCTGCTCGGGTATGGCACTAGGCCGACCGAGCAAAAAAAAAAAAAAAAGAGTTGAGTGAGTTGAGATACGTGTTGCCCGTGCGCGGCTTATATATCGGGGTTACATGAGCACAGTAAATACGTATTTAGCCGCTAATTCGAATTAGGAACGCATTACCGACTCATGTAGCCACCTGCTAGTACGAATCGGCGATCCGATCCGCGGTTACATGAGCAAAGCAAATACGTATCACGATCGGATTCACCGCTAATGCGAATCAGGAGCGTACTACCGACTCATGTATCCACCTGCTAATACGAATCGGCGGTCCGAACAAAATCCGCTGGGAAAGAGGCTTAGTAGCGAATAGGACCAAGATACGTATTACAGGAACTATTTCTTCGCAAAAAGAAACATTAAAATGCAAAATAATAGGTAATTTTTTTCATTTTCTTCTTTTGAAATAATATTTAAAAAATATGTCGGTATTTTGATAAGTTTTCAACAATAAATATAGTGAAAACCAAATAGTAAATATCCACATAATTTCAGTTGAAACATTTTTCTGACAGCACTACAGACGAATCAAGAGAGGCAATTGCCCAATGAGTCAAAGCAAGACAACTTTTTGTTCAACTTTTTTTTGTTAAGTTAATTGAGAATGTTTTGAGCAGATTAAATGCAAAAAAGACATAAGATAATAAATTTTTAATTTAGTCACCTCTATTGCTACGGAAGTGCGCCACATTTGTATGCTATTCCGTTTGTAATGCGCATCGGGCCGAGAGCCAAACTAGATCCGTTTGACGTCACTGATACGAATTTGCTCATGTAGTCGGTGCACTGAATGCGTTCTTGGGGAGCTGATGCGAATTAGCGTAGTGCGTATTTGGAACGGATCGCTCATGTAACCGAAACGTCCGAGGCACACGATTCGGGCCGTATTTCACAAGAACTATTTTTTGCTGACTGGAAGCGTCAAAATGCAAAATACTAAGCATTTTTTTTATTGGCTGCCTCGTAGAAAATAGCAAAAAAAATGTTGGTATTTTGGTTTAGTCTTTGCATGTGAAATAAAATGAATGAAATATTTTGATAGATAATTTTTTCTGACCACCCTGCTGTCGCTGCATGGCGAATCAGTGCCAACTGACTTAAAACAAGAAAACTTTGTTTTCATTTTTTGATTTCATGTTAATTTTAAATGGTTTTGAGCCTATCAAATGATATAAGTATTTAAAATTTAGCTCAGTCGTCCCGGTAAATGCCGCAACTGCGCCATGACTGTACGCTAATCCTATTCCGTTTGTGATGCGAATTACCGGCCGTCGAGGAGTCAGCCCGGGTGAGCCAAACAAGATCCGTTTGACGTAGATAAAACGAATTAGTCTCATGTAACCGGTGCCGTAGATACGTTTGTGGGGAGCTGATGCGCATTAGCGTAGTGCGTATTTGGAACGGATCGCTCATGTAACCCCGGTAATAGAAGCGGGGATTGCGGGATTTCTGTCAGTGACAGACGGTGTGTTGATGTTTTGATATTTAAAAGGTGAGTAATGCCTGTTCGTTATCTTGACTCTTGAGCAATACATATGATATGGTGACCCAGACCACTGAAGTAACAAGTAACATAAGTGTGGCAGTTACAGTTCATCTATCAGACATATAAGTCCATGGTACTTATTAGAATATATTCGATCGTCTTAGATGAATAGTAACATTATTTTAGCAATAAAGTCTTCACGTTTTTAATTGTATTTCACGGGTTAAGTAAGTTTGTCAAATTAAGTGGATGCTGACAAATGAAGTGGAACCGCAAGCCCACGCTATGCACTATGCAGGACTTGTATAGAATCAGAGTACCTACATCAAAACCAGTACAGGAATCAGTAATCAGTGAGTAGGTATACCATAAGCTATTAGGATCAAGCTTGAGCTACTGTTGTGACTTGTGAGTCTGAGAGCTGCTTTGTGGCTTCGAAGACTGCTCCAGAGAGGTGATTTCGGTCTTGACTCTTGGATGCCTCAGGGGGCATATACTCCAGAAAAGGTTTATCCTAAGTTGGAAATTACTAAAATTTTGATTCCTTATGGACCGCTGTGAAGTATCTATGAAGCCAATTTTTTAATGGAAATTTAGTTATTTCTTTTTTAGAAAAATGACAATTGTCATCGATATTTGGTTCTGCATGATGAGCAGTTGCCCAAATGCCCCCTTTGGGTCTGCCAGCCTCTGATTTTGAGTCTGCTGGAAAAACTACAGGCTGTCAGGAAAGCTTGAAAGTCAATGTCAAATGTGCCCACTGACCACAATCACATACCTGAGACAGGATCTAACATCTGTCCTTCACTTAGGTGCTTCCATAATTTTGCTATGATTCCCACCAGTAGCAGATGGAACCTGTCGAAAGCCTCCTTATGTTGAGCACCACAAACACTCAAGCTTGAGCATTCACCAGTGACTATTGCAAATCTGACTGTTTACTATTTGGATTGTACAATGATCAATGACTGTCAACTGGAGTGCCAACTTTGGAAAACTGCTGTCTCAATCCAAAGTGCCACAATGACAGCATACTGTTCCCTTCCATAACCCATCCCTGCCCCCAGTGCAGAGCTTTGCATTGAGTGCCAGAGGCAGTGGAAGTTGAACTTATATGAAATTAAGGTTGATGCTGTAAATACCTACTGAATTACATGGTAGACAAGTTGACAGTAACTAGAGCAATACAGGATAGACAAATTAAACTTAAAACACTAATTAATGAGTGAGAAAGACCCATTGCTCACTTATCATTAACATTTTAAACTTTTCTCTCCACCAGCGATGGCAGGAGTGGAGAACACTGGGGAGGCTGGAGCCACAGGTGGACAGGAGGGGCCTGAGGCATCTGATGGAGCCTATGAATGCAACATATGCCTGGACCAGGCTCGGGATGCTGTGGTCAGCATGTGCGGTCACCTATTCTGGTGAGGCTTTTTAAGTTGACTGTTAAGTGTTTACAATTGTTTGATTGTGAAATGTTATGCAACCAGTAAAACGCCTTTTGGGCGAAGAACGAGCGAGCGAGATAGTGAGCCCTGCACGTGCGGAAGGGCGAGAGGGTACTTCCAACGGGCTTGTGCAAAGCACCTTTCTAACTGGTCGCTAGCGGTGTACCAAATTTGAACGCAATCGGCCCAGCCATTCCTGAGATCTGGAAGCGGCATTCTGCACGTGCGCACGTGCAAACGGGGTCCAAAATGACTTTTGCACGGTACCCTACTAATCGGTCCCCAACCGTGTACCAAATTTGAGCGCAATCGGCCCAGCCGTTCTCGAGATCTGGAAATGCCCCCTGCACGTGCGCACGTGCAGTAGCACCCTAACCGCAACACATGGGAATGCATTGCCTGGTGGGTGCCTACCTGTATGCCAAGTTTCAGCGAAATCGCCCCAGTAATTACCGAGTTATAGAAATGGGAACAAATTTGGCACCTCTTATTGTTGTATTTTGCACGTGCAGTGGGGGTCACTCACATAGATGAAGAGTATCCGACCTTTGGTAGAAGGGATGCAGCTACCCTATAAAAATGACCGCAAGACAATCGCTCAAGCCGCTGCTGAGATATGGGCCTCTCAAAATCATTACTTTTGCAAAACTGCTTGAACACCCTTGACTTTTCACGTGGCACGTGCCACGGCGGTCACTGAGATGTATCAAAAGTAGTCAATTACGGGGTAGAAGGGATGGGGCTACCCAGCAAAAAAGACCGCAGACCATTCGGTCCAGTGGTTGCTGAGATATAAGCCTCTCAAAAGCGTTACAGGCCGGGCCGGGCCGGGCCGGGCCGCTCATACTGAGATTTTTCCGTTATATTGAAAAGACTTCGCTTCGCTCGCTGCGCTCGCTCGCTCGTAATCATAAATCGATAGCAGTGTTTTTCCTGTTTAGTACCATAAATCAATTAAGACCTATCACTTGAAGTTTTAACATCAACATTCTGCTCTGAAACAAACTAAATGTTGAATGTTGTGTGGCCTGGTTGATATGTGACTGTAAAGCTACTAGTTTTTTCATGCCTTGTATTTTGTATGTTTCCAGCTGGCCATGTTTGCACACGTGGCTGGAGACACGCCGCAACAACCAAGTGTGTCCCGTCTGCAAGGCGGCCATCAGCCGTGACAAGGTGATCCCTCTGTACGGTCGCAACAGCTCCAACAAGGATCCGCGCAACCAGCTGCCTCCGCGACCGCCTGGTCAGCGCACAGAGCCTGAAAATCAGGTACGATTCGTCCCCTCCGAGCTATCTCGATGTAATGTTGTTTTATTTTGTTTTCTTTCCTTTTCTTTTATCGGAGATAATGTGTCAACTTTCTGTTGTCTGTCCCGGAACTTACTCATTCGCGTTGCTCATTGGCAGGGTACCACATTTGGTGGAGTGAACTTTGGTGACACAAACTTCCACATGTCGTTCGGAATTGGCGCATTCCCTCTGGGTTTCTTCGCATCCACACTGAACTTCGGTGGTGAACGGCTTAATCCTCATGCCGGTAAGTTTGTTTGATGCTATCGTTTCTAGTTACTTATTCATTTATTTTTCGTACTGTCGTGTTCTCCGGACATAAATGTTTATTTTGGAGGCGGCGTTGCGTATTTCTGCGTTGCTCATAGAATTAGATGAATGTATTTGAGCTGCCAACATTATTGTCACTTTCTAGCCAGCCTTATCAGCTGATATAGTGGTGACTGGTGAATCTCTGCTGAAGTTTTATCATTGAGGGTGTCTACCTTCACTCATTTACAATCATTTTTCGCCCTATGGGCAACCAGAGCAACGTCATTTTCTCCTCCATGTTCCGACTTCCAGATTTGTTTTCTTGCTGGATCTCGCAGATATTCGACTTTTTGTACAGGCTCACCGAATTACTATTACGAGTTATTCAGAGATGTGTAACGTGATGAATAGATTCAATGCATAATTCAATGCAATATGTATAACTCATAGTTTTTAAGAAGTTTGTACAATGTGTCTGCCTATTAGTTTGTATGTATAATAGGTTGATTCTACCAGTGTCTGAAATCGTTCGCCTGTTCTGGTGATAGGCTTAGGGAATGCGACAGACTACAGATAGGGTCGCTCGATAAATGTGCTTTAGTGTCACAGCATTTTCGAAACATGCAAAGGTTGCAGAAACAGTGATAACCATTAATTCAGCGTAAGTAAGCTGACGTCACGTATCGTTCTGTACAGGTTTGCAGCCTGGACAGCAGTTTCACGCCGACGATCAGATGCTCTCCAAGCTATTCCTCGGACTGGGCATCTTCTGTGTGATCTGGATCCTGCTCGCATAGTATGTTCCGACTGTACACGCTTACGCATACGATCACGGCACATATCGGTAGGGCCGTCTCCGTCTGAGTCGTCACAGGTGACCCTGCAGCAGAGAGCAGGGCACGGGGCCGAAAACAGACCCACTTGCTTCACTCGTACCTATTACACCCGCACCGCATTTCAAGCGACAGTGACGATATATGATGGACCGTAATGTCCATGACACGATGCACACATTTCGAAATGCAAGTTAGCTGCTGATTTCGATTCAAATGCAATATTATGGAATATTAGTTTGATTTTCTAGCGTGATATATTGCATGATTAGCTGACCACGTTAATAAACTTTGCATGTAACTGTTAAGGTGGCGCATGCAATAAATTTGCATCACTCGCTTAGTACCGTGCTGCTACCGTACCAATGCTGCGAATTTTTTTTTATTCCTAGATCGTATGAGTATCTCACCAGATTTGGTCGTGCTTGCTCTCCGGGATTTCATGGTCACGTATTTTATTGTCTTTTTTCTCAATAACTGATATTGGGCTTTTCTGCTCACCCAGACCCAGCAGTGATAACAGTACCGCGGAACTATTTGCAGAAGCGGGTAGGTAATATATGAGTATCTTATGACACGTTACGTCATAAGAGACAAGGTGCGCCGTATCAGGCACACGCTTATGACGATCGTAGTGTCGTGTCGTAAAAGGATCAATATACACAGACAAGTACTGACTGAGCTTTTGCGCGGTGCTCCTAAGTGTGCTTGGGTTGTCCCGCGATCATTGTGCTCGTCCTCTTAAATGTGATAGATTCGCGTGTAATGATGCTGGTTCGTCGCATTTTGCGATGCGATGGTGCGATGAAATATGACAGACACGAATGAAGCTGCATAATGCGATGCATAATACGATACATACGATGCATAGATGTATCATTCGTTTGTTAGTTTACTGGGTTATCCGTAAGGTGAAATAACAGCCTTTCGGGACTGCATCCCTAGCTATCTGGATCTTAGACCTACGAATAGCGATGCGATGCGTTATGAGTTGGTTGTGCGGCATTTACTGTTAACGCCAGACCCGTTGAGACCCTAATTTTTCGCGATTATTTTTAAATGCGTGGAATAATTTCAACCATATTTAGGAAATAGCTGTTTCAAGACCTGCCGAAACTTTTTCTTCAAATACGTTTTGTTGTCATTTAAATATTTGTGGCACTTGTCATTGACTCGTAATGTTAACTGTTTTTCCATCCTGGATAGAGGCTTTCATACGTCATATGACATTAGGCTCCGCCCACGACTGCGGCATTGACCCGTGCCCATCAGCGACCTCTGTACACACGACTGCCCTGCCATCTGTAAAGGACTATGAATTTCGCTGACGCTTCACGTGCTATGTATCAATTCAAATTGCAGCAGACGGTCAAGTAGGTGTTAGGCTCTTGTTGACTCTCGTATATAGGACCAAGAGAACCATCACTCCTCAACCTACTACTCACACATGCTTCGAACAAACGTTAAAGATTCCTAACAAATACGATTTTCGATGTAGGATATATGTTTGAAATACGAGCGAGCCTTATGATGTGAAGCGAAGGCAATTAACTAGTTATTGCGTTGTTCGATGGTTGCATAGCGATGTACAAATCAACTACTTGATGACATCCGACATCCCATTATCACATTATCTGCAAAGCCATAGGCTTTAAATACAGGTGAATATTTCCTAACCTATATAGTCAGGTATATGCCATCTGCCCGTCATTTGCAGCTTATGAAAAATAAAGCAAATATCAGCGAACCTATCAGCATTGTACAAACAATGCGCATTGAGCACTTATGGCTCCTCAGTCATCATGTCGCTCTTTGGGCACTGTCAGACAAGACGTTACACACAACTCCGCCGGCTTTCGGCACCGCTCGACCGTCCCCGCTCCCCGCCACAGCGCGAGTGACCGCGCGCCGGCCCGAAACCGCCGCAGGCCAAGACCACAGAGGCGGGGCTTAGCTTTGACGTCATAACGTATCACAGACTGACTGGTGATAGCCTCTACACACCGGGTGAAAATCTTGCTCGAAATTTAACATTACGAGTCAATGAGAAGTGCCTGAAATATTGAAATAGTGACAAAATATCTAAATTGTAAAAGTTTCGGCAGGTCTTGAAACGGCCATGTCCTGAGCTTGGTTGAAATTCTTCCACGCATTTAAAAATAATCGCGAAAAATTAGGGTCTCAAGGGGTCTGGCGTTAACAGTAGTGACCGATCAATGCGTTAAATGTACAGTATACTCGTATATAGCAGACGATAGCTCCGAGAATGGGTGATTTCATCAACTGCCTTGAATATTCCACTTCGCAGCTGATCGACTGTCGCCTGTTACTTAAACAACTGTCATCACTTGTCTCGCTCATCGGTCGCTATAGCAATGTGGATAGATAAGGCGCCTTGACGAATAGGCCAGCGACCAACCCTTGCTCACCGTTACTGCGTGGCTTGCTGTATGTCGCCATGGGCCTGTCTGGGGGTTCGGGGTCGGCTGCAGCCGAGGGCGTGGGTGTGGCGTTGGCGCAGTGTGGCCACCGCGTTGTACGCGTCACCTGCGATGTGCCAGTTGGGCGTGTGGTCGCCCGCGGCTAGGTGTCGGAGACTGCGCCCACCTCGTCTTCGTGCATGACAGACTGTTATTCGTGTGTGTGTGTGTGAGTGTGTGTGTGTGTGTTCCGAAACCGGCCGTCAATACATCTATATTTAAGGGTGGCAGCCCTGTTGCAAGAAGGTTTTTGTTGGGAACGAAACGGAGGTCACTTTGTACGTCGCCCACAACACTTATCGCTATCATCATGAAATGTTTGTAATCTGTTTCGTGATTACAAAAAGTGAATCTTCAAGTTCATACATACCCGCACTTCCGGTTCCCGTCCATTCGATGCTGCACTCAGAGTCGTTTATTTGCATTGTGTGGTAGCATCTTGTCTCACTGCTACCCCTTCTGCTGTTCTGTTGATCACTGCCCCTAAAATATTTGATCAATTGAAAGGGGGTTGGAACTGAGTGACTAGCGACGCGCTTACCGACTAAACGTCGTCAGGTGATGGCCACTGCTGACCTGCAGGGGTGTTGACGTTTACGTCCTAGCATTCGACAGTGATCTCGGCAGCAGTAGGAAGGACGAGCAAAGGGACACTCGTCAGCCCCCGAACAATAACAGATGTGCCAAGAACAACGAATTGAGACCAGACGTGTGGTCGATACTCGCTTTTACTCGAATCGTAATAGATAAGATTAAATGGGAGCCCCAATGTGATTATAAAAGGAGTCCTAATAAGATTGCGAATGTGATCCTATAAGTCTTAGGTACTCCTAATAGGTAATGATATTGATGTTTTCAGACTTGTCTGCATTGTCCGTATATCTACGCCCATACGGCCCAATCGAAACATAACAACTAGTGCAAAAACACCGAATCACTCCACGCAATGTTGACGCTCCTGTGCAATCATCGTTGCTCTGCATGCACGCTATCAGGGCCCACTCCACCAACACCGCGTGGGGAGGGCCGATAGCAGCCTTGACGCGCCTGCCCGCGGGCGCAGGGCGATCACACTCTCCGCTCGAGTATCTCAGCTCGGTGGTGCGGAGGAGGTCGTGGTTCGGTGAAGTGCCCGCTCAGTAGTGACGAGGTGAAGCCACTGGCCAGCGTCGTTCTACCATTACTGTATCTGTTTACTGGTGGATACGCATACAACTTGCTGTGGGCTGTACTGTCGAGATGAGCAGCGCCGTGAAAAAGGAGGTAAGCGGTTTACCTATTTAGGCGCAAAACACGTTATGATATAACTGTTAAGATAACGCATGTTACACATGTGCGATATTAAACTCTTCACCGACATCGTCTAGACAGCCCCCCCCCCCTACATTCGGCCGGCCGAATTCCTCCCCAATTCTGCCCAGAGTCTGAAGAATTGGGATCGCTTGATTGCACACGACCGTGAGCGACCTTTGGAAATTGCATTTACCTACTCGAAACGATGTGCCGACGCACTTAGCCGTTGACCTAAGCAGGTCGAAAAAGGTCATGGACAGCAGACTGTAGACCCAGTCATGGAGTTAAGAGCGCTGAAAAGCGTAGGCGGCGAAACGGGGAGGGGGGGGGGGCACCGGGGCACCGTACCCCCTTGATTTTGCCATTTTAACATTATGCTGTATGGGCGTTGCATGGAAAGAATGGGACCAAAAGTTGGCAGTGCCCCCCCCCCCCCTTCAGGGGCGTAGGCAGGGGGGGGGCCACTGGGCCATGGCCCCCCCCTTGGGCGCCGAAGGCGCCCTTTGCGATTGGAGGGCGCCGAAGGCGCCCTCCAATCGCAAATGCAATTGTGATATAATCGAATCGAAAAACAATCGCGACTGGAGGGCGCCCTCCAATCGCGAATGTGTTTACAGGGAAAATACGGATGGAGGGCGCCCTCGGAGGACGCCCATTCCAAATACGCCCTCCAAATACGGTTGGAGGGCTCCCTCGGGCGCCCTCCAACCACATTTGTAGGCTGTAGCTCTCTAAGCGTAACGGTGGTCGCCTATGTAAGCCGCTGTCCCGTAAATAAGCACCCTCTCACCCGAAGGCGCCCTCCTGTAGGTCGCCACCCTGCTACATATTGCCGCCCTTCTGCTGATCGGCGTCCTCATAATTATTGGCGCTCTCCTACCTATTGCCCCCTCATGTGAAATTTTCAAGGCCGCCTTTCTCATTTTTGGCACCCTATTGTTCAGTGCCGCCCTCCTACCTATTGGTTCCCTAGTCCTTCCTGTTGAATGTTAATCGGGGCCCTTCTCTTATTGGCGCCCTCGTGTTGATCGCCGCCCTCCTAACCACTGGCACCCTCCTGTTGATCACCGCCCTCCTATCCACTGGTACCTGCCTGTTGACCAGCGCCCTCCGCACAGACGCCCTCCTGTTCGTGTCATCCTCTTGAGCAAAGGCGCCCTCCTCACCATTGCCACCCCCATTTTAATCGTCACCCTTCCGCTCATTAACGACTTCCAGTTGATGACCGCCCTCCCACCTATTGGCGACCTCTTGTTGATCGCCACCCTCCTATTGGTGCTCTCCTGTTCCTCGCCACCCTCTTACTTGGTGGCGCCCTCCTGTTGATTGTTGATCGGGGCCCTCCTACCTATTGGTGCCCTCCTGTTGATCGCTGCCCTTCTATCCATTGGCGCCCTCCTGCTGCTCGCCAACTTCCTACCTATCGGTGCCCTACTATCGAAACTCGGGATGTTGATCGGGGCTCTCCTACCTATTAGCGCCCTCCTGTGGATCGCAGCCCTTCTACCTATTGGCAACATCCGTTGATCGCTGCCCTCTTATCATTTATTTACTCCTTTGGCATGTTTTTCAACTTAGTCGTTCTACGAGGGGGTACCCAAAAGAAACGGGAATTGTTTCATATCTGTTCATTCACTGATCCCTACACATCGTCACTCATGTCATTCTTAAAGTACTCTCCCTGCGAGACAATGCACCTATGCAGACGCGTTTTCCAGCTCTCAAAGCAGCTCTGGAACTCTTGCAAGGTGATGCCTTGCAGAGCCATCGTCGTTTTTGCTTTTACCTTATCAAAGTCGTCCAAATGGTTTCCCTTGAGGTCTTTTTCATTCTGGGGACCAGGAAAAGGTCACAGGGTGCCAAATCCGGTGAAAAGGGAGGGTGGATCCGTGGGGTCATGCATTTTTTGTCCAAAATTGTCTGACACTCAAGGCGGTGTGCGCTGGCACACTGTCGCGATGAAATCACCACTCCCCGCTTCGCCACCTGTTGGCGAGTTTTCGTCTCACCGTGTTTCACACACGCCGCAGAACGTCCAAGTCAAACGTCTGATTGGCAGTTTGACCAGGGAGGAACAATTTCCTTTTGCACACTTCCCTTTGCATCGAAAAAACAAATCAGCATTGTCTTGACATTTGACTTCACTTGGCAAGCTTTTTTGGGGCGCTTTTGGGATAACATTTGACCACTTTTGAAGTGCGAAAATCATTCATAAACCCGCGTCTTGCTCACGGCAGCATATTTGTATACTACTTGAAGCATTGGAACCGTTTCAGTCGCGGACTTCCCCAGCAGGAAACAAAATTTCACAGATGCGCGTTGTTGCTCAGTTCCGCTATGCATAAAAAAAACGACGGATCGGGCGGGAGTGCTTCAATAAATACGTGCGCCATGCGGCCGCGCCTCTTTATTTCGTCACCTCACGGTGCAGACTAAGTCCCAGGGGCCAGACTGGTTTGCCCCTAGCAGGGCAATGCCGAGCTACAACTGGCTTGGCCTACAGAGAACGATTCCCGTTACTTTTGGGTACCCCCTCGTATTGCACATAGTTGATGTCTTGCCTGTGAAAACTGCCACAAATGAACGTGCATTCAGCACAATGAATGAAGTACCTATACCTACCAAAACTATCTACGCTCTACGATGCATAAAACACGTCTTTGGTCTTAACGGATTGATCCTACTTTACGTGCATCATGGCATCTATATGGATTACGATTAAGTATTGTCAACAGGTTCGGCCGCAACAGCAGGCATCTGAAGTTTCGGTGATTGAAACTGGTTATGTGGGTAGGGGTACACTGTATGCATCAGTGAGAAGGCTATGAAGGCTGGTCTGAGGTAATTTGGATGATGTTTACGCATCTCGCGCTCCGGTATCAATCCGATACGGTGATCTGGTGCGTAGATATGCCACCGCCAATAAACTTTTATACATCGACACCCATGAGCCAAGCTTTCTATACAGTTTGTGTGGCAGCGGCCCGACCAAACCTTAGGTATTTTTTACACCTTCAAATTTGGTAAAAGAGCGAGAGGAGCTTTGAACGGTGATCGTATAAAAGGCGTGCCTAAAAAGCGGAGGAAAAGGTTGTTTTCAAAAATTTCGCGCGCCTTCGGCGCAGCATTTCAAGAACACTTGACCTTTTGTGACCTGGAGTATAAAGAATACACACGATGCAAAATCAATGCAGCACGACCTATACGAGGTTACGCAAAAAAAAAAAACTGGTGGCATGGTAAAAAACGCCTCCCAACCCCCCCCCCCCCCCCCCCACCCCGCTGAGCGATTTTTTATCTCGCGACCGTATGGCGCCCTCCTTGGGTGAGGTGGCGCCCTCCAAACCCTTGGCCCCCCCCTTCGCGATTTTCTAAATACGCCGCTGCCCCCCTTAATTGAAGGTGCACCGCCGCTACCGCTGAAAAGGGCTCCAAGTGATGTGATCGCCCTGACCTGAAGTTACTTTCCAGTTATCAATGTGTGTAATCTAAAGATCTTTGAATGATCTATAACAATGATCTATAGCGTCACTTACGGGTCATGTCGAATAAACACTCGCAGCACATCTTGAATATCGGATTCGGGATTAGAACTACTAATACCTAGCGATCAAAAGAACACCATTTTTGTTGGTCGATACTCGAGACAGAGGCAATTCGATAGTCAGGGCCCGGGGCCGCACCGTAGGTAGTTAGGTATGCTTTTTCTTGCGAACCGCTATATTGAAAGAAAAAAAAAACGCACTCTAACCTACAGTTCAGGTTTCAAATTTGGAGCCCGTGACCTTTGTTGACCTCCAGGTCGAGCGGCGTCGAGTTCCATCGGATGGTCTTGCAATGTGTAGGCATTCTCCTTCCTAAGCATATTCCAGTTCAAAACCCCATGTTAAAGGTGAACTATTTCCTTTAAGTATTCTTACTCCGGTCTCGGGTCTACCTACGTATGTTCAGACTTCAGACTTCAGAATCTGCTGTGATAGTGTTTCGACATGACCGGCAAATGACCTAAGGCTATCGCTGACTTGGTCCTATACAAATGGCATGTTTGTTTTATAAATCGCTTTCAATAGGAAAACAGCACATACGGCGAAATACGAAGGTTTTGGATAAAAAGGAACCATAGGAGTGTGCACTGTCCCCTATTAGGTATAAAACGGATTCTATACCTACCTATCTGTCTAATACATGTATCATTCGGCTTATCAGAATGTTCCAGAATGTGGCATGCAATTGGAATCCAGTCTTTGGCACACCGGTGCCAAGCCTGACCTTCAACAACAGCTGACGCAACAGTCGACCGCCGGCACCTGTCTCCGACGTCTTCCGTTCAGTCATGTCCAACTCATGTCTCACCGGACATCCGACGGTTTCGTAAGCCCAACTTTCCATCGCAGTCGTGTTTAGTAGCGGCTCAAACTACGACATTTGTGGAACCGTGCAAATCGTGACTCAGCCCGAGGCCTGGTCACGAGATCTGCTCAGAAGACTGGTGGAAATGCGATGGAGAGCTCCATCCGCTGTTTACACAGGTGGAGGGCTCCGTCACTACCGTACCGTCCTGGGTCAACATCACACGGAATTGGATTTTTCCATGACCTGCAGTCTACACTGCCGACCGTGGAATTGTACGTGGACGAAATTAATCTGTTGGGTAATCCTGTGGAATCCGTTTAACCGTTGAATAACACCTAACGTCTCTATCGTCCTCTTAGCCACGCCATTAAACGGCACAAAACAAACCCGTTCCATATCGTTTTAGCTTGGTTTTAATGTGTCTCAGTGTAAAATTTCTCGCACCGTCCAAGGGCAGGTTTCCCGAAAAGATGTTTACATTTTTAATTTTACAAACGCTTGCGCCTTATTCGACTTAACGTTCCCATTCGCCGGGGCATCCCTTTTAGCGACCAATCGACTCCTTGTTTTTATTTGACGCGAATATTAAAAAAGGTCCACGAAGCTTCACGTAGCGCCGCATACTAATAAATCGAATAACCTGTAGGACGTAGGTATCAATTGACTAACTCATGCATAAGTAGGAGTATAGTCCCACCTATCGATTTGTGGGAACTTCCACGTTCTGTGCTGAGAATCTCTCGTCCACATATCTCCGGTCGCTCCGCTCTGCTCGTGACACCGCTACGCCGAGGGACAGATTTGGCCAGAGCCCGGTCATGCCAGCATATCAGGCCACCAGGCTACGTCGCAGGCGACGCTGTGACGTCATGAGTCACGTGTCGGCCGTGTCGGCTGGCTCGATGGGTCGGCGCACGCGCGTGGGCCGCGCGCCGGAGGGCGTCGGTGCCGGCGGCCGGCGATCGACTGAAGGTCGCTAGACGGTGCGGCGAGCCGGCCAGCGTCGAACGGGACCACGCAGGTCGATAGCGGAGGCAATGCCCGAGTGTCTGAGGCTGCCCGGTGCCGAGGCGGAGAGGGGCACCATCGTCACCACGCCCACCTCAGCCAGGGTGAGTGGTGTAGCCGAGGGCGGTGGCCCGGGCACCGGACCCTCCTCAGCGGATGGAGTCGACGACCGTTTGTGATTGAGCGTTGCGATGGCAATTAACCACGCAGGTGCTGGGCTGTCTGTCATGCAGGACTTGGAATGCGATCTCGCATATACCTATCTATTTTTAATACTTATGTCTGTAGGTAGTTTTTTACGCTATGGATGCAACATACATTTTGCGAGAACTATAATGCTTTATTTTTAGTGGTTATTAAGTCAACGCAGAGAAACTACCTATAGCTTACGAATGAGGCTCACTGCCAAGTTTTCTAAATAAAAGTTTTATGCGAAAGACTTCATAGCGATCTCTATGTAGTGCATTTTGCGTTGACAAATGTGTTATCGCTTGTGCATAACATCGATATATTTGCTTTTTCTTTGACATATACATTTGTGGTATTTTTATTAAAGCACTTAGATATGTGCTTTCCTTCACTAAAGACCGCTCGGTTTTCGCCAATCAGTTATTGATATGTTTATTAAGCAGTGCATTCGGCGTCAACTGTCTTCTTCTGTCTTTTGTGGTTAGTACCTTTCGATATTCATAAACTATCAATCTCGACTGTCACTATCCAGCTGTTTCCAGCAGATGGTCCGTTCATTATTGTTGTGGCGAGAACTAATTTAGTGGCGCTGACCGCGCAGCCGATTGGCGCGGACGCGCAATTATCGTTTGAGTTTTACGCCTTTGTTGATAGTGTTGGTCGTTGCGGTGATTATGATTTTATATTACGATCGACACTTAGTTAGTAATATGTTTGGTTCGAAATGGCTTTGTTCAGTTTCGATCCTTTATTTCGCATAACCTGTTCACCCCCTCTCTTTATGATTGCCAACTGTTTTGGGTCGTAAGGACGAAGAGGTGTCGAGTCACCTCTAGAGCTTTTCCGTTCTTGACCTTGGCCGAGATAGTGCCATGTGTTTTTCTGTTGTGTGTGTGGGGGAATAAACCGCAAGTGAGGCGGACGCAGGTTTGTCCAAACCTCCCCCACCCCGAGGGCACAACAAGTGGCGACGAGGCGTAAGTTTTTACGCGGCCGTGATAACTGTCGGCCATGGATTTTTCGGTGGCCCCTGCGCCGTTTTTGCCGGCGGCCGGCGCCGAGCCCGGTACGGCCTGGCCGCGGTGGATAAGGATGTTCGATAACTTCCTGGTGGCCGTGGGCGGCGGCTCATTTTCAGCTGCGCGCAAGGAGGCCATCCTTCTCACGTGCCTGGGGGCGGAGGGGCAGCGAATTTTCGAGTCCCTCCCAGCTGCTGTCAAGCAGGAAGGCGAGGACCAGTACGCCTTCACCAGGCGGCGCCTGGAGGCCCAGTTCGCTCCTCGCCAGAACGTGTGTGTGGAGCGTTACCGTTTCAGGAGCCGGGTGCAGCAAACTGAGGAAACAGTCCAGCAGTGGGTGTCGATACTGCGCCAGCTGGCCAGCTCCTGTGAATATGGTGACAGAACCGACGAGTTCATAAGGGACCAGGTCATCGAGCGTACTAACTCTTCCAAGTTGCGACAGCGACTTCTTATGGAGGGCTCTGACCTGACTTTGGAGCGCACCCTCACCATCAGTGACACACTTGAGTCGGCTGAACGTGAGGCTCGGGTGATGGAGACACCAGCTGCTCCAGTCCCTGTTCAGGCTGTCCAGCAGCAGCAGCAGCAGCGTCGGCGGCCTCAGCGTGGTGGGGCCAGGACCCGTGCTGCTGGTCGGGTCTCCACTCATCAGCAACAGCCTCAGCAGCAGAGGCCGGCAGGGAGTAGCAGTAGCCTGTGCTGGGGGTGCGGGCGTGCTGGACACAGGCGAGGGGACCAGTGTTGCCCTGCTGTCAATGTGAAGTGCTCCAAATGTGGGAAAGTGAATCACTTTGCCCAGCACTGTGTCCAGAAGCGAGTGGTGTCCAGTGTTCAAGTGCTGGCAATCGGGGCATCACCAATGACTCTGACAGCCCAGGTGGAGGGGAGGGAGGTCGTGTTCACGGTAGACTCTGGCTCCCCAGTGTCCCTCCTCCCCAGACACCTGGCACCTGGGGCCCTTGAGCCAGCGCAGCCCTCACGCCGGTCAACCTGCCTCACCGTCCGGACCTGCCTCTCCGACTGGACCTGTTTCTCCGTCAGGAGAGCAGCCAGCCATCCTGGGCTACCAACACCGGGTGACCATCGACCCAGGGGTGGCGCCAGTGCGCCAGCCCCTGCGGAGGCTGCCCTTGGCAGTGCTGGACGAGGTGAGTGCCAGGCTCAAGGAGCTGGAGGAGCAAGGGATAATTGAGAAGGTCAGTGCATCTACCTGGGTCTCTCCTCTTGTGGTGGGAAGGAAGCGGGATAGGTCCATCCGCCTGTGTGTAGACATGAGGCGGGTCAACAAAGCTGTGATTACGGATGGCTACCCGCTCCCCAGGATCGAAGATGTCCTTGACCGCCTGAGTGGGTCTCAGGTCTTTTCCAGGCTGGACTTAAAGGATGCATATCACCAGCTGGAGCTCCATCCTGACAGCAGAGACCTAACGACTTTTATAAGTCATCAGGGACTCTACCGGTTCCGGCGCGTCAACTTCGGCCTCGCGAGCGCCGGGCCGTGCTTCCAGAGAGTGATGGCGTCCATGCTGGAGGGGGTGCCAGGCGTGGAGGTATACCTGGACGACATCCTGGTCCACGCGCCGTCCCAGGCCGAGCACGACGCCCGTCTGAGGGAAGTGCTGCGGCGTTTCGATGCCCACAAGGTGCGGGTCAACTGGCCCAAGAGCGTGACGAATCAGAGCGAGCTCTCCTTTCTGGGATATCTGGTCTCGTCAGCTGGTGTCCGCATCGACCGGGAGCGGATCAGGCCGTTATTGGAGGCGGCCGAGCCGCGGGACGAAAAGAGCCTGCGCGCATTCCTCGGTGCCGTAGGGTACCATGCGCGGTTTCTGCCGCGGTTCTCGGACGCAGTAGAGCCGCTGAGGGCCGCGCTCCGGGCGGACCAGTTCGAGTGGACGGCGGCGCTGTCCAGCGCGGTCCGCCGCGTCAAGGACGCGATAAGCGAAGCACCAGCACTGTGCATGTTCAGCACGGAGCTACGAACGGTGCTCTCCACTGACGCCAGTGACGTCGGCTGCGGTGCGTGCGTGACGCAAATGGACGCCTCGGGTCAGCCCAGGGTCATTGCGTACGCCTCGAAGTCTTTCTCGGCGGCCGAACGCAACTACTCGGTAGTGGAGAAGGAGGCGCTGGCATGTGTATGGGCCGTCGAGAAGTTTCGCCACTACCTGTGGGGTCGGCGATTCACCCTCCGAACCGATCACCAAGCTCTCTGCACCATTTTCGGTGTCAAGGGCTCCAACCGCGTCGGCCGGCGAGTCGCGAGGTGGGAGGCCCGGCTGCTGGAGTTTGCGTTCGACGTCGAGTACGTCAGGTCGGAGCGGAACGGAGTGGCGGACGGCCTGTCCCGTCTGCCGGTCGCCGAGACCTGGTGGCCTGATGATGATTCTATCCAGATCGCGGCTCTGTCGTTAGCAGCAGCAGTCACGGAGGAGGAGCTGAGGGACGCCTCGGCGTCAGACGAGTGTCTGGACGTGATCCGGGGGTACCTCGCCGGACGGTGGCCTCGCCAGAGGGATGTCGATCCTCGGGCGACTGGTTTTTACCAGGTGAGAGACGAACTGTCCCAGCTCGGACCGCTGCTTTTCCGCGGCGAGCGACTGGTTGTGCCGGCGGCGCTGCGTGAGCGCGTCCTGAGGAACGCCCACGAGGGTCACCAAGGTGAGACAAGGACCAAGCAGCGCCTGCGCGCGCAGTTCTGGTGGCCGCGGCTGGACAAGGAGGTACGTGACCTCCTGCGGAGCTGTGAGGTGTGCACGCAGCATGACGGCCACGTGCGGCAGGAGCGGCCCCCTCTCCAGCCGATTCCTCTTCCGGACGGTCCGTGGCAGCGCCTCATGATCGATGTGATTGGGCCCATGCAGGGGCCCCAGCACGAGCGGTACGGCATCGTCTTGTGCGACATGTTCAGCAGGTGGCCAGAGGTGGCGCTGTGTCGGGACGCGACGGCGGCGTCTATAATCAGCTTCCTGGAGGCGGTGTTCAGCCGCGAGGGGTTGCCGTTGGAGCTGGTCTCCGACAACGGTCCAGCGTTCCGGTCTGCCCAACTCCGTAATTTTTTGACCCGACTGGGGGTCAAGCAGACTTTCAGCTCACCATACTCTCCGCAGTCCTGCGGCATGGTGGAGCGTCTGAATCGGACGGTAAAAGACGCCATCCAGTCGGCCCGGCTGGCCCGGGAGCCGCGCTCGGAGTACTTGAGGCGGTTCCTCACTGAGTACCGGGCTACCCCGCACGCAGGTACGGGAGAGACGCCGTTCCGGCTGATGCGGGGGCGGGAGGCACGGACGTTGCTGGACGTCGTGCCAGGTGAGGTTTCCTCGCCGGACACCGGCGGTGAGCTTCGTGCGCGACACGAAAAGTATCAGGCGGCCTACAAAGCCAGATATGACCGGGGGTCGACCGGCGCCCCGCGCTGGCGCGTCGGCGACTGGGTTCGGGTCCGACAGCCGGTGAGTGGACGTGTGGAGGGCCAGAGGGCCGTGCAGATCAGCCGGAGGACTGGCCCGGTAAGTTACCGGCTCACCAGCGGCGAGCGTGTCCACGCTAGACGCTTGGTGCCCGGCCGGCCAGAAGGTGAGGACGCGGCCGCGCCGCGGGGTGGTCCCGGCGGTGGTGCTTATCCAGTTCCTGAGCCCCGCCCCACGCCAGTGCGCACCCGCTCCTCGGCACTCAGAAGTCCTGCTCACAGCCGCTGTCCAACCCCAAAGTGTACCGCCCCGGCGGGTGAGCCAGGGCCCCGCCGTAGCAGGCGGGGTCGCAGAGGCCCAGATCGGTTCACTCCGGGCGAGTAGCGTTTAGGATTGGGCTATCATCGTAAGTTACGTTTGATAGCTGTGAGTGTAATGGTTTCCGCGGATAGTGGGAGGCTTAAGAAGCGGGAGTGTTTCCCATTAAAGAGAGGGGTGGTGTTGTGGCGAGAACTAATTTAGTGGCGCTGACCGCGCAGCCGATTGGCGCGGACGCGCAATTATCGTTTGAGTTTTACGCCTTTGTTGATAGTGTTGGTCGTTGCGGTGATTATGATTTTATATTACGATCGACACTTAGTTAGTAATATGTTTGGTTCGAAATGGCTTTGTTCAGTTTCGATCCTTTATTTCGCATAACCTGTTCACCCCCTCTCTTTATGATTGCCAACTGTTTTGGGTCGTAAGGACGAAGAGGTGTCGAGTCACCTCTAGAGCTTTTCCGTTCTTGACCTTGGCCGAGATAGTGCCATGTGTTTTTCTGTTGTGTGTGTGGGGGAATAAACCGCAAGTGAGGCGGACGCAGGTTTGTCCAAACCTCCCCCACCCCGAGGGCACAACAATTATCATCCATGCCAGTCCACAAGCTTATTATTTTATTATCCAGGCCAGTCCACAGCTATCCAGGTCACCGCTCCGACTCACGTGCAATGTGCACGCCCAGTTTCTATTTCTGGGGCGGTGGTCGGCTCTGTGACCCTCCTGGCACTGCTGTCTGGTCCTCTGCCAAATCTCCCCTCAGTTCCAACCCTTTATCAATCGCGCCGACTGTCTTCCCGTGCGGCGCAGCGTAGCGGCTTACACACGGGGCCGGGGAGAGGGGAGAGGGGCCGAGGGCCCGAGAGGGGAGAGGGGCCGGGTTGGACTTATTTCTGACGTCGGCCCAACACACCCCGGCATGCAGGCCGCTCATTGGTCGATCCCACTGCCGCTGTGCTCTCATTGGTCGCCTGCTGGGGGTGTGATGCAACCGAATCGATAGCCGAGATGTGCGGAAAAGAATGTTCCGGACCTCTGCCGTTCAGTGGCTGGACAATGGGAATTGGGATTTGGATTATTCGTTTCGTGTTGCGTGATCAGGCTATTTAAAAATACGATTATGACTGACGATAAATGAGTCGTTTCGACGACCTCATTTTCCAGGAGGATTTCGTCACGACTGCTATCTCTAACTCTCCACCTTTGTTGCGTCATGCCGTGCTGGATACTTTTTTATTGCATATCCACAGACCACATGAACGATTAAAGTTATAGGTCTAAACTTTTCCTAGAACGTTTTCATTTGTAAATTGTTCGCATTATTAACCCAAATTTGGGGTGTTCATTTACATCCTATCGCCTGGATTCCGCCTTGGTCTCTTTTCCATTTATCTATTATCATCTGAATAGCAACAGCCTTTTTTTGCCGCATTCATTGGAGCTTTCTTTCGTGAGCGCTAATTTATCATGCAATATCCGTGTCGCTTTATCGCCCCTCCCATGAACTTACTGGCAAAACTGTACGGGGCGAACCCCTCGAGTGAGCCATGTAGCTGCTCGTTGTGCTATATCGCTCCAAACTGAGCGGTTCCCGTTTACCTTGCAGATGGAGGAGGCGTGCCAGGACCTGGTGCTAAGTCAGGCGCAGATTCAGGAGGTCTACTCCAGCCTACTGGCTCAGATCAACCTGGGACTGGGCCGGGTCACGAACCAGAGGGCCACCGTCAAATGTTTCCCCACCTACGTCAAGGAACTACCCAATGGACACGGTGAGTGCCGCGGCAAACATAAATGCAGGGATGCTGTGCCGCAATACACGGATACTGTGCCGCACTACAGAAATGCCTATTGTACTAAAGTACATGAGTTATACACAGATACTGTGCCGCAGTTTACGGATACTGTGCCGCAGCACAGGGATATTGTGCCACAATATAGAAATACTGTGCCTAAGTACAGGAACACCTTGGTTTGGTTCATGTTTATTGTTTTACCTTTTATTCCCGCGTAACGCGTTTGGCTCATCAAACCATTCCGATGACCATTGTAGTCCAGTCGCCCAAAAACCCAATTCATCATCATCATCATCATCAAACCATTCGTCAATAGTAAAATAAAAATTACCATGCGATCGCGCTGTAAATACTAAAGCGCAAAGTGCTGTTGCTGGTTTTCGTGTAATTTTAATCGTTAGGTGAAATGCATCCCAGCCTTTGGGCTTATGTACTTTGGTTGACACCTGGCTACCCAGTAGTTGCGGACTGAATGGTCGTTTGTCTTCTTGCATAGATAAAAAGGTGTCATAATTGATGATACAAAGGAGCATAGACCCATTCATATGACCCATTTTGTCATCTTACCGTTTCTGCACTATGCTCGAATCAGCTGCTTTCAAACGGTATTTGCATTGTACGACTCCCAGTAACGGAACAAGTTACATTCGGGCGTGACTCGGAGTAGTTGTTTGTTTACCACGTGATGACTATGACACAACTCAAATGACGCCATGACGGTAATGCTGAGTCATGCTCACGAGCAAAAGTAGGCATCGCATTCTCATTCAGTTTATCTTTGTCCTGCGGCACAGTATCCGTGTACTGCGGCACAGTATCTGTTGTATAATTCCTGTACTTTGGTACAATAGGCATTCCTGTATTGCGACAGTCATCATTCAGTCTCATTCAGCATTCAAGTCCCATTCAGCTCATCGTCGCTATCATCCCATAGAAGTGTTTCCACATACACATCTTCCAGGGGTCGTTATTTATTAACCCGCGCCCCACTGGGCTATTCAGCCATACGCGCCCTGCTGGGGGGGGGGGGGGGGCAGACTCTGCCCCCCCCTGTCTAACTTCCGAACCGATGGTCGTAGAAAGACGGGGAAAACGGCAATCGAAAGCTCTCAACAAGGCGGATCTCAAGAGCCCAATTTTTTTTTGCTTAAGTAGGTCAGAGGTCAGGTCAAGGTCAGGTCAAGGGTACAAAATGCAAGTTTCTACAGTATCGGCCTTGCACCGTAGTTGCCGAAGAATGGACTGAGACTGATTGCCCAAAACGTGTTCTTAGACTACCAAGACAATATTCGTTGCATACAATGTCATTCAAAGGTCAAGGTCAAGGTCAGGTCAGGTCAGGTCAGGTCACCAAAAACAAAATATAGTAAAGGGCATGTGCGACACATGTTTTATGGGTCATTTTACTCATAGAATTCAATAGGCACACTCAATAAGTGATATGGACCACCTCTGGATGAATTTCAGGTCAAGGTCAGGTCAAGGTCAGGTCAAGTGAGGTCAAATTTTGAAGTTGGTTTTTAAGGCCTAAAAAGGTGTCTATCTGATGCAGTTTTTCACGGCGAATCGAATGGTGCTATTTTTGTTTCCGTACGAGGTCTAGAACTTCCAAAAAAAGTCATTTTTCAAAAAATTTGTGTGTCGTGACGTCATAAAATTTTGAATAACTCCCACATTTTTGAACCGATTCTTCTCAAAATTGGTATGTAGGTGCACATAGACCACTTCTCTGACATTTATTCCGGTTTTTTTGATACACTCAAAATTTTGGATTTTATAATTATTTTCCCAAAAAAGTCAGTTTTTTGAAAAAATTTGGGCCAAAATCCAAAATTTTCAAAAAACCGAGATAGCCATTTGATAGACAAAGTGAAAACACGCATAACCTTTTTTGTTACGTCTTGATTCCTTTAAAAATGAAGATGTTAGCGGCGTTTGAAATTTTGCCGTTTTTGAGGCGAAAATGGCGAACATGACGTCACTAAAACGTCAATTTCTCAAACAATTTCCGACGGATTTCGCTCAAATTTTCAGGGAACGTGTCAAATTGATGTATGATAAGGTACCAAAAGTTTGACGTCGCTGGCGTAACGCGTTTAGAAGTTATTGGCGAAAAACGGGAGGGGGGGCAGATTCTGCCCCCCCCCCCAGCGGGGCGCGGGTTAAAACAGTGCCGCTTTTAAAACCAAAAGTAAATGCGTCAGTTGGCCCTCTCTCATGTTTCTCACGTTGCATATGTTGTTAGAATTTATTGATTCGACAGCTTGCGTTGCAAAAGCTTACTAAAGACCATCGTTATACGGGTACGATGTACAGTCCACAGCAGAAGTAATGTGGGGTTTCAGACATGGGTATGTTCTGCTTCTGAAGATTAGGAACGATTAGCCAGACTACAATGAAACTTTGAATGTAGCTTATATGTATCGTCACCCTTGCAGCTGCAACTTTAGCTATTGACATCTTCTTTTCGATCACTCCGCATTAAACAATCGCCAGTCAAAGCCAACCGTTGAGATTGGTAAAACCCTACATTACTTTAGCGGTGGGCTGTACCATGAATAGGCCTACGACTCCAGACACCGCGGCCAAATGTGCTTAGTTGTTACGTGACCTTTGCACCTAGGGTTGACCTCATTCAATGTCGATCGGGTTGTTCGGTGACTTCCGTAAACACCTCGCGGTTCTTAGAAGGCAGTGGCGTGGATTTCTTATTGGGGTTTCCAATTATTTAGACGGCCTGTATTTGTAAGTATTCAGAGTTCCGGCATAGCTACAGCCAAAGAGATGTTTGATTACCTGCAGCGGCTGGAGATTGAGTTTTATTAAGCATAACTGCGCAGTACAAGTCGCCTGTGGACACTAAAGTGGAAAGATAAAATTTTGAACGTGTCACGTTAATCAACCGCCCAACAGAAAGTCGCCAACTGAGCATCACATATATTTATTAGACGATAGCTCTCTGAAATAATATTTGCACTTCCGCTAATGCGTAATATCTACATTATACAGCGTAATATCTACGTAATACAGCGGTATTATATTTTGAATCCGCTGGAGGTGCCTAAGTGATAGTTACCTTATAAAAAAAAAACACGACTGTTACCAGGCTGAGGCCACACCCATGCCCCCGCGGTGGTCCTGGCCCGATATTTCTGCCCCTGACGACGTGCCGTTTCCCGTGTGTTGATACCCGACTCGTGTCGTGCCAGCTCCCCGTCTCCGGGAGCCGTGAGCACCATTTGGGCCGTTCCGAACCAAACGACTCCATTGCCGTGTCGCGCCCTGCTGTCAAAAATAGCGCCGCCGCGCGGTGACGTCTGTGGTTCGGCGGCGCGCCCTCGTCCGCCACGTGCCGCCACTGCACGTGAGGACTGCCACGACCACCGTCACCACTGTCATGAGCCAGGGACGTGGACGCTGGCTAGGCGCGGCGACACTGTCATTTGTCACTCCGGTCGGCTTTCCGGGGATTGCACATAACGGCTGTCAATGGAGCCCGATGCATCCTTTTGGTGTCCGTGTCAGCTGTACGACGTCCACGTATGTACACTGGTTCGAGCTGTGTCAAATAACAAGAGAATTTATTTTCCAAATTGTTCGTGGTAACGCCTTCTGGGGGCTAGCTATCACGCCGTCTTCCAATCATTTTCATTTGGTATGGCCATGGGTCCAGATACGCTCCTGGCCGTATTGCTCCCGCCATTTTTCTTATCGCGTCGCATTTTGTCACGGCTCAGAGCCGACAGTCACCGTTCCGCCATGGGCTTGGCCGCCGAGCCCCACCTCTGACGTCATTCACCGCCCGCGGAGATGACCCAATGGCAAGGGGCGGGGCTGGGGATGGAGAGGTGCGCGCGCCGTCTCCCGGCCCGGGGATGCGGCGTCATCGACCTTGGACTGGTGTGAAGGACACCTCTGCCAGCCGCGGGGTCCGCCCTCGGGCGTTCGTGACCTAGCCGCGGGGCAGATGACTACGGCCGAACGCTGCTGATTACACACAATTATACCCCTCTGACGAGTGCCGAGAGCTGAGGATGATTTAGCTCTTTCTGGCCTGCCTTGTCTCGATGTAGCATGAGTTGCGCCGTGCATGATTTACAAAATTTGTCCAATATTTATTTATCTATAGCTGAAAATCATGGTTGATCAGGATGAATAGCGCTTTCTTTTGTTAAATTATCTGGACGTTATTACACGGCTCATTTCCAGACGCGTCATGCTCAAAAAGCTCAATTTTCCAGTTTGTTTGAACTACGAGGCAGAACCAGACACCAAGTCCTTAATCCTCAGTAGTCAGCACTCGTTCCAGATGCATTTGTTTCTCACCGAATTCACCGTCTTTACTTGTGGGGAGTGGAATGCGCTAAAAGCGTGAGCAGCGAACGGCTGCATGTCGTGCGGCACAGTCTATCCGCCAGTGCGGCGGCTGGACAGGTGCCGTGCGGTACAGTCTAGATGCAGGCGTTACTGTTAGCGCCATCTATGGACAGTGACGTCAAGCTTGACTGGACGGGAGATGCCGTGCGGTGCAGTATGGATTCAGGCGTTACCACTAGCGTAGTCTATTGACAATATTGTCAATAATTCTGAGTACATACAGAAGTCATAGCCATTAATGTTTTCAATTGTCACCTGGATAATTATGAATTAGAGGGGAGGCCAGCGTGGTCAGGGCGATTTGCGCCGTATTTGCAAGTTATATTAAATATGTGTGTTTTATCAATGCCCTCAATATGCCGGTGTCTATGTTTTTGCCTTGCGAGCTATCTGAATCACTTACCTATCGTCTTATTGTTGCAGAACGTGGCCGGTTTCTCGCTCTGGACTTGGGAGGAACCAACTTCCGTGTGCTCCTAATAGAGCTGGACGACGGCGACTTCAAGATGGAGTCCCGGATCTTTGCCGTACCGCATCACATTATGACCGGATCTGGGAAAGATGTAAGTACCACTACCCACGCAGTCAGACCGGCAACAATGCACAGCCAAAATGTGAGAAACGTTTCTCACACGTACGACCACATGATATTGAACGGTCACTTCTATGTCAAAAGGCAAGTCAAAAGGTAAATCAAGTGTGGCATTTTACCTGGAAGATGATTAAAGCAATGTGTTTTTCGTTTCTCGTAAGGGCATAACTCCCCGAGCTACCTGGAACGCATGGTGAGGATAGACACTGCCGTGTTTCTGATGAAATGGCTACATAAGGGGCTCAAGGCGACGCTTCCCAGCTACATCATCGATAAATTCCAGACACACTGGAATGTGTCTGGTGCAATGAAATAGCTGCCGCAGCCGAGCATTCTATTGAGTGGAACGCGGCTCAATGAGCACTGAATCAAATGATAGAAAGCTATTCTTAAATCACTCCCTAGTCCCTATGAGTGCACTCACAGGGCTCAGCGTTACTATTTGTATATCAAACCCTAAACAAAAGCTGATGTTGATGAAACCTACTGCGTCGTAGCTTGTCCCTAGTGCACCGCAGATAGGCTATCCTACGGCAAAGCTCGGGAATTACGCGGTATCGCCTGATTTATACGTCATTGGTGGTCGGTAGATCCCCATCCTGACCGTATCTAATCCTCTGTAATCGTAGCCGTGGTGTAATTCGCTCCGCTGGCTTTGTATACTGCTTGAGCTAAAGTCTATTGTCACTCAAAGAGGCTGCATTGCTAAAGATCGGCCCGAAGACTTTATAATTTCGTTGTAAATATAAAACATTGTTGGAGCCATGAATTTTTACTCGTAGGTACTAAGATACCCATTTACTTCATTCTCAGTTAGTTACTCGTTTTACCCATTGCGTGACCATCTTACTGAAATTCCTCCAACGAAGGCATTTCCAGCTTATTTTGATATGAATATTGAATAGCGGTTCGAAAGATAAATGCATCATTCCATAGACCTTTGTATACAGAGGTCTACGGTCATCCATATCGCCTAGTAGCTTCGTTGGTGTTTACTCCTTAACTAACCCAGCTCTCTCGTTCTCCGCCCACAGTTGTTTGACCACATCGCCGAGTGTCTGTCGACGTTCGCGCACGCACAGCACATTGAACACGAGGTGCTGCCGCTGGGCTTCACGTTTAGCTTTCCGTGCAGTCAGCACGGCCTGACCGAGGCGCGGCTGGCGCAGTGGACCAAAGGCTTCAGCTGCAGCGGAGTCGAGGGAGAGGATGTTGTCAAACTGCTGGAGGAGGCCATCCAAAGACGGAATGTGAGTGGCGGCAGTGCAGAAACTTGCGGCATTTTGAGATAACACCACATTATTTACAGTCGTTTTAGTCGTTAAGTGTCGGAATATACGAGTATTCAAATCGACACCACAACTAATGAGCCAACTCTTATTACTGCTTGACAATACAGCGCGGCGATTGTTAGTGGTTGTCTCTTCCGTTCCAATGTCTATCACAACTCTTCAAATGCTTATATAATGCGCATTTCATAGCTTATCATAAGACCCCGTCACGCTCTTCAGTCTTGACCTAACGCCACTGTGATCTTTAGTGCACCGGTATCGCTCTCCCCGATAGCAGTAGGCGTTTTTCGGCCTCAAAGCCGACCGATACTATCCAGTTCTTATCGTGTTCGCAGGACGTCCAGATAAAGGTCTGTGCCGTGCTGAACGATACAACCGGCACACTGATGTCCTGTGCATGGAAGAAGCACGACACATACGTCGGCCTGATTATTGGTGGGTTTCAGATGTTATCGGTCGTATATCTGAATCGTGATTAAGGTCGTAATGCATACCCGTTCAAATCATTTATTTACATGATAGGGTATTGCATAATCGTCATGCTGTCATCCAATGATCGGAGGAATTGGACGTTCCATTTCTTTTTAATTCGCTTGATCTAATTATTCAAAGTTTCACTAGACGCTTTCAATACGGACTGAACGTTCACCAGGCGGTCTTTTCACGCCATCATCCATCTTTTGTCAGGCACGGGCACGAACGCGTGCTATGTGGAGCGTCTGGAGAACGTGGAACTGTGGGACGGTAGCTGGGAGGAACCGAAACAGGTCATCGTCAACACCGAGTGGGGCGCGTTCGGCAGCAAGGGCGAGCTCGACCACGTGCTCACAGGTCAGTCCGCGGCCGGCATGGTGAACTGAAATGTTAGTACGCTGTACGCGTCAAAGCTAGACAAGACTGGACTGGCAAATTCTAACGCGACATCCCCTGTGCCTCCTCCAGCCCGAATGTATTATACCATTCACTAAACAATCGGTTTACGGCACCGATTCACCACTCTGCTGTCGGCTGCGGGTTGATCCAGATCAATGACTTCCTTTTCCAGAGTACGACCGCGAGATCGACCAGCACTCGATCAACCCTGGACGTCAGGTGTTTGAGAAAATGATCAGCGGAATGTACATGGGAGAGCTGGTGCGGCTGGTACTGCAGCGACTGACCAAGAAGGGCCTGCTGTTCGGCGGCCTGGGCTCCGAGGAACTCGCAGAGAAGGGCAGCTTCTACACCAAATACGTCACAGAGGTCGAGAGGTAAGCGACGTAAATGAAACTTAATTAGTTACAGCAAACACTTTCAGAAATCTTTTTAGATCTAATTAGCCTAGAATGCAGATATATAACATGAAACCGTATTGATCTTTAACCGCAAGATGTCATTGCTGTTAGAGTCTGGTTGACCGCATATCTTCATAGATATCTGAAATAATTTCAGGGTGGATGCCGGGGAGGGGAGGAAGGGTTGAACACTTGTCCTACCGCCAAATGACGAGCGCCGTACCCAGGCACACGTGTGATGCTCAGCGTCTACAGGTGTTCGACTCATGACGTAAACTGGTAGCTGCCCCATCCGCTTAATCCCGGGAGTTTAATCCCCGGAGTTTAACGTAACATGCTTGCACTTTTAAATCGTAACGTTATTTGTGAATAATCAATTTATCAATACCAGCGAACATGATCTCAAGCGACATTACCACATTACACCAACTGAGGTCATGGATATCTTTTTTTTAGAACAGCCCACACAAGATTATCTAGATAATCAGGCACATAACCGTTGTCGACATTGACGAGTAGGTACTCCAACTGCGTATGATGCTGGAGGAGCTTCCTCCATTGAACAGTGACAACCCCGCTCTGCCCTCTCACTCCTCATCCTCTGACCCAGTGACGCGCCGGGCGACTACACCAACTGTCGGATGGTGCTCCCCGCTCTGACCCCTCACTCCCTCCTCTGACCCAGTGACGCGCCGGGCGACTAGACCAACTGTCGGATGGTGCTCCCCGCTCTGACCCCTCTCCTCTGACCCAGTGACGCGCCGGGCGACTACACCAACTGTCGGATGGTGCTCCCCGCTCTGACCCCTCATCCTCTGACCCAGTGACGCGCCGGGCGACTACACCAACTGTCGGATGGTGCTCCCCGCTCTGACCCCTCACTCCCTCCTCTGACCCAGTGACGCGCCGGGCGACTAGACCAACTGTCGGATGGTGCTCCCCGCTCTGACCCCTCTCCTCTGACCCAGTGACGCGCCGGGCGACTACACCAACTGTCGGATGGTGCTCCCCGCTCTGACCCCTCACTCCCTCTGACCCAGTGACGCGCCGGGCGACTACACCAACTGTCGGATGGTGCTCCCCGCTCTGACCCCTCACTCCCTCTGACCCAGTGACGCGCCGGGCGACTACACCAACTGTCGGATGGTGCTCCCCGCTCTGACCCCTCACTCCCTCCTCCTATACAGTGACGCGCCGGGCGACTACACCAACTGTCGGATGGTGCTCCCCGCTCTGACCCCTCTCCCCCCTCTGACCCAGTGACGCGCCGGGCGACTACACCAACTGCCGGATGGTGCTCCCCGCTCTGACCCCTCTCCTCTGACCCAGTGACGCGCCGGGCGACTACACCAACTGTCGGATGGTGCTCCCCGCTCTGACCCCTCACTCCCTCTGACCCAGTGACGCGCCGGGCGACTACACCAACTGTCGGATGGTGCTCCCCGCTCTGACCCCTCACTCCCTCTGACCCAGTGACGCGCCGGGCGACTACACCAACTGTCGGATGGTGCTCCCCGCTCTGACCCCTCTCCTCTGACCCAGTGACGCGCCGGGCGACTACACCAACTGTCGGATGGTGCTCCCCGCTCTGACCCCTCACTCCCTCTGACCCAGTGACGCGCCGGGCGACTACACCAACTGTCGGATGGTGCTCCCCGCTCTGACCCCTCACTCCCTCCTCTGACCCAGTGACGCGCCGGGCGACTACACCAACTGTCGGATGGTGCTCCCCGCTCTGACCCCTCACTCCCTCCTCTGACCCAGTGACGCGCCGGGCGACTACACCAACTGTCGGATGGTGCTCCCCGCTCTGACCCCTCTCCTCTGACCCAGTGACGCGCCGGGCGACTACACCAACTGTCGGATGGTGCTCCCCGCTCTGACCCCTCACTCCCTCTGACCCAGTGACGCGCCGGGCGACTACACCAACTGTCGGATGGTGCTCCCCGCTCTGACCCCTCACTCCCTCTGACCCAGTGACGCGCCGGGCGACTACACCAACTGTCGGATGGTGCTCCCCGCTCTGACCCCTCACTCCCTCCTCTGACCCAGTGACGCGCCGGGCGACTAGACCAACTGTCGGATGGTGCTCCCCGCTCTGACCCCTCTCCTCTGACCCAGTGACGCGCCGGGCGACTACACCAACTGCCGGATGGTGCTCCCCGCTCTGACCCCTCTCCTCTGACCCAGTGACGCGCCGGGCGACTACACCAACTGCCGGATGGTGCTCCCCGCTCTGACCCCTCACTCCCTCTGACCCAGTGACGCGCCGGGCGACTACACCAACTGTCGGATGGTGCTCCCCGCTCTGACCCCTCTCCTCTGACCCAGTGACGCGCCGGGCGACTACACCAACTGCCGGATGGTGCTCCCCGCTCTGACCCCTCACTCCCTCTGACCCAGTGACGCGCCGGGCGACTACACCAACTGTCGGATGGTGCTCCCCGCTCTGACCCCTCACTCCCTCTGACCCAGTGACGCGCCGGGCGACTACACCAACTGTCGGATGGTGCTCCCCGCTCTGACCCCTCACTCCCTCTGACCCAGTGACGCGCCGGGCGACTACACCAACTGTCGGATGGTGCTCCCCGCTCTGACCCCTCACTCCCTCCTCCTATACAGTGACGCGCCGGGCGACTACACCAACTGTCGGATGGTGCTCCCCGCTCTGACCCCTCTCCCCCCTCTGACCCAGTGACGCGCCGGGCGACTACACCAACTGCCGGATGGTGCTCCCCGCTCTGACCCCTCTCCTCTGACCCAGTGACGCGCCGGGCGACTACACCAACTGTCGGATGGTGCTCCCCGCTCTGACCCCTCACTCCCTCTGACCCAGTGACGCGCCGGGCGACTACACCAACTGTCGGATGGTGCTCCCCGCTCTGACCCCTCACTCCCTCTGACCCAGTGACGCGCCGGGCGACTACACCAACTGTCGGATGGTGCTCCCCGCTCTGACCCCTCTCCTCTGACCCAGTGACGCGCCGGGCGACTACACCAACTGTCGGATGGTGCTCCCCGCTCTGACCCCTCACTCCCTCTGACCCAGTGACGCGCCGGGCGACTACACCAACTGTCGGATGGTGCTCCCCGCTCTGACCCCTCACTCCCTCCTCTGACCCAGTGACGCGCCGGGCGACTACACCAACTGTCGGATGGTGCTCCCCGCTCTGACCCCTCTCCTCTGACCCAGTGACGCGCCGGGCGACTACACCAACTGTCGGATGGTGCTCCCCGCTCTGACCCCTCACTCCCTCTGACCCAGTGACGCGCCGGGCGACTACACCAACTGTCGGATGGTGCTCCCCGCTCTGACCCCTCACTCCCTCTGACCCAGTGACGCGCCGGGCGACTACACCAACTGTCGGATGGTGCTCCCCGCTCTGACCCCTCACTCCCTCCTCTGACCCAGTGACGCGCCGGGCGACTAGACCAACTGTCGGATGGTGCTCCCCGCTCTGACCCCTCTCCTCTGACCCAGTGACGCGCCGGGCGACTACACCAACTGCCGGATGGTGCTCCCCGCTCTGACCCCTCTCCTCTGACCCAGTGACGCGCCGGGCGACTACACCAACTGCCGGATGGTGCTCCCCGCTCTGACCCCTCACTCCCTCTGACCCAGTGACGCGCCGGGCGACTACACCAACTGTCGGATGGTGCTCCCCGCTCTGACCCCTCACTCCCTCCTCTGACCCAGTGACGCGCCGGGCGACTAGACCAACTGTCGGATGGTGCTCCCCGCTCTGACCCCTCTCCTCTGACCCAGTGACGCGCCGGGCGACTACACCAACTGTCGGATGGTGCTCCCCGCTCTGACCCCTCACTCCCTCTGACCCAGTGACGCGCCGGGCGACTACACCAACTGTCGGATGGTGCTCCCCGCTCTGACCCCTCTCCCCCCTCTGACCCAGTGACGCGCCGGGCGACTACACCAACTGTCGGATGGTGCTCCCCGCTCTGACCCCTCTCCTCCTATACAGTGACGCGCCGGGCGACTACACCAACTGTCGGATGGTGCTCCCCGCTCTGACCCCTCACTCCCTCTGACCCAGTGACGCGCCGGGCGACTACACCAACTGTCGGATGGTGCTCCCCGCTCTGACCCCTCTCCCCCCTCTGACCCAGTGACGCGCCGGGCGACTACACCAACTGTCGGATGGTGCTCCCCGCTCTGACCCCTCTCCTCTGACCCAGTGACGCGCCGGGCGACTACACCAACTGTCGGATGGTGCTCCCCGCTCTGACCCCTCTCCTCTGACCCAGTGACGCGCCGGGCGACTACACCAACTGTCGGATGGTGCTCCCCGCTCTGACCCCTCTCCTCTGACCCAGTGACGCGCCGGGCGACTACACCAACTGTCGGATGGTGCTCCCCGCTCTGACCCCTCTCCTCTGACACAGTGACGCGCCGGGCGACTACACCAACTGTCGGATGGTGCTCCCCGCTCTGACCCCTCACCCCTCCTCTGACCCAGTGACGCGCCGGGCGACTACACCAACTGCCGGATGGTGCTCCCCGCTCTGACCCCTCACCCCTCCTCTGACCCAGTGACGCGCCGGGCGACTACACCAACTGCCGGATGGTGCTCCCCGCTCTGACCCCTCTCCCCCCTCTGACCCAGTGACGCGCCGGGCGACTACACCAACTGTCGGATGGTGCTCCCCGCTCTGACCCCTCACTCCCTCTGACCCAGTGACGCGCCGGGCGACTACACCAACTGTCGGATGGTGCTCCCCGCTCTGACCCCTCACTCCCTCCTCCTATACAGTGACGCGCCGGGCGACTACACCAACTGTCGGATGGTGCTCCCCGCTCTGACCCCTCTCCCCCCTCTGACCCAGTGACGCGCCGGGCGACTACACCAACTGTCGGATGGTGCTCCCCGCTCTGACCCCTCACTCCCTCTGACCCAGTGACGCGCCGGGCGACTACACCAACTGTCGGATGGTGCTCCCCGCTCTGACCCCTCACTCCCTCCTCCTATACAGTGACGCGCCGGGCGACTACACCAACTGTCGGATGGTGCTCCCCGCTCTGACCCCTCACTCCCTCTGACCCAGTGACGCGCCGGGCGACTACACCAACTGTCGGATGGTGCTCCCCGCTCTGACCCCTCTCCTCTGACCCAGTGACGCGCCGGGCGACTACACCAACTGTCGGATGGTGCTCCCCGCTCTGACCCCTCACTCCCTCCTCCTATACAGTGACGCGCCGGGCGACTACACCAACTGTCGGATGGTGCTCCCCGCTCTGACCCCTCACTCCCTCTGACCCAGTGACGCGCCGGGCGACTACACCAACTGTCGGATGGTGCTCCCCGCTCTGACCCCTCTCCTCTGACCCAGTGACGCGCCGGGCGACTACACCAACTGTCGGATGGTGCTCCCCGCTCTGACCCCTCTCCCCCCTCTGACCCAGTGACGCGCCGGGCGACTACACCAACTGTCGGATGGTGCTCCCCGCTCTGACCCCTCACTCCCTCTGACCCAGTGACGCGCCGGGCGACTACACCAACTGTCGGATGGTGCTCCCCGCTCTGACCTCTGACCCCCTCCTCCTATACAGTGACGCGCCGGGCGACTACACCAACTGTCGGATGGTGCTGGAGGAGCTCGGCCTGGACAATGCCACGGACGAGGACTGTGAGAACGTCCGATACGTTTGCGAGGTGGTCTCCAGGAGGTGGGTACCGAGTCGACAGTGGATCGACCGCTGCTCCTGCAAAGGGAGCGAAGTCTGCCCTGCTGACAGTAGAGACTAATCTTATTTTCCGACTTATAAGTAGCCTTTTTGTCTTAGCTCCCGGTGTGCAAGTGGCCATTAAGGCGGTCTTTGTAAATATAGATTGTGATTATAAGTAGATGCCTTTATAATAGTCCCTCATAATTGGTCATAACACGTGTGCATGACTACCGTGAAGAGTTAACGTTCATCGATGGTATGACTGAAACCCCTCTCTGACGCGCGCTGCCGAGCTGACCGTCCTGTCGTCTGATGTCGCCAGAGCGGCGTTCCTGGTGGGCACCGGTCTGGCGGTGCTGCTCAACAAGATGAACCGGCCGTCGGTGACGGTCGGCGTGGACGGCTCCGTGTATCGCTACCACCCGCACGTGCACCGGCTCATGTGCGAACAGATCAACCAGCTCATCAACCCCGGCATCCAGGTGAGCCATCTTAGCTAGGTTATGTGATGTAAGTCGCTTCCAGGGTGTATGGAAATGATCCACGGACAACAATAGAATAAAAGATGGGTGGTGTCGCCCTTCTATGTATATGTGTCACCCGTTTCTATATGCTCCTTTCATACGACTCAAGTTTGCGAAAATAATACGGTAATAAAGTAATCGGCAGCGCAATATGCTCCGTCATTTTCATTTATTTTCCTCAGCTGTGCTAAACCTTTCCGTCAATGACCGCTGTCGTTTATTTCAGTTTGAGCTGATGCTCTCGGAGGACGGCAGCGGACGTGGCGCCGCTCTGGTGGCCGCCGTCGCAAGTCGGACAAACTCATGAAGCCCCATTGATGGTCCAAGTCTCGCTATAACCTGGGTCACGGGCTGGCGGCGGCGGCCGGCCGAGCGGTGACAGGCCGGAGGGGCAGTCCACGAGGGAATCTCAGCGGCCCGCTGAGCACGCGGCCACACACAGACACACAGACATACAGACCGTCCGTCCGGGCCGGGGCCGCTCTCCAGTCCTCTGTCTCTCTGCCATTCCACGAGGCGGCGCCGCTCAAGTGAGGTGACCGGCCGCTGCTGGGCGGATCGGGACAGCGGCGGGGTACGCACGAGGGTCGGGACGGCGGCGGGTGGGGTATGCACGAGGTCAGCCGCCCCGGCGAGGTGTGGCGCTGCCCTGGCAATCGTGACGAGATGAGAGGCCTTAGTTGCTTGTGCTGTTCTGTTGCAGCGCCCATCACGTCGTGGTATGGTCGTCGGGAATATGTCAAATCATGTGGTCATACGAGCTACAAACGAGCGACGCATGACGGAACTGCTAAGCGTATTGATTATTGTTGTGATTATTGGATAGTGGATCTTCAGCTATGGCATGAAGAATGTAATTTTTCGTAGGTTTTAGACATGAATAAACTATGAGAGTGAGGTGGCAGTGGCACGGTTCGATAAATAATTATAATATGCCTAGCATTCGCCCGTCAGCACGCATAGATCATTATTTTAAGGATGTGTTTATTGAATAAAGTGTACTCGAAGACAGGAGACGAGAGTATACATACAGTTTGAATTATGTACAGTTTTTCTCGTTCACCGTATGAACGGATATGGTGGAAATAAATCGCCTTTAAACGTATGCTAGAGGCGAAATGGTCTATGCTATGGTTTTGAGGCTATTCCGCACAATCAAATATTAGATAAAGCAGGGGTGCGGAGCCGGAGCCGGAGCCGCCGGAGCCGGCACATTTTTGCCCGGAGCCGGAGACGGAGCCGCCATGACGTTTCACCCGGAGCCAGAGCCGGAGCCGATTTTATTTCTCCGTAGCCGGAGCCGGAGCCGAAGCTGTCTGAAATTTCCACGGCTCCGCATCCCTGGATAAAAGAAATTCAGAGCTGGGAGAAAGCCGCATGGCATGCTTCCTTTTTCGGAGGCTCACCGGGTTGCATCACTCAACAATAACGTTATGTTAGCATGATGTGAGACGTCAGACGCTAAAGCCTAAAGGCAGTCGCTTTGGAGCAGCTTGCAACCGAGGTGCGTGCAGCTCGCCAAGTGAGAAGGGCCGAGGCCATTGGACGGAGGCCTGCATGTTTGGCTGAGCCACTTCAGTGTCTGGCTGGCGAGGCGACGCGAGCTGGTGTTCCAGGGGCCGCGAACGGGCACCGGGTACTGGGTGGAGCTGAGCGCTGCATGCGCCATTTATGTTTTATGGTGGTCTGGTCACTGGTGCAAAGCATAGGTTTGCCGCCTCGTGATCAGGTAAGATCGGTCGAAAGTCGATACCTGTGCCGTCTCAAGATATCTTCGAATTTGTCACTGCCGTGCTCGTGTGGGTAGGTACCTACCTATATCTTATTCTCGGCAGTGGCGGGCGGCGGAACGCCTTCAATGAAGGGGGTGGGGGCACTGCCGACTTTTGATCGCATTCTTTCCATGCAACGCCAATAGGACTAATATTAAAATCTCAAAATCAACTGGGGGCATGGTGCCCCGGGCCCCTGGTGACCCCCCCCCCCCCCGTTCCGCCGCCTATGATTCTCGGCATTATTTATTTGGCATTTGCGGAGGCTGTTGCTTTTTTCTCTTAAAACGTTATCAATTGCAATTCGTCTTTTTTAAAGGTGGGACTTTCATTGGAATAAGTTACTTTGCGTTTGACTCTCCGTATCTCAGTTGGGCAAACTAGACTTTTGGAATCAAAATATGGAGGCATCAATAATTTGATTCTGGTGGGAGGAGCCATGACCGGCATGGAATCAATTTTTTGATTCATTTGGGTACACTTTTGACTTCAAATGAATCGTTACGGTTGAAAAAAGGGGCTTTGGTAACAACTGGATTTCCATTACGTCATGGGTGATGATGTCACACCACGGGTGACGTTTCACTGCTGCTGCTGCTGTCCACGGAAGGCAGCGTTTGTGAGTGGAAAACAGTAGCAACATTGTAAATGAAGGCAGTATTGGCGCTTATGCTACACATGAAATTTATAACAACATATTGATATTAGTGAATGTTTATTTTTGTTACTTTTCATAAACCCTCCATTTCAGGGTCTGCATGCAAAATTTCTGTTATTTTAGAGTCAAGCTATTGTACTAAGGGATTTATTTTAGCAATTTAGTCATTTGTTAGGTTATAAGGCTGCAGAAACTTTTAGTTGAGGTTGGTATCCACTATCCAGTTGCAGCTATAATTGTGTCATATTTTGTATCATTTTCTGAACATGTAAACACCTACCTATATGAATCCAAATATTGTGATTGTAGAAAAGCAGTTACCCTCACATTGCAGCGGGGATTAGAACAATTAACCACATTTGTTATACAAAAAGCCTGTTTGCCATCAATTTTGGGATTCCAAATTGGGTATCTCTCATCTCATCTCATACTGTATTAAGGTGTGGTGCTGTGGGGCTGTTCACCACATATCAGTGACTGGATTTTACGGTAATCAGAAATGGAAAATATCAACCTGGTGCGTGTTCCAAAAATTCAATCAGTTCGATCCAAACGGCCCCAAGTAAAAGAATTAATTAAAAGAGCGGGTTGTTATATTTAAATTACCAAAACGAAGTCAAAAACCAAAACAGGGAATCAGACAATGGAGCGACGAAGAGACGAGAATGAAATCCAAGTTTGCCAAATATGCCCTGCCTAATCTAAGTTATAAATCCCGGACAGAACGGGCCAAATCGCGGAGCCAGACGTGACGCGTCTGCTCGGGCCAAGAGCTCGGCCAGAAGTCTCGGGGTAGCGCGCGGCCCGACGCAGCGGGCCGGGTCCAGACATGCGCAGAAGCCCTCGGACACCACGTGGCTGCGGATCGGAGCGCGGATTGGTCACTGGCCGACGCACTGCGGCAGCGCAGGCCGCAGACACGCGGTCGCATCGTGATGGGACAAAGTTCACGAACAGACACGTCCTGGGCCGCCCCCCAGCGCCGGGGCGGGGTAGCGACGTCACAAGTCGGCGCGCGAATCGGTCTGCGCCGGGAACTCCCGTGCCGGCCGGCGACACACGTGGTTACCACAGTACTCACCGCCTCAGCGCGGAGCGCATACACGATAAGCCACAACAATCACTTTTCACATCACTCGGTGCGCGACGCGATCGACACTTCACTGCGCGACGCAATAATCACTACACGGTACGGCGCAACGCAATTGTCACTGCACGGTCCTGCGCGACGCAAGAATCACTACACCGCGCGACGCAGTTATCACTTCACTGTCGGCGCCACGCGATCAGGATCGTCCTCGAACGCACGTACGCGGGCGCACTTAAAAGTATCGGAAGTCCGGTTGCGGCCGGAAGTGCACGCGGCGGCCGCTGCGGGTGTGCACCGGCGCAGCCGCGGACGGCTTGTCGTCCTCGTCCGGCGATGCGGAAGACGTCACTCCAGGTCTTGAAGTCCTCTTGCTGGACGGTCTTGTAGTCGTCGGCGTCTGTGTCGGCTCGTCGGGCGCCCCAGTGGCGAGGGGCCCGAGCGAGGTCGACGGTGACGGCTGCTGCTCCGGAGCCGTAGGCTCGGTACTGCTCGGACCAAGCGTGTCCTCAGGTGGCGGCATGTGTGCTGGTTTGAGTCTGTCGACGCTTACAGTGTCGTGGGCGCCAGTCGGCAGCTCCAACGTGAACACTTTAGGGCTGCGTCTGATGACTCGCATGGGGCCGCGGTACGGGGACTCCAGAGAGTGCCGCACGCGGTCAACGCGTACCCACACGTGTGTGCATGTCATGAGATCGGGTGGCACGTGCGTCGGTGGTGTGCGGACGTGGTTCGAGCCCTGTGAGAGCGTGACGAAATCGATTTCTGACATACGCTTTGCCAGTTCTTGGACGTACTTTGTCCCGACGGGGACCTTCTCGACGGCGCAGCGGGGAAACAGCACCTGCGCGCCTGTGACGGCAGTGAATGCCGAAAAACCCGACTCTGCTGGCATGGCTCTCAAACCTAGCAAAACGACGGGTAGCGCGCGCAGCCACTCTTGCCTGCGCGCCCTGATCGCGGCTTTGAGCGTTCGGTGGACCCGTTCCACCATTCCATTGCACGTCGGATGATAAGCAGTGGTTCGGAGGCGATGGAAACCTATCATTGAAGACAAGTGTGAAAACAGTTCTGATTCGAATTGGGAACCGCGGTCCGTGACTATATGCAGTGGCACTCCGAACCGGGACACCCAAGTGTCGAGGAAAGCAGAGGCCACACTTTCCGCGGTGATCGAGACCAACGGCACGGCCTCGACCCAACGCGTGGCGCGATCGATGCATGTCAACAAATAACGAAATGGCGCGGTGAAGGGGTGCCCGTGGGGTACTGACGGGGGCAGCGGCCCGACTATGTCTATATGTACAGTTTCGAACCGCTGCGAGGGCACATCAAATCGACCGGGCGGAGAACGAGTGTGCCTGTGCACCTTGGCTTCCTGGCATGCTTCACACTCCTTCACCCATCGCGCAGTGTCACGGCGCATATCATGCCAGAAATAGCGAGAGCTGATGAGACGGGTGGTGCCTTTCCTACCCGGGTGTGACAGGCCGTGGAAACGATCAAACACGGCGCGCCTGCACGCCTCTGGTACGTACGGGCGTGGATGTGGTCCAGTGTTTTCACACAGGACTGTGATGTCGCCAGACAGTGTTACTGGCTCCAATCGGGAGGTGTCCTGTGGATTTGAGCGCGATCCTGGACCTGACTCGGAATCCTGGTGCTCTGAATCGGCACTGTCGGTGTCTCTCTCCTTTTCCTGTTTCTGAGCCGCCGCGATAAAATGGAGGTCACATGCATCGAGGGACACTGCATTTACCGGGCGACTGAGGCAGTCCGCCACCACGTTGTCACTGCCACGAATGTACGAGACCTCCGTGATGTATTCCGTGACGACACACCAGTGGCGCTGTTGGCGGTCAGACTTAGCAGTGTGCGGGCTGTGAAAAGCGCGCACGAGTGGCTTGTGGTCTGTTCGCAGGGTAACGTGGCGGCCTTCGATCATGTCACGAAAATGGAGTGTGGCCAGATAAGCCGCGAGTAGCTCTCTGTCATACGCGGCGTACTTCTGTTGGGCCTGACTGAGCTTCCGTGAGAAGAAGCCAATGGGAACGGGTACTCCGTCCACAATCTGATGGAGCGCGGCACCCACCGCGACTTGTGATGCGTCAGTAACGAGCTCGTACTGCTCGCAGTGTGGCACTGGGTGTGGCAGAGTGCAGGCGCCAGCCAGCGCCGCTTTACTGTCACTGAACGCCTGAGTCTGTTCCTCTGTCCACGTCAGTTCTTTGCTTTTTGGATTGAGTCGAATCAGTTCGGTCAGGTGGAACGTGACATCGGCGAATCGCGGAATCATACGCCGGTAGAAGCCGATGAGTCCCAGATAGCGACGCAGTGACTCTGAGTCATGCGGTAGAGGGAGGTCCAGAATCTCCTTCACTCTGGCCTTGGGAGGTGTGACACCTGTGCTGGTGACGTCATGACCGAGGAAAATGAGTGACTTCTTCATGAACTCGCATTTCTCCAGTGAGATGCGAAGCTTGTGCTCAGCCAGCTCGCTGAACACGAGGCGCAGATCTTTCTCATGCTGCTCCTGGTTCTCGGAAAATACCAGAATATCGTCGAGATAGACGAACACGCACGGCACGTCTTGGAAGATGCCGTCCATGACCCTCTGGAATGTGGCACCTGCGTTGCGAAGCCCCATTGGAATGAAGGCGTATTCGTACAAGCCGAAGGGCGTGGTGACGGCCGTCTTCTCTGAGTCAGCGGGGTTCATAGGCACCTGGTGATATGCACGGAGCAGATCGATTTTGCTGAACCACTGAGCGTTGTGGAGCTTGGTTGAGAGGCTCTGAATGTGCGGCAGTGGGTAGCGATCCGGTTTGGTTACGGCGTTGAGCGCACGGTAATCACCGGTGACACGCCACTCACCAGGAGTACTCTTCGGAACCATGTGGATGGGTGAGGCCCACGGGGACCTAGACGGACGAATCACTCCTGTTTTGAGCAGCACATCGAGTGCTTGCTTTGCTGCGGTTAGTTTGTCGGGCGGCAGCTTGCGTGGGCTGGCGAACGTGGGTGGAGCGCTGCCGGTGTCGATGAAGTGAGTGGTTTTGATTGGCGAGTCGGTGTAGTCAGGCTGGTTAGGGCTGAGAACAGCGGGGTGATCCTCTAGGATGGGCCGTACTGCCTCAGGCACCTGAGCGAGATCATTTATCACCAAATGAACAGACTCCCCGGTCGTCGGTACACCGGGAGCAGAGAGCAGAGTGGTGGAGTCGCGGAGAACTTGGGAACCACAATCGACAACCAACGAGTTGTGAGCGAGAAAATCGTTACCGAGTAGTGGCTCTGTCACTTCAGCCACTACAAATGTCCATGTGTAACTGCGTCTGAGTGTGGGGAGGACAATATCGAGAGTGGCCTCGCCATGCACGCGCAGTGGCTGCCCGCTGGCAGTCGTGATCGAAACAGCGGACGGGTGAATTAGAGTTCCATTCACATAGGAGGGTGGAACCAGGGATACACCAGCGCCAGTATCCACGATGAATTTCAGGGGCTGATCATTCACCTTGGCTGTGACCCTAAGGAGCGGCAGGCCGAGGGCTGCGTTTACGGCCTGCTCCTCTCGTTTCCCGACTCTGAGGCTGCACGGGAGGGAGATGCAGCTCGTGAGGACGGTTGCATGGTCAGATCAGCAGCTTTGTCGGGCCAGTGACACCATGGCTTGCAAGTGCGTGCTCTGCTGCCGAAAAACAGGTGAGCACGGCATACTTTCGGCTTCTGGTCAGGGTGGAACGGCGTGAGACCGAGAGACGCTCTTGAATCACGAGCATCACGAGCTGGGGAGTGTGTGGCGGCTCGGCTCTGCGGCTGAGTGGCCCTGTGGTACCTTGGGTGCTGCTGAGCCACAAGGAACGCCTGTGAGTCAGACTGTGGGTCCTGATCCTGACAGTGAACCATGTTAGCAGCTGAGTTTTGCACAAGAGGCATTAGTTCGTCTGCGAGTTTGCCCAACTGCGACAGTGAGAGCTCGCGCTGAGAAGCCAGGGCCGTAGCAATGCCTGTGGGTAGCGACTGGATAAATTTGTGCCGAACGAGATCGTCTCCGACACCAACCTTGTCGGCCACCTCTCTGAGTTCGCTTAGAAAGAGTGAGGGTCGGCCCGTCAGACGCGTTTTGCTGATCAGTTTCTCAAACATCTCTGGCTTTGTCTTTTCGTACATGTCAGTGACGGCTATCTGTAGCTCAGAGAAATTTTTGTTGCTCAAGACAGCACGCGGAATGTGCGAGATGGTTTCCGGAGGCAGGGCAGAGAGAACGTGGTAGAATTTGGTCTGCGAGTTGGTGATTTTGGCAATGTTAAATTGGGCGTCCATAATAGCAAACCAGCCGTCAACCGCGGTGTCCATAAAAACCGGCGGCTTGATCGACACATGATGGACCGGCTCAGCATGAGCGGGTTCCAACGTGCCCTCGTTCGTCATGATCGTTAAAGTATAGCCGGTGTTTGCAATGCACTGAACAATTAAAATTTGAAACACCGAGTGCAAAACCCGAAAGAGCCAATGGAACGCCGAAATAAAATCACCGAGAAGATAAATGCCTAACTAATCACACGGCGGAGAGATGGCACAGAAACCATCATGGAAAAGTGGCGCAGAAGCCACTGTGGAGCGACGGAATAGCAATCCATGTGGGGGAATAATATAAAATAATTGATTCGGGAATGAGCGGAGGCGACAACCCGGAAGTATGGAAAAATCGAACAAGAATCACGTCGGGGTCACCAATATGTGGTGCTGTGGGGCTGTTCACCACATATCAGTGACTGGATTTTACGGTAATCAGAAATGGAAAATATCAACCTGGTGCGTGTTCCAAAAATTCAATCAGTTCGATCCAAACGGCCCCAAGTAAAAGAATTAATTAAAAGAGCGGGTTGTTATATTTAAATTACCAAAACGAAGTCAAAAACCAAAACAGGGAATCAGACAATGGAGCGACGAAGAGACGAGAATGAAATCCAAGTTTGCCAAATATGCCCTGCCTAATCTAAGTTATAAATCCCGGACAGAACGGGCCAAATCGCGGAGCCAGACGTGACGCGTCTGCTCGGGCCAAGAGCTCGGCCAGAAGTCTCGGGGTAGCGCGCGGCCCGACGCAGCGGGCCGGGTCCAGACATGCGCAGAAGCCCTCGGACACCACGTGGCTGCGGATCGGAGCGCGGATTGGTCACTGGCCGACGCACTGCGGCAGCGCAGGCCGCAGACACGCGGTCGCATCGTGATGGGACAAAGTTCACGAACAGACACGTCCTGGGCCGCCCCCCAGCGCCGGGGCGGGGTAGCGACGTCACAAGTCGGCGCGCGAATCGGTCTGCGCCGGGAACTCCCGTGCCGGCCGGCGACACACGTGGTTACCACAAAGGACATCCGCAATATACTTGCGGCTATTACTGCCTTTCGTCACGTGATAAAACAAATGAACGTCAATCGGCAATGGGAGAGTAGGCACAAAATGACAACGATCAAACATACAACTGTCACACGCACGCACACACATACACACAAAAACAGGTATTGGTAAGGTAGATGTAGCACAAGCTGCCCGATGCACGAGAATGGGTCTTTCTAACCAAACCTTACCTAACCTGACCTACAACCTACAGCCTTAAACCTAAAATTTACAACCCACGACCTAGTCCTACGGTATGGCATATCACAATTCACAACACAACAGCTTGTGCTATGTCTGCTACCATGACCCAACTTTGTGCCAATTCATACCAACTTGGGATGACAGTCACTGCAGATGTGTGCTGACCATGCAGGTCTTTGTTACAATTGCAATTCTATTGTGTTACAGGTTCGGCATTTTACAGCTGCAACCCGCCATGGCTGGGCCACCACGGCGGCATCACCTTCAGGGTGGACCTGCCCGTGGCCACCCGCCGGTCGGACCCGCCTGCAGTCCGCAGGGAAGCTGCCCTGCGAGCCACTGCAGAGCTCCCGCACCCGGACGTCACTATCTGGTCGGACGGCTCGGCTCGCGGCGGACGGAACAGGGCGGCGCAGGCGCTGATCCAGTTCCACCACCTCAACAGAGAAGAGACCGTGCGCGCTCCTGCAGGGGCGGTCTGCTCCAGCCTAAGAGCAGAACTGACCGCCATGCGCGAGGCGTTCGCGGCTGTGGCCGGCCTGGAGGACGGGGAGTTGGCATCGACCAAGTCGGTCCGCCTCCTCACCGACTCAAGGCCTGGGCTCCAACTACTCGGCCGCGGCCCAGCTAACCAGACCATGGCCCTGGCCGCCGAGGTGTGGAGGCTGCTGAGTGCTGAGCACCCTCGCCGAGAACGGCACCGAGACGGTGCTCCAGTGGGTGCCAGGCCATGCCGGGCTGGACGGCAACGAAACCGCCGACCGCCTGGCTGGCGAGGCCACGGCGGGCGACCAAGACAGCGCACCGATCGACCTTTCGAGTGCGCGGGCCGCCGTCACGCGCCATGTCCGGGAGCTGTCGCGACAGAGGGCAACCGCTGCCCACCCGCACCCGGACCCCACGCCTGGCCACGACTCCCTGGCGCGCTGGGGTCGGTGACGCTGTCCCAGCTGAGGACCGGCACATCACCGCTGACCCGTGACACGCTCCACAAGATTGGCCCGGAAGCCGACGACGAATGCCCCGCGTGCGGGGAGCCCGACAGCGCGGCGCACCTACTGACCGATTGTCCGGCCTATGAGGCGGCCCGCCGCCGCCGATGGGGTGTCGACCCTCGCCTGGTCGACGTCCCCGGCGGCCCGGCGACGAAGGTCGTCACCTTCATCGAGGATGTTGGGCGGACCGAGCCGCCGCTCGACCCGCCTGCGCCGCCGCCCCCCCTGAGCGGGTTGGCGGTGGGATGCAGAAGAAGAAGAAGAAGCAACTGCCAGCGCGCCACGGCGGCGAAGCCAAGTTCCGCCGCTGGACCGCCCGCGCAATGGCCAGCACAGAGAAGAGACAACCGAATCACAACACCTACAATTACGTTATTGTTATGGTATTGACATTGTTACAATTAACCCTGCTCTTTCGAGCGTGGATGCACGCTGAAATTGTCGCATAATTCCATGCAGCTTCCACCCTTCTGCAATACAAAGTTTGAATACAAAGTAGTCTTGCAATAGGTTTAGAACTTATGTGCAGATTGTCGATGCTGGTTGACTTGATGATTGGAATTGTGTTTATCTGTTTCATCTGTTTTGACTTAAATATATGGCCATGGACTATGGCCTACTTTGGGAAGTGTCTGATTTCAACAAAACATTTTTCATCAGGATACGCTGCAGGGTACATAGTACATACGTAGTGAAAATTTTGAGCATGTATGGGTGCGCATGTGGAGATGTAGACTGCGATTGAGACGGACTACGACGGTTTTTGAACCAATTAAATCTGATTGACAACATAATGTAGGACTAAAAACTGACTGTCAGAAGAATATTCACAGAATATTCACTTCACCCGGTACAACGAAAAGGGAAAGTCAGGGAATAGAGGCAGGGGCAGGGTACATCTCGAAGATCAATCAAATTGCAGGTGCCGATTGGTTATGGATCATCGCAGCTCAAGGTACTGCCTTGTGCTGCTTTATTGTTAACTGAAATTGCTTCCACCTTGTATCGAAAGAAGTCATTATGGAAGATTTTGAAAAGGTTCTTGAAAAATTTAAATGCTTTGAATTTATATTTCTGCAGAATTATACACCCGTATCATTCTTTACATGTCAATATTTGTATATTATCTAGCATATAAGAAAATAGTGGCCTCAAGTTTCTAGAAAATATCTGATTTTGCTCTCTGGGCCACTGCAGATCCCTAAAAAGTTAGGAGCCGTCTTCATTATTTAATGTATAAAACCAAATAAATTATCACTGCTCAAAAGTGGAAGAAATGACAAATGAAAAAAAAGTTTTCTTACAGCGTTGCAATCCAGATTTCATGATAGTGATGGGCGCACTAGAAAGCAAGTAAAAGTACTCCACAAGGTAAAAGTAAGAAACAAGAATATCCTTATACTGTTTCAGAATTCGGTAACAAACATTTTTTATGTGTTTTAAATACCCGAACAAATCGATTCCAAAATCAGTCTTGATGATATTATATGGTTTTTGTATGGTGTTGGTGGTACTTGAATGACCAAAGTCAGTACATGTCCATCACCTTTCGATATTTCCGTGGTGCTCGCTCCCATTTCATAGCTGCTCACGGTGTTTTCTGCTGACGTCATATGGTGCTGCTCCACTAGCGCCACCATACGGCGTCAGCTGGCGAATTATCCAGTTAATACCAGAGCCCGAAAAAAGGCCCATGACGGTGAGATTTTTCTTTTAAAAGGTAGAAAAATGTGGTAGGTTTGCAAAAAGTGTTACCTCAAAGCTAAGAAATTGTCCCCTTGGCCTTGTGAATGGGAAAAAGACAGAGCCACTGTCCATCACGTAAAAGCTGTTTTGAGGAAATCACACTGTATGTTATTTCTGTATCATGAATCACTTACTAACCAATCAGTATTTGTGTAAAATGGCAAAATGAAATTTTTAAACCCCTAATTATCATTGTTGTAGTGCTTTTATATTACTTATATGGTTTTTACCTGTTGCTTCAGTTTTTGTATTCTTGACATTTAAAAATTTTGAGTTGTTATCAAATGTAGTGAAGGTAAAGTACAACAATGCTATAGGTATCAGTTGTGGTGCTGAGGATACCACTAAATGAGAATAATAGCAAGATAAATGCTGTATTCTTGCAAGTCATTGTTGCCTATCTGTTAACATTACCTGTGAATCAAAATAATGATTAGCCAACTGATGGGGAATCAATATTATGATTATCTGTTAAAAGTGAATCAATTCCTTGATTGCCTTTCACTACCTATAGAATTTAAATTGTTATGATAAGAGCAATATTATTTTGCTTAGGAGATAGTTCAAGCATTTCTGTTCAAGATCAGGCATGCTCCTTCTTGAAACACTCTTATTTTTATGTGATTGGTAAGTTAGAAATGGTCTGCATTTATGCCCAAAAGGAATCAATCTTTTGATGCCTCCATATTTTGATTCCAAAGGTCTAGTTTGCCCAACTGGTTGTAGCTCTAACAAAACAGCCTGAGCCTATTTTTGTGAATCGTTATCGACACGGTCTTCAGCTCAGCGCAAGCTCAGCGTCACCTCACAATTCACATCATCCATCCAGCTATTTCAAAAGCCTTATATTGCTAAAAAAAATCAAAGGAATTAAATGAATTAATGTGTACGAATGAGCTTATGCATTCCTATTTAATATGTAGCTGGGTTAATGAAACTATTCGCATGATAAAATTTGGAATTCACGCAAAACAGCCAGTACAAACATTTAGTGGCTGTGTCTTAGTGGTGTCAATCGGAACTTGAATCTTCGGAATTCCGATTTTGTCCAATGTCCAATTCGGAATTCGGTTGGACAATGGCAGCAGGCTTTGGACAACTTTGGACAATCGCTTGCTAGTTGCTACACCTCAACATTTTTAAAAAGTAGTCGTGTTTAACATTGATTGGCTATTAGAAAGCTCAGCTTTCGATATGATAAACACCTTTGAGCTTGTAACGGTACATGAAAAGCAAATTAAATAACAGTGTTGAGTGTAAACTATTGCGTAGGTGTCGGACATCTTTGGACAAATGGCTGGCTTGGACATTTTTGGACGGACAATCGACGTAAGCATTGGACATTGGACGGACTTTGGACATACGTTTTCTGAAATTGACACCACTGCTGTGTCTATACAAGTGAATGTCTTTCATGCGCCGTTACTGAAGCTGCCATAACACGACACGCCAACACCTCATCAACATCAACCTCATCAACCACATCACTTCAACAATACAGTGGCAGCAATTTGGATTGGCACAATTAACACAGAAAATCGAAATTCCCATGAGAATCGACTTGTACGGCCTAAGGTAAACTCAGACTCATTTTCTTGCGGCCATTACTCTTCATCAATGCATGAGCGGGTTGGATTTGTGAGTACAAATTGAAATGCAAGGGTGGGGTTGCTGGAAGCAAGATTCTTACAGATAGCTGGAAGTGCAGCCTGCAGGGCAGGGTCAGTACCTATTAGGTCACTAAGATCTTGACTAAGATATGGGAATGTGATGTGATTTCAATGTACTGGGGATTGTTGTTATGTATAATGTTGATGTAAGTGCCTGTAGCTCTCAGTTTTTCATCATTTTTTTTAATTTGAAAGCAAAATGATTACTATAAATGTTCCAATGATTCCTGAATTGTGTTTCTGATATATATATATATATATATATATATATATATATATATATATATATATATATATATATATATATATATATATATATATATATCTATATATATATATATATTAATCCGTTGAAGTGGATAGATTAATCCGCCTTTCTTCATTTACTTAAGGTACTGAATCACAATTCATATTGCCCGGCATCAAATGACAAATCTAGGACATGAATGCTTCATTTTTCATGTATACTGGGGATTGATGAACAAAGGGGACTGGGGAATTATACTACCTATTTGATTGGCATGCATAGCTTCTTCAATGTCCTTTACCTTCTGATCTGGGGGTGTTCACGGGCACCGCACACTGCTGCGTGCGCTGTGTGCGGTGCGTCCAGCAGGCGTGGGGGTAGGGGATGGGTAGGCGGTTCTGACGTCACGGCTGCGTGCGGTGGACGGTCCGCTGTGGCCAGTCCCGACCGGCCACAGCGATCGCTGTGTGCGGTGACGGAAGGCTGACGTAGGGACGCAGTGGGCGGAGCTTGGAGGCTGTGTGCGGTCCGACCGCACACAGGGCCCGTGAACAGCCCACGGAACGACAGACCGTTTGGTGTTGATAGGTTGGTAGGTACCTATTTATTGTCACCATGGGTATGTCTTTCACTCATTCTCTTTCTCTCTGAACTCCCATTCCAGCTGCCTTTTCTTATTGGGAAAAAGTTTGAACGTGTTGTACAATTTTCATCCCTAGTATAAAATCATGTAATTGTCTTTTAGCTATCAAAGCTCCAAAATCATTTGGTATGAGAATTCATATTAAGCTTGACTATCATATTAGAGTTTTGTTACATGGAACAAGTGGAAAATATTGCTGAAACTAGCAACAAAAACAAAAGAAAATAATGTTTGGGTGCAGTGCTATTCTGCATCCAATTTCCAATCCTAGCACTAGCTCATTGCATTGATATTGATGAAACTCATGAATTTCTGGCTTGGGAACAAGTGTGAAAAAGTGAACTTTTTATGTTTAACTTATAAAAATTGATAGCCCTTCATTCGCAGTACCTAGTATGCCCTTGACTGGTGTTCCTTTGAGCAAAGTGCATAAATTAATGTAAGGTGATTAGGTATTGATATAAGACACTCCTGTTCAGGCGCGGATACAAGGGGGGGGCCATGGGGGCATGGCCCCCCCCTTGGCCGATTTTTTTTCAAAAATAAAATAAAAAGTTAAAAAGTTAAAAAGCTGAAAAGGGGGCCTCCTGAAAATAAAGTGGCCGAAATCCGATGAGTTTTTTTTTTAACCTACCCACTTAGTTATTTCTTAGAAGACTAGCTGAGAAGACTTCTTTGTTAGAAGATTGGTAAAGCTTTTCATAACTTGGAGGTCTCTTATACTCACAGAGATGACCACTTTTACAGGGCCTCCTAACCTGCACAGAGGGCCTCCAAGCCTGCACAGATGTTGAGATGTTGCCTGAACAGCTAGATAAGCTCAATAGACGCAGTTTTTTTTGGGGGGGCCAACAAGTGGGAAGATGGGGCCTCCAACAGGTGGGATTATGGGGGGGGGGCCTCCTGGTTTCTAATGGCCCCTCCCTTGGAGATTTTCTGGATCCGCCCCTGCTCCTGTTCTTGCATAAATCAGCGACAAGGGTATTATCACTGCGATTGTTTTTTTCTTCTTTGAGGGGTAAGCCTTCCAGTGAGGAGACAATCCCTCACAAAGCTGCTGAAAGGTGTACTTTACCTAATGGTCTTTGTTTATTATGTAAGTGGATTCTTTTAGCTTTTTCCACATATTTTCTTATCTATATTACTATTTGTGGTGACGTAGTTTCTGTCTGTTACCGAGGGCGCGACATGGTGCTACGTAGCGCGGTTTACAGGTCACATCGTTGCACCTACCGCGCTGAAATTTGCGCAACTTATAGAACAAGGATGGACAACGTGCCTTTGAGCGGTCTCGGCTCGATCGGGTCGATAGCGAGCGCGTGGCGCGGGCCCAAAAAGTTCAAATTCGCGTCATAGACTTTACATGTATAAATCGGCCTGCAAAATCGGGCGAAAATGGCCAAATTTGCCCGACACGGGTCCGGTTCCCGTGCAATATCTCGGTAACCGTGCGCCCGATCGTCACGGGGAAAACAGGATCGTGTAGAGAATCGAACGGGCTATCGAATGGTGTGCGATGCGGAGGATGGCACGCGCCACGTGCACCCATGATGGCACTTTTGTTTAAAAAATTGACGTTTCGGACGGATTTTGAATTTTATTTTATTTTCACGTGACCGGCAGACTGAGAGAGTTAAAACAATGCCTATTGGCAAGGGAAATGAACCGCCTCTCATGGAAAAATTGTGAAAAGCTTATTGATCAAAAACAAGGTGGAAAAAATCGCTGGAGAAAATGGCATTTGTCCAAAATGTGCTACTTAATAATTACACGGGATTTGCTGCTTAACCTGATACGTTTGACAATTGAAAATGCTGTCATTAGAAAGAGCATTCAATTCTCTCCAAGATCCAATCATCACGTTTGCATGACTAGCAACGGTATTCTTAAAAATATAAATGTTTCAAACCTCTGCGAATCCATTTTTAGCGAAAATTATCTACGCCTTTCATTTGTCATAAAACTACGCACCTGAATTATAAAACACAGTTGACAGGTTCACTGAACTATCGACAGGTTCTGAAGTAGAAAGCATGCTTATCAGACACGGGCACCTCGATGCGATGGATATTCTTTCCAAACCAAAACGTTTAGCCATCAAAAAAAGCAATCGACCGAAATGATAGATCACCCAACCGACACAAGAACAACCAAACACCCGCCGATCGAAAATACCCCTTTTCGCGTTGCGGAGCACGCGGGTCACCCTAGTCTGAATCTGTTTAAGTATTTTTGCAATGCATGTTATAAAGCATGCTGTTAAGAGCTATTGCCTTAGATTCTGTCAGATGAGAGAAGAGAACTCAATATTTGCTTCAAGAGGAAGAAATATTGTAAGGTAATTAACTACTTGCTCGAATTTAAAGTACTTCTGATGGCTAGAGTCTAAAATAACCGAGGTTTTCCAGCCTATTATGCTTGTTCTCTCTATTTCAGGATAGCGAGCTAAAGGCAGTGACGGCCGATGAAAAGCTAGCTCAAAACAGACAGCCATGCCGACGTGCACCCGCACCAACATATTTGGTGTGCAGGACCGTTTCCAGTGTCCGGAGCGGGGCGGTGACCCGCGTGACCGCTACTGCTGCGGCACGCGCAAGGACCGCCACTGCTGCGCCACCGACCCTCTGGACGCCCTGTCCGGGGGCGGCGGGTTCGGCAGTTTCGGCGGCGGCGGCGGTAGCTCTGGCGGGGGCAGCTATGGCGGAGGCGGTGGAGGCGGGTCCATCGGGGGCGGCGGCGGCAGCGGCAGTTACGGAGGCGGAGGTGGCAGCAGTAGCGGCGGGTACTCCGGAGGCGGAGGAAGCAGCGGGAGAGGCGGCATGCGCTCCAACCAGAAGGAGTGAGTATAGTGAATGATTTCCGCTCTTTGCCAGGGGTATGAACTGACCACTTGCTCCTTCCAGGATGCAAGATGCTTTTCGTGATGTTGTCACGTTTTGTCCTTTTTTTGCGAATGCTGCATGGTGTGTCGTGCTATTTGCGAGGCTCATAAGTGCTATCATCTCTCGTTCGATATAAAAGCAATCTCTGCCATCTTCATCAGCCAGTCCCTATCATGCTCACTCAGCTCAGTTGCGGTCAACTTTCCGTGCCGCCGGGTGTCCGTCTGGGCGTCTGTCCTCTGATCGGTCGTCTACCGCAGCGTGTACTGATCGGTCGTGTCTCGGCGTCTGTGCCTGCCGCAGTGCGGAGCTCGGCGCCGGCCTCGGCAGCGGCTTCTCTCTGCTGCTGCTGGCACTCTGCTGCCTCTGCTGTCTCCGCTGTCCGTTCTGTCCCATCAACAAGATGAGGAAACGCCGGTCGCAAGGCCGGCGCGGCTGTAAGTCGGCTCAGTCTTCGGTTCTCGCCGAACGCGGGACTGTACTCCTTGGGGCTTCTGCTCATCGTTTAAGACTTAAACATTTTTTTTCTGTGGACTGAGATCCAGTGTTCTAGGTTTTTTGTCGTTCTTTTATGAACACTTTGTCAAACAGACCGACTAAATACTGATAGTGTTGGTTCTTGTTTCAAATTTCAGCCATTGTTATGGAGTTGTTTGCTCGTAGCAAGTCAGCCTGATGCTTGCCCATTTGTTATTTCGCTCTTTATGCGTACATTCCTCTGGTTGGTCATCTCGCATTACCTCCCTCGACGTGGACGTGATGTTTTACCGTCCCCGCTCCCGTCTGTTCGTCAGCCGGCAGTAACGGAGCGCCTGACGTTCCCATGGGCCGTGTCGACCCGCCGCCACCGCAGCCGCCCAGTTTCCCGCAGCCAGACAGCAGCGGCGGCGGTTATCCTGGTGGCGGTGGTGGCGGCGGCTACCCCGGAGGCGGTGGAGGTTACCCTGGCGGCGGTGGTGGTGGTTACCCAGGTGGCGGCGGTGGCTACCCTCAGCCGACCAACGGTGGCGGTGGCTACCCCGGAGGCGGCGGCGGCGGCTACCCTGGAAGCGGCGGCGGCGGCGGCGGCTACCCTGGCAGTGGCGGCGGCGGCGGCGGTTACCCTGGAAGCGGCGGCGGCGGCGGTTACCCTGGCAGCGGCGGTGGCGGCGGCTACCCTGGAAGCGGCGGTGGCGGTGGCGGCGGCTACCCTGGAAGCGGCGGTGGCGGCGGCTACCCTCCTCAGCCCCAGCCGTCGCAGCCCGCCCCACCGGGCTGGGCCGACCCCTCAGCTCCGTCAGCCCCCGGCAGCGGCGGCGGAGGCTGGGCGCCGCCCGGGATACCAACGCCAGCATCGGGAGGCGGCGGCTGGAACGCGCCGTCCCCGGCCGCCCCCGCCCCCGCCCCCGCCCCCGCCTCGACCGGCGGCGGCGGCGACTGGAGGAGTGACATAGACAAGATGATGGGGTGAGTGGGAGGACTGCTGATAAATGGGCTTGTTGGCGCTCACTCGTAAAACGCCGATGCTGTCAGCAGCGGGCGGTCGCTATTAGCTGTTGACATCCCACCCATGTTTGACATTGAGGTTAAATGTTTTTGTGTTAGCGGTTGATTGTGGGTTGTTGGTTAACAAATGACAAGGATCTTTGCTTCTGTTTCAGCTTCGGAGATCCTGGCGAAAAGAAAGGCGGTAAGTAAAAACAAAAATGCTCACATCATGTTTTATTATCTATCAAAGATGGTCTTTGGAACATGCATAAATTACACATGAAAATGAACTTGTGCCATGTATTGACCATCCCATCTTCCCGTCTGCTCGTTTCAGACAAGCCACCGCCGTACAATCCCAACTACTAGAGCGGGTCTCGTTCATGCCATCTAGTGAGCGTCAACGCCAACTGTAATGCCGCTGCTTCCCACCGCTTGGCTCGCCACGCCAGTCGCAACACTTTACAATGCCTGTCACGGTCAGCCACAGCTCAACTGCTTCCCTCAGTACGTAATCTTAGACTGAAGGACGGCACGGCACCGCGAGGAACTCAGTCACCTCTGTCACTGATGGAGCAGCTGTGCAATGTGCTCATCTTCCATGCAACATTCGTGAGATGCTAGGATACTACTTAGGAGCAGAGGACCTTCACGGCACCACTCGGGAAATGCTAGGGGAGAGTGCTAGGCTGAGTGCCAGCAGTGGGTAGGCGCGGCTTACGGGGCTGGTGCTCGGGTTAATGTCTGTCGATAGGGCCGAGTTGGGGTCAGCTTGGCGGTCGTTAATGTCACAATACTGCCTGAAGTGGAAGACCGATAGTATTCGGGCTGATGTGTTTGCAATCGAAGACTTCGAGAAGATCGGCTGGTCTGCTGCACGCCTAGTTTGCTTTATTAGCTTCCCCGCTTTCTATTCACGAACCGTGCTCCAGTCTGCACTGGCTCTCTGACCTGCCCCCTCACAATCGCACTTCTCTGGCCTCTGGGTAATGGCTTGCCCAGCTTTTTTAAACTTTGTGTCAGTATTTACCTGCATAAGGCCCGGCCAAGGTGCGCTGGACCGATGGTTGGACGTTGGTTGTGCTTGGGGACGAGAAGGATATTGAGCCTGGCTGTCGCGGGTGCTCGAGACTTATGTGAAGTAATTTCAGAGTTCATACCTCGTCGCCGTGCTAGCTTTCTTTTACCAAGAAAGACAGAGACGGGGAGTGTCCTACTCGTATGAGAATCTCCGCTGGAAATCAAAATATCGTATGTTTTTCTCAGCTTGGTGCTTGCTATAGCTCCTGGACCTCCGTTCTACCTTCCTTGTGTGGATTCAACAGCTGACTTCGTCTCAAAGATAGCTGTGGTCTCTAACATTGTGGAAATGTACTCCGCGTGCACTGACGTCGCATGGCCACGGCATGGTTTTGCTGGTTAAGTCCAATAAGTTTTTTTCGCATACGAGAGTGGTAATTAACAACTGAAGACGTGCGTAGTGTTGGCTTATGTGGGGGTTTATCCAGGTACCTGAGCCTGACGCTGGTCGTTGACAACCATTTAGAGACCCTTTTTCTGTGTTTGTGGTAGGGCGTCATGTTGTGTGGTGGGATTTAGATATGCTATATTGAAGTTGACACCCTTCGTTGGATGCATGTGTTTTCTTAGCTCGGAGATTTATTTCGCCTTTGCTTGACATCTCAGGAATCTTCGTTGGTCTTATTGAGAATAGTCCTCAAATTCGACGTTGCACGACACCATTTCTTTCTATGGCACTGAAAATGATACGGAAAAGTCGTGCATGCGATGGGCGCTTTGGTTTGCAATGTTCCTGAAAAAAAACGTAGAACTGCCTTGTCAAACTCTGTGAAAGCCGCCGAGTATAGTTGTGAGCGAAGTGCGGAGCATCCACTGCTGCGTAGCTTGGCGTGTCGTCCCTTTGTGTCATGTGCATGCGCCGACTGTAGATTTAGTAGTTGACGTGCGTCGCCCTTCAAATGTTTCACCCGTGAACTCTCATAGGTGTTCTGACTTATTTCGTCTGATAATTACTAATTGTGGCCTGTGGGTGACTTGCTAGTTTCAGGAGATATTTTACAGATGACTGGTGTTGACACGTCCCATTTTGCGCATAATTTTCTAACGTTGCTTCACCCTTGTGTTTTGACATGCCTGTTTTTTTATAGAAATGCTGTCACACTTTCGCTAGCTTATGGTCAGTGAGATTAAAACCCCACACAGTTCCCTTGATTGGTCAGACCAATGGTAAATCGGCGAGATGCTCTCTGGTATAATCTGTGCCTTCATAAGCCGATCAATTTGCAAGCTGTCTGCCGTCCGTTTAGGGGGAAAATGCACAAATTCTATGGAATCTCTTCGCTTTCAGCAAACTGAAAGCTGTCGCCCTTGAGTGTGGTGTATGGTGCATTGGACTGAAGTTTCGTTTAAAACGGTTCGCCGCCTAAGTCAAAACTTACACCGGCAGTGTACGCCTTGTTTGAATTCGGTGATTTGGGCTTGAGTCATGCCAGATCGTTGGATGTTTGTTTCCGTTCATGATTTCAGTCGAAATCATGTCCACTGGCATTTCGACTATTTAGGAGCACTTGTTGCACTTTTTTCAAAACTCAATGGATATTTGCAACAAACTAGTTATTATTTATTTTATTTTGACATAAATGATAATTTTGGATTACAGGTGAACCATTATTATCCATAACTTTGTCGTATGTTCACTGCGCACAGTCGTTTCTTGCAGATCAGCTTTGCAATGGTGATTGCTGGTTGGTTCCGATTTAAATGCCTTCTGTACCGAAGCCGTCGCCGCATTCACCTGATTTTGCAGGAATTGTGATGACTAACTAGCTACTGTAACATGTGTACTTGTGTTCTGTATGACGTGCAACGCCTGATATTAATACACCTGAATCTCTTAGTTTATAAATTGGTATCGTTTTATTGCGGTGCTTCTTACTTTCGAGTTAAATGTTCACTGGGCCGGGATATCAGATTGAGGCCGGGGTGTACTACCCTTTTTATGCCTGTCCTCATAGTTAAAGGCAGAGCTGGGGAGCGTCAGGGCATGATTGTTAGTTGACACCCCTCTTGGAGCTGGAAACATGTGAACGTGGGAGCACTGTATCCTCAAAGTGAGGTTAATCACTACTTTGTACTTATTGTGATATTTTTGAACATATGACTTGCATGATCAGATGATGCATATTAGGTACGCATACATTATGCACTATGCATTAAAGGGACCCTCCCACCTTAACATTAGTTTTGAGTTGAGATAGCCAAGTTTGCGGCCAGGCTCAGAAACCACCATTTATCCTGGTCGCAACCCCCGCAGCTTTATGGTGTTCAAGAAATTTCTTCCCTTAACTTGCAGGGTGGGACCAGCGTGGTCCCTATCTCTTAACCATTACGGGAATCTGATGACGTCATCAGGCTTTCGAACGTCCGTTAAATGTTTGACTAAAACGTTTTGTAGCACGCGGTGGTATATGCTGCTTTGCGCGCAACAAATGCCGCACTGTCACATAAAGTCGCTAGGAACAGCGGAGATCCCAAAAAGTAAACAAAAGTAAAAGTCTAATATCTTGAAAACCGGTGAATATTTTTCGATGAAATTTGGTAGATATTCGTTTTTGCTCTTTCTGAACCGAGCGACATCACTTTCATGCCAATTCATTAACTTTTTTGAAGGTGGGAGGGTCCCTTTAAACACTGAAGGTCCGGCTAGCTTCGTCGGCTTCGTCTAGCCATCGCACCAAATTTCCTTCTAGCGCCAGACCGGCAATGCCTGAGTGATCCAGCTATGACGCATTGTCTACGTTAACAGCCGTTTTCCCCATGGCAACTTAAGGCTGGACTGTAATCAGGCATCGTTCATAGTCAGCCAACCGTGTGACGTGCAACAGAAATGCATAGAGTTACGCCAGCCCGGACGAGCCCGCTCGACCATAGCCACAGACGTTGCCAAGGGGCGTTACGAACAAATGGTACACGTCTGCGCCGTTTGAAGCGGCTTGTCAATCTGTATTGATATAAAATGCGCTGATCTGGGTGCTACTGTTTGCACCGTAACGTTAGGGGAAGGGATGTTCTTCAGACGGTTCCGTACGGAGTCCAGAAAAAAAATGATAGATATCACATACCTATATTGCTTGAGGCGAGGTTAACACATCTGTCTTATGTCTCGCGGAATTGCCATTTGTAACTTATTAAAACAATAGTTTCCCTGAAAATGTGAAAAAAGAACTGGCTTGAAGAATTCCTCGAAAATTTTGCCCTCACGACACGCACCATCACGTACCAAACAAACAAAATCCAACTGCTCAGTGCTCGTTCGTGGAACTGCTTGCGTGGATTAGAAAGGAAAATGTACGTTTGTTGCATATGATGGCAATTGGCATGCGTAGTGTGTGCGAGACCCACGGATATCGCCAAGTTAGGTACATACTGATACCATAGGCTTCTCTGGCTCGAGATGTAAATGCAGATATCGCGTGTAATCGCGGCGTGCGTAAACAGGAATTTTCGGTACCGTAAAGTGGGGCTATTTGAAACGGATTTTACAGTTTTTGGCCTGTCCCTTTAAGACGGTTCATAGGTATTTTTTATAGCATGTAAATTGCAAAAATGTAGTTCTCCGCAAGCTCTTTCATATAGGTGCATTTTGGTTCAGCTAGTAATAATGATTAAGGATATTTTTTTTTAGTGAAAGCCTGTCTCAAATAGCCCCATAGGGTGGGGCTATTTGAGACAGTTTTAGTTAAAAAGAAATTAAGGAAAATCGGTCACGCTAGAGATAATTTTTTAAACGCCATGCGGCCCATGCGATTGGAAATTGAATTTTGATCATGCTGGCAGTTTTTTTTGTTTTGTTTTGCAAAGACAGTTGTTTTTCCTTTATATTCAATCTTTTCCTTTTTCGTAGGATGCTTCATTTCGGTAGGTTATAAAATTGCGCCGCCGTTTTTACACTATCTTTGAAAAACCTTAGGGGGGGCGGGGTTGCATCACCCCCCCCCCCCCTCTACCAGGGCGAGGGTTAAGCTGCAGGTAGGGGTCCTTTCCTTTTCGAGAAACTTAAGTTGTGCGTTTTTCTGTACTTCGTATTTTACACCAAATTTCTTTCAAAACTTTTCGAAAGTTTTCAAAAAGGTTGCCGTCACTCACTGTTCATTCCACATCAGCCTAAGCAAAAATGACGAAAAAATATCAAACGGTTTTCATTTTACAGCGATTTTACTAAACCACTACCTTACTGTCTCAAATAGCCCCACTGTCTCAAATAGCCCCACTTCACGGTACGCCGCGTTACATGCTTCTTGAACGAATTGTGTAAACTTTTGATTATGCTATTGGATTGCCGTTTCTTTTCTCAAGACTCAAACCCTTTTAATTTTATGATCGGTTGACTAATCAGGTTTGGAATGTATTTATTTTCGAGACATGCCAGCCCAATGTCTTATTCGCTTTATCCGCTTTGGGTGCCCTATTAAAAATAAGCCTTTTTCGCGCAACCTTGTCACATTTACAACAATACCTAAAGCTATTCGGACAAATGGTCATGATGTGGCCGTCAAAGCGATAGAAATGGTGGGGCATATTAAAGGGACCCTCCCACCTTAACATTAGTTTTGAGTTGAGATAGCCAAAGTGGTGGCCATGGCCTGCAAATACCGGTTTGGGCACTCACAACATCGACAAATGCTTTAATTCGGAGATATGGAATTTCAAACTTGCAGTTTTCGGATTCTAAGGGGCTAATGCATTGGTATGCCCCCTTAGAATTTGTGACGTCAGCGGAGGTCTAACGATTTTTAAATCTTTTACTAAAACGTTTGGTAGCACGCGGTGGTATATGCTGCTTTGCGCGCAACAAATGCCGCACTTTCAAATAAAGTCGCTAGGAACAGCGGAGATCCCAGAAAGTAAACAATAGTAAAAGTCTAATATCTTGAAGACCGGTGAATATTTTTCGATGAAATTTGGTAGATATTCGTTTTCGCTCTTCCTGAACCGAGCGACATCACTTTCATGCCAATTCATTAACTTTTTTGAAGGTGGGAGGGTCCCTTTAAAGTTTTAAATCCAAGTGCATTGTGTACTGAGACATTCATTATTTACAAGACCCTCAGGCACGCGAATTTCATGCATTGGCATGCATATCTAAATATCATGGGACAGCGTCGAACAGAGATCATCTCTGACTACGAGCGGTCCCCTGGGTCCTCTCCGTTCCGCTAGCGAAAGGAGCATTCCCTCGAGCGGTAATATCGAGACAAAAAAGACGTTTTATGAGCTCAGAGGAACCATTTCAGAGAGCTTCACGCCGGGGTGAAAGGGGTGATCCAATGGTCAAAGTGGGTGTTCTTCGGTTCACATGGGGCGTTCTTTGGCTGGGCCAGAGCGACTCTGTAGTCTGTGGCGCGTTTATTGTCAGTCGATTTCGGTCGCTTCATCAGTGGCATGTTGCGTTACGTATACGAGAAAGAAACCGTACCTATATTCACGGCTGAACACTAAGCTGACTTTTTAGACTACAGTTTGTGGTTTCGGGCTTCTTTTCATACCTCGATTTTGCTGAGTTTCGTGTTTCATATTACCCAGTTCATGGCATGGGCGCTAGATAACGTGGGTTTACATAATACATATACCTACTTATTATTTCAGCTGAACTTCGGCGAATGAACAGTTAGCAGGAAAGGTACCCGGCGAGTCTATTTAGCCTGGTGAACCGTGTTATGGTGTTTGGTGGTCTGGCATTTCCTCTGGGACGGTGTCTCTGCTCGGCGGGTGGTATAGGAGCAATAAACAGTCTGTGTTACGTCACCTAACCGGCGGCGACCGGAGGCTCCCTGCAAAATGCCGGTGGCAGAACCTGGTCCGTAACCCGTTCTCGCTTGGCGAGACCATCGCACCTGACTCTTGCCTCCGTATCAGTTCACCTGCTATCACTTCCCCTTCCTCGACTGACTAGCAATGTGTAATTAGGTAGGTATTTGATTACATCACACTTGACACTGGGGACGTTTCCGCAAAACGCCAATTACCACATGCCGACTGTGTACGCTCAGCTGTGAGCTGGTAACACCTATCCTATCTTTTCTAGCCTCGTCTCGCCTAAGTGTAGGCTCGCCTAAATCCCATAAAAGCTACAACGAATACCATACAGTTTAGGTTTAGCCTGACTGCTACAGATCTCACGCCACAAGTCATGGCGCCCTCGTCCTCCCGGGGACAGGGGCTCTGCGTCCGCCCCTGCGTCAAGGCCGGCCCTCCCACGCATCCTGGAGGGGGGAGGGGGGGGGGGCGGCTCGGCACCGGGCCGCGACAGACAGGTGCGGTGCCGCCGCCGGCCCACCCATTGATGGCAGCACCGTGACATCATTGGGGTGCTGCTGCAGCAACGGTGGGCGGGCGGGCGTGTTCAGGTCTGGTGCATGGCGATGGCTGCGTGTTTGCAGCATCTTGTCCAGTGCACACTGAAAACTTTTTTACCATTTCCTGAAGGGTAAACCCGCCATAGCATGGTAGCTTGACACACAGACGTTTTTTACCACCTTCCAGATGGTAAATTTTACTCTTTCATGAAGAGTAAACTCGCCAGGGAGGGGTAACATGACACACAGACGTTTTTTACCATCTTCTGAATGGTAAACTCTTTTGATTTACTCTTGTCTAGAGTGTAACATTTTTTGGGTTACACTCTTTGAAAGGGTAAATCTTTAACGGAACCCTTTTTTAGGGAGTAACGCATCATCTACTCTGTGCTTTACCCTCCTACAGAGAGTATATTCTTATGGCCTACCCTTTGTCACATGGTAATGTTTACTCTTTCCTTTAGTGTAAACCCCCCAGAAGATGGTAACAGACCCACAGACGCTTCCTTCAGAAGCTTCACGAAGCTTCTGTTAACCGGAGCTCACCAACTAAAAAAAAAATGTTTCAAGAGCAACAATGTAGGTATATTTGGCTTCCGTACAAACAATACGAGGGGCACACCAACCATGAACATTGTGAGACTCTTCACTTATTCATACAAATTTATACAAAGCGTTCAGCAATGCACAAGCGGTAAATAAACACCACGATACAACTTGAATGCAATTTGAATATGAATACCTACAAGACATTCAGCGCCCTCATATTGGATTAGGCAGAGCGCACAATATTTGAAGTGAGCGACGGCGTTCCTGGGTGGTCGCCCGTCTGCGTGAGATAATGAGACTGGATCACTACAGTGCAAGGCTTTTTCAAAGTCACCAACAAAATGCATAAACTTGTAGCATCACAACAAAATTAATGTACGTACTCACAACACTAGGCCACGTGGCCGTGCACGGGGTCCTGTTAACCAGGTCAAATTAGCACCACTCAACGGCACGCAATGCTCTAGCACATCGGTACTTACAATAAAATGTCCACAGAGGCTCTATAGGCGATGAACAACACACAAGCACAATCACCAAAGGCCATGCCGCGCGGCACCGACACTGCTCACATCCGCTCTCGGAGACCAACGGCCGAAAACTGACAGATGCGCGCGGCCTTCAAACCGCAAACGGCTGATCTCGTTTCTGATTGGCTGATTGTTTCCATTTCAAATATCATCTTCACGAGGGTAAACAAGATCCACGCATGAAACGACTATCTGTACCCGAGTCACGATACCCAGGAGGAAAGAGTTTTCGTGATGTTCTGGATCGCGAGAGTAATATTGATATTTACATGGTAATAATACTCTTCGCTGGCGAATAAGTTCATATTAACCACGTACCGTTACTATGCACATAATGGTAGCAGCGAGTTACCCTTTCAATATACTATTATCTTGCGGGTTTGATGAAAATGAACTCTCCAGGAGGTAGTAAAAAAGTTTTGAGTGTGCTGACCTCGGGAGGTGGAGGGATCATCTTCCCTCAGCCATTGAGCTAACCCCACGGTCATGGTTTCTGGTAGGTTTCCTGAGTTAATTCACATAAAATGTGTTGCTATGCGGCTTCCTTGTACCCGACTATCGTAGAAACAATTATGTGTGACATGTAGTATTATTTTGTCTTTCACTGTATAAATTCTTTTTACAGGATTTTAGAGGAAAGAACTACTAAAGAACTACTACTAGTAGGTAGGCCAAACGAAGAAAATGAGTCATAACTTAAACTGTGCTTTTTTATTTCGGTTTATCATTTCTTTTTATTTTTCATGGCGACTGTGTGGATAAAAAGCGGTCCTGTCTGGCCGACAGTGGGCCATGATCACTGCTGATCGGTGGACAGGGGTACAATGAAATTTCCTGCCAGATGGGCCGATAGCGCGGCCTCCGGCACGCTCAGTCGTGTTCCGGCTAATGCGATTAGCACTATCGCTGACGGCAGCTGGTCGACGTGGAGACTGCTGTGAGCGTCACCAGCAGCGAGTCTTGACACGTGATTGGTGCTGACACGGAGACGGCGCACGTGATTGGTGCTGACACGGAGACGGCGACACGTGATTGGTGCTGACACGGAGACGGCGACACGTGATTGGTGCTGACGGCAACTTGGCGACACGTGATTGGTGATTGACCGCCGTGTTGTGCAGGGCAGGGCTGCGGAGTCGAAGTCGGAGTCGGAGTCGGTCGGAGTCGACAGTTGTGACCGTAGTCGGAGTCGGAGTCGATTTTAGAAACCCGAGCCGGAGTCGGAGTCGGAGTCACCGAAAATCTGTCGACTCCGCAGCCCTGCTAGGTCTGCGGAGTCGGGAGTTGGAGTCGGTCGGAGTCGACAATTCTGCCCGGAGTCGGAGTCGGAGCTGGTTTTTTAAAGCCGGAGTCGGAGTCGGAGTCGCCGAAAATCCATCGACTCCGCAGCCCTGGTGCAGGGTCACCTGATACCGAACCATGCGTCGCGTCACGACTGCAGCAGTAAATAATGAATATCAGTCACCCACTGACCACTCCTCTTCTCTCTGAATATCAGTGACCACTGACCACCCCTCGTCTCTCTGAGTTCATAGTGTATGAGGTCATAGATCTTCTTGAAACGTTAGAGCGTATCAATTTTGATGTATGTTTGAGGAGCGCGGTTTTATGTGATGTTAATGCATCATGATTCAAAACAGACTGGCTCAGTGACTCTGCTGACATTTCCTTTCATTTACTGTCGGCGTTTTCAGCTCTGGATGGCACTGATAATGTTCGGTAATACAACACAGCGCTACTGCCTCGTGCCTGTTATGCCACAAAACAGACGTGTGTGTAACTTGCCGCACTACATGGATCAAGTGCCGCCTTACATGAATGCTGCACCGCAGTCCTACACGAATAATGTGCCGCAGTACACAAATACTGTGCCGCAGTATACAAATAATGTGCCGCAGTACGGGGATACTGTGCCGCAGTACACGGAGCCTGTGCCGCAATATATGGATGCTGTACCGCAGTACATAGGGGATACTGTGCCGCAGGACGGGGATACTGTGCCGCAGTACACGGAGGCTGTGCCGCAATACATGGATGCTGTACCGCAGTACAGAGGAGATACTGTGCCGCAGTACAGAGGGATACTGTGCCGCAGTATGTACACAGATGCTGTGCCGCAATACATGAATACTGTGCCGCAATACACATTGTGAACATTGATGCCGTTAGAAGAAATGCAGGAGCATGTAAGTCTTCTACCCCGGGGCTGCCTGTGCCACCGCACACTGTTGAGAGATAATGAAGAAATAGGAGGACCGACGAGGAATGGTGATGAGGGATGACCATCATCCCAATCCCAAAACCGCATCAGCTCCGATAGTCATAAATTCCCAGCCTGCATCCCAAACTACCCTGGATGCGGATGCACCACGTCTCACGTAGCGCACGTTTGCTATTCTGGCCGAACCTCTGTCCGGGTCTGGGCCTTCCCAGCTCCCATGGGCGCTGCGCGCTGCACTCGAGCCGGGCCGTAATCACAGCTGCCATCTCGGCCCGATGACGGGCGGAGCGCCGTGCAGGGTCATCAACCGAAGGCTGACCGGCCGGGCGGCCGGTGGGGTGGCCGCACCTCTCCCGTCCGCTCTGAGGCCTGCGCTCCTCCGGTTCAGACTGCAGGCGCCGCGGTACCAGGCTGCAGTCCTCAGACTCGGGGATAGTATGTATGACTTACCTCAGTCTCCCTCCCGTGCCAGGTATTATGCCTTAGTATTGGCTCCAGAAGCAAAATATTTTTTGTGGCCACTGGGTCCCATCTTAAAAATTTGTTTTCCACCACAAATGTGAATATACAGACCTTTCGCTTTTTCATTCGGTTCTTCTTTTGTTCTGACGAAGCAGGTGCCAGGCAAAGTTCAAATGTTGATTTTGGCCAGAATCTACAAGGTTCGAATGTTTGATGGTCAGTGGTCGTCTAGATATGGGCGAACATTTATTTTGTCAGACGTCTTCATCTTTTCGGCTTCTAATTTTATTTTCCAAAATATGTAGATCTCAGTCTAGCGTTGCTATCTCGATGCGGGACAGCTGTCGGGTTTTCAGTCGCTCAGCATAGGTCGTAGCGTCCGTCTGTGTCTGTCCCATGTCGTGCCTGCTGAGCCGCAGACCGCCGCTGCTGCAGCGCCCGCTGCTGGTCGCGCTATGACGTCAGCAGTACCCCCCCCCCCCCCCACCGCAGCCTCCCCCGCGCGACCGCGCGCGCGTGATGACCTCAGCTGGTTCCGAGAACGGGTCGGCATGGATTCGACCGGCCGGGCCTGCAGCGCCCCCCCCCCCCCTTGGGGTGGGGTGGGGGGAGGTTTGCCCACACAAAACGCCCACCGGTCCGGCTAGGGGGGGGGGGGTGGGGATTAGGGGAGGGTGTATGATCGGCAGAGACATGCAGAATGACTGGAAGGGACGGAGGTTAGGTTGCAGCGAGTGGACAGTCGTTATGTAACCAATATAACCAGCAACGTTTTGCCATGACATTTGGTGCAGAATACAGCGGTCATAAATATGAATTAAGAATTCACTTTAGAGGCCGTTTGCGCCTGAAATCTGATGTGTTACATTTACATTTTAGGTATAATTGAGCAATCATAATTCAATCATTAAAAGTTATCCCTTGGAAATTGGAATACTGATTTTTAATTACCTTAATTGTTGAACTGATAGGTAATTCATAATGACCACCACAGCTAACTGATATGCGTAACATGACCCTTTGTCTCTGCGATAAGAGAACTCCTGAAAGATACGTAAGATGCAAAGTGCCATACAGTCTGTTTTGAATCTAGCGATAGCAATGCTACTTTGCAGTCCATCATGAAAAAATGTTTCATTCATCACAGACACAGACCGTTTTCTCTTTGTACATAATTACTTAATTCCTCGTGCGCATTGATTGGGTACCCAATTGCAAACTTTTTTCATTATATTCTTATCATAAGAGTGAACTTGATTTGCATCCACAAATGCACATTTTTTATCTAATGTTATTAAAGGCCAACTGAAAAGCTGAGAAGCTGGGACAGCATAGAGAAGTGATCGATCGTATCCACGAGTTTCGGCATTCTAAGCTGCTGTCTGACTGTCGCTCGGTGGACGGGGATACCGTCGTCCACCTCATGCTGCTGACATCACCGCACTGTTTGACCTGCCGCCGCCCCCGCCCCCGCCCGCGCGGCCGGTACAGGTCTGCGGGCGCCGAACCCGGAGGTGGGCCCGCCGCGCCGGACGGAGCTGAGTCAGACACTGCGCCGGGTCTGCCGCGCGCTGCGGGGTGCGCCACTGACTGTCGCCCTGCGCCGCGCAGTGCCATGTCACTGACCTGGGGAGGCCACCGTCCCGGCCGCAGCTGCGGTAACTGGCTGCAGCTCGCGGTGTTGTTGCCGCTGCTGCTGCCGCTGTCACTGCTGCTGCCACTGCTGCTGTAGCCATGAGACGGACAGGTGGCTACCGGCCATCGCGTTCTGCCCAACTGAATCCCTCGAGCGTCAGCGCCAACAGAATTTCATTACATTCATCCTTTTAGCCCCGATTTCTACTTTGTTGCGTGTTAACTGTAAATCGATGCTTATATTGATATTACACCGGCAATATACGATAACTGAAAAGGAGTTTGTTATTGTGACATATATGCCTAACACCAAACCGTAAAAGTGAAAAAGACGAATGACCGGTTGTTTGTAACTGGAAAAGTAGCTATATGAGCGAATAAAAAGTACCCATCGGGCATCGAAATCTTTCTTTTCCATCGCTTACAAGTGATTGCAAGCCGTTTTACAGCCATGAATGCAGGCATTTAACCTTCTACTGCCGCTAGTTGTCGGATGTCTGTGGAATGTAGATACTTGCTCTGAGCATGATAAGCAAGTGTTTAACCGCTGTAAGAAACGTTTAGTCACTTACTAAACTGACATCAAACAACCCCGAACGACTGCTTTATCCACATCTGTATATGTAAATGTGGAAACCTCACGTGTTCACGGATTCCATGTGCTATCGAAAGTACACCACTCAGTTTGCTGCCGCTCGTTTTGGTTACCAAGCGCTACCGATGCTGCTGCCGGCTGCACGAGTGGAGGCCGCTCGGGCTATTTTATTGTGATCCGTGGAACTGCCGCACGGCGCAGTTGGAGCGCCCGGCGGAAAGCGGGAGCTTTGGCGTTCCTGTGAGTTGACGTGTTTTATTGCCTCTTGCGTCATCAGCGGGCGCGACGTCGATAAGGCTACCACAATGACAGTGGTGGTGCACAGATAGCGCTGTTCCACTCCCACGGAGCCAGGCGTGCCGCTCACCGAACCGGTCACCCCGCCCTCGTACTGTCCGCCCCCCGTCCAATAGGTCGTCGGATTCAAAATTCAAATGCTTCAACATGGTGTCATAAAGTGCTGAAGCCGGCTGACTGGATTTTTAGAATAAGTCCGTGGTTATGATTAGTATCGAGTTTATGATTGCGAAGAGGAGATATAAGTCTAAGAAAATTATGGTCTTCGTATTATGTAGGTATTTTGTTGGGCCCTTTGCCTTCAAAATCACAATGTCGTCAAGCGTGAAAAATATTAGGTATTTTGTATTTCGATACATTTTACACCCAGCTATTTCGCAAACACGACTTATATAGACTGTCGCTGCTGGGTTTTGATCAAGCACAGATCGGTTACTGACCGCTGATCGGTGATCTTTGTAAATCACTTGTCGTCCAATCAGGCACGTACCCAGGATTTCGCCCAGGAGGGGGCCACCTGCTTCCGAAGGGGCCCTTAGGTCACCCGGGGGCCCCCAGGCCTCCCAGGCGACCAGGGGCCCCCAGGCAACCAGGGGCCCTCAGGGGTCCCAGGCAACCAGGGGCCCCATGCGATCAGGCCCCGCTACCAGGGCCCCCCTTGGCGACTAGGGGCCCCAGGCGATCAGGGGCCCCATGCGACCAGAGGCCCCATGCGACCAGGCCCCCCTAGGCGACTAGGGACCCCAGGCAATCAGGGGCCACCATGCGACCAGGCCCCGGCTACCAGGGGCCCCCTAGACGACCAGGGGCCAGGAAACCGGGGGCCCTTGGATGACTGCAGGGGCCCATCGGGTCATCAGGGGCCCCTCGAGTAGCCAGGGGCACATAAATGAAACTTTGATATCATTTTTTCTTCCTAGTAAAAGACGTTTTATCCAGTGTTTGAAAAAATATACCGGGGCCTGAGGGGCCCCCTGAGCGCCTTCGGCGCTCAGGAGGGGGCCATGGCCCCCGTGGCCCCCCCCTTGGGTACGTCACTGCGTCCAATGACCATTGACCGTTTGAGCACTGTCAATCGGTCTCAGAGGGCCGTTTTTGGCCGACCGTTGGCCTCTGACCACTGAGTGACCTCGGAGGCGTGTGTCAGCACGTTTGAGGGAGTTTCGGGCTGTCCAAACACGCTGTCCACTTGCGTTAACTTGTCACGACCCAGATTGGGTCATGACAAGTTAACACGAGGCCCAAGAACTGTGAACCATGCGTCAGTGCGCATATACTCGCTTCGGTGCACGGGTTGTCGCGAATAAACAAGCGCGCTCGTATGTATGTACGATGATAACAGGACAGGACAGACGAGGACGAGGTGGGACAAGATGGGACCAGAGAGCTGGACATGACATGAATTATATTACATTGCATGGGCTATCCATAGCGTCGCAAGGTGACCGATTGGTCACAGTAATGCGCAGGAGGTTACGCAATTATTTATTATGTACACATTTATGCACTCAATCGGCGTTATAAAACAAAACTAGCCGGCTCCTGTAATGGACGAGCCCAGGCACCAGCGGCACCAGTCCTGATCAGACATGTTCCGTCACCACTGAACTGAGCGGACCACGAGTAAACTCGCGAGGACTGGTCGCGCTGTGACATGTCTGAACAGGCTAACCAGTGCGGACACAGGCCTGACTGAGCCGTCGCGGGCAGGGCCACCGCCATTTGATGAGGTCGGAGGCCTCAGCCGCACATCACTCGAAACTAGCCAGAACATGTCCGGTACGGGCAACTTTGGTGTTTGAGATGTTTTGCTGCGTTGTCGTCCAAAGATCATTATGAAACTTAGTTTGAACAATGAGCCATTTGTTCAGGAAAACGAATAAGGCTCAAGGCTGCGGGATGCTTTTATGCGTGGATACGTGGATGTTGAGTTAAACGCTTCATCATGCAAAACTCATGATCCGCTAATGTGAGGAGCTTGGCTGTGCTATTTTACGAAAGGCGTTATATAATCTGAGGTCATGGGTACGCTGCTGTTGTTGCGCAGGCCCCGAGTCTGCCACTGTCTCAGCGGGAAAATCCGTGATGACAGCACGCTGGCCAGTCCCTCTCTGTGCTCAAACCGGTCCGGCCAGATAATCGAACGTCTCTAATGGTCTGAAGATTCATAATTGTCATGCTGACATTTATGAATCCCGGATATCGATGAGAGCCGTTCAAAATATGCTGAAAGACGTTGTGGGGAATTCCAGATATCAGACACTCCACCTTTGAATTGTCCCGTATGACATTGAGCTTGCACAACTATACGTTCCTTTTCATACATTTATCCACTCTGGTATGAGTCCGCTGCCTTTCAAAGTCCGCCGGGCCGGTACCGAATTGCAGGCAGCTGACGGCAGTGCGCAGCACAGATAGGTATCTCTCTAATCCAATCTGTCACGGCCACCAGTTACGCCACATAACCCCCGAGATGACGGATTTTTTGCTTAATGTATCTGTTCGGTTGTCTGAATTTGTCATGTTTCAGTCATTACCCACTGTCTCCAATCGTGTGATTCTGGCAAGGATTGCGTTCTTGAGGAACTACCCAAAAGATAAGACATTTTGGTTTCAAAATGCTAAGTAAACAGAAGTTCTTAACAAAAGGACAGGTTGATTATTGCATGTAAATAATGAGCAATCTTTCTTGCTTATTAAACTGACGATTAGAATTATACATATTTTGAAAACCAATGGCAGGTAGGTACTATTGATTTACTTATCAACATGTGTTGAAAAAGTAAGGACGGTTATTAATTGTTGTTTGTTAAAATTATATATGTTGAATGTCGTGCTTCACAAAAATCTACACACTAGTTAAAAACAGACAAGCAACCAAAGTCTCTACACAACGTAACAATCGCAATGTATGCACTTTGCAGGCATGTGGAGGCATGTGGAGGCATTTCTCGGCTACTAAGAAGTTGCATTCACTTCACAAGAGCTTGCTGGAACCATCGCTTACATAATGCACGGCCATGATTAATGAATCCTGATGACGAATAGAAATAACAAGTAAATACACAAGCTTATCGCCTATCGGCTTACTGCACAAACTCTTTGTCTTTTTTGGGTGGTGGATGGCGTGGCGCAGTGATGAGACGCCCGAGGACAGAAGCGGCTCGAAGCGACACAGCTGGACCTTAGTCACACTTCAGCTATGCCAGCATCTTGCCTGTTCTGCCTCAAGCGGACGCAGATGACACGCGATGACACGATTGTGGCACTCCGATGACACGCAAATGGCGGGACGCTCTCTTGTAACGCTGAAGTAAGCTCCTCGGCGACGCTGCAGTAGCTAATAGGCGCACTTTCACAATAAGCATGCGTGCGTTACCACACGTTGCTGACAGCACAGAAAGGTCACAGCGCCGATTGATGCTTTTCCGGCTCATTGTCTGCACTGGCCGCATCAAGCTAACAGCTGTTCGCCGAGGGGTCACAAGGTGCAAACTCCGACACAATCGATCAAACGATGGGAGGGAGCCCTGCGACACGTGACGTGTTTGATTATTTTTATGTGTTTGTCTGAGCTGTCTGCAGCGGAATCTGGTAAAACAAAGCGTGTGCCATTTAATTAAGGCCGTATGGTAATATCTCGAGGTTTCGGATTTGCAGTGTTCGTGATCAAATGTGAGTGATTCAGTCAGTGATTAACATGAATGTGAGCGATTAAGACCGACTGATAAATTATGTAATGCTTAGAAGAAGATAAAATAGTAATGTAGACCAGGATAAACCAACCGACTGGCAGCTACCATCCAGCCACATATCACTGAACTTCGTGAGCGTCGGCTTAAGATTAGGAAATGATTTATAGTCAGCTTACCACAATCCGCGACCTCGCGTTACGAAACCATACTAAGTGCACGTAGGAGAAACTCGTTTGCTCACAGCCACCGCTTTATCAGCTTACTCGCTTGTGCTTTCCCGCTAGTATACCGATATCGGCCCATATTCGATATCCCCGATTGAACTTTGAAGCACGCCATCAAGATGTGCTGGTTTGTCTTGTCTGTTGTATCGCCATTGGTCCAAGGACCGTCTAAGGCGGCCGCTAGCCCGGCGCGTGTCACGCGAGTTCCAGCAATCGCTGCCGATGCCTATAAACCTTCGGCGAACAGGTGTGTTCTGCCTTACCGCTACCCAACACAGCGACAACGACGAACCAACACTCGCGACACACAGCTGCTGCTGCAGTCGCCGGTCCAGGTGACCGCCGCGCTACGTACGACACTCCAAAAATAGACACTTGGTAACGACGGACATGAGTCATGTGTTCTTTGCACGGGTCGGCCGCGACGAGACAGGGCCGGCCACAGCGGACAGTGTTCCTTGTGTCCAACAGAGGTATGGCGACGATTATGCGGAGAAAGGCTACGGCACACCACACTAGATCAAGGAACGCCGTTTAGGAGGACGTAACACTGTGCTAGGGAACAATGAAACGTGCTTACCGTCGCCATAAACCACCCGAACAGTTGATTAGGCTGGGAGTCACGTTGGAATCACGTGATAACAAACTTGACATGACTTCGGGCATGACGTGTTCCGTTACGTAGCACACGTTATAAAAGAGTTTCTCACTCGTCAGCTGACCCTCCGATGAATCACCTGACTTCTGACGGAGATGACTGTTCTCTGACATGACACTTACCCGGTGACCTGTGCCCTTTGAAGTCCGACTGTGTACGAAGCGGGGCGATGACTTGGCACCCAAGCCGTGGATTTGTCGAGTCGACACACAACGCTGTTCACTGGCAGCTGTCGCCAACAGCTACCGTCCACTGTCCGGCACCATCCAACCCCCTCCGCTGTCGATGAGCGACTGTCCGCTGCGCCCGCCGCACCCGCCGCCGCCGCCGCCGCCGCTGCTGCCGCCGCCGCCCCCCGCGGCGCACATGTACTGCCGGGAGTAGGCGAGCCAACACAGTCCACGGGCGGATCCTCTGAGGTCTGACTCAGCTCTGATGACTCAGAGTCAGAGTCCTGCTGAGTCATCCGAGTCACTCCCTGTATGGCTGAGGTCAGCCTCTGACTCTGGCGAGTCAAGTCCGGCTGAAAACTCTGCTTGTCCAGGCACGACCGGCCGCGCGGCTGGCCGGCCGCGGCGGAAAGCGGGGGCGGCGGGCGGCCGAGTGTTTGCGGAGAGAGTCGCTCGAACCGACTCTCCCTGACTAGTCAGCGTGACAGAGGAGCGAGCAGCACCTGAACAGAGAACACACCCTCCGGGACACGCTGCAGGGCCGCACCTCTGCCTCTCTGCTTCTCCCCCGCACCCTCCTCCGCACCTCGCCCCCGAACGCGCAGTCGAAAACGTGACCAGCAGATGTGTTCAAACCACAGTCGAACGCTCACGTCTCCAGAGACGCTCGTTTGGGAGTTTATTCTGAAATCCGCCTTTCACTTATCAAATTTGTTCGCCGAGAAACCACTCCGGAGTGAAATGGGAACGCAGAGAATGTGCAAGTCAGCTCACGTGAGTAGGGCCAATAAAAAGACGGTGTGAAGGTGACGACGTCTAGGGGAAAGTGGGTGTATTGCGCCCTCCTAACCAATTGCGCCCACCAACATTCCCACGGATTCAATGGCATGTTTAGAATTTTGTGTTCGAAAACATTATTTTCACCACTGGATTGTTCATTTTATGGCCCAAACACTCCGACGAAGCCAATCAGCAAGGCTCATTACGCCATCAAAGATGTTATGGCGTTTTCTTAACTTTTTTGCAGTATTTTGAACCGTTGGCTTTAAAAATTTACGATATTTGTGTGATTTTCAGAGTGATATTTAGAAAGAAAAACCCCTTTTTCATTGTATATCACTGAAACCGTAAACTTCCTGCAACATCTTTATGATAACTTCTATGCTTTTAAAAGTGCCTCAATTTTAATTGCGCCCATGGCAATTGCGCCAGGGGGGCGCAAATAGAATAATGGTGTAGCCATTGTATCACGACAGTATGAATGCATCATTAACTGATTGCAATAAAGAAGGAGTTTAATGTCAGGCAAGGGAGCAGCCCGCTGTCGTTAGTCCGCAAATTATTTCTCTCGTCAAACTTATAATGCAGCTGCCATTTAGGCCACGACTTGTGGTGTAATTGACAAAATACGACATTTTCAACATGGGCTCAGGCCAAGGGCTCCGCCACCGGGGGGGACGGGGGGGACATGTCCCCCCCAACCAAAATGTTGGGTGGGACATACTATCTTTTGTCCCCCCCAATAATCGGCTCTCCCGCTGGTAGATAAATCGACTCTTGTTCCTGACACCGAATACAGAACATAGGTGCAAAGAATCTCGGAAGAAAAAACGTCATGAGAATTGACCTGTCGTCGACAACTATATTGTCGCTGTGATTTAAGTCTTTTTCTGTTATGGGGGCCACGGATTTCAGTTTTCTTTTTAGTAGACCATATCGAGAGGCGTTTTCGCGTTAGGTATATCAACGTGAGTCTACTGACGAATGTTCGCAATCACACGTCCCATTCCGATGTTGAATCCAGTAGGTATATCCAGTAGGTACTCCAGTAGGTATATCAGATAAGGATCTCTCAATCAATTAACCCTCGCCAGGCGAAGGCCTTTTCCATAACACGGACGGCGAGGTTGGTACGACCCCCCCTCGCGATTGGCTCCTATGGCACTTAGAAACGCCAAATTTACAGGGTAGGTTGGTCCATAGGAGATCTCGCCCCTGTGAAAGTTTGGTGACTCAAAATCAATATTTAGGGGGGCTTTGGGGTATGAGTGCAAAATTTTTTGCTAAAACATGTCAAAAGTTTTTTTCGCTTATAACTTTTTATCTACAAAGTAGAGCAAAAACAAAAGCACCAGTGAACTCAGGACGTCCGTGCGCATCGAATGATATACTTTGTTACCAATTTAAGTGAACTCTGGAATTCAGTTGCCTCTAAGCTAGTCCAATTTTCCCCTGACCTTGTACCGGTTTTTGTGACCTGGTGACCTGACCTGAAAAGACTGGGACTTCAAATTTTCAGGAAAGGTGCGAAAAGGTTGCCCCAAAGGGCATGCCAAATTTGGCTACGATATTTGCAAAAAGGGTTGCATCAACCCCGCTCTCGCCGGGCGAGGGTCAAACGCTCAATACGGAGATTATTCTTTCGGGTAAACGCGTTCGTTCTTTCAGAGGGAACTTCCATCGGTCAACTAAGAATATCGCAGAACTGTAGGATGAGAGAAGCTGTTTGTTCATCAAGTGATTGAGAGGTTAACCCTCGTTCTTATGGTGGGTCGGAACTCGGATCGACCCATCCCTCAGTTTTTTGCAAGTAACTCGCGTAAAAAGTGGTTTATCGTGATGAAATTATTATTATTTCCCGGGAATTTTGCACCTCTGAAAATTTCATGATCCTAACCCCCATGGGCCATGACTTTTGGGCCTGAGGCCTATTTCTCCAGACCATGTCAGGCCGAAACACCGATTCAGTGTATGTTAGCGCATATTATCTATACGTTTCCAGACTTGTTACGAGTATGTCATAAAACCGAGCCAAGATGTGATGAATGACGGTAGACACATGCATTATGGTAGGTGTCAAGGTCACGTGAGTATCAGGTCAAGGTCTTTACCGTTAGATGAATTTGGTTCACTTTTTCGAGTTAGGCATGTTACTAGGAAACTTTTTGGAGATGATGTCGAATTAAGCATCCATTTAAGCAACATTGAGAAGTAGTTTTGGTACCAATGCAACATGTTACGAAGCTGTCTGTGGTGGTTGACAGTACCTACTTTGGCTAGCCGGCTGGACACGCACTTGTAGATCTCACCTAACCTGACCCGACCTTCGCCAAATGCTAAAAATGGATTCAGATTCAGAGCAAAACTATGAGCCAGATACCATAAAAAATTGAAGTTAGTTTTTCAAGTTTTTTTTTTCTGTCTGGTGTGTCAATATGATGAAGGTACATACAATCTAATAATGGGTAATATTGCATGGGTCAGGTGGCCTACCATTTATCTATTTTTTTTATTTTTTTAGTTAAAAAATCATCGTATCAGGGCTATGACGAAAAACAAGTGGCCTAAATTCGATGAGAAAACTGGATTTGGGGGTACCCTAGGTTTAGAGGAGACACTAGGGCGATGGGCGAAGAGCATGGACCGTCCCCCCCAACCAAAAGTCCGTGGCGGAGCCCTTGGCTCAGGCGTGAGAAGTGACAGCTATGATAAAAAAGTAAAAACTGATGTCATTAAGTTGTCAAAACGATAAAAACTATTAATTTTGAAAGAACCGATTGAAAAGTTAACTGTATAGGCGCATACGTTCACATATATCTAGTCGGTTACAGTAAACGTTTTCGTTGCACTTTTACAAGCGTACGGACACATGTAAAGTTATCTACCTGGGCAAAAAACATCGCGATTTATACCTACATTTATTATTCATCTAGCCTGAATAACATTATAAATGTAAGTAAGCCGCAATGACATTAGACTGCCGGGGTGTATGCATTCCGTCTCATTCACTTAGCCATGTTAAAGTACGAGGGGGTATCGAAAAGTTCTGATCATCACATAGAAGATTTAGACCGATTTTGATGATTTTTGGTTGGTATTATATTTGGTTCTTAAGAACAATGTTCCCGCAAAGAGAATCCTGAGAAGTGGTTTTATCTTATGTAGGAGAGACTTAGAAGTAAAAAAGATGAGTATTGGGCCCATTGAGGACCGAACCGTCATCCAACTAATGCATTTGAAACGGTATCACACTGAGAAAATACATCAAGAACGTGAAATTAGTTTATAGCTAGGAAAGCCCATCTAATGCACTTACCGAAAATGAAGAAACAATTTTCAACTTGGTTGCATGACCCTTGCAGGGGAGTCAAGAAGTGAGTGACTACCAGTGACTGACAAGGTGGTGACTGTGAAGGAAGTGGAGGACCTCATCCTTACAGATCGTCGTGTGACCTTTCAAATGATTGTGCAACAGAAAGGTCTCAATGCTGGCAGTGCCTGAAAATATTATCGGCGAAGAACGACAGACGATAAAGGAGTCAGCCCGCTTAGAAGTTCGTGTGTCTACTTTGTTCAAGAGAAAAATGCGTCTTGGCCTTTCGAAATGAAAACTAGGCTTTTTTTAGGATATTGAAGACATCTTCGATCATTTAATGACTTGTGACGAATGCTGGGTCTATGTGTATGATCCAGAGACAAAAAGATGATCAAGAAGTTTAAGCACGGCACATCTGTTCTTCATAAAAGGTGAAGATGCAGAAGCCGATATGGAAGGTCAATGCTATCAGTGTTCTGGATCTGGCGTAGGATAGTCATTACCGACTGTCTTGATGATGGTCGGATAATGATAAGCAAGCACTACTGCACACTTTTGAAGAAGTTGCGAGATGGCCTCAAGCAGAATCGCCGCAAAAAAAGCCCAAGAAAGATGTTTTATCCGCACCGACAGCGCCCCGCCCATTCGTCCTGAGCTGCGATTTAAGAATCAACATGATGTGGACATTAAATCCTACCGCATCTAAGAAATTCACCTGACTGGGTATTAACTGACTCTTGATTGTTACAGGACATGAAGAATCCACAGTATGGCCGGTGATTAAAGGCCCAGAAATGACGTCATTGATGAGGTGGAGCAGTGATTTACGGGACAAGGCGAAGGTCCTACAATGACCGCCTGAGGCATCTCAAGAAACGATGCAATAAGTTTGCGGTCGTGTGTGGTGACTTGTAAGGGAGTAATGAACATCATGTAAAAAAATCAAATTTCTATCACATCTAATTCATGGTGATGATCAGAACTTTTCGATACCCCCTCGTATAGGGCGCAATTGGGTTCTAATTGCGCCATCCCCCTGGCGCAATTTGCAGCAGTTGTTGGCAAATGCGCCCTTTTGCATGTTTCTGAAAAAGCAGCTGTCAGAAGCAAACGAAACATTCTTAATTGATCGGGAGGCTCTTAAATCGTAGTCAATGAGCTCCTCTTTGAAATGGTTACCAAAGCATGCTTATATCTCCAGCGGTTTTCTTGCAATTAGCGTTTTTCCTTAAGGTGGCGCAATTCACCCTCCTTCCCCTACATCTCACATCTGGCTTGATAGGCTAGGGCCTAGCCTATAGGCGGTTTGTTCTGCTCTGGAGCTTAGCGTCGTGATGCAGCTCCATCCCAGGCAACAACTATGTGCGTGAAGTTGGCGTCGGATTCGGATTCGTATTCAGCGTCGAGTACCGAATCACTTGAAAACGTCATATCTGGTCAATTCGGGGACGGGGAGCACGAATATGACATTAATTTTGCCCTAGCAGGTATCCCTTATCCCTTAATCGTCCCTTAAACGACGGGGCGCGCCAAAAGTGCCTCAGGGGCTCTTCCGATCACGAAAATAATGGTCCCAGGCGATTCCCCGGGTCGATATCTAGCCGCACCACCACTAACTTCACACGTGCCTCATATCCCTTATCCCTTAATCGTCCCTTAAATGACGGGGCGCGCCAAAAGTGCCTCAGGGGTTCTTCCGATCGCGAAAAGAATGGTCCCAGGCGATTCCCCGGGTCGATATCTAGCCGCACCACCACTAACTTCACACGTGCCTCATATCCCTTATCCCTTAATCGTCCCTTAAATGACGGGGCGCGCCAAAAGTGCCTCAAGGGTTCTTCCGATCGCGAAAATAATGGTCCCAGGCGATTCCCCGGGTCGATATCTAGCCGCACCACCACTAACTTCACACGTGCCTCATATCCCTTATCCCTTAATCGTCCCTTAAATGACGGGGCGCGCAAAAAGTGCCTCAGGGGTTCTTCTGATCGCGAAAATAATGGTCCCAGGCGATTCCCCGGGTCGATATCTAGCCGCACCACCACTAACTTCACACGTGCCTCATATCCCTTATCCCTTAATCGTCCCTTAAACGACGGGGCGCGCCAAAAGTGCCTCAGGGGCTCTTCCGATCACGAAAATAATGGTCCCAGGCGATTCCCCGGGTCGATATCTAGCCGCACCACCACTAACTTCACACGTGCCTCATATCCCTTATCCCTTAATCGTCCCTTAAATGACGGGGCGCGCCAAAAGTGCCTCAGGGGTTCTTCCGATCGCGAAAATAATGGTCCCAGGCAATTCCCCGGGTCGATATCTAGCCGCACCACCACTAACTTCACACGTGCCTCATATCCCTTATCCCTTAATCGTCCCTTAAATGACGGGGCGCGCCAAAAGTGCCTCAGGGGTTCTTCTGATCGCGAAAATAATGGTCCCAGGCGATTCCCCGGGTCGATATCTAGCCGCACCACCACTAACTTCACACGTGCCTCACATCCCTTATCCCTTAATCGTCCCTTAAACGACGGGGCGCGCCAAAAGTGCCTCAGGGGTTCTTCTGATCGCGAAAATAATGGTCCCAGGCGATTCCCCGGGTCGATATCTAGCCGCACCACCACTAACTTCACACGTGCCTCATATCCCTCATCCCTTAATCGTCCCTTAAATGACGGGGCGCGCCAAAAGTGCCTCAGGGGTTCTTCCGATCGCGAAAAGAATGGTCCCAGGCGATTCCCCGGGTCGATATCTAGCCGCACCACCACTAACTTCACACGTGCCTCATATCCCTTATCCCTTAATCGTCCCTTAAATGACGGGGCGCGCCAAAAGTGCCTCAGGGGTTCTTCTGATCGCGAAAATAATGGTCCCAGGCGATTCCCCGGGTCGATATCTAGCCGCACCACCACTAACTTCACACGTGCCTCATATCCCTTATCCCTTAATCGTCCCTTAAAGTGGTGCGGCAAGATATCGACCCGGGGAATCGCCTGGGACCATTATTTTCGCGATCGGAAGAGCCCCTGAGGCACTTTTGGCGCGCCCCGTCATTTAAGGGACGATTAAGGGATAAGGGATATGAGGCACGTGTGAAGTTAGTGGTGGTGCGGCTAGATATCGACCCGGGGAATCGCCTGGGACCATTCTTTTCGCGATCGGAAGAACCCCTGAGGCACTTTTGGCGCGCCCCGTCGTTTAAGGGACGATTAAGGGATGAGGGATGTGAGGCACGTGTGAAGTTAGTGGTGGTGCGGCTAGATATCGACCCGGGGAATTGCCTGGGACCATTATTTTCGCGATCGGAAGAACCCCTGAGGCACTTTTGGCGCGCCCCGTCATTTAAGGGACGATTAAGGGATAAGGGATATGAGGCACGTGTGAAGTTAGTGGTGGTGCGGCTAGATATCGACCCGGGGAATCGCCTGGGACCATTATTTTCGCGATCGGAAGAGCCCCTGAGGCACTTTTAGCGCGCCCCGTCATTTAAGGGACGATTAAGGGATAAGGGATATGAGGCACGTGTGAAGTTAGTGGTGGTGCGGCTAGATATCGACCCGGGGAATTGCCTGGGACCATTATTTTCGCGATCGGAAGAACCCCTGAGGCACTTTTGGCGCGCCCCGTCATTTAAGGGACGATTAAGGGATAAGGGATATGAGGCACGTGTGAAGTTAGTGGTGGTGCGGCAAGATATCGACCCGGGGAATCGCCTGGGACCATTATTTTCGCGATCGGAAGAGCCCCTGAGGCACTTTTGGCGCGCCCCGTCATTTAAGGGACGATTAAGGGATAAGGGATATGAGGCACGTGTGAAGTTAGTGGTGGTGCGGCTAGATATCGACCCGGGGAATCGCCTGGGACCATTCTTTTCGCGATCGGAAGAACCCCTGAGGCACTTTTGGCGCGCCCCGTCGTTTAAGGGACGATTAAGGGATGAGGGATGTGAGGCACGTGTGAAGTTAGTGGTGGTGCGGCTAGATATCGACCCGGGGAATTGCCTGGGACCATTATTTTCGCGATCGGAAGAACCCCTGAGGCACTTTTGGCGCGCCCCGTCATTTAAGGGACGATTAAGGGATAAGGGATATGAGGCACGTGTGAAGTTAGTGGTGGTGCGGCTAGATATCGACCCGGGGAATCGCCTGGGACCATTATTTTCGCGATCGGAAGAGCCCCTGAGGCACTTTTGGCGCGCCCCGTCATTTAAGGGACGATTAAGGGATAAGGGATATGAGGCACGTGTGAAGTTAGTGGTGGTGCGGCTAGATATCGACCCGGGGAATCGCCTGGGACCATTATTTTCGCGATCGGAAGAGCCCCTGAGGCACTTTTGGCGCGCCCCGTCATTTAAGGGACGATTAAGGGATAAGGGATATGAGGCACGTGTGAAGTTAGTGGTGGTGCGGCTAGATATCGACCCGGGGAATCGCCTGGGACCATTCTTTTCGCGATCGGAAGAACCCCTGAGGCACTTTTGGCGCGCCCCGTCGTTTAAGGGACGATTAAGGGATGAGGGATGTGAGGCACGTGTGAAGTTAGTGGTGGTGCGGCTAGATATCGACCCGGGGAATTGCCTGGGACCATTATTTTCGCGATCGGAAGAACCCCTGAGGCACTTTTGGCGCGCCCCGTCATTTAAGGGACGATTAAGGGATAAGGGATATGAGGCACGTGTGAAGTTAGTGGTGGTGCGGCTAGATATCGACCCGGGGAATCGCCTGGGACCATTATTTTCGCGATCGGAAGAGCCCCTGAGGCACTTTTGGCGCGCCCCGTCATTTAAGGGACGATTAAGGGATAAGGGATATGAGGCACGTGTGAAGTTAGTGGTGGTGCGGCTAGATATCGACCCGGGGAATCGCCTGGGACCATTCTTTTCGCGATCGGAAGAACCCCTGAGGCACTTTTGGCGCGCCCCGTCATTTAAGGGACGATTAAGGGATAAGGGATATGAGGCACGTGTGAAGTTAGTGGTGGTGCGGCTAGATATCGACCCGGGGAATCGCCTGGGACCATTCTTTTCGCGATCGGAAGAACCCCTGAGGCACTTTTGGCGCGCCCCGTCATTTAAGGGACGATTAAGGGATGAGGGATGTGAGGCACGTGTGAAGTTAGTGGTGGTGCGGCTAGATATCGACCCGGGGAATTGCCTGGGACCATTATTTTCGCGATCGGAAGAACCCCTGAGGCACTTTTGGCGCGCCCCGTCGTTTAAGGGACGATTAAGGGATGAGGGATGTGAGGCACGTGTGAAGTTAGTGGTGGTGCGGCTAGATATCGACCCGGGGAATTGCCTGGGACCATTATTTTCGCGATCGGAAGAACCCCTGAGGCACTTTTTGCGCGCCCCGTCGTTTAAGGGACGATTAAGGGATGAGGGATGTGAGGCACGTGTGAAGTTAGTGGTGGTGCGGCTAGATATCGACCCGGGGAATTGCCTGGGACCATTATTTTCGCGATCGGAAGAACCCCTGAGGCACTTTTGGCGCGCCCCGTCATTTAAGGGACGATTAAGGGATAAGGGATATGAGGCACGTGTGAAGTTAGTGGTGGTGCGGCTAGATATCGACCCGGGGAATCGCCTGGGACCATTATTTTCGTGATCGGAAGAGCCCCTGAGGCACTTTTGGCGCGCCCCGTCGTTTAAGGGACGATTAAGGGATAAGGGATATGAGGCACGTGTGAAGTTAGTGGTGGTGCGGCTAGATATCGACCCGGGGAATCGCCTGGGACCATTATTTTCGCGATCAGAAGAACCCCTGAGGCACTTTTTGCGCGCCCCGTCATTTAAGGGACGATTAAGGGATGAGGGATATGAGGCACGTGTGAAGTTAGTGGTGGTGCGGCTAGATATCGACCCGGGGAATCGCCTGGGACCATTATTTTCGCGATCAGAAGAACCCCTGAGGCACTTTTGGCGCGCCCCGTCATTTAAGGGACGATTAAGGGATGAGGGATATGAGGCACGTGTGAAGTTAGTGGTGGTGCGGCTAGATATCGACCCGGGGAATCGCCTGGGACCATTATTTTCGCGATCAGAAGAACCCCTGAGGCACTTTTGGCGCGCCCCGTCGTTTAAGGGACGATTAAGGGATGAGGGATGTGAGGCACGTGTGAAGTTAGTGGTGGTGCGGCTAGATATCGACCCGGGGAATTGCCTGGGACCATTATTTTCGCGATCGGAAGAACCCCTGAGGCACTTTTGGCGCGCCCCGTCATTTAAGGGACGATTAAGGGATAAGGGATATGAGGCACGTGTGAAGTTAGTGGTGGTGCGGCTAGATATCGACCCGGGGAATCGCCTGGGACCATTATTTTCGTGATCGGAAGAGCCCCTGAGGCACTTTTGGCGCGCCCCGTCGTTTAAGGGACGATTAAGGGATAAGGGATACCTGCTAAGGCAAAATTAATGTCATATTCGTGCTCCCCGTCCCCGAATTGACCAGATATGACGTTTTCAAGTGATTCGGTACTCGACGCTGAATACGAATCCGAATCCGACGCCAACTTCACGCACATGCAACAACTGGGGAGGAGCAGCATCACGCGTGGCTGGCGCTTCTGACAGAGAGAGGATGTGTGCGATTGGTAATGACTTTTTTACTGGAAAAGGAGCATGCTCCTTTTCATGTCACCTTACAAGGAGACAATTGACAGTGGACATGGTAACGGAATGATGCATGACTGACCTTATCTGGAGTGGTGAAAGTTCTTGTTTTCTATTCATCTGAGGCTTAACTCGTTTAGGATGTAAAAGAAACAAATAAACTGCGCAGAAGTACAAAATACACAACTCGTCAATCCATAACACTTCCCAAGTTACACTACAGGTTCAAACTTCACCTGTGGCGCGGCGCGGCGGCCCGTTTGTTAGAGCCACGTCGCTTCTGATTACAAGAGCCGGGATTCCCGGCCATCGCTCGCCGGGCCGAGGGGCGGGCCGAAGCCGAGATAAGTCCGGTAGGCGGCGACTCGTTCGGAGAGCTCGGGACGCTCGCAGGATCCGGCCGACGCCGCGGGCCGCGTGCAGCGCTCTGCACTTCTGCAGGCTCCGATAATAGTATGAAGGGGTGAAGGGATCCGCTATATACCTGTGGAGCAGTCTGCACTTCGCGGAGGCCCGCTACCCACACAACGGAACGTTATAGTCCTGGAAAGGGGATGAACACCGAATAACGCCGTTTGCCGCGCAATCTTGGCGCAGGACCGAAGGCCGCTTGATTTGAGGTTTCTAAATGTCGATTCTCGTTGGCTAATGCGTGCACGGGCGCACGGCTGGTATCAGCAGAAGCCTGCTCAAATATACATTGAAGAATCCTTTACCAGAGTGAAGAGAGGAAGAACACGACAAAAAACATCCGAGACTCTTTCGGCAGAAAAGACGAAACGACCATCTGAAGTTACATCCCATCAGATTCAGACAGTTGCACCGCACAATGCACCCTGCAGACCCATCTTCCTCAGACTGTGTGCTAAACATCAATACTTGTCAGTAGACAGTACATGTAATTTAGACAGCTCTGTCACTGTGCAGTGTGCAGAGTCAGCCTAGGCTGTGACCCGCCGGCGGCCGCCGCTGCCGCCGCCTCTGCTTCTCTCCCTGGACGCTTTGTCATGATGACAGTGCGTGGAGAGGCCGTATTTCCACACGATCTGCCGACGGCGCACTCAGACACACACACATGTGCGCCATCGTTCGGCACGCCGCGCCACTCCACGTCTCGGCAGAGTGGGCCGTCGCGGGCGGCGAGTACGCGACTGTTGAGACCTTTGACAGCACTGAGTCACGCCCATAAGCGCGTCTATACATGCTCCACACAGCCTGCGACAGTACAGAGAGTGCAGCGTGGGCTGGGTGCACATTGAGTGCATACTGAGTGCATACTGCGTGCACAGTGCATCCAGTGCAAGTCACACGGTGGGCGTGAACCGTGGACAGTCACGCAAGCGCACTGCAACGCCTGCACGGTGCACAATACACGTTGGAGCGGCATAAGCGCATGTGACACATTTGCTCATGCAACGATAGTATACCTACATTTGCCGAATTATTCATCCATAATTGTATTCCCTTTACCACAGCTTCCCGTAAACATGGATATCTCGATCTGAATCGGATGAATTTGATTTGAGCAATCGTCAAGCTCATATTTTTCATAGATGAAACGACTTTTTTATTTAACTTTGAGCGCAAACGCTCATTAGTTATGAGGCATAGTTTATGCTGACACATTGACACAATACACAATACGTATTACGTATGGCTTGGGAGCCTCGAGATGCATCGCCTCACAAGTCGCTATAACAATATGTCAGGCTGCATCTGGCCCGTATGTATATGCAGGCCACGCGACAACTCCGATGATGCTCCGTGCTAGCCGTTTTGTTTACGACAACCGGGGTTATTTGACATGCGTGATGTCGAAGGTCCAATGCTGGAGATGATGGTGCTTTCAAGACTGAGCTGGGGTCGGAGGTCTTAGATATATGTCTTAAATATATGCCAAAATCGGTTTGATTTTACTTAAAGTATGCATGCTTGTCAAAAGCAGCTTGCAAGCTTTTTGTCCGTAAAAATGTGATAGACTCATGTGGACAGGCTGATAGTCCAAGCACAGAATCACATACGAACTGTCAAAGAACAATCGGCCGGACGAATAACCCAAAACGAGCCGCCATGTCTAATCCAAAGCCAGAACATAACTCGATTGCCAAACGGAACTCCAAAACGGAGCTGCTGCGAGGGTCTCGCCCACACCAACCTGACTACGGCTGGCCGGCGGACCCCACGCTTTGAACCAAAATAAGATGACAATCCCGCACCTAACATTTTCTAGCCTGCTATTACCGCCCGTGCATGTCTATTGCATCGCCAATGCTTGTGCTTGGACTGACTCAGCCAGCCTCCCGTCAATGTGGGTGCGGACCGTGCGGTATCCACTCTGCCTCTCTCTCGCCCTCGTCCTCTCCCACTCCCTCGCCCTCGGCAGCGGAGGGAGAGGCGGGCCGCCACAGCTGCTCATGTCAGGACCTGTCCGTCCGTCTGCTATACCGCCAACGCCCAGTCACAGCTGCGCCGAAATTTACGAGGCGAACTTTCTTTCAAATGAGCGATGGCACATTTCATATTACTATTGTGTAGCTAAATATTGCTTTTGCTAAGGAGACTGAAGAGCAAAACCTGGGCTTTCTGACTTATGACTATCTTTTATGCAAATAGCCACCGGAGAAATTAGATATCTGCATCTGATTTCATCTGATTGTCCGGTGTGCACCTTAGCTGTCCAGTGTCTGCACCGTCCACCATCCCACCTTCTGGTGCCAATCAGTACTGCTGTGTTTCTTGTCTGCGTGACCGATGCCGCTCAGGTCAGCGCCCCATCAGGGACCTTTCTCCCGTTGGGACGTCCCCGTCCCGTCTCCGTCCCGTCTCCGTCTCGTTTCCGTCTGGATTCCATTCGTTTCCGTCTCGTCCCGTCCCTTATTTGTCGTGTCACGTCTGTCTTCGTCCTTCAATGTCTGCATCCCTTCTTTTCTGTCCTTGTCGGTGCGTCTCTTCACCCGTATTCACCTCGTTCCTTCATCGAAATCGTTTTCGTTTTCCCCGTTCGTTCCTTCCAGCCTGCCATTACCACACGCCTCCCTTTTGTCTCCCCCATTCCCTCTCGTCTCCATACGGCCTCGGCTATATCGGGTGAGCCGATGAATAGTCGCAGGCCAAACACGGCCGCTGCCCAGAGCCGGCCGGTCAACACTGGGGCACGCCGCGGGCCATTAGGGCGCATTTGCACGGGTTTATTGACTCGGGCTCCGGTTTCACCGACTGGCCCCGACCGATGCGGTAATGATGGCCTGTGCGGTGACCTGACCCACCGGCATGATATCGTTGGCCGAATGAACGACAGCTACTGGACTCACTTTGAGCCGACCGAATTTTGTTTGCTTCTCTTTGATGGACGATATGTGCGCTGGCGGATGTTGTGCAGCGAGTTTCCTCTCATTGTTCTGATTATGATAAAGCAGCAATACCTGATACATAGTTCACTGGTAGGTATAACGGTGACATCGATCGATATACACAGATCATGTCATAACTAGTGACCTCAGTCAACGTTATAATAGCGTCCTCCACATCGTATAAACGTTCAACAAAGTACAACCACAAAGCTTTCGAAATCAGACACCACTAACATCTTGAATAACTTGTAAAATATGCTTATCCCATGCGTTTGATCATAGTCCTATTTTTCTCCTTCCGTTTCCTAAATATTGCCCTAAGCTAGATTTTTGGAATAGATAATGGCGGCCAAAATAAAATACAGAAAGCAATTTCAAGCGAAATACAGACCGAAGAGATGAAAATGAGTCACCACTCACCGCTGTGCAGCTGCGCTGCGGTGCCGACTTTCCTGCCCTCGGGCGGGTGACCTCACAGCTGTACCGTGTTGACCTCAACTGCGGCCGGCATGACGAGGCCAACCGGATGTGGCCACAATCGATCCCCCGCTGCTCTCTGTGGGCGGAGCGGTTCGTTTCTTCTCCGAAAGTCTCTGTGCTGACTTCATGACCGAACGCCGACTGACTGTCGCATCTGAGCTGAGGCTGGCTGACGGATCGGCGGGGCCTGAGACAGACTCCGGGGCCCAGTTTCCGCCGGCTCTGCTGGTTATCGAGCTATCACTGCCATCGCCTCTACCGACAGCAGCTGCCGGACGTAGTGCCGTGGCCTGCCGTAGCCTGCCGTGGCAGAGAGCGTTCCCTGCCGAGCACCTGCAGCTCTGCACCGGCTGCAGATCCCTGCCCGCGGGCAGCACGCGGCGCGCGGCGTCCGCCCATTGGTTCGCCGGCCATCAGTGACGCCGCGTGGGTGCCGCCATGACGTCACCCGGCTGATGTCATGACGTGATGCTGTGTCGCGCAGGGGCGCCGCCAGACACGCCGAACGGGGAGCTGAGGTCCGCAGTCCGCACGATGGCAATGGAGGATCGCTGTGGAACGCCAGAGATGCAGTTTGTTTTATCACGCAAGACAACGCTCGTCCAGGCGTTTTGTCTTCTATCACACTTCTGTCGTCTAATCAGTAAAAAGCACAGGCTAACTAATGAAGATTGTGGACGCATTTGCCTCGTACTCTCAGTCTCAGCTTGCCCTACCCTACATATCATCATAGTGAATGTTCCCTATGGGCGCTGCCCTGCGGTGCAGTATAACTTCAGGCGTTTCATGCTGCTCCCATCTAGCGAGTAAAAATAAAACGAAATGGAAAACGTGTTCGTGACAGTCTCCATTAATTCGCTTTTTTGAACGCACAATATGCTTGCTGCCAACAAAAATTTAAGTCGGCATGTGTAGTTAATTTGACAAAACTAAATAATTAACGTTTATGTGTCATGCATCCTGAGCCTGAGGAACTTTGACATGTAGGTACGAGGGACGTCAGCAAAAGGACGCTGATAGATAGGTGAAGGTGCGCTCTGTCAAGCTTACATACCCAATACTTTATAGGAACGTTGCTACGTGTTATGCCTACTGCTTATGCCCTCTAGCCCCTAGCATAGCAATACAAACATTCACTTCTTGTGCTAAACGGTCACTTCTAAATTAACTTTCGAATCACTAACTTCAATGATCGTCCTTGATTGGATAGAAAGTAAATGGCCCATGGCACAGCCCCTGCACACACACGCTCGTGTCCATGAATTCTAATGGGACCTCATTTAGAGGACCCAGGCCAATGAGCTGAGGCTGAACAGGAGGGAGCATCGAGCGCCATCTGTGTACCGACCAAAGAGGCGCGCGCCACCTGCCACATGCCACCACTTCCATAGGGTAACCGGACAAAAGATCGCAAAGCAGAAGATCGTAAGGCAAAAGATCGTAGGAAGTTGATCGTATGCAAAAGATCGTTATGGATAAAGATCGTACGATATAATGTTCGAATGGACAAAAGATCGTATTCGCTAAGGATCGTCAAGAAAAATGATCGTAGGTATGCCAAAAAAAAACTCGTATGGGATAAAGGTCGTACGGCATAATGATCGTATGGACAAAATATCGTATGTGTAAAAAATGGTCAGGCAAAATGATCGTATGTCAAAAGATTGTGTGGGATAAAGATCGTTCATTATAATGTTCGTATGGACGAAGGATCGTATTCGCAAAAGATCGTAAGAGTAAATGATCGTACGCCATATGATCGTATGAGATAAAGATCGTACAGTCAAAATATGGTATTCAGATGGTGCAACCCAACTCCAGCGCATACAAGGCTTATCAATTCTGTGTTCGCGGCATAATTACCATTGCTGTAATTTTGCGGGGGACGCCCCCGCAGTTTTCCCAACTGGGGGGGGGGGAGCCCCCCCCGTCCCCTGCTTTCGACACCCATGGTAGTCACTCCTAATTGTGAAGTTGGTAATATAATTGTGGGCATGACAAGTTTGAAAGTTGGTAGATAACATAACTCATGAATATTCCTAATTTGTACGAGTAGGTATTCCAAATTTGTAATAGTCGTCGTATATCTCGTTTTTTTATAGGTGACCTAAGCATGGGTGTGAATTTGTGTATCATTGGGGTGCTTCAGCACTCCCAATGCTAGTTTGAGCACCCCCAATAAGACTTCAGCACCCCCACAAGCATATAGGCGGCGGAACGGGGAGGGCACCGGGGCACCGTGTGTCCCCTTTGATTTTGGCATCCTAACATTAGCCCTATGGGTGTTGCATGGGAAGAATGGGACCAAAAGTCGACAGTGGCCCCCTTCCCCCCTTAATTGGAGGTGTTCCGCCGCTACTGCCCACAGGAGCACCCCACAGGCCACAGGGGCACACGCACGTGGCGGTTTTTCGTAAAACATTTTGCGACTAACGCTCTAATAATAACTACAATCATTTACCTACAATATTATACCAAAAGATTATTGGCACTTTACGAACTTTGCGGTACGATCTTTTGTCGTTCTTTCTTTTACAACACACGATCATTTTTTATCTTACGATCATTTACCCACGATCTTTTTTCATACGATCCTCTCCTTTTAGGTCTTTGGCTTACGATCTTTGGTCGTACGATCTTTTGCGACATACAATATTCATCTTACGATAATTTTCCATGATACTTTTCCATCATATCTTTTGCTTTACGAACCTTTGCTTAAAAACTTAAGTTATCTGTAAATTGTTCTTAAGCGTGAGTGTGGAAATACCAAAAATTAATGCTGCTCAGGCTTTAGTACTATAATGTGAATGTTGTTGCGGATAAAACATGTTCCATCCATGTTATCTATGGTTAGGCAATAGGCATACGTATCGTCCAAACGATTAACCCATCCTTTAATAAAAAAAAGGTTCATTTAAGCAGTTTGTATCACATTGTAAATTTATTTCATCACACGCCGCATGACAGCAGTTGTTTCACTCCACTGCCCAAGTGGGGCGCCACCGCAGCCGACCACATGTGACAGGAACCGAACCGAACGGTAGCGGCCGGCCGAGCCGAGGCCCCACACAGTATAGAGGCGGCTGGCCCGCCCCTGGCATCGCTGAGCCGCCGGGCGGGTGTGTGTGGCTACTGGCTAGTGCTGAAACGGAAGGCATTGAGAACAATATAATTATCCGTGGGTTGCATTGGACCTTCCAAAGTATAAGCGAGTGAGAAAGGGTTCAATGTTCATGTGTCAACAGGTCAGTCTCCAAGGTCAGAGACACAAAAAGATCACAAGAGGCGCCGAGGACGTTGAATGAAAATAATGTCTCACACCGCATTGGAAGGAAGGTAAGCCTCATTTTCACTTCTGTAATCGTTCTCTGAGTGTTCTGGATGTTCATTGCTCATGTTTTATGTCTCTGCTAAATCTTATTCGGTTATATTGAAACGAGTGGTTGATGCTTGCGCACGTGTTACAGATGTTATGCAGGCTGCCAGCACTGAGTAATAGTTGATGCATGCGATGGCTCGTTCATGTTAGCGCATCGTCCTCTTATTGGCTGAATTCGACATTATTCATCCATCGAATCGTGTTCCTGCACACAACACCACGGCGAACTGTAGTTCCCCGTGAGCGGGGTCATCGTCTGGTGAATCCCAGACTGGCTGAAAGTACTGAGATAGAGCTGAGCCATGCCCTGGTCCTGCTGGCTGAATAATGAGCCGTTTCCTCGTCTCAACTGAGGGTGAGGCTGAGTCATCTGTAGCTGACCTTTGACCTCACTGATGACACAGAGGACACGTGCCACGTGTTTCGTGTCACGTGTCACGAGAGAGAGAGAGAGAGAGAGAGAGAGAGAGAGAGAGAGAGAGAGAGAGAGAGAGAGAGAGAGAGAGAGAGAAAGAGAGAGAAAGAGAGAGAGAGGAGAGGGAGAGAGCAGTGTGATGGAGAGACAGTGTGGCGCGTGCAGCCTGTTCAAAGTCCGGAAGTGACCAGTTTGTACAGCTCGTACAGGGGTAGGAGAGAGTGGGAGGGGAGAGACTGAGAGGGACAGAGGATGAAGGGAGGCGAGGACATAGGCAGCGGAACGGGGAGGGCACCGGCACTAGCCCTATGGACGTTGCATGGAAAGAATGGGACCAAAACTCGACAGTGCCCCCCCCCCCCCTTAATTGAAGGTGTTCCGCCGCTACTGCAGCCACAGGAGTTGAAATGGGCGGCGAGCTTCCGGGCCGCAAGATTCTTGTGCACGGGGCGGCTCCAGCTGGGCTTTCCGAGTCAATCCCGGTAAAGATAGCCATGTGTTTCACTTCTGTCCGATCCTGGCTGGACAGCTCGCTGCCGCATCTCGTGCTCAGTGAGTGTGGAGAGAGAACCTCGCTGCAGTGCTAGATGTGTCCGCCGGCGTTTGGTCGCCATCTAAGCCTGCCGACAATATCTTTGTGACGTTTACCGTTGTCCGGGATGAGAATGAAATTGACAGGATTTGTTTCTTTTTACTTCTGTCTTCTTTTCAATTCACAAAAATTGCTACAAACGTTTGGTGGTTTTCAAACCACCAAGACTCCACTAGGCATTTCCCATTTTATTGGTACAACAACGATACAAATCCTTGCCGAACGTCAACACTAACACAGACTTTTTAACCACAACAAACTTTTTCCGAAATGTATCGTCACCAATGCATGCAGCGTAATTAAACATTTAAGATACTTCAATCGATTTAAAAGGTAGGTACTGGTACAGGTTGATTTACCCAAATTTGTTCCGCTACCTTATTATCCGTATGTCTAGGTGACGTGAAGTTGAACTAAGTGTTATTGACAACAAAACACCGGATTGTGCATTATTAACCACGCATTCGAAACTATTAGCTCTGAGGTCATAAACTGTCAGGACTGAGCTGCTCAGCCATCCGTTCGATTTGCGGGGCTTGCCGTCCAGTTTTGCTGCTGAGAGAGGTCGGCGCCGTCACCAGTCGGGCTGGTGATGTAGAACTGGAACAGCACGATGACATAGGTCAGGACGGTGGCGGCGAGGGCCAGCAGGGTGGAGCGCTGCAGCCGGAACAGGCCCAGGTCGCCGAGCGCGGTCAGATCGCGGCCGACCGTCTCCCGGAACAGGCACAGCAGCTGGAACAGCTCGGGCCGCTGCCAGCGGGGCCGCAGCAGCAGGTCGCGCGTCTCGCCCACCGCAGACAGCACCAGCTGCGACAGCTCGCACGGCAGCGCGACCGCCACGGCCGCGCCCAAAGCGTAGCTCACGATCGAAGCTGCGTGATTTCCAGCGGTTCCGGACTGAACCGAGCCGATGGTGAGCATGACCAGCGCGATCAGCTGCAGCAGTCCAGAGAACATGAACAGGATCAGCTCGGGGCACATGACGTCAGTCAGTCGAGCGAAGGCCCGAGACAGGTCGTCCTGCAGGGTCCTCAGTGTGCCGAGCTCGGAATGTGTCGGGGGACGCTCTCCGTCGGCCACGGCTCTCAGACGAGCACCGATGGCTGAAAGTCCTGCAGAAATCTGCACAGCCGCAAAGGCCATCTTGAGTCCAATCATGTAAACGGCAAAGAGCAATACCCAAAGAGCGGAACAAAAGCAAACGTCAATTATGCATTGGAACGAAAAGGCCTTCTCACATCTCCCATTCATCAAAGGGATTGTCATTGACAATGTCAGTCCCAGTACTATCATAACTGCGAGCAGAAGCAATCGGTAGTGGTTGGACAACTTTGTAACAAAGTCTTTGCTTTCCTTCAATGCTGCGTGTTTCATTAGTTTATCGATGTCCAGAACCAGTTCTCCGTAAGCTCTACGTTTGAATATCAGGCATATCATCAGCGAGAGCCACATCAGGACAAACTGCAGGCCAAAGAAACCTGTGTATGAAGCCACGTAGACTAGGTTTTTACCGATCATGAGCAACATGATTCCGTACGAGAAGTTCATATAAACAAACATTGCAACAGCGGCCGTGCTGATCGAGCCAACAAAAGCCATGTGTAGGACGTCTCTCCATCCGTGGCGACTGCCACTGACCCCTACAACTTGCAGAAGAGTCAGCAGCAGCCGCGCCGAAACCGGCGCACTGTAGGCTGAACCGGCGGACGCCGTGGTAGGTCCACCCAGGGCCCGTCCGGAGTCCAAGGGAGGCCCACACTCGTCCACTCCAACTGCTGTTGGGTCTCCGGCTTCACCAACCCACTTGAGCTCGTTTTCACCCACCTTAGGCAGCAGCGTCATGGCCTGGCTCTTCGTGGGCGCTGCTAACGGCTGGCCGAGGTGGTTCGAGTGGCGGTAAAAACCTGCCTGAGGGTGGATCTGACCTGACCTGACCGGCGTCCGGACACCAACGAGCAGCGGCCGGCCGGCTGGTCGTCGATCTGCGTTGTCTCTTTGCACACCGTTCGGGGGTCAGTTGGCGTTTCCACAGCGTTACCAGGCCAACGGTGATGGCAAACGCTCGTCTGGCCTACAGGCATTAGTCTTGGCCTCGGCGGGCATTGTCGTGGCATCGCTGAAGACCATTGACCAGCCTTCCGGCTGAGTTTGCCCATGCTTGTCGGGGCAGTGCAGACGGCACAACGTCAAATATTTGTTGTCGATGCTGCTAACAGAACCATTGATCAAAACGACAGCATAAAGCGAGAAAACGATTATTGACCAGAGGTTTGAATGCTATGGACGGACATCCATATGGAGGCATCCTGTACAACATGTCTTGTAACCTACACATAGGTATATTACCTCGATTGCACTGTGGTAGGTACGTGATAACCTTAAAATGTAACACCATATGCACGGCGGTTGTTTTGAATTGTAGATAATAAAGATGTCCCTTTTCATGAAAGCACAACTGCCAATGCATAAATGCACAAAGTGTGGTACTGAAATCATATTCAGTGCAACTGGCTTTTTCTGAATACAAGAAAACAATATTTACTAGAGCTAATCATAAGGTACTTACATAACACATACCTATGTACGATTCTACCGCCGAGATCATGAGCTGAATATCCTGTTTTTATATTTATTCCGTTATTCTGGTATGTGCCTATGACAACAAAAACACCGAATTATGCGGCACGTTCATTCCAGTTCCTTCATCTGCATGGCTTATTTCCGTGACTTATGACTAACTAGATATACAGCGAGTATCACCAATAGCTGAAGGCTACTCCTGTCCAATGGAGACAACGGGCGAATGGTTCGAGCCGCATTTCCATTCCGCTTCGCACCTGACCGTTTGGATCAGTGTTAACCCTATTCCTGGCGGGCTCCGCCGGGACAAGAAACTGGCGGGGGGGCCGATTCGGCCCCCCCTTGAGATCTCAAAAACTACACATCGCAGCGACAAACGGTAAACGGCATCGGATACGCACGGTCAAGATCTACAATTTTTACTAAGGTCATTTTCAGGTCAGGTCAAAAATGACGTCACAGGGGTCGAAAAAGTCAAAATGGCGGCGCTAGATATGGAGAGAGTTTTTCTCGAATAACTTTCGAATTAGTCAAGCTAGGAACAAACTAAGGGCATCATCATGATCCTCTCGTCAATCCGCATCGAATGATATATATGTTGACCTCGAAAGGTCAAGGTCAAAGGTTGACCTCAGGTCACGTGACCTCGAGGTCATCATGTATATCATTCGATGCGTCTTGACGAGCTGAACACAATGAGACCATCCACGCGTCTGTATCTTGTTCCTGTACGGAGTTATTGGCCAAAAACCTTTGGTGACCTTTGATGACGTCACATGACCTCACAGCTGCCCAACAGCAAAACAGACCTCAAGGTAGTGAAGGTTGATCGTATATGAAGTCATGTATGGTATATGGGGCCATTCCGACCCGTTTTAGTGGTAAAAACAGGGAGTTGATTTTTCCCCCATTGACTTATAATGGGGAGGTCGCGAAACTGACTGACCTGACCTTAGGTCACCGATATCAAAATTCCGAGATATGCAAATTGCACATACTGGTACCCTAACTAAAGCCTGAAGAGAAGAAATTGCTCGGTCAAAAACTCTAGCTCTGGCTTGATTGCAAACTTTTCTGAGGTAGGGTCACCAAACCGCCTCTGGTGACCTGACCTGAGGTCAGATCAACTCAAAGTTTTCAGACATGTTGCGTAGAAGCCTTTTAGGAAAAGTCAGAAAATTTGAGCTTCCTAGCTCAACGCGTTTGGGAGAAATAACCAAAAAACCTCAGGGGGGGGGGGGCTCCTGAGGCCCCCCCCCGCCAGGAATAGGGTTAAGTCTGTCACGTATTCCTCTTACTATTCTTAATTTATGATCTTGATGGCTATTAATATTTATTTTGAGAATAAATGTATAAGCTAATGCTGAATTTGTACGTTTTTGTTTATTTTTCTTGAATTCAAATTTAATTACGTGGGTACCTCACAAGCTTCTGGTGACCCATTTGTGAGACGGTGATCTGCGTTATGCCTTTTTATCGCCGTGTTATGCTTATGCTTATGCTTATGCTTTTTATCGCCTGCGTTATGCCTTAGTGAATGTTTATCACGCGCACGATCGATCCCCCTGAACCATGAACAGACACACACGTCACACAAACACACACATGGAAACAAACGCGTCTGACGTCAGTTCACTGGGCCACTGTGAGGAGGTTACTGCTGTTCAGTTGTTCAATACTCTCTCAGTAATGTTATGTTCTTGGGTCTTGGGAGGCGTTGCTCTACAGTGTATGTAAAACACGGCTTGGTCTGAGACCATTAGGTACCATTGAGGTAGACCGATGACGCCTAAATTTGTAATCACAATTAGTCGAATAACAGTGTATTTTAATGAGCTATTTTTAATGACGCTCTCGTATTTTATTTTAAATGTTGCCATTTTCATTAATGGGACAGAATTGTTTCGCGAATGTTCCAATCGCCTCCAGTTTCAGAACTATAAGGACGATTATTTCTCGAAGAGTCACGTGTAAGCATGCATGCAATTGAACATTATATATATCCCACTACAATGAATCACACCACATTAGTGCTTATTACAGTGATTCGGCTTACGGGAGAGCCGTGCAGCCGCTCTTATAGATACGGTGTGTACAGTGACGCGTCCGAAAATGTCTTTATAGAGCGTCATTCGTTCATGAATGATATCCATTGATGAATCTATTGCAGGGTTCCTTTGTTGGCATTAGGTTGAATAAGCCTAATCTACAGTGTATACTATTTTCCAATAATTTATTTCGTTGATAAGGGTGAAGATTATATTCAATTATTCGCTGTTTACTGTTAGGTAACATTCCCTCCCAATCTTGCCAATGCTATTTTATTGTTATGTAAAAAATAAAAATATATATGTACGTCTAGCCTTTACAAATGATCCGCCCTTTCACAAGCAGCCTTGGTATTGGCGCATGGCGCAACCTAAAATAATTGGTTTTGTCTTTGGAACCAATTATTTTTAATCCAGGTATACATAGGAACAAAATATGTAAAAGCTGACGGCAAATTCATCATATGCATTTTGAGCAGCATGATAGATGAATGCAAATTGCAACATGTTGGCCTTGCATGGTCTTGCTATTTCAAGCTGGAAAGTGCACTGTGCAACGCACCTGTTGTCCGGACCTCAGCATCTTACGTTTAAATCGGCTATTAAGAATTTAGATAAGCAAAACAGTGATCTTTTTTACTAAATAAAAAGTAGACCAATTAAAAGTATGTCAGCAAAAAAACTTATATTTTGTGCACTTACTATCATTGTTTTAGGCATTGCCAATGGAATCAAAATCGCTAAGGCGCACGCGAAGATAACTATGGCCAATGGCTCCTGCCATTGGCCATAGTCATCTCCGTCAGGGGCAAAGGGGGAGCACAAACTTGCTACGAACAGCCGACTTGATTCAACTGCCGGGCGCCCTGCCATTGAACCATTAGTGCAGCATTCCGTTTTGTAGTTCTTTTGCGCTGGCTCGCATATCGCATTTCAACAAAACCCTTACTTGCTTAACACAAATGGTTCTGAACCTCTCGGAACAGAGAAGTAACTGAATTCATTACAAGATGGTGCACCGCCAGCACGCCGCAATGAGCATCATTTGGCCATGTCACGTGAGTCAGGACGCACATGCATCTGCACCCGTTTCCCACTACTCATAACTAAACCTATTACTAATATTTCACCGGACTAAGCCCATTACCCCTAACTAAACCTATTACCAATATTCCAGCGGCCGATCTAATTGCCGCGGCGGTTGGTCATCCCACCCGACCTGCGCGCCGGATGTCCCCTCGCGCCTCCCCCCCCCGGTCCCCCCTCCGGCGAGAGATAAGGCGGTAGACGCGTCGGCGACGAGCTGAGAAGCAGCGTCGCCAGTGGCTCGTCGGGAGCTCTTCAGAGGTGACGGTGAACGCTGCAGCGACGACAGGCATGGAGGACCGGCCGACCACGCCTCTGACCATGGAAGAACGCGCTGAGGTCAAGGTCAGGTTCGACCCGAGGTTAGTTGAAGGCACTTATCATGGATAGGCGAATCTAGTGGTGGCCCGGTGCTAATTTGAGGTTGTGAGATTTATTACACTTTGTATCCTGCTTGCCTATGGCCGGAAACACGGTACGAGTATAGCCATCAAGTAAAAGTATGTGGGTCTTGTATCTATGGCTCTGAGCTTCTGTGTCAATTCATAAGCATTATTTGTTCGGGTTATGAAAATTTTGTTAGGTATTTGTGTTGAGTCATTTCGTTGACTTTGTCGAATGTTTATTATTTAACCCGCGCCCCGCTGGGGGGCATAGTCTGCCCCCCTCCCGCTTTTCGCCAATAACTTCTAAACGCGTTACGCCAGCGACGTCAAACTTACAGTACCTTATCATACATCAATTTGACACGTTCCCTGAAAATTTGAGCGAAATCCGTCGGAATTTTTTGAGAAATTGACGTTTTAGTGACGTCATGTTCGCTATTTTCGCCTCAAAAACGGCAAAATTTCAAACGTCGCTAACATCTTCATTTTTAAAGGAATCAAAACGTAACAAAAAAGGTAATACGTGATTCTACTTTCTCTATCAAATGGCTATCTCGGTTTTTTTGAAAATTTGGGATTTTGGCCCAATTTAAAAAAAACTGACTTTTTTGGAAAAATTATTATAAAATCCAAAACTTTGAGTGTATCGAAAAAACCGGAATATATGTCAGAGAACTGAAGTGGTTTATGTGCACCTACATACCAATTTTTAGAAGAATCTGTTCAAAAGTGTGGGAGTTATTCAAAATTTTATGACGTCACAAGTCACAACACACAAAAATTTTGAAAAATGATTTTTTTGAAGTTCTAGACCGCGTACGGGAACAAAAATAGCACCATTCGATTCGCCGTGAAAAACTGCATCAGATAGACACCTATTGAGTGTGCCTATTGAATTCTATGAGTAAAATGGTCCATAAAACATGTGTCGCACATGCCCTTTTCTATATTTTGTTTTTGGTGACCTGACCTGACCTGACCTGACCTTGATCTTGACCTTTGAATGACATTGTATGCAACGAACATTGTCTTGGTAGTCTAAGAACACGTTTTGGGCAATCAGTCTCAGTCCATTCTTCGGCAACTACGGTGCAAGGCCGATACTGTAGAAACTGGCATTTTGTACCCTTGACCTGACCTTGACCTGACCTCTGACCTACTTGAGCAAAAAAAATGGGCTCTTAAGATCCGCCTTGTTGAGAGCTTTCGATTGCCGTTTTCCCCGTCTTTCTACGACCATCGATTCGGAAGTTAGATAGGGGGGCAGAATCTGCCCCCCCCCCCCAGCAGGGCGCGTATGGCTGAATAGCTCAGCGGGGCGCGAGCTATTCAGAGTCCTAATTATCCATCCCCACTACCTATTCAAATGAGCAATAGTTTTTTATCTCGTTTCTTTTAAGACGAAGCTTTTTTCAAAGCATCGAAAAGCTTTCGAGAGATGATAATGCATAGACGTCTATACCTATCTATTTTGCATCGCAACAACGGTCTTTATGCTAACTAGTAACTACTTAGTAACCCATGGTTTTGCAGTTGATAAGCGAATAATCCTCATTTAATTTTCATGGTAAATGCATTGCATTATGCACCGAGGCGAGGCTTTATCGTCAATTCGAACGCAACATGCTGAGGACATCCCACTGGTTTCATCACACCCGGCTGTCCTGGAAATCCACTATCATGGGACCGCGCGTCACACTTCTTGCCCGGACTACCATGAATTCCTTAAATCTGTTGGAAGACATTGCTAATTATTTAACCATGAAGTGCTAGGTAACTAAAATGTTTTTCAAGCTTGAGCTAGAAAATGATCAGGAGCTACCATGTGGTCACCTCAGTTGAACATAGATATTTACGACAACGTTGATGCTTATATCACGTCGGAGCGTGGTGCACCGCTTTCACATATCGTCTAAAACTTATATCATAAGTGACGAGAGATAGCCTATCTTGCAGATAAGATAACCCCACGGCGGGCGCTCCACCAAGCCCGCTGCAGACGTCCATGCCGGGTGTGTTCGGTTGTGTCAGATCAGCCCTGTTTGGTGCCCGCTAAACCGGGAAACGTTTGGAAGACGGACAGACGTCGCGCTGTTCCAGTTCTGGACCACTGATAACGCGCCACTGTACGCCACTGGACCACTGTGCTGAAAGCCACAGTTTGTTCGGCTCGCAATATTTGTGCCGAGATTTGACCGGGGCCACTGTGCGTCCCAAAACTAGTAGAAGCGGATTCGGGAGTGCTGGCACCACCTGTAGCTGCATGGTGTGAAGTGCGATAAAGGAGGTCAAACGCTCAACTGAGTGGCATAACTGATTTTGTGAAGCTAGCCTTTTTCTGCAGCAAGACTCTGGCTGCGAATGAGTTTCTTTTTGCATTAATCGGCGTAAGATTGGGAGATAGAAAATAAGAATAACATGTTTTCATTTATTGCATTGTGTAGGCCGCCATATAATGCCCATCTTTCCTGAGGCTGTATGAATAATTGAATATTACAGAGATCGTACAAACTACAAAAGATTCACCAGTTAAAAGACCAGTACACAATTCAGCGATAGCCGATACCGCTATCGCCATCCCACTTTTCCTCATTTCCTGAAGCCAAGTCCACCTCGCCGGGTGTGTATGTATACCTACTAGTATATGAGTATATGCTGTATAGGCTAGGACACAGACACGAACAAGGCATCTTACTGTTCAAAATTTACCTTTTCTAAGTCTGTTCGTCTGTGGACGGACAGACGAACAGACAGACAGACAGACAGACAGACGGGACAAGCAGACGGAAGGACAGAACAGACAGAGAGGCAGACGGACGGGACAGACAGACGGAACAGATAGACAGACAGACAGACAGACAGACGGGACAAGCAGACGGAAGGACGGAACAGACAGAGAGGCAGACACGCGGGACAGACAGACAGACGGGACAAGAATAGACGGACAGGAAGACGGGACAGACAGACTGACGGGAGAGACAGACGGAACACACAGACGAGACGGGACAGGCAGACGGAACAGACCGACGGGACTGACAGACCAATGGGAGAAACAAACCGACAGGACAGGACACGATGGAGTGTCCATGGATGGATGTGGATTGTGTCCATCCATGGACGTTGAAGTTCTGATTTGTTGGTGCAGTGTGATATGTGTGATAGGTATTTTGGTGTGTCATGAGTCTGGGTTAGGCGACAAGTGGAGATCAGGTGGCAGCAAGTGGCATCAGATGTCAGCTGTGGTTTAGTTTATTCAGTTGGTGTATGCTGGTGAACGATCAGGGTCCGCAGCCTGACTTCCCGCGCCCTATAGCTGAGGTCGCCAGTGCAGGGGTCATGCGGAACACAGCTGCGATGTGGCTTGTCTGTGCGGTGCCGGTGGGAGGTAGAGACTAGGGGGCGAGAGAGAGAGAGAGAGAGAGAGAGAGAGAGAGAGAGAGAGAGAGAGAGAGAGAGAGAGAGAGAGAGAGAGAGAGAGAGAGAGAGAGAGAGAGAGAGAGAGAGAGAGAGAGAGCGAGAGAAGAGCGAGACTGGCTGATACGTTAAAAGACAAGTAAATAAGGGGATTTTAAGAAAGGGAGCGATGCTCATAGACAGACAGACAAGCCAGAAAAGACTTTTCGGTGCGGTTATTCCACCCTATTATACGAGTATACCTATTCTGTCCTGTAGGATACAATATTCCTTCGTCGTTTCGCATCCCACCTATCCGCTCGCATGCTATTTTGCGTTCACAGTAGGGGAGAGTGGGGCAATGGCGACACCATAAGCATTTTGCTCAATAGCTTAGCTATTTGAAGCTATTTTATGGTGATTTTGACTGTGGTTATAGCCAAAGGAATACGCTTTCAGATAGCACCCAGTTTTAGTATCTCAGATCACTGATGACAGATTCAGAGCCTACGCGAAAATGTGGTGAAAAATGGAGGTGCAAAAAAGCGAGGGGTAATGCCGGCCACTAAGTGCAATAGCACAAAAGTCGAAATATCGTCACTGATATTCATCCTTAAACCGTTCTTTCGATGGAAATTTAAGTGAGAATTAAGAAACGACAACTGTATTCAGCAGTTAACAGTACACTGCACTGCAACACAACACTGCACTCGCTGCATCACAACAGCGCGGCGCCAACAGAGCAGCAAACTAACACAACCGTAAACACAGCAAGCAAACTAACACAGCCGTAAACACAGCCACCGGAAACGTTGAGCTTTAACGACAGAAGTCGCAAACAAGACCGCGTGGAGTCATTCCGGACACGTGTCCGGTATTACCCCGAGGTCAAGGCCGTATAAGTTAGGTAAGATCGTCCGGGCTCGCTAATGTTACAAATCTGCAACACTACGGTGACGTCACCGGGGCATACGCTCCCTGGCTCGATCCGGACCCTGATGCGGCGGCTGCAATCGCTGCTAATCGAAAAATTATTTGTGCAATAGCGCTTTAAAATGACTTTAAAAAGGGGGAGAATATGATGGCAAAATAATTATGAGAATCCCTTGTCCTGACTGGGATTGTACGACACCGCCACCTAGCGGACAATGCCGTAATTAGGGTTGAGTTGGAGATCGCCAGGTGGCTTGTCAGTAAGCTGTCAGCCGGACAGGAGAGGGGCCGTCATGCGCTTAATATTATGTAAACGCCAGATCATGCTCAGGAAAATGCGACACGCTTAAAAACGGTCATTTATCTCGAAAAAGATGCGGTGCCCTGTGGTGATATGGCCCACATGACTCGGCACCCGTAGGCCGTATACGGCCTACGGGTCCCGAGTCATCAGGGGCCTTATAAGGCCCCTGTGGTCACCGGCAGCTCCCAAGGCTCCTACGGACACGATACATGCTTCGAAAATCGCTAGACAAAGGACTCAAGGGCGCAGCCAAGGGTGGAGGGGCTCACCGGGCTTTAGCCCCTCCCAAATCTAGCAGGCGCCCTCTGGAAAGACGCCATCCACGAGCATTCTGTGCGCCGATGGCGCATTTTCAGTGTCCAGCACTCTAGTCGCCCTCGACGGTAAGCCATTGCGACGTCATCATGCGGTACTGGCGCCCAGATTTACAATTTTATATCTCTTTGTGGGTGAAGATGCACCCACAATCCTGAAATGCCGGATATCCACTCCCAATCTCCTGACCATCTAGCGCCCTCGGCTCACCTTCAGCGCCCTTCTGTCTGCTCGGCGCCCTTCTGATCTGTCGGCGCCCTTCTCGACCTTCAGCGCTCTCCTGGCCTGTCGGCACCCTCCTCACATTCGGCGCCCTCCGGGCAGACCAGTTAGCGCCCTCATGGACATTATCACACAGCATCCTCCTGATCTGTCTCGCCCTCCACACTTGTCAGCGCCCTCCTGACCTGGCAGCACCCTCCTGACCTGGCAGCGCCTATCGTATTATAGCGCCCTCCTCACCGTACAGTGCCCTCCTGACCTGTCAGCTCCCTCCTCATCCTCCTCACTGTATAGCGGCCTCCTAACCATACAAAGCCCTCCAGACCGGCGCCCTCTACGTTCAGCGCCCTCCTGACAAGTCGGTGCCCTTTTCACCGCAGACTGATCCTGATCTGTCGGCGCCCTCCTGACCATACATCGCCTTCCTCACCTTGTCCGCGCCCTCCTCTTTTTACAGAGTCCTCCTGACCTGTCAGCGCCCTCTTCACTCGTATAGTGCCCTTCTCATCGTACAGCATCCTCCTCACCATGGGCGCCCTCCTGACCTGTCGGCGCTCTCCCCACCATACAGCGCCCTGCTGCCTTGTCGGCGCCCTCTTCACGGACAGCGTTCTCCAGATCTGTCGCAGTCCTTATCACCGTGCAGTGCCCCCCTGACCTGTCAGCTCCCTCGCCTGTCGGCGACATCTTCGCGTTCAGCGCCCTCCTGACCAGCCTGCGCCTTTTGCAACGCATAGCGCCCTCATCACCATGCATCGCCCTCCCGACCAGTCAGCGTCGCCGTTCATCGTACAACACCCTCCTGACCCGTCGGCGCCCTCCTCACAACACACCGCCCTTCTGACCGGTAAGCGTTCTCCTCACCATGCAGACAATGCAACACGACAATTAGGAAAGCATTAAGTAGCCTATTATGTTTAACCCTCGCCGGCACAGGCCATTTTGCGTCATTCGACGGCACAAGGGTGGTACGACCCCCCTCGCGTTTGGCCCCTGATTGAGCTAGAGCTTCGCGGAAAAACGAGCATGTTGCCCGTCACGAGAGGAGGCCGATGATATCCAATTTTATGATCCTAGGTCATTGGGTGACCTTCCAGGTCCGGCCAATGACCCAAAAATCAGGAATATCGGGACCTGTTAGAAAGTCGTAAAAAGTGGCTGCTATGAAGTTCTCCGGGGTGCTGATCACGAATATCGTGTTAGTTTTGATCAGAGATGATGTCTTTAAGCATTTAGACCAGGTCGGGTCAGGTCAGGTCAGATCAACCGGTAGGGGTTGTGACGGGTATTCGTAGTACGTGTCAACCGCCTCTGACAGCTTCGTAACATGTTACGAAGGCACCAAAACTACTTCGTAAATGTTCAAATGGTTGCTAAATTCGAATTCAGCTCCAAAAACTAGCCTAGAAACATGTAAAACTCGAAAAAGTGAACCGAGGTCACCCGAGGTCACCAAAGGTCAGTGACCTGACCTGACCTTCAGGTGACCTTGACATCCACCCTAATGCATGGGAGCAACATCAAATCACGTGTTTGAACGTTTGAAACCACGAAAACTTGCAAACGCGCGGCAATGCGAGCCGACATACGCCGAATCGCGATTCCGGCCAAACATGGTCTCGGAAAGTAGGTCACAGGTCAAAGGTCATTTGAGTCAGGGTCATGAAATTTTCATGGTAGGTGTACAATTGATCAATGCGAGGGTACTGAAAGTTTCGTCGCGATCGGCCGCTTTTTACGCGAGTTATTCGCGAAAAACCTTAGGGGGGGGGGGTTGCATCAACTCAACTCCCTGTGCCGGCTCGAGGGTTAAAGTGATTTTAGGCGCAAAGTAGTAATGAAGCAATTTCCGGAAAGTAAAAGGATGACAACGTTTCCAGCGTTTCCGGAACGTTTCCGGAAAGGAACTTGTTTACAACCGTGACCCTCAAAATCGTATTCAAGGCCAAACTTGCGGGGAAGGCCAGCTGACAAGTGTATGCCCCCGTGACGTCACGGGTAATGTTGAACAGTCGGGCGCCCGGCACATAGGAAAGCTCGGGATGACAGCCCCCTGCCCGAGGTCAGCTTTATTTTAAGAAAGCAGGCAGCAGCCAAAGACATTGCGCCGCAAACGCCTCACATCCAGCAGTCGCCTAAGAAAGGCTTAATTGAAGGCCATTGCAAAGCAGCACTTCTGAAAATGCGTTAACACATTTCACAGTCAGCAAATAGATGCAACAAAAATTAAAAATCAGATACGAAAAACACATTTAACGCTATAAAAATGAAAATAATGGAGGCGGAGCTACCGTGACAAACTTGCACCACGTGCTAGAATGGCGCTCAAGTGAAATGTAAACAACATCAGCTGATTAGTGATGGACAAAGTACTCACTAGAGATGGGTGGCCGGCATTACCCACCGTCCGCCATTGCCCCACTCTCCCCTATTAGTGGTTCACAGTATATTGTGAACTATAAAATTGGCGCAGTTCTCATCGCTCGGGTATTTACGTCAGCCTGATAGGTGATCGCCGACCCCGCCTCCATGGCGGCCCTGACTATCAGTGATAGCTATATCCACATGCCATATGAGACTTAAAGATACCATATCAGTCAGTGACCGCGGTGCGATATCTGGAGCCAGCGCGAGGCGCGCCCGGCAGATTGTGTTGCCGATTTGGGGGATGTTTTTGTGTTTCTGTTCTGATGGCTGGTGCTTGTCTGGTGCATCTCAGATATACAGTTGGCAGGCTTGTGCGAATGACGCCTAAATATACCTAGTTATTTTGAGCTAGGTCTTGCTGTTATGCTACTTATACCTATGGCAAAAATGACACTCGGTGAGAACCGTGAAACTAATCCTGATATTGTGCCTGACATGTGGGTATGTGTAAAATATGCCTACCTACCTACATATATTGCGGTCCCAGATCAGCTTGCTGCCATGTTCTTTGCAGCATGATTATATAATAACTTACATAAGAGTAGTCTTCCAAGTGGTTATATACTTATTACTTGGTTCGACTACAGCTCAATGTTCCCACATTCCGGAAATGTTGTCTATGTCTACATAACCTTGCAAGGTTCATAAGCGACATAAATGTCCCGTGTCTGATGACTGAGCCAGCCCCTGACCCAGTGAACGAGTTTGTTTATCTCTCTCCGTAACGTGTCCAAGATTGATGCGCCAGGGCTGCGTTTGTTATTGCATCGCCGTCGGGTCGTCGCCCCAGCTAACACCCTGTCGCGTTATCGCACGTTATCTTTGCACCGTCCATTTAGTCATCAGCCAACACCACGTCCAGGCACTGCTCGTAGGAAAGCTGTATAGACTCGCTCCCGAGCATAAATGCATGCGGCCTTGCTGTCGACACTCAGCGGCACTACTTGATGCCGACTATTTACCGTACCACGTGACAGTTTTGTGTGTGTGACGTGTGAGTCACTCAGTCACGTGACATGTCGAGCGGCCGACCACTGGGGCTGCGGTTCAGGGTTACCAAAGCTTGGGATTTGTCCCAAGATCTTGGGATATTGAACCCGACCTTGGGACCTTGGGATTCAACAGCAAACCTTGGGATTTGTCCCGAGCTTACGACTCCCGCTAATTTTAGCACATTTTTTTCATCATTGGAACAAGGAAAAGTATGAATAAAGACCAAACAAAAGAATCAGGAACACATCTAACACAACTTAATTGTTTTTTTTTTTTGTAAACCGTCCTTTTTGGCCGAACACAACCGAGCGTTCTTTCGTTTGGTTTCACTGTACCTTACCAAGCAACCAACGAAGCACGAATAAGTTATCCTTATTTGACGCGTCTTCACTTGGTTTCTCCCGTCTCAGCTCTCAAGTGAGGCAGTTAGCGAAATACCCAGTGGCTTCCGCGTCGATTAACACCCGACCTGGCCGCCTGTTTGCGAATTGCGACGCCCGACGGATCGGAGGCGGTCGGCGGATCCAGCTCAGAGTTTTTTTTTTTTTTTGGGGGGGGGGCAAACCATAAAATTTATCGATTCTTTCCATGCATCGTCCATAGGCGTAATGTTAAAATTATGCCATTTGGGGGGGGGGCAAATGCCCATTTTGCCCCCTCCCCCCCTTGGATCCGCCACTGCGACGGATCATGCTTCAACTCGTATCGTATTGCGGCCGGCGGGCGGCGGCGACGCCCTCGACCCGTCTCGAGTTCGGCTCGTCTTTCTGGAGAGTGGAGGGTGCAGGCTCAGAAGGTCAGAAGTCAGAACTCAGTGTCGTCTGTGAGTGAACGTGCAAGGGAGCGACTGCGGCTGTCTCTGTACCTATGCCTGCGTGTGTAACTGTGCCGAATGCAAGATATGTTAACGATATTGATTTATTTAGTCAACCAAAGATTTGAAAATACGTCAAATACACTTTGTTTGCTCTATATTTGGTTTCTATAGACCTTGGGATGCACATTGGGCTTTGATCCTGTCGACCTTGGGATATGGAGCTCGATTTTGGGAAATTCGCGCGGCGATCTTGGGATTTAGAAAAATTCTCGTTGGTAACCCTGCTGCGGTTCGTGACGCCCACTCTAAAACTAGACTGGCGCCGGGCCGGACCGGGCCGGACCGGGGCGGCGGCGGCGGCGGGGCGGCGCTGGACCAGTGCTGGCCTAGAGACCGCGGAGCACGGAGTTCAGTGGCTCCAGCGGCCGGTGCTCCGCCGTAAGCCACTCACGTGTCGCTCGCTGTTTGTGGCGATAAGAACTAGAGAGAGGATGGGTCGCTCGTGACCTTGAGAGGTGCTGAGGCGGGTCCCCGACCGCTCCTGAGGTCCCGACTAGTGTGTGACAGCGGTTCCAGCCCGGCTGCGGGAGTGTGAGACGAACGGAGAACGCCCTTAGTGCTGTGATCAGCCTGTGGGCGTGAAAAGATACAGCGCGGAGACGGCGCGCCTGCGTTGTGTGGACGACAGGGAGGTGTATACTGTGTGCGCCAGTGCGAGGAATCACGGACTGTGCCTGTGCGTTCTGCGCGTGGCTGTGCCGTGAAGCGAAGCTAGCGAAGTACCCTGAGCGTGAATCGGAGAGTGAATGTGTCAGCAACTGAAGGCTCTGTGAACTCAAGGCCGAGGGTCTGTCCGTCGAGACCGAACGCTATATTGCAGTCAACTGTGACGGAATCAGGGCCACCACATCGCACATGCTCAACAAGCAGCTGCAATCGCTCACCAACGGTTTTGAGCGGGTCCTACAGGGGCACTTTCCTTACTGGTTTTAACTCACACACCCGTGTGGGTACCGATAGCTCACAACTGAATTGTGATGGTGGTGCCGTGCGCACTCTCCTGTGAGTCTGAGCCACGGGGCTCGACCACGGCGATCGCTGGCATAGAGTAAGTATAAAGTTAAAAAGTCACGTCATGTGTGACAAGGCATGCTGTGAAAAGGCGGTGAGCTCATCCTGCGGTGCAGTAACAGAGCGAGCTAATGCCAAAGGACAATGGTAAAATGGGACGGAGTTAGTAATGGAAAGAGACTGCATGCCGATGCGTGACATTCTGTACCCGAAATATTCATAATAAACGACTGTGTCTAACGCGAAACCGCTTACCGCGACCGCCGCGTGAATTTGTGCGGTCTTTCAGAAGGATCAAACAAAGTGCTGTGTCACGTCGCTTGTCATGCTGAACGGTGTTCCTCTTAACGGAAGTCGGAAGCCGTAAGATATCCTCCACTGGAGCTCGCAACACTAACTTTGATGTTTCCTTTGCAGCATGACTTCGTCGGAGAGCTCTGAGAATTCCCTCGGGAAGCAGCTGTGGTACAAGAGACTGGCCAAAAGCAGCCTGCCATATGCTCGGGACTTCATTTTTCTCATGTGTGGTAAGTGCTTTATATTAAATTCACGCTCCATCCTAACATTTATGCTGAAGTTTCGTATAGCGTAGCGCACTCGTGGCCTCGTACAAACCGCGTAAACACCTCTTCAATGTGCGCGCTCACAGCGGGCGGTGCGAGATCGCGTTTGTCACGCGCCGCACCGCAGCGAGCACGCGCCGGGAGTGGGAGGAGAGGGAAGGGGAGGGGAGAGGACTGTGGGTCATATCCGCCCCTCCCGTCTGCTCCACTGACAGCTGACTGACACCAATCTCAGAGATGATGTGCCGAGCCGTGCCGAGTCTGAGACGGCGTTATACGGTCCTATACCGACCGTGAACTGACTGAGGACAATGACACGGCAAGGACAATAGTCCTTACTGGCTACATCGCCAAAGTGCAGCGTCATGCAATATGCATTATGTGTATCGTAGCTGCTTTGTGGTATATGACAGGGTTATTCCAACCGGTAGAACACTGGTCAGATTATCGACTAACAAAAAAATGAGGTTCCAAATTACACATTCAATGATATCTGGATTGTGGAATCGATGCACCATTCACCTCGACCAATCTTCGTAAAAAGTAGTTTCACATGCGATTAACCACAAGTGAATGGGTTTCATATCGCCCAACTGAGCTGAAGAAACCACTTCCGCTGCTACGATTGATATTTTAAACGGTTAACTGTCCGTGAAACTGCTTCCTTTCTAAGTCTTCGATGAACTCAATACAATATCGCAAACCAACGGATTTAGTTCACATGAGCTGCTAGAACAGTTGTGCTTCTTGATCTCTGTTCAATGGTGTTTTAGCCCAGTTGGGTTACAAAAGGGATGCCCTGCCGTACCTATTGGATTTCTTTGCTTTTCTTGTGTTTCTTGTTTTCGTTTGAAGTTAAGCGTCTTATGATTTCCAACTAAGCATCACAACCATTCACCGCTATGGTAACTACATTAAGCAAGACATTTATATGATTATTTTAATTTTGTTTGTTGCTTATCTTGCGATAAAATACAAGCGTAGTTAGATTATTGCCTGACATGAGAATCTTTATCATGAACGATTATTATCATTCGTCCATGTGTATGAAGAATGTACAGGGTGGGGCAGCATAATCGGGAATAAATATCAAACGGGATTATTTGGTCATGAATTTAAAAATACAGCTCCAAGCACTATTTTAGCAACATCCCATCAATTGGTCACCTTTTACCTATCTCTCATCCTATGTGACCGCCCTCGGCGTCGATGACCTTCTCAAGGCGGGTCCAAAAGCACGCGCATGCACGTGCAACCTCCTGCTTGTCCATGATCGCCCATCAGCATCGTACCTTGCACTGAAGACCGTCTTTACTGATGATAAGTTGTTCATTAACCTTCTACCAAAAAACGCTCCATGTAAAGAATTTGGTCGGATTTAAATCGGCGGAGTTGAAGGACCAGAAGTTTTTGGTTCATCTCAGGTGGAGGTGCCCTACACAATAACATGTCGTCCTCACTGCAGTACCAGCACAGACAGAGTCCTCGTAAGACGTGATCTGGACCGTCAGTGATCCTCTGTTCCGACGGCTCCACATGAGTCTGCCACAGTGCGGATGTATTTACCAGAGGTGCTCATTTTATCTGGGCTCGATGAAGTAGGGTGCACCACGTGCACCTCCCTTGAAGACCACCCATAGGTCCATCACCCCAACAGGATGTTTACTTTGCATGACCGCTGGAATATTCTCGATACAATCCCCTATATGGCTTGCCATTCTTTTTTGTCGTATTCCAGTCGGTGGTGAGATTTTTGGTCGCTGAAGTTTTGAGCATTCTTCTTTTTAATATGCTCAAGAGCGTCTTCCTTATATTCAAGTGAGTCATCTGTATGTCCTCTGCTAAGAGTTATTTCACGACGATTACGTTAACCTTTTGTCCTAAGTATTCCCACACAATCCTTATTGTCCGTGATAACACGTTGACCTGTCCAGCAACCTTTATGTGGAATTGCAGGGGTTTCAACAAAATGTTCTTGTTTTACTCGTTTAACATTAGTGTCTATGGGCGCGCGCAAAGCACTTGGAGCACCGTCGAACTATTTTGCTGCTCTTTTCCAGGAGGTTGCATGCTCATGGATGTAGTCATGTTAGATGATGCACAACTTTTGGGCGTTTCATTGCCATGCTATAATTTATCAAAATAATGTCATGCCTACTCATGATTAGAGCCCAAAAAGCATTCCCGATTATGCTGCCCCACCCTGTAAGTTTCAGGATCCACGAAACATGAACACAGAAAGGTTAGACTGGCCTGTGTTCCTACATATCACACCAATCAAACACTCGAGCTATGAGGACATGCATGGGTAAGTCCTTCGGGAAATTTGCGGCGTCTGTTCAGATGAAGGTATTTATTCATAGTACGGCTTCACAATTTCGGTGCATGCATACACAAAGTCCTTTTGAACGTTATGTATAACTCGATACGTCTGTTGGCGTGCGTCCTCACAGCGATAGTAACCGCGTGTTCTTCCTTCTGAACTGTTCGTTTGTAGTTGCCGCGCTTATTCAGATGGTATAAATGCACCAATGTGTTCTTTACGGGTCTGCATAGTCCGGTTTTACACCTGCACGGGTGACGGGCCGTGCTATAGCGGTAATACCTATAGCATTACAGCTTCAGTCAAGGTATTTATTATAAAATAGCAAACTAGCGCACAAACAGCACCGGAAATGCTTTAGCTGTACCGCAATATTCTCGGAAGTAAAGTCTTCATTATTCTGTGAAGTGGTGATGAAGGGATTTTGGCGTGTATGTGGGCTTTTACGTACCTAACTGCAGAGTACATAGTGCATATATTCGTTCTTACCACGATCTATCACTGAGTGTTTTATCATAATGTCAGTATGAATCAAGTATGAATGTACTTATATGTCTGTATTCTCGTTATATAAAAGCCTTTTTAGATACATAGGTATATATGTAAAATTGCATGCTAGATGTCCGTTCAAACAGTTACTGTGCGACCGTTCTCAAATATACAATTATAAATAGTAAATACGAGTATGCATCTAATTCGGGCATTTAGGAATGCGACCTTCTCAGTATGCAGGAATAGGTGCAGCATACACTGTAAAAAATATTGACGAGCTATGTGTCAAAACAAGGGTCTCGAAACAGTCACCAGTGTAGTGTATCGAGTACCTAGTGCATCGGGTGTCCGTGGCTCGGCATCGGGCCCCCGGTAATACGAGTGTGAGGCGGCCGCACCCTGCTCGGCTCCAGTCAGAGCCAGCAGTCGAGAGGCTCCGCCCGGCCGCACAGCACGGCAGTGCCTTAGTGTTTTGCACCGCGAGTTTGTGAGAATACATCGGAATCCAGAGACGGCGGTGGACACTACATCTGGCGACGAGGATGAGATCCTGAATACTACCGACGATGAACGTCGAGGGGGTGTCGCCGCCAACTCCGTTCCTGGCGAGACCAGGAAAACCAGCACTGCCCTGGAGTGACTGGATTTTCAGTTTCCACAACTACCTGACTGCCCTGGGAGGTGAGGCCTACAGCACGGAGAGGAAGACGGCTCTCCTTCTGCACTGTGTCGGCGCCGAGGCGCAACGGGTGTACCGTACCCTACCGGTCCAGCCGAGGAGAGAAGACGAAGACGAGTTCCATGCGGCTGAGCGGCAGCTCGCCGAGTTTTATGAACCTCAGGTCAACGTGATCGCGGAGCGGTTCTTCTTCCGGCAGCGACGGCAAGAGTCGCACGAGCCGACGGCCGACTACGTGGCGGCGCTGCGCCGCCTGGCAGTAAACTGCTCGTTTGGACAAATGACAGACGCAATGATACGTGACCAAGTCGTGGAAGCAACAGTGCATCCGATTCTCCGCGAGCGTTTTCTGCAGGATAAGGGCCTGACCCTGGACCGCGTTCTGGAGATCGCCGAGGCATTCGGGCGATCCCGACGCGAGGCGACCGCCATGGCCGGGCCGGCGCGGCCCGCCGCCGACGGAGCGCAGTCACTGCATCAGATATCTGACGCTCGTCAGCGCCGCGGGCGCCGGCCCTGGCGACCCGCCCGGCGGCAAGACGACCGCCGCCCCGCCCCTGCCCAGTTGCAAGCCGACCGTCGCCCCGGACCTGCCCAGCTGCAACCGGACACGTGCCCCAGCTGCGGTCGGCGCCAGCACAATGAGCGCGGTCGGTGTCCCGCTACCGGGGCCACGTGCAGGCAGTGTGGGCGGACGGGTCACTTTGCCGTGGTCTGCTGGTCTGGTGAACGGAACGACGACAGAAGGTGTCACGAGCTGACTGTTCTCTGCTGCGCCGTACCAAATACCGATAAGATGATGTGCGAAGTACAGATGGAGGTACCAGGTATTACGCAGACCGTGAATCTGCAAGTTGACACGGGTGCCACGGTGTCCGCTTTAGGACTCGGCATCGCCAGACGTCTCTTCAAAGGCAGTCGTCTCAATAGAACGTCTGCTCGTCTGTTCGGTTTTGGTCGACACCAGCTTCAAGTGCTTGGCACGCTGCCAGCGCTGGTGACCTACCGTGGACGGCGAGCCAACACAGAGTTCTTCATCATAGATTCCGACGGTGAAGAAGCCGTCATGGGACTGGACCTGCTGAAGCAGTTGGACGTAAACCTGCACCCCGCGAGTGGGGCAATCGATCAGCTGGCGGTCACTGGGAGCGCAGAAGTCCCGGAACCGCCACCGTCTCAGCCCGACCCTGGCGAGATATGCTCACTGACGACAGTCCGTGGCTACCAGCACAGGATTGTTCTCCGTCCTGATGCTGTACCGGTGCGTCACAAGCTCCGCCGACTCCCGTATGCTGTTCGTGAAGAGGTCAGCCGCGAGCTGGACCGACTCCAGGAGGAAGGAGTCATCGAACCGGTCGAAGTCAGCGACTGGGTTCACCCGATGGTCGTCAGCAGGAAAAGGAACGGGAAGCTGCGCATCTGCGTGGATCTCAGGGACCTGAATCGACAGGTCATCGCCGAAGTTCATCCCCTGCCGGCGGCGGAGGAGCTCCAAGACCGGCTGAAGGGCATCATCTTCACAGTTATCGACCTGCAGAGCGCATACCATCAGCTGGAGCTGGAGCCTGCTTCCCGTCAGCTCACCACGTTCCTGACTCACCGAGGCCTACGACGGTTCACGAGGGTTCCGTTTGGTCTGGTCTCGGCAGGATCTGCGTTCCAGAGATTGCTGGACAACCTGCTGGACGGCATCCCGGGATGTGTTCATTACATGGACGACGTCGCGGTCGTGGGAGTGTCACAGGAAGAACACGACGACCGTCTTCGGCGCGTCATGTCCCGACTGAAGGAGGCCAACTTGACAGTCAACAGAGAGAAGTCTGTGTTCAGCAAAGCAGCTGTCGACTTCTGTGGCTTCACGCTGTCTGCGTCGGGAGTCACACCACTGCAGTCACAGATCAAGGCCGTGACTGACGCACCACCGCCGGAGAACGCCAAGGAGCTGAAGTCGTTCCTGGGGATGTGTGGATGGTTTCTCAGGTTCGTCCCTGGGTACGCCGAGACCGTCCATCCACTGTACCGGCTGCTGAAGAAGGGCACCAAGTTCGTCTGGGACGACACAGCGAACCGAGCTTTCAACGAGGTCAAGCTGAAGATAGCTGCAAGCCCGACACTGAAGCCGTTCGACCAGAGCCTGCCTACATTCGTCACGTCCGACGGCAGCGGCAAGGGCGCTGGAGCTGTACTCACGCAGCTGAGCTCCGATGGAGAAGAAAACGCCGTAGCGTTCTGGTCTCGGGCGTTCACCCCTACCGAGCAGCGCTACTCAGTGTCTGAGCTGGAAGCACTGAGCGCTGTTCTCGCCGTGGAACACTGGAAACTGTATCTGTGGGGACGTCCGTTCACTCTCCGCACAGATCATTCGGCGCTGCAGACACTGCTCTCGCCCAGCTTCTCGGGGAGAGCGGGCGCGAGGATCGCGCGCTGGCAGGCACGCCTGCTGCCGTATGCGTACACAGTCCAGTACGTGCCTGGCCGGAACCTAACTCCTGCAGCAGACGCCCTCTCCAGGATGCCAGTTCCTGCCGAAGAAGCGGACCTGCATGAAGACAGCTCCGCTGAAGAAGAGGTGATCGCTCTTCTGACAGATGAAGAGAGCGTGCTGACCGAACAAGACGTCCGCACCGCGTCAGCTGCTGATCCTGAGCTGCAGCAGCTGCGTCATCAGATCAAGCGCGGCTGGCCGAGCAGCGCCAAGGCCTGCCCGGTTGAAGTCCAGCCGTACTTCAAGATGAGACACGAGTTGTGGGTGCGCAACGACGACGTCATCCTGAGAGGAGCCCAACAAGTTGTTGTGCCCGTTCAGCTCCGCCGCAGATACCTGGAGCTGGCGCACAGCGCGCACGATGGAATCGTCCGCATGAAACAGGCGCTGCGGAATCTGGCGTGGTGGCCCGGCATCAACCGTGAGGTGGAGGAGCTGTGCCGAAGTTGCGAGCGCTGCCAGCACAGCGACGCAGTCCTCTCCCAGCGCGCACGCCCTGCGCCCATGCAGCCAGTCGACCTGCCGGACCGCGCCTGGTCGAAACTGGGAATGGATATCGTTGGTCCAATCAACGGAGCACCAGCGACTGCCCGTTACGCCATCACTCTGATTGACTACAGAAGCAAATGGGCGGAAGTCTGCCTGACGTCATCGACTGAGACTGAAGACGTCATCAAGTTCTTGTCAACTGTGTGGGCCAAAGAGGGCTATCCCGACGAGATCGTGACGGACAATGGACCCCAGTTCACGAGCAGGGAGTTCACTGCGTATCTGGCCGCCCGAGGGGTGAAGCACACCAAATCGTCCGTCTACTGGCCTAGAGGCAACTCCGCCGTAGAGCGCTTCAACAAAACGTTCAAGTCGTGGATCACAGACTGTCCACCAGCAGCGTTCATTGACGAGGTACGCAAGAGCCTGGCGGTGTATCGAGCCACCCCACACACGACAACTGGGAAGTCACCGTCAGAGCTCCTGCATGGACGACAGATGAGGCTGAACCTGCCTGTCATTCAGCCGTCAACACCAGGAGCCGACAGTGTGGCGTCTCGAGTTCGACGCCGACAGCAGTCCAACAAGAGGTCCTACGACCGCCGCCGTGGCGTGACGACGCCGCGCATCACTGAGGGCGACTACGTCTGCGTGAGACGTCAGGGACACCGCTCGAAGACGTCCTGTCGGTTCACGTCTCCGGTGCGAGTCACTGGGCGCGTCGGTCCCGCAACGTACCGTCTGGCTGACGGCCGGACCTGGAACACCGCCCATCTGGCCCGTCTCCCATACGCGCCGGCGTCTCCCTCAGCATCTCCCCCCGCTGGGCCCGGCGAGACCACGTCGACCGCCACGACTTCCGAGGCCGACGCCGCTGGCCCGCTGACCTCGCTCGCCGCTGCTTCTCGCCCGTCGACCGAGACAGCTTGCGAGCCGTCGCCGGACGCCGCCGATGTGAGCGCGCAGCGTCCCAGGCGAAGCGACCGTGCCTGTAGACGACCGGACTACTACGTGTCGCAGTGATGCTGTTCCTTTTTTTGCGAGAGGGGGGAATGTGTAGTGTATCGAGTACCTAGTGCATCGGGTGTCCGTGGCTCGGCATCGGGCCCCCGGTAATACGAGTGTGAGGCGGCCGCACCCTGCTCGGCTCCAGTCAGAGCCAGCAGTCGAGAGGCTCCGCCCGGCCGCACAGCACGGCAGTGCCTTAGTGTTTTGCACCGCGAGTTTGTGAGAATACATCGGAATCCAGAGACGGCGGTGGACACTACAACCAGGTTGTCAATGCTTCCGGTACCTACCACTTGACTAGTTACCGCTTAGTTAGCTTACAGGCTGAGAACTATCCAGATCGTTATGATCCGGTTTTGTAATGATACCCTAGGTGTACCTTTGTTTTGAAGTGCTGAATTAACTATCAAGGTTGTTTGACGTTTGTTTTCGCCTCAATCCGAAACGAGGAAGACCCTCATCAAATTATTAGGTGAAAGCCAGCCTCAGGATGATCAAAATACTAGGGGTAGTTTTGTCATAGTAATCTGTGAAGGGTGAGGAACAAGCCGTAGCAATGCACTCGTCACTAAACCAGCCTGAGATTATTCGCCTGGTAGCTGCTGCGTTTCCCTACTTGCTGTATCATGTTTGCAACTTTCCATTTCCAGACACTTTTTACGGCAAATAAACTGTTGGGTTATTTGGAAGGTGAATGACAATTTTATTTCTATAAGTCAATACATTTGTATTTCCGATTGCCCTAAAACTTTTTTTTTTAAATCGTTTGCGGTAGGTTTTTATTGTTCGCAATAAAGTTGCGCATCTGTGAATCCTTCCCGGCTTCCCGGCGCCAGTTGCGCTGTGCCGTGCCGCGCTCGGTCGGGGGTGCGAGTGTCTGTGAAGTGCGAGTGTTTATCACTGGGCAAACCTGTATCGTTTCCATTTGTGCAGTGTCTAGTTATGAAGAATTGCTTGCCGATATATGACCTGCAGTGATCGACGTTCTGATTCAATAACTTGCCATAAGCCATTATTCTCAACCAAATCGCGCAGAAACGTTTGCAAAGTTGTCGAGGGGGGAGGGGGAACAAGAGCGATTTTAAATGAATTGCTCTCCATGCAGTGCAATAGGACTTAGGTTTAATTTTTCGAAAGTTGTGGAGCCGCCCCCGGTGTCCGGCCTGGCCAACTCTCTCAAGAACCGACAGCTAACCCGCGCCCCGTAGGGGGGGGCCGAAACGGCCCCCCCTGTCCTTTTCGGTCGATATCTCCTAAACGGCTGGAGATATCGCCACCAAACTTTCAGGACCTCTCCGGCCATCAATTTTACACATTGTGACCAAAAATTTTTCCAGAGGCTGTGATAGGTTGGCCACAAATGACGTCAGAATGACGTCATGTTCTGTCATTTTCGACCGAAAAAAGACCTTCGCGAGAAGACCTGTCAGGCCTACAGCTTTGAAGATACAGAAAAATGATCAAGACATAAAAGGTGTAGAATTGACAGGGCTACAAAACTGCTATCTCGGATTTTTGAAATTTTTGAGTTTTGATCCCCAAAAATCAAAAAAGCATTTTTTTGGATATATTAGCCAAAAAATCCAAAAAGTTTTTTGAGTTTCGAAAAAACCGGAATATATGTGATAGTACCTACCGTCTTCTATCTACATACCAAATTTCAGATCGATACCTCGTTTTTTGGCCAAGTTATAGCGAAAAAACTGTTCAAAAATGATGACGTCAAATTTTCAAACTCAATTTTTGGCAATTCTAGAACTCGTAGAGTAAAACAAAGACCACCATTAGACTCCCCGTGACGAGCTGCATCGAATGGATACCCATTTTATGCAAAAATATCAACTTTGAAATTTGACCTAATTTGACCTGACCTTGACCTGACCTTCACCAAAACGTGACCTAGGCTGGCCCCAAAGGCTGCCTAAACCCACATAATCGCATTTGTCATGTAAAATGGACCATAAAACATGTATCACACGACACATTCATATTGTGACCCCCGGTGACCTGACCTCGCTGTGACCTGACCTGGTATCAGTGACCTCAGATAGCAAAGTATGTGTTTGACGAACAATATGCCATCGATGGTTTTCAATAAATTACCAATTTACTCGATTTCACAGCACATTTCTTGAATTGCCTGTGAACGGTGAAAATCTGACCTTTGACCTGACCTGTGACGTCATCGGTTTGACCTAGGTCAATGAAATTTGGTCACAAGGTAGTTCCCGGGTAGGGCTATCAAACGCCGTTTGAATTTTGAAAATCGGCCGGTAACTTTCCGAGATCTTAGGGGGGGGCCGAAACGGCCCCCCCCCCCCCCCCTACGGGTGGTAGGGTCCGCCGGTAGCCCTACGGGGCGCGGGCTAACGGAACACTGAAGTTTCACTACGACGATTTCCGCCAAAGTTATGAAGAAAAGGCAAGTGCAAGAAGTACAAAACTTTTCTTGGTAATCAAAACTTAGGTTTGGCAAATTCCAAACCCTAAGTCACTACAACTGTGGATATAAATAGGCTGGTTATTGACGGCCAAGCTCTGGCCAATCTGAGGTTCAGACCTATCATCAAGTTCATGAGGCAGCTGCGGTTGGGCGGCTCACGGGCTCCACTGCATAGGCTCAGACAGGTACTCTACAAAATGTCTTCTGTGTTCTTAGGTTCAGATCTATCGATAGGTATGTGCATGCTTCTGATTCGATTGATAACTGTAAACGGGCGCTGGAAGTGAAAGGTTCGCTTGATATACGAAAGGTGTATTGCAAGAAAGCACAATGCACATTATTTCAGAAATACACTTTCATTTTATCTTGAGCGTTTTTGGAATGGGCCGGATGAATTCGTCATCAAACTGGTAAGGGATTTCGTTTGAAGACCACCGATATTTAATAATATGATGGTCTTCAAACGAATTCGCTGGCTAATTCGATGACTGGATTGGGCGGCGTAGGATCTGCTGGTCATCTGACTATGGGTTGATTAGGGCCTAGTTGGGCCCCTAGTTTTGACCTAGTTTGAGCTTCATTCGTTAAGTAGGAACAAGACGATGCTTCTTTTGAACATCGTCACTAAACAAGCCGCCCTCGTTTTGACATTGTTTTTCGTTTTTATTGTTACTAGGTACTTTGTTATCATACACAGCATTAACGAGGACCTGCTTCCAAAACAAGGCAGAAACGCTCCAGCTATTTTTGGGACGTGGTAAAAACTAACCGACACCTGGTAACTGTCATCTGACGAACACAGAACAAGCCAGGGGCTCGCAGCGTGTGTCAAAAGTAGGATGTAAAACTAGTCTGTACCCCCGACATTTAGCGTTGAGAATCATTTGACGAGGGGCTAGTCAATATTTTTTACAGTGTATTGATTGTTGCTTGTTCACCCGACGCATGTCCATCCCGACGAACGACAAACGCATCGTGCTTAGGTGTGTAACTGTGTGAGTATTCAGACAGACGTCGGTACTCGTATTATTGATGTGCCTGCTCGGATGTCTAATTACTTAACTGACTGTTGACCTGCATATGTAACCGTATTAACGTTCAAACTTTTACCCTTGGGATAGGACGAGGACCTGTTAGACACAGCTGCGTTGTCCGACTTACCTAACTGTGGGAAGGCATGTGGACTAGGTATAATTGACATGTGACTGTTTAAAGTGACCATCCAACCTTAACATTATAGTTTTGAGTTGAGATAGCTAAAATGGGGTCCCTGGCTTGCACTTACTGGTTTGAACACTCACAAGATCGAGAAATGCCTCAAATCGAAAATATCTAATTGCAAAGTTGTAGCACTTGGATTCAGAGGGGATAATGCATTAGAATGCCCCCTCTGAATGTGTGACGTCAGCGCAGATCTAACGATTTTAAATCTTTTAAACTAAAACGTTTGGTAGCACACGGCGGTATATGCTGCTTTGCGCGCAACAAGTACGGGGACCCGCAGTTGCTACTGTACAGCGACCCTGAGTAAATTGTCCCAGCACACTCACAGGGAACAAAAATAAGCTGTCAGAGGGCACGCACATAAAACCTCAGCTGCTCTTGTACAGGGACCGGCAGTCGATATCAATGTTATCGGTTGTTACTGGACAGGACAGACGGCTAGAGTTGGGGTTCGTGTACAGTAGCAACTGCGGGTCCCCGTACCGCACTTTCAAATAAAGTCGCTAGGAACATCGGAGATCCCAAAAAGTAAACAAAAGTAAAAAACTAATATCTTGAAAACCTGTGAATATTTTTCGATGAAATTTGGTAGATATTCGTTTTCGCTCTTTCTGAACCGAGCGACATCACTTTCATACCAACATTAACTTTTTTGAAGGTGGGATGGCCCCTTTAACCATTCAGAAACATAACGTACCAACTGAATATCCCTTCAGACATGCATTCAGACCCATTGAGACACCCATTTAGACCAACAACTGTATGTCTGTTCGCTGTTCAGACAAACATACTCCCCCTCCCCGATACTGATCGCTCTGACTGAGCGTGACTGTGACCTTGTGATGACCTGTGACCTCTGGCCGCCAGCGGTGGCTGTGGTGCTGGTCACCCGCCGGCTCGGACCCGTGGCGCCCGGGTTCTTCTGCCACGACCCTAGCATCACCTACCCGTACAAGGGCGACTCGGTGTCAGTGACTGTACTGCTGGCACTCACACTCCTCCTGCCGCCTGTGCTGGTAAGTGGTAAGCATAACGCAAAAATATTCATTTCACACTCCCTCTGCGTTCAGTATCTGGGACGCAAGACAGAAATATAAATTATTATAATATGTTTTTATGCGTGAACTTTTATAAATAAACACCGATTTTATTAGAGTAAAAGACACATCCTAAGCTATATGCCGTGCACACACATAAGCCAGCATGCCGTTAAGTTACCCATTACGCAAGTTTTTGTTGCCTCGAAGCTTTTTATGTAAATAAAACAAAAAGAAACTTCATACTGCTGGTTGGCCGTGCAGCGGCACCAATAGCCGCTAGGGAATAAGGCGCATAGAAGAACGGCCATCAGTTACTTTATTTAACGTCTTTTAGTTCCTTCAGTTTGCAGTTATGATCATAACCAACATTTGCCTCCGTCTGTGACATGCAAGTGATTTCGTGCCAAATATTTGCAAACATGGACTGTTACATTTTCAGCGATCGTGTTATTGCTCGCTTCTCAAGTTTAAAACGTTAAACGCTGTTTCAATGCTTGGCTCGGTATGTAATTGGATCATATACTTCCCCGTTGAGTACCTACGTCCTACATATATGTATAATGTATGTGTGTATTTATTACCCGCTGGGGAACATTGAACCATAGACCTCTGAGTTGACCATATACGCTTTCCGTGTTATGTGTGCAGATATTTCCGATCGAGCTGCTGCAGCAGCGGCGCGGCATCACGTGGAGCTTCACCCGGCCACTGCGGACAGCCGTGGTGCTCGGCGCGCGCCACTGCACCTGCCAGTCGTTCCTGTTCGCCCTCACCGAGGTCATCAAGAGCCTGGTGTCGCGGCCCAGACCCTCGTTCCTCGCGCTCTGCCAGCCCACCAACTACAGCCAGACGCTGTGCGACAATAGGTGAATAGTTAAAGTTTCACGCTGAGAGTTGGGAATGAGTGCTGAGCTGATAGACAGGCACAAAGCTGAAAGTAAGTGTGTTAGGCTCAAAGGGGCCTAACACACTTACTTTCTCTCAACACCGCTCAGCAATACCGTTTTGCTGGATCCAGTGGTCAATGTGCGTAAAGAAGCTTAGCTAGTTAAGCGTTCACATGTAGTGGCACGTGATTGAACCGTTCATCGCTATCGTTTACTGTTTTGTTTCATGGCAATGAGTTCTTCACATACTCGTACTCGTATACATGCATCTCCGATCTCATTACATCTAATCCTATTTCATTTTACGAAGCTGCTCTTAAAATCAGAATGTACTTTAAACCCTGTTTAATAAAGCACGTTTATAAACCGAATGAAAACGTTATCAATTTCTCTTCGGCTTTCTGCCGTTTCCAGACGTCCATGACATCATTCGCTCTTTTTTTCTCCTGAGGTAATGCGGTCACGACACGTAGCCGATATCTTGGTATTGATTTTACTGAGTCATCAATGCCGCCTACGCCGGCTGTTGCACACTTCCGCTCTATGCAGGAATGAGGAAGCTGAAGAAGCGTTCCCCAGTCCCCAACCACGGGACTTCTGGGTACCGATTAGCCGGATAAGAAAGTCACAACAGTTATGGGAAAGTATCATCTAAGGCAGTAAATCTGAAGTTTTTTTGTCAAAATTTTTCGTTTCCGACAATATTTTTACAAGGATAAATGACTCATAACGCTGAAACGTCAAATAAGTTGGTAAAAATTGTGGAATTTGAACTACAATGGAACTTTATCAAATTTAATAAGACCTTTAGGTATAGTAATTGGTTTCTCTTGGTAAACGCTCCTGAAATTAGGACGGACACCTGATAAATCAGCTACTTTCTCAACAAATTTATCCGAGCACAATGAGTCCGTACAAAAAGGTACAATACCGTTTGATGACTGCCTGTGCCACCTGTCTCTCCTCAGCACGTGCCACCCAGGGGGGTGACACCGTAATGCTGTGGCATAGGCCGATGTTGTAGCCAGCTGATGAGCAGGAATGACGTCATCGGCCCATGATAGCCCTGACCAATGTGATCCAACCCATTGCGACTTAAGGTGACCTCTGTGACTTGGCCTGACCCATCGTGACCCTGGGTGACCTCTGTGACCTGACCTGACCCAGGGTGTCCTGAGGTGACCTAAAGTGACCTTTGTGACCTGAAATGACCCAGCGTGACCTAATTTGACCTTTTTATCTGGAATTCACCCATTTGGACCCCTTCGTTCAGCTTTTCGCGTAAGTACAAGACTTCTGAACTGGTTATTATCGCGTAAATGCCTTATTCGTGATAGCGCCGTGTAGCAAGCGGTTCACCTAGTGTGAACGCGGTCACGGCTTTCAGCAAGCTGGCACGCGGAGCCCGGAGGTCTTAGCTCCGCGTTGCCGGAGCTGAGCGCCAGCTGGACGACACGCGGCAGGAATGTATACGGTCACTGGCTGGTCTTCATGTCAGCGAATGCCGAATGGCATGGCCAGCTCAAGCACAGGCCGCTGACTCCAGGCGGCCAGCTGCGCCTGCAAGCTGTCTGCCATCAAGCCGGTGGCATCGGCGTGGCCAGCGTGCCGAGCAGCTGCACCGCGCGACACCGCAGCCGGCAGCGGCCCCATCTCCGACTAGCACCGGCCTCGCCGAGCGCCGCCCCGGCGTCAGCTACTACTGGTTCAGGTCGGGCACCATGGCCGCAGTGGCTCGGCGCAGTCGGCCCAGAGCGCGGCCAGCTCGGCCAGCACCGGCAGCGACAAGTCCAGAGCGTCCGTGGCACGGCTGACCAGCGGCAGGTGGATGCAAGTCCCCGCCGAAATTTGGTTGCATCGAAATTCGCCACGACATTCAGTTCCTAGGGCCATAGCCCATAGCGTTTCCATGCTAAATGCTCTGACTTTGTGAAGCGATATTTCCAAAGCTTTTACTTTTTTTGTATATGGGCTGCACCTTACCCCATCAGCCCCGCGTTGAGGCAGAACCCACCGGCCAGGCTCCATCTGCCTCTCCCGCACTAACAGAATCACTATCAGCCTAACATAATCAGAATCGCCGATCAGTTCCGGCCGGTACAGCCTGTTGGTCTCTGAGCCGATGGCACCGGAGCCGCAGCGGTTAGCCAAAGCTTAGCAGGTGCTCCAGAAGCCCCGTCAAACGACTGAGGAGGCACCTAGCAGCAGCACAGTGCCGTCGACCGTTCCCGAGCCGATAACCAAAACTACAGGGTGATTTTTTAATTTTTTTAACTGTTAAAAAGTAAATGTCAATGGTGGTCCCTAAATCGAAAAATCGCGTGCAAAAAAGCAATGCACGTGAAAGATAAATCTGGGACATTTTGTATGGTGTCATGATTTGTCCCTTTTAACCGAAGGCCTCGTCCCAAATGGAGCCTGAAAATGCCCCAACAATTGGGCACGCATGGTCCACCGCCGTTCAGTAAGGAACGGCACAAAACGATGATTTTGAAGCATTGAGGCAGTTCGAAGCATGCGATCATCGAGGAGACACCCCAGAAATACGTTAAATAATGCACGAACAAGCTTGTAGTCATAAATAACCTTCAACCGGTTCATCTGGCGTATGTGCAGCCTCTGAAGAATCAGTCTTCAGGGAGAAAGAAAAACAACGAATCAGACACCACCAGGGCCGCCAGTATCGAAATCCCCGACCTGCCTTTAATAAACTTCTAGTTTTTGGACCCAGCTATGGCAGATATACCAAGAAAACATTGGAAATATCTGGCAGAGCTGAAAATGGGTGATAGGAGCCTTTTCAGTCCGCCGAATGAGTATGTGAGTCCATGGTGCTGTTCAACACGTGCTCAGGCGGGCTGAGTCGTGTTGGTGAGAGAGGGGGCAACTTCAAGCGCAAGTAAAATACACGATGGACGTTCCTTCACATCGTGTGTGCATGAAATCAAAATGTCCAAGCATGCTTGTCATCCTGGTATATAATTTTGCAATATATATTTGTATTTTAATGCCACTAGACCTCATTACTTTTTAACAAGTAAAAAAAATCACCCTGTACAATGAGTTCCACACAGTCACTATGTCCGCCGTCGATGAACAGTTGCCCCCTCCCCCTCCCCAACTCCAAGCTGGATCCGCGCTTGAACTCAGTAGTTGACAGTATTTTGTTGACAGTATTTTTGGTTCTAACTTCTATGTTGTCTAGCCACGAATGTGCATTGTGCATAGCTTGGCATTTATATCAACCTATGACATGCTAATGATTGTGTACAAAACAGCTGGTTTTGTGTTTTGGTCACCTAGTTTCTGTCTACCCGTTTGCTACGGGCGGGCCCACGGCTTAGGTACAGCAGTCGGTACCGTCGGCACCGACTGCAAAATAGAGAAAGTTGGCTGGAATTTTTTGCTGTTGAAAGGTTGCAAGGATATTGAGTCAAACGGTTAAGAGGCCGCTGAACGTTTATTTTATTCCAGTTGGATAAAATCGATCACGAAACAATTGGCGCAAACCCCATTCAGTTTCGCTGCCGTGGGTGGGCGGAGTCGGCGGAGTATGGGCCGATGACGTCATCCTCCCGCTGGCCGTGATTCGCCCCGATTGGCCGATGTCCATACCTGGTTAGAGGGCCTTGGTGCCACCCATAGCACTTACGCATCGATACCGGTCATACAGCTCAGACTGACCGGTGACCGCTCTATTTTGCAGCCACTTCATCTCACAGTTCGAGTGCGGTTCTCTGAAGCCCTCGACGAGCCACTTTGAGGAGCTGCTGATTGTCGACTCGATGCTGTCGTTTCCGTCGGGCCATGCAGCCACGTCCTGCTGCACAGCTACCTTTATGGCGGTCAGTGGAGAGCCAAGGCTGTCGGGGATATTTGGGCGCGTGATGTATGCCTGAGGTGTTTGACAACTGACTGTTCACGGTGCAACTTAGGTATTGTCGTTACTTCTTTTTCTCGATGGTACGCTTCTAATTCTTAGGAGAGAAATTGTAATTCTCTCATGTTTGTTACCCCGGGAGCAGTACCTGATCTTTGTTTGTTTGTTTGTTTGTTTGTTTGTTTGTTTGTTGTTTTTTGTCGTCAGCTGTCCATAACGTTTGTTTATCTGTCGTCAGCTGTACCTGATGGCGCGCAGCGGCGGCGGCCGACAGCGCTCGGTGCTGCGCTCCTTCCTCACCTTCTTATGCGTGCTCTACGGCAGCATCATCACCTTCAGCCGGGTGGCCGACTACCGACACCACCTGACGGACGCGCTGGCAGGAGCGGCGCTCGGTACAGCCGCCGCACTCATGCTGGTGAGACGGCTGTCTGGCTGTTTGGCTAGTTGTTCTTAAAAGAATTTCAGGGGTTGTCGACAATGATTACGAGCGAGCGAGCGCAGCGAGCGAAGCGAAGTCTTTTCAATATAACGGAAAAATCTCAGTATGAGCGGCCCGGCCCGGCCCGGCCCGGCCTGTAACGCTTTTGAGAGGCTTATATCTCAGCAACCGCTGGACCGATTGGCCTGCAGTCTTTTTTGCTGGGTAGCCCCATCCCTTCTACCCCGTAATTGACTACTTTTGATACATCTCAGTGACCGCCGTGGCACGTGCCACGTGAAAAGTCAAGGGTGTTCAAGCAGTTTTGCAAAAGTAATGATTTTGAGAGGCCCATATCTCAGCAGCGGCTTGAGCGATGGTCTTGCGGTCATTTTTATAGGGTAGCTGCATCCCTTCTACCAAAGGTCGGATACTCTTCATCTATGTGAGTGACCCCCACTGCACGTGCAAAATACAACAATAAGAGGTGCCAAATTTGTTCCCATTTCAGTAACTCGGTAATTACTGGGGCGATTTCGCTGAAACTTGGCATACAGGTAGGCACCCACCAGGCAATGCATTCCCATGTGTTGCGGTTAGGGTGCTACTGCACGTGCGCACGTGCAGGGGGCGTTTCCAGATCTCGAGAACGGCTGGGCCGATTGCGCTCAAATTTGGTACACGGTTAGGGACCGGTTAGTAGGGTGCCGTGCAAAAGTCATTTTGGACCCCATTTGCACGTGCGCACGTGCAGAATGCCGCTTTCAGATCTCAGGAACGGCTGGACCGATTGCGTTCAAATTTGGTACACCGCTAGCGACCGGTTAGAAGGGTGCTTTGCACAAGCCCGTTGGAAGTACCCTCTCGCCCTTCTGCACGTGCAGGGCTCACTATCTCGCTCGCTCGTTCTTCGCCCAAAAGGCGTTTTACTGGTATTAAATTATGTTACTGCTCTAGTAATATCGATTTATAAGTGTCGAGTCGCCTGTGAAGAAAAGAGGAAAGGGAAGATGAGAGGGCGTTGAGTCCCGCGGCGTGATGGAACACGGTAATGATGGAAAACCCCCCAGACTAGTCGATACGGAACGGGTATGGTATACCGATGCAATCATTCGCTTGGTGAATCATTCACCTCGGCAGCATTACGACTACCGTTGGCTAACGGGCTGGCGAATGTTGAAAACTTTCCTCATAGCAAACCTATCGATCCGTGTATTTCTATGAATCAGTCAGCACGACGGTTTGGAATCCAAAGGACCGTGCCGGTGCATTTGGCTGATCCTTACGTTTCTTCCGCTTGTCTTTCAGTGCTGCTGCGTCTGCCGAACGATATTTGGCAAGAACGATCATAGAAGGCCGCTGCTTCCCCAGTCATCAGTCACATCCACCCGAACAACGGACACCCAGGTCACAGCGCTGGAGGATGAAATGTAACTCTCAAAACGGCATCACCATTCAGGGAGAGCCCTCTGCCGGCGGGCTCAGAGTCACATGCGGTGAAGGGTGGATATAGATGTCGCCACTGACCGCAGAGTAGGACGGCCGTGGTTCCGTTCACATCCGATGTTTGTCGGTGTTTGATGTGCTGTGTGGGCACTAGCCACTAATATCTGAACAGCGGGACTGTTCACTCATCTCTTGATGTGAAATCATTTAGAGCGCTATTTATTTGTGTTTATGACTTTGGTGTTATCTGTGCGCTGTGTAGTGTGCAGTGTCGTCCCATCAGACAGGTTTGGTGGGCGGACGTGTCTCTATCAGTTCGGGAGAGTCTGGAATAAATATTACACAGCTCCCGTGATAAACATATATAGCAGTTGCAAATTTGTGACTCATCAACGCGACCGACTATTTTCTGTTTCAATGTTGGGGCAAACCGCGGGTCGAAGTGTCCCGTTCCGTGGCCATTTTTGTGGTTTATTTTATTTGCAACTGCGTGCTATATTTGTGTGGGTTGACTATACAGGAACCACGGAACAAATACAACACGTATAAATATTTTATTCACATAAAAATATTAAATATTATTCGTACATCCATGATTTCGTTGATCAGCGTGGAATGCTGCACTGGTGTTGTTAGTACACTGATACGATGTGATGTAAAATGTCACTGAAATACATTACACATTTGTGCATCGACTTTATATTGCATCCAACGACCAAAATTTAAAAAGGAGCACCTTTTGGTATAGTTCGTTTTTTCTAAGTTCGACCCTCACTGTAAACATCTTTTTGAACATAGCACGAGAATTGCTAGCTGAATTACTTAGAAAACTGGTTAGCGCACATTGTACTGCAGACATTAATAATATTTTGCAAATAAGTTTTAAACACCGATGATATACCGTTCTGTTAAACGCCGTGCGATCTATTGATCAGTTCAGTTATAATTTCTGACAAAATGTCTATCCCTGTGGGGTTGTATATAAAGGCAAATACGAGCTAGGAGTCTGGGAAATAAGAGCCAGGAAGAAATATTTTTGAGTAAAATTAATCGTCTGTGAAATCAACGTGCGCCAGCCAGTTTTCTAAGTAATTCAGCTAGCAATTCTCGTGCTGTGTTCAAAGAGATGATTACAGTGAGGGTCGAACTTAAGAAAAACGGACTAAGTTACTAATTAGCGATGCGTAAATCACGCGCCGTACGAACACTAATGGATAATTGTATTTCAGTTGAGACAAGTATAATAACACGGAACAAAAAAAAAAAACACGTCAAAAGGAGTTATCCTTAAGACGCTGATGACGGCGATTTAGCCGAAACGCGTTCGTCTATCATTTTTGTTCCGTCATCCGTGTTATTATACTAATGGATAACTAGCAAGGTCAGTCTCATCAGACACGGGCCGTGGTAAAAAAAGCCGGGTGAACTGATTTTCGAGCAGGCACCGAATTCCCTTCCGCCCTAAAGAAATAAGTTTTGTCGCATTATTCTGCTCCTATATTACGAACAAGAAGCAAAGGTGCGGGGAAGTCGGAACCCTTGCCTCTTTATCTCAAGCACAGTGGGCTTGTGCGATTGATCATATCATTCATTAGTGCGATCTCCCTGATCAATCACTCTGAACCGCAATGATATCCGATAACTTCCAGTCAAGCTTTCAGTTGAGTTTCAGTACTTGCAATTCGTAGTACCTACTACCTACCTACATGCTTAAAATACTGAAATAAAACATAACAATTAACAAACCCTCACAGCACCAAAACAACCCATAACATGGCGCAGAATCAGGCGCAGAATAACCAACAACAGCTACCGACTACCGCTACCTTCCCGGCACCAGGCGGGCAGTGGGACCGTACCCCGGCACCAGGCCGGCATCAGGCGGGCAGTGGGACCGCACCCCGGCACCAGGCGGGCAGTGGGACCGCACCCCGGCATCAGGCGGGCAGTGGGACCGTACCCCGGCACCAGGCGGGCAGTGGGACCGCACCCCGGCATCAGGCGGGCAGTGGGACCGTACCCCGGCACCAGGCCGGCATCAGGCGGGCAGTGGGACCGTATCCCGGCACCAGGCGGGCAGTGGGACCGTACCCCGGCACCAGCGTCACCTCACCGCAGTGGCGGCGGCGCGGCGCGGCGGAGCAGACGGGCCGTGACCGCGGCACCCGGCAGCCGCCGGATGGTGCAGCACGCCTGTACCCGGCCCGACGGACTCTGCACGGCTATCACGTCACCGGTGACGTCATTCTCGGAGCCGTCCAATCGGTAGCCGGAGATGGTCCAGGTGACGTCGACGTACCGGTCACTGTGGAGACGGGTGAGGTCACTTAAAATAGAAATGTTGAGTACATGATGTAACAATGGGTAAAATGATAGACAATTCATCTCACCCTGACTTTTTCACCACCTTGAAATAGCATGCATGTGTTCAGAGTCGTGAAATATGCGTAATGTGGGAAGCTACGTGTGACGTAGAACATTAAAATATCCATTGGAATGATTGGACAATTTAATACAGCTTTGGTCCGTCGTCTTTTCACACATTTTGCTTCTGTGCGACAAATGACAGGTTTTATCGGATCTTATCGGAGACTTATAAATACAGGGTGGGGCAGCATAATCGGGAATAAATATCAAACGGGATTATTTGGTCATGAATTTAAAAATATAGCTCCAAGCACTATTTTAACAACATCCCATCAATCGGTCACCTTTTACCTATCCCTCATCCTATTTGACCGCCCTTCGCGTCGATGACCTTCTCAAGGCGGGTCCAAAAGCACGCGCATGCACGTGCAGCCTCCTGCTTGTCCATGATCGCCCATCAGCTTCGTACCTTGCACTGAAGACCGTTTTTACTGATGATAAGTTGTTCATTAAACTTCTACCAAAAAACGCTCCATATAAAGAATTTGGTCGGATTTAAAACGGCGGAGTTGAAGGACCAGAAGTTTTTGGTTCATCTCAGGTGGAGGTGCCCTACACAATAACATGTCGTCCTCACTGCAGTACCAGCACGGACAGAGTCCTCGTAAGACGTGATCTGGACCGTCAGTGATCCTCTCTTCCGACGACTCCACGTGAGTCTGCCAGAGTGTGGATGTATTTACCAGAGGTGCTCGTTTTATCCGGGCTCGATGAAGTAGGGTGCACCACGTGCACCTCCCTTGAAGACCACCCATAGGTCCATCACCTCAACAGGATGTTTACTTTGCATGACCGCTGCAATATTCTCGATACAATCCCCTATATGGCATGCCATTCTTTTTTATCGTATTCCAGTCGGTGATAAGATTTTTGGTCGCTGAAGTTTTGAACATTGTTTCTTTTTAATATGCTCAAGAGCTTCTTCCTTATATTCAAGTGAGTCATCTTGTATGTCCTCTGCTAAGAGTTATTTTACGACGATTACGTTAACTTTTTGTCCTAAGTATCCCCACACAATCCTTATCGTCCGTGATAACACGTTGACCTGTCCAGCAACCTTTACGTGGAATGGCATTGTTTTAAACAAAATGTTCTTGTTTTACTCGTTTAACATTAGTGTCTATGGGCGCGCGCAAAGCACTTGGAGCACCGTCGAACTATTTTGCTGCTCTTTTCCAGGAAGTTGCATGCTCATGGATGTAGTCATGTCAGATGATGCACAACTTTTGGGCGTTTCATTGCCATGATATAATTTATCAAAATAATGCCATGCCTACTCATGACCAGAGCCCAAAAAGCATTCCCGATTATGCTGCCCCACCCTGTATGTCTGGGGCAATAATGAACACACATTCGGGATCAGTGACAACTAAAAAACGGTACATCTGCACAATTATAGTCAAATACGGCACATTTACATTTAATTGTAACGTTAATTCGCGGCAGGTTACAAATTGGGAGTTGTACCGCTAATTTGCGGCAGCTTACACGGTGGGTGAGACGATGGTCCCGGCCAGGAAATGAGTGGGTGTGGGCGTGCAGCTGGTATCGGAGTACAGCCGCAGACGCACGCCTGTCCCCTGCTGCACCCCTGGAAACAGAAATAGAACAGTCACAGTCCGGCTGTAATTGGTGAGCGGACCCTGAAACGATAATGCTTTTAATCATCTTCATTAAACCGTGAAAATGATACGACCGTAGACCACCAGAAAAATGTAGATTCTGAAAGCAACTACATGCATCAAAATAATGCTTTTGTGTTCAATCCAGCTCAATGTTTATGCACTATGTACACTGATGGGATAAGGTCCCCGCTGAGTATATTCTCACCGCCTCCGACGACCAGGCCGCTGACTGTGATACGGTCGGCGCCGGGGTCCTGGGAGAGCACCAGATCCAGACCGACGCCCTGCGGGTCTGTCTCGGCGCCGGTGGCGTCCACACACGACGCAGACGCCTGCAGGGGGAGGACGACAAGGGGGACAGCACTGGTGAGGTGGGGTGTGAGTCACTACCCAGGAACCCCATATATTTACCAGAGATTTGTAATTCATGGTTAACCTGATTGACCGCTTAAACGTACAACATGTACGTTTAATGTACTCGTTTGACCGTCAAGCTGTTAGTAACAACATGACAGTCAAACAAGCGTCTAACGAAGATAGAACAGGAACTCTTCCGCTTGACACGGCAACCTTTTCTGTACGTGCACTGCACGGCATCTGCACTCACCCCATAGTTGACGGGCTCGTCGGAGCGGTCATTGAAGGTGGTCTCCCAGAGGTACCACCACTGCACGCCGCCGAAGCCCACGGCGGCCAGGGAGGCCAGCGCCAGCGCCATCCCCAGCAGTGTGTAGGACGCCGGAGTCTGCATGCTGCCGAGCTTGCCAGCCGTGCTCGGCGAGTCTTGTCACGGCTGACGTATCCCTCAGTGGTGCACCTGCACGGCTTCCTGTCCTGTCTCGTAGACTTCCTTGCCTAGACTTCCCCTTCCCTCGCCAGTCGCCCACCCGGTGCTTCTAATGTCTCCCCAGCGTCTGACGTGACGCCGGACCCAGCCGGAAAGGCAATGACGAGCGGCGCCGCCGACCGCCCCATTTGAGCGGACCGCACTGTTGAAACAGCCGGACACGTGACCGTTCCAAGGTGTCGAACGGTCGTGTCACGTGACCGCACAAATGAGATCCGTGTTGAGGGAGAATGAGGAAGAATGAGGAAAGTGCTAGGTGAAAATGAAATGGACCAATTTCAGCTCGTCTTATGGGACGTCTACCGATAACTACAGCATTTAGCTGCGCTGGTAATGCTGCGCCCCACTCGCAGATAATCATTTTTTTTTTTCTTAAAAACTGAAAAGGAAGGTAAAAGTAGGCTAAATATCAATCTACCATTCGAGCCTCAAGAACTATCGAACACGTGACGAATTGTTTTCCGCAAGCTCAACGACACTGCATGCTAAATTCATCAAACAACGTCCGTCCTCTCCACCCTCAGGGCCAGCCCATCAGCATCCTTGAGCGCCCGGAATGGCCACCACCCCACCAGAAAAGGCCGGGAGAGAGCAGTTCCAGCGGGAGCTAGGATCATCCCCTTGGGGCGATCGTTTGAGCCGATAGGTGTTATGGGCTATGGCTCATCCGGACATTCCCGCCCCAACGGGATGTGGTCCGTTGCTGCGGCTCAACAGTCGACCCCGAATCAGTCTATTGAGACTCTATTGCTCATTCCATTGTCCCCGATCTTATCATCTCTCGGTCCTGAAATATCAATAGATCGATGGGCCTAATCAAACAAAGCAGACAAACATACAACAGACAAAAAAGGTGCTCAAAATGGGAGACCGACCAGCAAAAGGAGCCAATGCGTATTCCTGAAAAATCGTCTCGAAACGCATTGAAGAGGGAGGGCAACTTTCCCTCCCTCTCATAAAGCTCTGGAAGACAGCGGACGCGGAAACCTAGGGTGAATAACCCATTTCTATCCGCGGCTTCTGCAAGCAAAAGGCTGGTCCTCTCAGCCGTTTTCCTCATTTGCGATAGCCGTTACGTGACGGAGGGGCCCGCCGTGGTCTGGGCGCGCGCTCCGAACCGCGCGAGCCGCCCCCATTAGTACCGTTTTCCAGGTGAAACGTCCGCCGGCCGAGTTGACCGTCGGCCGTCCACTGTTGGCTTACGGGCCGCGCTGTAACCGCTGGCCACCCAGGCCGGCCGGCACCCTCCTGCATACCCGATGTGACCGGGGGTGTGCGGAGCGGGGCGCCGCGCACAGTTTGTTTGGGGGAGTACCGACGACCGGCTGAATCAGAGCATCGGGCTGCGTCACTGTGCCAATGCAGGCCGGCCGACCAGTCATGTGGAGTGAAACCCGGGCAAAACGACTCCGCTGTAAAGGTGGTGCATACAAATAAAGGCACTTACACTCGTGAACTAGGATCAACGCCGGAAAAGTACCCGGCCCCTTCACAGCCGTTTTCAGCTTCCGCAGTATCCAGTAAGATGTTTTTTTTAACATCTTACTTTTAACCGCCATTTTGGCCTCAAAAAAAGGGCAACAAAGTTGCAACGATACACGTTTTACTTTTCTACGTAACAAATTACAACATTAAATGCAGTGTCCTGCTCGACTCGAGCAGTTTTCCCATCTTTTCAGTTATCCGCGTCGAGATACAATAAGCGGGGTAGGCAATAGGCCGTGATACAATACTCAATAGGCATTGTACTAAGCGGGACTAAAAGATTCGAGGTTTTGAGGGTACTTGAAAGTAAAGACCGAATATAGGATAACTATCGGATTTTTCTACCATAAAAAGAGCGCTGACGACGAACTATCACACGAGTAGCTTTGAGCGTTGTGATATATGTACGATATATTATCTAATAAACCCGACTTACTTATGATTCACATCAACATTATATACGAAGACAATCACCGTTTATCACTTCATTTTTTAGAAATACTAGGCGTACAAAAGACATAAAAACACGTAACGCTACAAACCTACCACTTGATGTTGAGCGCTCCCGTGTCACTCTCTATCACGTGGTACTCGGTATGGAGTAGCTCCTTACTCACAGTTTCCCTGGCTCGGCGCACGGCGTCGCTGGCGTCGTTCTCATCGCCCGGCAGGGCGGCGTACAGGCGGCGCACCTCTGCTAGGTGGGCGCGGGCGTCGAGCTCGGCCGGCGGCCGGCTCTGCGCGCCGCCGTTCACACAGCCCGACGGGCACGCCATCACCTCCACATAGTCGTACGGACAGCGGCGCCGCTTCAGCTTCTGCACCAGGTTCTGGATGTTGCGGAACCCGTTAGCGATGGCCACTCGGAGCTTCACCTCGCCGTCGGCGGCCAGCTCGGCCTCCAGCAGGTCGGGGTTACGGCCGGGCGTGAACTGCACCGGGCCCGGGTCGGCGCCGAACAGCCGCCGGCCGGCGGCGCGCAGCACGTGCTCGGCGTAGCCGCCGCTGCCGGAGCCGGCGTGCACCAGCAGCTCGGGCGCCTCCAGCAGCCGGTCCAGCGGGACGGCGGCGGCGTCCGCCAGCCGGGCGCCCTCGGCCTCCAGCAGCCGCTCCAGCTCGATCGGCGTGATGACGCAGTCCACGTCCTGACCATCCGCCGCGCGGAAGTCGTCGCGGGCCGCCTCCAGCTTTTTGTCGAAGCACGGCATCAGCGCCACGTGATAGATGCGGTGGGGAGCGGTGCCACGCTGCTGTGCCCAGCGGCGCTTCAGCAGGGAGCCGGCCACCTGCTGGGGCGAGCGCACGCGGCTGATGTGCGGCAGCAACAGCTTCCCGTGCGTCTTCTCCGCATAACAGATGAATCCCGGACAGGCGGAGGCAAGCAGCGGCAGCGGAGCGGCGTCGGGCTCGCCGCGCCGTGTCAGACGCTCCACCAGCTCGTCCTCTGCCTCTGCGAGACTCAGCGCCCGCGCCAGACCCACGTCAAAGACGAACTGCACCCCGAGCTGCCGGAGGTAGCCGGAGAGGTGGCGGGCGGCGGCGGCTGCCTCGAGACCGTGAGCCGCCGCCAGGGAGGCCACGGCGGCCGGCGCCAGCGAGGCGACCACTGTGCGCCGCTCCGGCTCGGGCAGCGCGGCGTTCTCACGCAGCACGCGCAGCAGCTGCTGCTCGCTCTGCTGCTCGATCAGCACTGTCTCTGCCGAGGTGACGCAGCCACTGCAGGCCAGACAGTCGCTCAGGGAGATGGTGGCCTTCTCCAGTCGCCGTGACTCACCGCCAGCTGACACCTGGAAGCATTCTCAATTTTAGACATCAGGACATCACAAATATCTGACAGAATAATATATTTATGGGCGATCCAACAAGGAGCACAATAGAAAGATGAGCCTAATTACTCAAATGAGTCCAAATTCAATCAATTCCAACTCAGAATGTTTACAGAGCAAGCAGGCAAATAAGATTGATACTGATACAACTTATTTCAAAAGAAAGATTCAGGTTAAGGTCCCATTTTTAATCAGACTCCCCATTCCAAAAGCCTAAATTTCCCTTTAGTTTGTCATTGGATTATAGTTGTGCATCTTATCTAAGGAAGTCAGTGAAACATTACTAAAAAGTAAAAGAAAATAGGCACCTGATGGTATGACCCATCCTCTTCTATTTTTATTTTTCCCAGTTTCCCTCCAGTCTTCTCTACTTTTACTGGTTTTATACACTCCTGAGATGGTGCGATGAAGTCATCTAGAATATCTGTGAGCCGAAGAAATCCACTAAAACCAGATGAAGCCATCTTGTCGGTTTTCTTGTCTTGTCACAATCTCAACCTGAAAAAAGAGGTTATGAAACAGTTGCTATCTGATTCACTTAATAACATCATATTCTCTTGTTAAGGGCTCTGCTGGAGAGCATCAAAACATTACATTATGCGCATAATGTAAAGGGTACAAAAGGAGCAAATTACCGTGATGTATCTTAATGAGATTTCCTTTCACTTTCCAGTCACAAATTTACGAGAAACTCGCAATTCAGCATGACATGACACCAATCTGCACCAATCCTCCCAAGCTCCCTCCATCCTCCCAAGCTCCTCAGATCTCTCCAGGAAGGCCAACTGCCTGTCCTATGGAAGCTGTCCCATGTTATACCGATATTCAAAAAAGGCCGACGATATGATCCACTTAATTACAGGCCCATCAGTTTAACTTCTGTGGTGTGCAAGAGCATGGAACGAATTATTTGTGCCAAACTTCGTGACTACTTGGAATCAAATGACTTACTGACACCAAATCAGTTTGGTTTCAGGGCAGGCAGGTCAACTATGGATCAGCTGTTACTTGTGTATAACGCCGTTTCGAGAGCAGCTGACATGGGTGGAGTCACAGATGTAATATTCTTCGATTTCAGCAAGGCGTTTGATGTGGTCTGTCACGATTTGATGATTGCTAAGCTGAGGTCTCTGGGTATCCATGGCCGTTTGCTTGATTGGCTTTCCTCATTCCTATATGGCAGGGAGATGCAGGTTTGTGTTAAGGACTGTAGGAGCCGGCCAAGGAATGTCCTTAGTGGTGTCCCACAGGGTAGTGTCCTTGGACCACTTCTGTTCCTAGTATATGTGAACAGCATAGCCTCACAGTTAACAAGCAGTTATAAAATTTTCGCCGATGATCTTAAAATGTATGCCTGTGTGTCTCATGCTCCCGCTCTATCAACACTGTCTCATTATCAACATGTGCAGAAAGACATCGACCTCTTACACACCACAGCAGCATCATGGGGTCTTAGAATGAACTCCGATAAATGTGTCGTGCTAAGATTTGCCAACTCTAGATCAAAGCTAGTCTCTCCAGAGTACTTCCTTGACGGCCAACAGATCCCTTCTGCTGAGAGCCATCTGGACTTGGGCGTTACCGTTGACTGCCAATTAAAGTTTCACGAGCACATCAGGGGTGTGGTTCGTAAGGCTAGTGGTTTGGCACAGAATCTGTTAAAGTCGACTGTCTGCCGATCGCGTGAATTCATGTTGTTTCTATTGCTTACTCATATTCGTCCAATGCTTGAATATTGCTCTTGTGTCTGGTACACTGGCTACATAGAGGATATGCGACTCTTGGAGAGGGTTCAGCGACGTTGGACCAAGCGAATCGATGGGCTAGCCTCATTGAGCTACGCTGATCGCTTGCAGGAGCTGAACTTGTATTCGGTTCAGGGTCGATTGACACGCGCTGATCTCATTCAGTGTTGGAAAATCTTCAATAGGAAGTCTTGCATTGCTCCTGATGAACTGTTTAGCCTGTGTCCCCAAACTCGCACCAGAGGTCACTGTCACAAGATCTTTCCCTTGCACTCACGCACAGATGTTAGGAAGCGTTTTTTCACTGTGAGGTGTATGCGTCTTTGGAATGCCCTACCCGCAGAGGCGGTATGTGCCCCAAACCTATCTAGGTTCAAGGAGGTCCTGCATGACACTTTGCATGGGAGTTTGTTCGCCTATGTCTAACGTTGCTTGAACAACTGTACAAAACTTTAGCGCGCTGCATATTCTGCCGGCCTCTCTGCACTGTATTCATTTTCTTTTTCTTTTTTGTCTCTGTGAAAAACCACAGTGTGTTTGTACATGCATACACGCCGGACTCAACGGAAGACGCTAAATTCCAGCTTTCTGCGCTCGCCAACCACAAGTGAAGATCTCCCCCGGCTGGCGCGTCTAGGATTCAGGGTTCCTGTCTGTCCTACTCTTTCCTTCCATCTACATTTCTTGACACTGGGAACCCAACCAGGTGAGTCAACCAGGTGAGTCCCGTCTCATCCCACATGTTTACAAGATTAGAGATGATTTTATGTGTTCAGCATTTCATTGCTTATGAGTAAACAGCGAAATTCAGCCGTTTGATTCGTCAATATTTATTTGGTAACCCACAAGTGAGTAGCTAGTGTATTTAATGAACGCCACCTGCGCTAGAACCGTCTTTGTTTTGATGCTCCGCTCAAGATATTTTGTTTGGTTGCCTGTTTTTCATTTTAATAAGTTGTACAATTGATTTACAGGTGATGCAGGTATATCTGTAAGAATCTTGGTATAGACTACAGTTACAGGTGATTTCACATATGGCTGATTGATTGATTGTGGATTGATAGTTTGTGAGCTAGCATTGTACACTGATACCTACTTGTTTGATAAGCATTTTGCTGCGCGCCCTAACTCTTCAACAACAACAACAATAAGCATTTCTCTTCTTGGATCGTGCATCAGCATCAATGGATTTTTGTGTGAATACGTTACCAGCTGCGAGAAATATTTGTGGTTTTAGATCAACGATGGTCTGTTAATCCGATCGATCATAACGAATTGTAATATCAATATGTCATTGCAGCTATGGTGGTATTGGTAAAGCTGATGCCAATGTCACCCTTTCTTACCTAAACTAACCTTGATCTGACCTATCCTTACCTATGCCTACCACCTACCAACCCACAAACCTAAAACATACATGCTATAAACCTGCAACCTACAACCAAATATCTGACACTGGTGTGGCAGGCATTAACCTCTGAATAGTGCACGTTTCTGGAAATTTGCTGCATCCCAACTCAAAGGACTAAAGACCAAAGAGAGGATTTGATGCTGGTTCCTCTAGTTCTCCATGTTGGTTGTTGGCATCTCTGTGGACTTTTCTGCTCCAGTGGTAAATGATGACCTCACTGAATGATTATGATATGCAGCAAAGTAATTCAAATTACCTAAATCTTACGCTGATGACCACTGTAGTCCGGGCACCCAAAAACCCCAATTCATCATCATCATCTCCCTAAATCTTATTGGTAAAAGGTTTCATGCTATTTTTACATTCACAGGCACCATGGAATACCTGCTGTGCTGGCGTCGGTGCGCCACTTCCCTGCTGAAGCGTTCCTGCTCTCAGACACGTCAGCTGAGCGCTGCGCTCCACTCGGCGGCCGGCAGTGCCGGTGACCCGGGTCTCGGCGGCCAGCGTCCGCTCTCAGTCCGTATCGTGGAGGTGGGGCCGCGGGACGGGCTGCAGAACGAGCCGCAGGCGGTGCCGACGGCCGTCAAGGTGGAGCTGATCCGCCGGCTGGCCGGCGCCGGGCTGCGCACCATCGAGGCGGCCAGCTTCGTGTCGGCCAAGTGGGTGCCGCAGATGGCCGACGGCGCCGCCGTGCTGGCCGCCCTGCCGCGAGACGCCGGCGTGCGCTACCCGGTGCTGGTGCCCAACATGCGCGGACTGCGCGGCGCCATCGACGCCGGCGCCGAGGAGGTGGCAGTGTTTGGCGCCGCCTCAGAGGCGTTCTCACGACGCAACATCAACTGCTCGATCGAGGAGAGTTTCGCGCGCTTCCAGCCGGTGGTCGAGGCAGCGCGCGAGGCTGGTCTGCGAGTGCGCGGCTACGTTTCGTGCGTGTGCGGCTGTCCGTACGAGGGCGCCGTGCGGCCGTCGGCGGTGGCGGCGGTCGCGCGTCGCCTCCACAAGCTCGGATGTTACGAGATCTCGCTAGGCGACACGATCGGTGTGGGCACGCCGGGCGTCGTGCGCGCGATGCTGGAGGCCGTTCAGCGCGAGGTGCCGGCCAGTGCGCTGGCCATCCACTGTCACGACACCTACGGCCAGGCGCTGGCCAACATCCTCACGGCGCTGCAGATGGGCGTGCGGGTGGTGGACGCCAGTGTGGCTGGCCTGGGCGGGTGTCCGTACGCGCGCGGCGCCTCGGGTAACGTGGCGACTGAGGATGTGGTCTACATGCTGCACGGTCTGAACGTGGAAACGGGCGTGGAGCTGTCGGCTCTGGTGGACGCCGGACAGTACATCTGTGACAAACTCAACAGGGCCAACATGAGCAAGGTGGCGCAGGCCATGCTGGCCAAGCGGCAGGCGGAAGTCGCAGCGGCAGAAGAGAAGTAGGTTGAAGCGATCGGGCGACTCAGGGTTTGTCACTACGTCAGGTATGATTTGTGTTCGGTGATTATCGCACAGTATGTGGCCCATATTTTGATTATTATAGTGATGTTGGTTGTGAATCGTAAGCTGCTGCTGATAAATGACACCGTTTTAGAGTCCATCAGTGTAAGCTTTGAAAAATGGCCCAGTCTTGACCCGAAAGAGTGCTATTTGATCATTCGTTTTAATTTGTTTATTGCTTTTGTGTGGATAGCATGGGACTTTATTACTAGTTCCGGCTATAGAAATTTGATGCATTCATAAGCGATCTAAAAAAAAGGTGGTGGCTTCCTATTGTGTTTGTTTCTTCATATAGAACGATTGACGTAATTTGAGTGACGCTTTTCCACTCTTTACCAAGTCGTTGAAACTCTGACGCAAATGGCGATAGATCTGTTGGGTACAATGTGCAATAATGTGTGATGATCTTGTATAGCTCTTGCTATGAGGACAACAGCTCTGTGCGTTGTCGACTGATTTGTCGCAATGTTACGTTCTTCTGGCAGAAAAATTCGTAAATGTTACGAAAATATACCTTTTATGAGACATTCTTCTTTCCGTGATCAATGACTTGTTTGAAATGAGGTCTAAACAACATAATCATGTCACGTAGGTATCTCACAAAAATATCCCGAAAAGAGGGCAGATCACAAGTCGCGAGTCACAGCCTTACAATAATGACGGTGACGGCCGCCGGTCACACGGTCCCGAATTCCAGTGGCGCCTCCGTCCGCTGGTGCGTCCTCTGGTGCTTACTGAGATGCACCGCCTGAGTGAACGACTTTGGGCACAGCGGACACCCGAACGGTCGCTCCCCAGTGTGTGTTCGCATGTGTTCACTTAGCTTGAACGGCCCTGCGCACCGCTTGCCGCATACGGAGCACTCATGCGCCGCGTCTGCCGCGTGCATCTGCCGCTGGTGCTTCCTCAGCACGCCGGCCTCCTTGAACTTGCGTCCGCAGTCGGGGCAGCCGTGCGGCCTCTGGGAACTGTGTGTCACCTGGTGGCGGTTCAGCGCCGCCACCGAGCTGAACGTCGCTCCGCACTGCTCGCAGCAGGCTGCCTGCGGACCTCCGTGCGTGGCGCGGTGACGCTCCATCTTACTCTTGTAGAAGAACGTCTTCCCGCACGTATCGCACGAGAAACGCGGCTCCACCGCGCCGTGCTGCTGCAGATGCGTCATGAACGCCGCGCGGGCGCGGAATCCCTTCCCGCAAGCATCGCACTGGAACGGCCGTTCGCCCGAGTGTATTCGGGAGTGCACACGTAGAGTGGACGCTTGTCGGAAGGCGCGCGGACAGGAGCGACACTGGAACGGCCGCTCGTCCGAGTGAGTGCGCAGGTGGTCGCGCAAGTGGGCGGCGCTGGAGAGGGAGAGCGAGCAGATGGGGCACACGGCGGCCGGCGCCTGCCGCTCGTGCTGCCGCCGGTGGTGCTGCAGACTGGACGGGTGCCGGAACACCTGAAAAACAGCAGACTGAGTGAATAGAAATCGGCACAGTGTGGATCGACACCGACCCAGTGTCAGTACTCAGTACTCAGTAGCTCGTGCAGCTGCAGTCACTTAGTCATGCATGCTATGCGTGACCTGCGATTCGTTAAAGATAATAAACCGATTCGTGTTGAATTGTTGATGCATACTGATAAATGTAGCTCAACGCCGATCCAAAACGGATAAATTGACGCTTGTCCGATCTTCGCCCATAAACAAAAGCGAAAAAAACTAATCAGTGTCTACGATTTTTTATCTCCCGTCACGATCGCAGCCAGTCACCACTTAAAGGGACCCTCCCACCTTCAAAAAAGTTAATGAATTGGCACGAAAGTGATGTCGCTCGGTTCAGAAAGAGCGAAAACGAATATCTACCAAATTTCATCGAAAAATATTCACCGGTTTTCAAGATATTAGACTTTTACTTTTGTTTACTTTTTGGGATCTCCGCTGTTCCTAGCGACTTTATTTGAAAGTGCGGCATTTGTTGCGCGCAAAGCAGCATATACCACCGTGTGCTACCAAACGTTTTAGTAAAAGATTTAAAAATCGTTAGATCTCCGCTGACGTCACAAATTCTAAGGGGGCATACCAATGCACTAGCCCCTTAGAATCCGAAAACTGCAAGTTTGAAATTCCATATCTCCGAATTAAAGCATTTGTCGATGTTGTGAGTGCCCAAACCGGTATTTGCAGGCCATGGCCACCAATTTGGCTATCTCAACTCAAAACTAATGTTAAGGTGGGAGTGTCCCTTTAACCATTCACTGTTGCACATCTCCCTCCCTGTCTAGCGACTCACCTTGTTGCAGATCTGGCAGGTCCAGCCGCCGGCGTGGCCGCGCTGGTGGTCGATCAGGCGGCGCCGCGAGGCAAACTGCCGGCCGCACTCGGCGCACTGGTACGGCAGGCTGCCAGTGTGCGTGCTGAGGTGCGTGTCCAAGTCCCTCCATCGGCGGTACGTCTTACCGCAGTGCGGGCACGTCTTCGGACCCGTTCTCGCGGCGCGACTGGATGCTTGGGAAGGAGGAGCAGGCTCGTGGGATTCTTCAGTTTCAGGAACTTCCGTGTTATCTGTACGAGTGAGGTTTGTGACCTGTGTGTTTGGGATAAAGGTGATTTCACCAGACTGGTGTATTTCTTTATCCTCTGAATCCACAAATTCTGAGCTGTTCTGAGTCTGAACAGCTGTATGCATGCCAACAGAATCAAACTGAGAGTGGCAATGTTCTTCATGCAAACTACCAGGATCATCCATAATAACATAGGTGGGACTATCAGGCTCAGAGGCCTGTGATGAGTCATCTGGTGGACAATAAATGTCTTCATGTTGTAGTTTGGTGGCCACATAACTGGGATCATCCACATCAACTGGTGATGGTAGATGGCCACCAGGCAAGGAGCTGGAAGCTGGTACACCTTCAGTTTCTGGTGTCATCAAACTGTTGATCTTCTCCTGAGGAAGAAAGAGTGGTGTATTAAAAGCATCAATGATGGTGCTTGTTGAAAATGAGGATATAAAGAAATTAGCATTAACTAAGCCAGCATATCAACTAAGCCAGCATCATGCATGAAGTTTAATAGGTAACAAACATTAAACAAACTCAAAGAACAGATTTCATCCAGTGGTTAACTATACTTGCCTGGTTGTGATGCAAAGCTTTGATAAATTTATCTGATAAAATGTTTTGAAGTCTTTCAGCTTCTGCCCACAACTGGTCAAGGTGGCTTACAGTTTGTTGACACGAAATACAAGCCACATGTTGAGGCATTAATGGCAGCAGATATCCACCTAAGCCTCTGCATAGCTGCTCAGCTACAGACTTGCCAGAAGGCAGACAAATTGTGTCCAGGGCTGGCACACTGCCAGGAGAGATAGTGCAGCACATAAAACATGCAGTTGCAGACATTGCTGAATTTAAATGTCCCTGAAAAAAGACAGAGATATGAATAAGAACACTTGATACAATACACCCAATAGGTAGGTAGTGATGCAGGTACATACCTATAGGTATGTACCTTATAGGTATGTATAGGTATATATCAGTCGGTGACACACCAGGGAAATAAGCTAAAATTAGAGCACTCTATTTATTGCTCCCGCTACTTCACCGTCTCCCATAGGGTCCTGTGTTGAGCTGGTGTCGAGGCTCTAAAAATGACGCCGATTTTTGCACCCTTCTCACGAAAACCGCTCGGACCGCCTGGAAACCAATTGTTCCGCTCTAAAAATTTCATGATCGACGGGAAAATGAATGAGGAAAAGATTGGTCCTGAAATAATTCTGAACTCCCTGTAGAACATATCGAAATATGGCTGCAAACTAGGAGCATGTCAAAATCGACAAAACAATACAAATAAACTTACCGGGATTTTTTTTATTTTCCATGCATCTGTGTATGAAATCAGTCGGTTTTTCGGAAAGATCATCTTCTGTTTAATAAATAATTCCACAATTGCAATCGAGAAAAAAAAAACATTTCCGCTGTGACAACAGTTTTGGCATTGTGCCAGTAGTGTGGCGTGCGCGGTGCTGCGTGGTCGTCGGGACGGAGTTGTGAGTATTTTCGGTGTTTTAAATGGTTGATGGCCATTTGAACCAGCTTCATATTATTTCCTACAAATTTTTGCATCAAATTATTGCTTTGAAATACCATTGAAACCCCTTATCTCTTCATGAAACACGATCATATTCATCGTCGACGAAAATGGCGCGGGACTCCATGTGCATTCCGATCGAAATAAATCGTAAATTAAATAATATTCGATGATAAGTATCATATTCTAGTGACACATTTTCATAAAATAAGGCATAAACTTTGCAAGGAAGTCAACACTGGATAATTTGATTCTTATTTTGCTCACATATCCTTGTAGTAGTCAAATGGCTCAATTGTTAGATAGATGTAAGCATATGTTTTGGCTTGATGTTTGCTGTGAAACCACCCAGCCACTTGCTGGTTGAGTGGTTTTCTGATAATTACCTGATAATCATTTCTCCTTTTCCTTAAAAGAAACTAAAATTCCTTTCAAAGTAATCCATTTTAAGGAAAGGCGGCCTGCTCATTGGCATTTCATGTTCTTGTTTTGTTATTGCTGGCAGTATTTTGATACAATAATGCAATATGATTTTTTTGCAATAATAAAACCTAAGACAAACTTAATTAATGCGTCAATCAAACACCAAACAGAAAGATTGTGAGTCCTTGTGACGTGAAGTAGAATATTCTATGAATGTGTTATATAGAATATGCTTAATATTAAATTAATTATTATTTGATACTAATAGCTGAGCAGGTGAATTATGCCACAATATAATTTCATTTTCTGGTTTTGAAATAGCCGGCAGTATTTTACTTCAACAAATGTAATATACATAGAATACATGGTGTTATGTTACCTATGTTAAAAGTTTAATAACAGCCAACAGAAGGAGCTGTTTCAGCAGATAATGTTTGTACCTTATGCATTACCTTTCTTTTCTGCAGGACCATGCTTCTGCTGGGTGGTCGACATTTGCCTCCTGAAGAAGTTGAGCAACATGAAGACCACCAGATGAGGTGTCTGCAGTTCATGTGGAACTCTGCAGACTACAAGTGTTATGTCAACCACAACCAAAGTGCTGTGATCATGGAGGCATGAACCTCATGACAACACTTCAGATTTGCAGTTGAACCAAAGTGTGATTCAAACCACCTGTGGCATCTCACTCAATGTGTGAACAGTGTGATTATTGTGCAGTGTTCAGCTGCAACTAAGACATTTATTAGTGACTTGTTTTGCAATTAGCCACCAAAAGCATTTTTTGGGCTGGCTGCTGTAATTTGGTTGTGCACTGCGCAATAGTGGTAGTGTTTTGTCACTTGTCAAGTTGTCAGTTGTGCATGTTGCATGTTTCTCTTCCCTCGGCCCTCATTATCAGTTAAGTGGTGAATTAGCATCACTCAGTCTCCCCAGATCTCCATTGACTGTCTGTCAACCACCTAACTTGAGATGGTATTTGCTAATAGTGTCAGAAAAGAAGTGATTGTAGACATTTTTAGGAATATGAGCTCCGTTTCATGCGTGTTCCAGTGGTCATTTTGTCACATGTCCCATAGTGTAATAAATGGAAACTGTTGTTCCCTTTTGAAGGTACCTACTCGCGGATGCAGAAAGCGTTGGGCCTAATTATCAAACGCACCCTCCTATCAGCGACGCACGAAATCGACAAATATCATCCTTTTTAGAACAGGAGGAAACGAAAACTTGTGAACATAGCTGTACCTACAACAGTGCATAAGGAATTGAAATTCTGGGAGTTTTTGAAATTCGGAGAAACTCAAGTTGTCGACAGGTATGCCCCCTTGCACGTCAAAGACCGCCTAAAAAACAAACGTCTACAAATGAAGGCAGTATTCGTATGTTCGTTGTAATTGCAGCAGCCTAGCAACATGTATTGCGGTCCGATGGCGAATTGCACTCGTGCTCAAAAACTATGCCGGTAACTGCCAATGCACTTAGGTCATAGGTGAGGAGAGGAAGGGTTATGTCATATGTCAACATCATAGAAATGGCTTCATCTGAGCTGTGCCTATTGTACATAATTCAACCAATCTATGCATTTCGTTTCTTGCAATCTACTCATGCTTTCACTCCAGCTTCAGAGTAATCATCCCATATTGTACGTCTTAAGATATTGATTTCTATGGCGGTTTGCAATTACTAGCCACGTCTCACCTCAGTTTGGTGGCCCCGCATCGGCCCACTCGGCCGCTCTAAAATTGACTTACGGAGGAGGATGGTGGCTTTTATTTTAGCTTCTCCGCCGACTGCGGGGAGCGCCGTCGCCGAGGTAGGAGCAATAATTAGCTTATGTTTGGGACTAATTTCCACGCTTCATTAACATTTTAATGTTATTTTAATTAATTCATGTTAATCCTTGACGCATTCTCTTTCTATTGATACCATCCACCGGTCTGAGAATTACTGCCTAGCTGCGTAAGGGCCGATAAAAGATCACGCTTTTAGGGGTATCTCTTCAACATGGGGCAGGAGCAATAAATAGAGTGCTCTAATTTTAGCTTATTTCCCTGGTATGTCACCAACTGATATAGGTATGTATAGGTACCATTATAGGTATGTATCAGCAGGTATACCTGCTGATACTGATACCGATCAAAGACCATCCCCACTTTAGGCAATCCACATCCAAGATTGAGATGGAATGACAAGTTACGGTTTGATAGGTCACCAATCTGACTTGACAGGAGCCCAGACCATGACTATGCTCTATTTTCCAGACATTCTTTACATTGAATATTGATGTTGATAGAGACCAAATACTGGACATTTAGATCAATTACCAATCAAAAGACATGAAATTTGACAATGTTGATGTTTTAGGATCAAATGGATTAAAATAACTTGAAATTGAAATGTAATGGTCATGGTTTGAGTTTAGGTTTGAGTTATAACTTGACCAAACAAAACAAAAAGTCACACAACCTCATCAAAGAGAGATGGTTGCAGTCACACCGCATACTAGTTAGATACAAATATTTCATCAATAAACCACAACAGACATGTAGAAAGCGAAAATAAACTTTTCCCTCAAGTTCCACAATCCTCCCTGCCTCCTTCCTCCCCTCCTCGCCCCATTTCTTATTGATATAAATAGGCTAATTTTTGTCTTTTTTTGGTCGACTTTAAAACGCCTAAGGGTACATTCAGCACTTGTTTTTTATTTTAGTTATTTTCAAACACTTTAAACTTTATATAAAATTGTAAAATTTTAAATATCCTCGAATTTTCAGGCCAAAAGAAAAGCAGAGCTCCAGAAAACATTGCGTAGAAGAGAAGGGCCAAGAAAAAGGCCCATAAGTTTTGGTATCTTATAAGTTTTCATGTCCATGAAGAAGTTTTTGCCAAAAACTGCGCCATTTGCTATTATTGTGCGTCACATTCGTACGCTTCTTCGCTTCCGGATTTTGTGTTGTGATGCGTTAGAATGGTTGCTTGAGGTAATTTTCAGATTTTTTCTTTTAATACAATTGGTTTATAAGTGTGTGATAGTAAGAGTTGCTGCAGCAACAAATGAAAATCTTACTTTTGTATAGTACAAAAATACTGGCGAAAGTTTGCCTCAAATTAGCTCCACTATGATCGATTTATATTTCAATGTTGGATCCATGCGAGCCATATGCTGAGTAATTATGTGTTAGATGGCGGTGATTTTGACATAAATATAATATCACAGTAACTTGCTGAGTGTTCATGTAATATGTTCCGTTAATGATGAGCAGCTCAATGTCCCAGTCGTCCACACAATTTATATGTTCCTGGACTCGAAATCATAGGTCAAGGTAGATTTGGCATTTGCTATTAATTAATATAATCCATTTTTAAGAAAAAAATGGAAAATGAACCGTTTTGTCCAAATTTTGTGTGTGTCAAGTTTTACTGTTTTATGAAAAACTTTGATAATTTGAATTACGTTCACTAGATTATAATAAGATTTTAGGCTTAATGAGACGTCAATTAGAACTTAGATTTGAATCAGTCCTTTTAAAATATTTTCCCAGTTGATTAATACTAAAAGGTGACATTAAATGGGAAAGTAATGGTATGATTCACTTCCTATTTTTGGCACAATTAGAATCATATTCACATTTAATTTTTGCTAGCTATTTTTGTGATAATTGTTGTAATTCACTTAAATATGTGACATTGAATTGCTGTTTTATTTTGGTATGTGACAGTTATATGCTGGAGGCCTGGCCTATTATACAGTTCATGGGACACATCAACTTGTTTCATTGTAACAGTGTTTACCTGTTGTGGGAGTGTCAGGATGATTATCAATAATTTCTCACATTTTTCTTTCCAGGTTTTGATACTCTGAAGATGGATGCTGAGACTGTACAGTCTCCTGAGAGCTCAGCGTCTGGCTGCCATGCAGAGACCATCACTGAAAATGGCAGTACAAAGCAAGATGTAACCCAACAGCCAGATTCAGACCTGAATGGCATTAGTGCTCATGTGAAGGCTCCAGACAGTTCAGAATCAGGCAGCCCACAGCTGGGTACTGTGGAGCAGGCAGATGGCCCTGCACTGGTGCCCCCTTCTGAACTTAGGCCTGTTGGTGGAAGTGCCAGTAATGGGATGTCACATACAGACACCAATCAGAACCAGGACACTGACACACAATCTGGCATGTCACCAGAGTCACCCAATGTAGGCACACCAAACTCGTCATCCACCTCCAATGGCACCTCTGCACCAATCAAGGATGCCAGCACACTGAACCAGTCCTCAACCACCACCCCACATTCCTCCTCAGTCACCAACCCACCATCGTCATCCTCCTCGACTCCAGGGTCATCCGGCGGCGCCACCGCTGAGATGACAGAGGTCAGTCTGCACGATGACGAGCCCGATGACGCTGCTGACGGCGGCCGGCCGCCCGACCTGGAGGCGTCATCGCCGGCGGCCACGGACGGCGCGTGCAGCCCGCTGTCGGAGCTGAGTGATGAGCCGATGGGCGGCGGTAGGTCGGTGGAGGAGCGGGCGCCGCCGACCGCCGGCCGCCGGCCGCCGCCCAACGGACTGCGTGTCGATGTGGAGGCCGAGGCGCGCCTGTTCAACCTCACCGACAAGGTGGCCTCCCTGACCGACGAGAACCGGGCGCTGCAGGACAAACTGAAACGGTGGGTGCGCTGCAACGGCGGCGATGGAAGGGTTCTGGACGCCCGGGAGGGAGGGATATGGTATGTCGGCGTATTTTTCGACTTATTACCATAAAATGAACAATTATTTCTGGAAGAGTCAGCATCGCATTCCTTTCATTACCGGTTCTTTATGATCCCAACTTCCAGAACGTAAATGGAGAATAATTTGTATGGTCATTTATCCAATGGAAAGTGCTGGATGACACCAACGTTTGTTCCTCCTGCGCCAATCTGCTACCTACGCAGTATGGTCTGTCCTTGAAACCCTGCGTCGGCCCCGCATGGCCGGTCGAAGCCATGACCCTGGCAGCTAGTACCTGCTCCATTAGGTATCTCGCCCAGGCTTTGTGTGAAGCGATCTTTATTACCGTCCCACAAAGTCCGCCCGTCACGATAGCTGATCCCGGCGACTCGATTCCGTCGGACCTGGCCGCATCGTGAGCCCCGCCCGGCCACAGGAAATAGCCAGCGTTCCTTATCGCGCGTCGAGCCGTGGGCGCTCGATAGCAGGCTCAGTATGTGTGCAACTGTGAGAGGAAAACCAATACCGACAGCCGGTGCAATTCAGCGGCCGGTGTGCTGGGATTGGGGCTATGAAAGCAATGGACATTCATGTCAATCGGGAGTCCAGCGCATGATCATTTTTACTTGCGATCATTTGTCCGTCTTGAAAATCAATGACGATATTTTATCGCAACTTAACTGAACAGCTTACATGCAATAGTAATTCCTTAGAAGTGGGATACCATCCAATATTTACTCGTAGCGTGCAGAGCAGAAAAGCTTTTCCGCGAGTCCATTGACTCTGTGTGGTATGTCATATATAAACAGTCTGAGTAAGTGACCGGCGGTGACCCAGTTGGCTGTCGGCTGCTCCGTTACTGGTGTACTGGTGGAATGTGTGCCCGGGTGGGTCTGCTCCCGTCCCGTCAGACCAGTGTCGCATACCGCCGGCCGGCTGGATGGAGTGGTTTCACCGCTCTGCGTTGATATAGGCGTGGGAATCCGGCGCCGGAAAAGGGGATTTATCGCACATTGAGATCTCACTTCTTGCAAAGAATCATGTGTTGGATTATATTTCAATTGTAGTGATTTGATGAGTGGATGGTTATTACGCACATAGTGGCAATGCGCCTGGTTTTCCGAAGAACCGCGATATAGACACATCCGCAAAAGCCGGCTACATTATCTGTCCGTAGTTCCCCTGGCTGGGTGCCCGCCAATTCTATGCTGATGATAAACCGACAATCAGTTATACCATTTTCGTAGAATTCATTACGAATGACGGCGCGTTTTGTAGACCGTCTGTTTTTTATAGGAATGCTTAATGACTGCACGCACACAGTGCATACGTATTTTCGTCACTCTGAAAACGCGGCGCATAAACCTTCCCGCTCAACAGGCATCGTTATGAAACAGTTTTTTCATAAAGGATAATATTTGGATATCTGCGTTTTGGATGCACTGAAGTGTGCTCCCCACCGAATTACGATATTGACCACTGAAATTCCTATGCTACATGCAAATGTTGACTACAGAGTACACATTACACAATGTTGCCGCGTATGTAAATAAACGGTCTTCAGGTGTTCGAGAGCACCGTAGTGCCACCATTCTTAGCTGTGACACAGTTGGTAACGGCTTACAAAGCAGTCCAAACAGACACCTTACCCCCAGTAAGAGTTGGTACCCCTCTACTTGGTCCCAACACCTCCCCATTGACCTCCGTCTCTGTTCCAGCGCGCAGGACGAGTCTGGCCGGCTGTCCGCGGAGAATGGCAAGGAGCGCGCCCACATCGAGACGCTGGAGCAGCAGCTGTCCTCGCTGCGCGCGCAGCTGGACGGTCAGCGCGAGGAGGCGGCCGAGGCGGCGCGCCGCCAGCAGGAGGCGGCGCGCGCGCTGGAACTGGACCTCACCGGACGGCTGAGCCGCAGCCGGGCCCAGTTCGAGGCCGCCTGCCGGGACAAGGACAAAATGGTGCTGCGCTACGCTCAGAGCGAGAAATCGGTGATCGACGCCAAGAGGGAGGCGGCGACGGCCGACCGGCGGGTGAAGGAGGCCCTCCGCGAAAAGGACATGCTGGTCAGCAAGGTGAACCACATGGTGCAGGAGCGCAACAGGATGAGCCAGCAGATGGAGGCCAAGGTGGGTGATCAGACCGCCTGGTTTCCGGTGAGTCGGACGGTCCGGGATGTATTACAGTTGTAAGGAAGGAATATGACTGGTTTGTAAGAAAGCGGGCTGCGTAAAATAAATGAAATGTATTGTATGAATCATTTATAGGTCATATGCAAGGTCTCGCTCAATGCGTTTGCTAACGTGAAGGAGTAGTTCTTCTCGTAATGCACATTTGAAACTTCTTAGTTACGATAAGTTTATTCCTGCAGTGCTATCTCGTGGGATCGCTGTGGTTCAGTTTTGCCCGTCTCCAGTTTATGGCGATTAGACACGATATTTCGCCTATTCCTGAGTATTTGACGGACAATGATTTCAGGTTCAAGAAGCGAAGAATTTGTCAAAAGAGTCGGCGAAGCTGAAGGAGGAGGTCGAGTCCCGGGATGTCCGAATCAAGTGGCTGCAAAACAAAATGAAACAGGAGGCAGACAGCTACAAGGTTTGTTTGCCGTTTCGAGGAGCTCGGTGCTATGTAGGGGACTTTTCTAAATCTTTTCAATAGGTGTCATGAACTCTTTCCATGTATTTGCATTACAATACAAGCAAGGGAGATTTGAGCGGTGGCTTATCCTAAAGCATCGAACTCATTTCTTTTGTGGATAGATTTGCGAATGACAGCAAATCAATTCAGATTTGATCTTCAGTCGCGTACACAGACTATGTACCTATGCACATTGTGTTTTGTTTCGGATTCTGTTAGATCGCTGTTTGGTGACAGGTACAAAAATCGCAGGACCTATACTGACCATTGGCGTGTAACCGGTGACATCAGGCCGGGTCTAGTGAGTTTTTTTCGCTAAGCCGTGACCTTCGCCGTCAGGACGGTCAGTTGCGGATGGAGTCGCTGCTGAAGGAACTGAGGGAGGCCCAGGAGACGATTCGCCGGTACAAACTCGCAGAGGACAACCGGTCATCGGCATTAGGTAGGGTGACAGACAGCGCAGAGTTGCTGGTAATTCGTGACCAGTCGAGGGTCGGTAAGGGTTTTTGGGAGCTACAGTAAGATACATATTTTCCGGTGCTGTGAATATTGGCACCTCGACTTCGTCATGTGTGACAGAAAGAACATGTAGCTGTAGGAGTTTCGAGCGTTGTCACCAATTCCGTTTCTTCCATCCCCAGTACAGTCAAATTCTTCACGCTTCAGTCTCCTGTTCCGCCGCTGGACGGGCAACTTGATCCCATTCGGGAACTCCCCTAAGAGCTCGCCCGTAGCCAGGTGCACTGAGTGTCAGGGTACTGGGTTGCCTGTCCACTGAATGGGCTCAGCCCCGACGACTCACCAGGGTGCCCGCCCAGACCAATGTCTTCCCCCTAATTCCTATCATCATTCCGGCACTGAAATGGTCTCGTTAGGCCGAAAGGGCCTAACCCAACCAAACAAAATCTGGTGTCGTCCATAATTATTCCATCACCCCTTTGCCATTTTACCATTTTCTCATACGTCTAGCATACAGTGTCGCGGTCACTTTCACCCAATGGAGGCTATGGATGTGAGTGACTACTGAACGAGTATGACCTTGACAACCAGCACATGTCATCGCCACGCCCCGGGGCCGATCCGTGCCTGCCACCGGTCTGTCACTGGTCTGTCATCGCCGCTGGCTCGCCCCTGAACCCGCCCTGCGCTGACATTTGGAGTGTCACTCTCACTGTCAGGGCCGTGCCGCCACTGCCGCCGACCCGCTCAGTACCCTCCGGCAGTGTCCGCTCGTCTAGTGCGGCTGTGGTGTGGACAGTGAGAGGACAGTGTATTACCTCAGCACTGCGGACAGGCAGCTCTTGTAGCTGACAACTCCAGCCTAGGTCATGACCTCCCACCCGCACCCTCTGACCTGGGATGACCTCACTACTGGTGACCTCGGTCGCCTGGTGCCCCGGCCGTTCTGTGCTGGCGTCTGGCGACCGAGTGCGTCCCAACCCACTTCCCCTTCGTCCCCTCACCCCAGCCCACCTCCCAGCTTCCCCACCCCCCGCCCGAGTCTGCACCCCGCCGGCGCTGAGCCTCCCGTCCGATCCTCGACAGACAAGGAGCTGCGGGAGGAGAAGGCGCGCAGGATGGTGGAGGAGAAGCTCAAACAGGACAGCACAAACAAGGAGCAGGCGCTGACGGCTCAGCTGCAGGAGGCGCAGGAGCGCTGCAGCCGCCTGGCGCAGGAGAGCGCCGCCAACCTGGAGCGCGTGAGTCGTACAGCGGCGCAGCGGGTGGTGGGGTTTTGTTAGAGGGTTTCGCTGATTGCAGTCAAGCTATGTTGTTATGTTATTAAGTTGTTGTCATGTTATGTGTTATGTTGACCATGTGAGTTCTACCAAATAATAGACTTACCTCGACTGGCCGTCTAATATAAACACGTGACAACAATTTTGCAGGTATTGTTTTTGCTTCTCGGTGAATTTTTCTCCGGGCCCAACTCTGTCTACCTTCGGTCTCTTCCACCCTATTCTTTCGTCACGCACAATGCACACCACGTCGCTCGGAATCGTCCTCCAACCAACCGACCTCCCCGGCCCCGCCCCTCCATCCACCAGGCGCTGGCGGCTGAGACGGCCCTGGAGCCGGTGGAGGCGGCCCGCGCGCGACTTCAGGAGGAGGTGGCCGCCCTCCGGCACCAGGTGGAGACACTGCTGCACGACTCGGCCGAGCTGGACGAGACGCGAGCTACACTAGAGAGGTGAGGGGCTGGGCGAAATAAGACGCGGGCAAACCTGGAGAGACAAGATACCGGACGGGGTACGGTCGTGGGCTGGATGTAACATGTTGCAGTATTCATACCGTAATATCTTTGAACCATACCACCGTAATATCCTTGTCACAATAAATTGGACTTTTTAGTTTCAGACATTCATTGATTGTCATTCCTTGCAACTATTGACTCATCCTTGTAAGTACTTCTTGTCAGCTTCTTTTCAGGTGTGTGATATGCCTTGATGGAAGCTGCTTGCACTCCTGGCTCCTCTCTGTATTACCAATTTATACCGATTCCGTCCAGCCTGTCAGTATCTCCTTGTCACGTCGTGCGCGCTCTGCTCACAGGGAGCGGGAGCGTCTGGCCGCCTCACAGGCGGAGGTGGCCGCCCTGCAGGCGTCCCAGGCCGACCTGCAGGCCGACCTGGACGGCTGTCACGCCAAGGAGGCCGACCTGCTCGACTTCACCCAGAAACTCACCGAGAAGAACGTGGAGCTGCAGTCGCAGATCTCGGGCTTCCAGGCGCGGGTAAGGTCCGGGTGGACACTTGGTGGAACGCTCCCTGTCGTGTTTTCATTTGTGATGACGGTCTTACAGGAGGGTTACTGATAACTTATTATTAGTAATGTCGTAGTTGGCTACATTTATCGGTAAGTCCGTTCATAAATCATGCTACGCTGATTCCTAACGCTGGTTTAAACCGAAATGTCGTCTGGTGTATGCATGCTGTTGGATCTTTCTGTCTGACAGTCCAGTGTTGACCTTTATGGCTAGTTAGTAATACGTAGCGTGGACACATGATGACAGCAGCCTTTCCCCCTCCCAACGCCGTCAGTACACCCCCACTCTGCCGTCCGCTCGCTGCTCCATGTCTAACCCTTCCAACACCGGCCCTCCACAGTCCCAGGCGGCGGAGTTTGAGGCGCGTCAGTTCAGCTCGTGCAGGGAGGAGCTGGAGGACAGGCTGGCAGACCTCACCGGTCGGCTGGCTCGGGAACAGGAGGCACGAACTACAGACAATCAGGTGGGTAGAGGGATCGTTGGCGTATACCAGGGACGGGAGGCGCGCACTACTGACAACCAGGTGGGTAGATGGATTGATGGACTGACAGGTAGGCAGAGGTGGGAGACTTGCAGCAGCTGGGAGCTGGTGTGGTAATCGTGGGACCTAATTTTCCTGTCGTCTGCGCGATACAATTTTGAATGCATTCTGGGACGCCACAGGCCGACCAGTGCTATCTGTCGTATGAGAAACACTGAGTAACTTGACTAATGAGTTGCTTTGTTTCGCTCAACATCCACTGTTTTATTGTTTTTAGCATAGCATACTTGTAATTTCAGCTGATTTTGGTTTGTTGGAGCTGGGTTAGCTTATTTTGTCCTTCTTCGATCGCTAATGCAGCTTATAATTGAGTCAACTCTCATAAACTCGCTACCGCTGGCTCCTCGCCCCCCCCCCCCCCCCTCCCCGTGCCTCAGCTGCTGGGCTGGCCCGCCGGCTGGCCGAGCGGACCCGTCAGCCGTCAGGTTTTTGTCGCTGTTTTGTGCGTGAACAGTGCGAAGCGCCCTCTAACGTCCCGTTTGCCTATTATCCCCAGCTGCTGGCCCGCCGTCTGGCCGAGCGGACCCGTCAGGTTGAGGAGCTGACACGGCGGGCAGAGGACGCAGAGAATGAGACGGCCATCGTCCGGAAGAAGCTCAACAGCAGCGTACGGGTCAGTATGTATGTTATAGGGAGTTTGAGAAATCCGTGAGTTTGCAAACTCCCTGACCCATCAGTGAGTTTGCAAACTCACTAGGGAGTTTACAAATTCACTAGGGAGTTTGCGAACTCAATGACCGGTCAGGGAGTTTGAGAAATTCCAGAGCGATTGGGCCAAATAAAAAGAAGTGTGCAGCATGTGGGTGGCATACGTGCCGTCCGTGATGTTAAAACAAAGGCGGCTAGTTGTAGGGCCTCGCACGCTGACAAAAAGCTTATAGATCATAAGTACGCCACAAATACCTTTTTGTAATTTTTAACTTTACTGCTCAGTGATCTATCCATGCATGTACCGCCGCTTTATTTAGTCATACATTGATTTAGTTCACGTCCCAATTAGATCCGTTCCACTCAAGTGTGGCTATTCCAGAGTCAGGCTCAATATATCAAAGTAGAAACAGCTCACTGTTGGTCTTTTATGCTAAAGTACAGGCATACGCACCAATTCACGCCCATTCCCACTCCGCCATAGACGTGTCATCGAGAGCCGGCGCTGCTGGCAGCCAGCCCAGCTGCGACTAGCGCACGCTGCTTGTTTGTTTTTGTTTTGTTGGGTTAGGCCCTTTCGGTCTGACGAGACCGTTTCAGAGCCGGACGAGTGATAAGAATTAGGGGAAGATATTGGTCTGGGCAGGCACCCTAGAGAGTCGCCGGGGCTGAGCCCGTCCGAATGGACAGACCGACCAGCCCCAATTGGTAATCACTGCACCCGGCTACGGGGTGCGCTCCCTCGGGAGCAGCGGTGCCGCTCCAAGGGAGCAGCCCGCATGAGATAAAGTTGCCTGTCCAGCCCGGAGTGGGGGTTTCGGCGTGGAGGAGCAGGATTTCAGTATCCTGATTCCTGAGGATGGAAACGACTGTAAGGATTTTTGGATGAATGGAAATTATTATGCCACAGTGATAGCCAATTTGATTAGTCTCGCTTACCTTGGTATGCGCTTCTTGAATGTTTGTACAGAACTCAGTAATTCTTGCCCTCGTGTCCAAATCCTTGTAAAACTCAGTGGCTTTACGCTCAAAGTAAACCTTTAGTATGGCTTCTTGATCGGGTTGATATCGTCACTATTCTTGAGTTTGCTGGTTCTTGTGTCACACAGCGTTCAAACAACCACGAGGCTTCCAGACTGTCCCTGCCCGTGATTCCAGTATGTATCTGCCACTTTTTCAGTGCCGCACCCTGCCGCGCAGCTCATTTGAACAGCTGAACAAACAGCTGATTTTGGCATCGTGCCAGTCACGTGACAACGGTTTTCAGGGTCAAGTCGACACGCACTTCTATGACCGATGCGGTTAGAGCCACACTTCCTGCCATCTAGCGGCTACCAAGCGAGACTAAATGGGCAAATTTGGCATAGGTGGCGCTGGTGAGGAATCAAGGCTAGGAAATATGCATGGAAAGGATGTGAGGAGTGGAAGACGGTGAATAATTCTCACACTCCCCAGGCGAGATGCTTGACAGAGGAGTCAAGCATGTCATGTGTTTTGTTCTGTCATGAGTTGGTTGTTGTTAAGTGGTGTGATTGAAGTATGATGTGAACAATGATGATGATGATGTGGTACACTTGTTTGTGCGCTTGATTGCAGGTTCTACAAAGAACCTGACTGGATCAGATCCTGAACCAGTTGCCTCTGTCCACTTGCCGCTCGTCTTGCAGGGCGAACGTTCGGGCGCGAGATGTCAGCTGGTGGTTCTGTCCTGAGACTGTTTCCGTCCACTCGACTGTTACACCCATCCGCGGCTGTCCCAGCGTGAACAGCCCGCACCTCGAGCGGGTACAACAACCGCGTGGCATACCGACCTTGTCCTTTTGCAGTCTTCAGGATGACCTGTCGGACGCGACCATCGTTGCTGTGAATGAGTTGTAGAACACGTCCCATCTGCCAGTAGACTCTGGGCCGGTCCCTCGTGTCGATCAGAACAATGTCTCCCACCGATATCTTGTCAGTCCACTCGGACTGGAACACGTCACGTGAAGTTTCTCTCAGACTCAGTAGATAATCACTGTACCACATTTTCGTGTATCTATCTTGCAGCCGTTGCTGCTCTTGTAGTGTGTTGTTCATCTGTCGATGCACGTCATCTGGAGTTGAAGTCCAGAGTGGGTCGTCGCGGTCGTCTTCGCAGATCAGCCGCAGACGTGGGTTGGAGTGCACCTTCAGGATTTTGTTGGGAGTCAGAGGCTCGATCTCTTCCAGTTGACTGTTGACGTATGTGATTGGTCTCCCGTTCACGATGTCTTGAATCGCGGCAAGGTGAGTGATGAGCTCGTAGTATGTCAGTTTTGCACGACCTACTGTTTTGTGCAGACACTGTTTGATTGTTTTGACTTGGCGCTCGTAAACGCCACCCACCCAGCTTGCGTAGGCTGGAATGGTCTTGTGGATGATGTTGAGTCTTGCCAGATGTTCTCTGAAGTCGTCTGATAGGAAGAAGTTTTCCATCAGCCTCTGAGCTGCAATGAAGTAACTAGCGTTGTCTGTGTAGAGTGTGTGGGGAACACGATATATGCTGCAGAAGCGAGAAAATGACTGGATGAATGACTTCACCGTCAGGTCCGGTACTACATCCAGGTGCACCGACCTGATGGCCAGGTCAGTGTAGAGAACGATGTACACTTTTTTCATCTCTCCATTGTCATCTTTGACAAATATATGTCCAGTGTAATCAATCGCTGTATCGTGAAAAGGCTTGAGGAAACGAACTCTCTCCTTTGGAAGGTCTGTCAGCTTGGGGTAGGAAAATGCGAGACTGTTGTGCTTCTTGCAGGTGATGCAGTCTTTCAGTATGCGCTTCACCACCTGTCGTCCAGCTGGTATCCAGAACCCACGTTCTCGTAGAGCTGTGAGAGTAGTGCCGATGCCAAGATGCTTGCACTTGAGGTGTTGATCGTTGATCAGAAGTGAAGTGAGCTGATGTTCCTTCGCTAACAGCACAGGATTGAGCGTTGAGTATGAGTAGTAGTTGAGTCGTGACAGCCTCCCTTTACATCTCAGGATGTCAACCTCATCTAAGAAGAGATTGAGGTCGTTCACGAGCTTGGGCGGCGGCTTTGACGCCTGATTTTCTTTTTCTCGCAGGAAACGCAGTTCTGCTGGGAACGACTTCTGCTGCATGCGGCGAATCCAGTAGTCTTCAGCTTGCTTGTAGCAGTCTACCTGTCTGCCTTTGAGCTTGTTGATGAAGTGGTAGACCCGAGCAGTGACACCGTAGAGCCTCTTGAGACTGGAATATTTACCAGGGTCCAGCAGCTGCTGACTGGTATCTGGATCGTGCTGTTCTGTGAGGTTTGTGTTGACCTGCATCGCGCGTTTGGTGGCTTCGGACAGACAGTTGAGCGTGTTCTGAGGCCAGGCGTCTGTGTCGGCCAGCCAACTCGGGCCTGACAACCAGGTGAGCATGCTTCTTTCGAACTCTCTGTACGAAATACCTCTGGTGACCATGTCGGCGACGTTGTCCAGCGTGTTGACGTATCTGAACGTCACTTCACAGTTCAACAGCGTTTCCAGGTCCTTTTTCTTCTGTTGGGCCGTCTTCAGCCTGTTGATGGTGAATCTGCTCTTGGTCTTGGTGCCACTGTGAAGCCATTCCAAGACCACCTGAGCATCACACCATACGAATACATCATCTGGCTTGATGTTAAGTGAAGTTGCGATTGTTGAAACACAATCGAGTGCCATCAGTACAGCAAGAAGTTCAGTTTGTGGGATGCTCTTCTTGTCAGGGGCTAACTTGCTGTGACTGTAGACAAGAGATGTCTTCTCTCCTTGTTTGATGTAGCAGGCGACGCCGTAGCATGATCTGCTGCCATCACAGAACACGTGGAGTGTGATCGGATCATCTGATTCTAAATCAGCAGTCTGTCTCGGGAATGTCAGTGATTGGAGAGCCTCAAGGTCCACTCGAAGCTTGGCCCACACGGCCTTCACTTCAGATGAAACCTCTTCATCCCAGTCGGTTCCTTCATCCCAGACCTGCTTCATCAGGATGCGACCCCTGATCGTGACTGGAAGAGTGAGTGCAAGCGGGTCAAACACCCGGCTGACGTTGCTCAGCAGTCGTCGCTTGGTCAGCCTCCTGCTGTCATCAAAGTGAATGTCAGCGAGTGACATTGTGTCAGTTTTGGTGTCATATAGATAACCGAGTGTCTTCTCACTTGATGATGAGTGTGAGTGAAGAGTGCCTTCACTATCCATTGTGTTCAGCAGGGTTGGATGGTTCGACTTCCAACTTCTGAGGTTGAATCCTCCTTCCTTGAGTATCTTAATGCTCTCATGGTAGATGTCGGTGAGTTTGTCCAGGTCGGAGGAAGTGTAAAGGAAGTTATCCACATACAGGGATTGCTTCAGGGCAGAGATCGCCTCGGTCTCGCGGAATCGCTGCAGGTGCAGTTGAAGGATGTGGTTGAGGATGAACGGACTTGCGTTCAGTCCAAAGAGAATGGTCTTGAACCTGTACGCTTTCACGCCCTCTTCAGTCTTCCACAGGAAGCAGAAGTGATCCTGGTCGCTCTCATACTTCAGGTGAACTTGTAAGAAGGCTTTCTCGATGTCAGCCATCATCATGAACTTGTTGGTGCGGAACCTTTGCAGAAGACTGGTCATGTTCGTGAGCAGGTTGACACCTGGGAAACAGGCATCATTGAGTGACGGCGAGCCTGTTGTCTTGAAGCTGCAATTGAAGACAGGCCGTATCTTGGTTGTAGTCTGCTCGTCGGTTTTGATAACCGGGTGGTGTGGTATGAAGACTCGTCTTTTTGAAACAGACAAGTCGATTTCTTCGATGATTCCATCGTTGACTTGCTGTTGAAACACGGCTGAGTACTTTTCTACAAGATTTTTCCGCTGCAGGGACTGGTGTACCCTATCTGTAAGGGCCATGGCATTGTCAAAGTTTTCGGGCACCTCTTCCACGTTGGAGTAGAAGGGTATTTTCACGAAGTACTTTTCGTCGCGAAACTCCACTTCGCTCTTGAAGTCCTCGAGGACGTGTTCATCTGCAGCTGTCAGTTCAACATCGTCTTCGTCTTCGTCACGAAGAGTCTGCGTAGTTTGGCTTTTGACGTTCGTTTTCTCTTGAACTGTTGGTGGTTGCCCATCTTGTTCCCACTGGACAGTTAGTCTTGGGGTTGAGTTTGAGCTTGAGCTTGAGTTTGTGTTTGTGCTTGAGTTTGAGCCTGAGTTTGAACTTGAGCTTGAGTTCAGACCTGAGCTTGAGTTTGAGTTTGTGCTTGAGTTTGAGCCTGAGTTTGAACTTGAGCTTGAGTTCAGACCTGAGCTTGAGTTTGAGTTTGTGCTTGAGTTTGAGCCTGAGTTTGAACTTGAGCTTGAGTTCAGACCTGAGCTTGAGTTTGAGTTTGAGTTTGGGTTTGCCGTTTGAGTTTGAGCATTTGAGTCAGCTACGAGGCCTGCATCTTGAGTAAGCTGACTCCCTTCTTGATCTTGAAGTTTGGTAGCCTCTTTGGTAGCATCACATAGGACTTGCGGCTGCGCTTGCTGTCCTACCGTGCTGGCTTCAGTTTGTTCTTCAGGTGTTGTTCGATGCTGATCTTGTTGCTTGATGTTGATGTTGGTCTCGTTGATCGTTTGTAGCAGTTCTTCCTCATCCTCGGGCGTCGGTTCACTTGTCGGACCAGACAGGTGAGACAGGTGGTCTGGAACCAGACCAGCCAGATCTCCGAAGATGATGTGCCCTTTGTCGACCTCGTAGGCGACACTCTGTCCCAGGCTGACTGTCCGGAGAGGGGTGAGGTCAGACAACACGTTGACGCCCAGCAGACAGTGGATGTTGTCGATGTCGTCAGTCTCTTGATCTCTGTAGAAGCAGTCAGCCAGTATGACGCCTTCATCTTGCAGTTGCTTCACCGCACGTGATACGCCTGGGAGATTGTAACTGAGGTCCATGTTTGGATCGATGAGGAACTCTGCCTTGATCATGCGTTTCGGTGTGATTGCGATCTCGCAGGTGACGACTCGGTGTCTTTTCTCTTCTGTCCCGATGCATGTCTTCACTGTGAACGTCTCCTCGTGTCCCTTCTCCTCCAGCTTCAGCTTCTCTGCCAGTGCCTGACTGATGTAGCTCGCCTGACTCCCATGATCTATCAGCGCTCTGGCCACTTCTGCTTCTCCACAGGCACAGATGACCACTGACGTCGTCGGCAGCAGTGAACGGCGGCCGTGCTGCTCGCTCATCAAGCAGAGTCGACTCTGGGTGGAGTTTCCTGGAACACAAAGTGCAGTAATGTGCGACTTGTCTCCACAGATGGTGCATGGGTAGTTCAATCCCTTGTCCTTGCCGGGGCAGCTGGACAAACTGTGTTGACCACTGCAGGCTGTGCACAGTTTCAGTTCGGCCAACCGTGCACGACGTTTTGTTGCGTCCTGAAACGAGTTACACTTCAGCATCGAGTGTGTGCCCTGACACAGTTTGCATGGTTTGTATTTCAGAGCCTGCTTCTGTGTATCAGTCTGAAATGTGCTGATGTTCTTCATGGGTGCATGTTGAGTTGTGTGAGCAGGTGTCTTCGACTTTCTGGTCAGAGCAGTTTGCTTTGACGCCTGAGAGGCTGAGTGTGGTTTCTTTTCTGGTAGTCTCTCAAGTGTTCGGAGGATGTCACCATAGCATTCGAGCAACTGTGCTGTTGTGGGTGTCATTGTGTCCATCCGTTTTTTGAAGTTTGCTGGTAGCTTCTCCCATAGAAGAAAACTTATGATCCGGCTGCCTAGTGAGTCGCCATCCAGAGCATCATACCCAAAGGTTTTCAACTCATAGATGGATGTGCGAGCTGTGTTCATGAACTTGCGTACAGCCTCTAGGTCACGTGCCGGAGGGGCTTGTAGTTCGTAGATCTTTCTGATGTGATTTTCAACAACCTTGTCTTTGTTCAAAAACTCCTTCTTCAAGAACTGCACCGCCAACTCGTAGTTGTTGCTGTCATTGGAGAGGTGCTTGATCTGGTCCAACGCACTGCCTCGTAGGTAGGTCTTCAAATACAGCAGCTTGCTTCCTCCACTGATTTTGCTGTTTTTCCCAATCAGCTCCTCGAAGAGTGTGAAGAAGTCATTGAATTCCATGACATCTGCTTGTGTGCCACTGAACGTGGGCAGTTTTATTTCCTTCAGTTTGGCTGTTGTTTCTGTAGTGCTGGCACCCTGCTCAGCAACATCAGTCTTCTTCTTGATTTTCTCCATAGCTGTTTTCATCTCCAGTTGGTACTTTACCTGTTCAGCCAACTCTTCTTCATATCCTTCACCTTCTCCATCTTCATCAGCCAGCTCCGTAGCAATTGACATGTCATATTCCTCTACCTCCTTCAGCTTTTGTTGTATGCTTGACACACAATCACTTGCAACGTTTGGATGTACTTCCTCTTGCTGCAGGCTCTTGAGCGTTAGAGTGATGACACGTTTGACATGACCTCGTTTGACCTTCAAACTTCTCAGGTCTGGCTTTGAGTCTGTCATTGTGCCTTAACGTTGAGATAACAAGAAAAAATACAATTATGGCGCAGGATGAGCAATGTTACCACAATCTTGTGAATAACAACCTTATAACTATATGATCTGGTGAAGGAACTATCAATCACTTGCGACAGTCCAGAGATCTTCAACCAGTGAAGTGACACGATCAGCAGCTCGGAAAGTGTCAGTTTGTGAGTGTGAATGAGACGACACAATCAGCAGCTTGGATAGTGTCAGTTTGAGGCTTGAGTTTGCGAGTGTGAATGTGACACGAGCAGTCAGTCACAGAGTATGTTTGAACTGAACCACTTCAGGTTCTGCGACTCTGCGTGTTTGATTATGACGAACAATATCACCCAAGGAAATAGTTGACACAGAGGGAAGTTTGGACGATGAACAGTGAGTTACCATGAGTTTTACAATTTTCTTCTATGTAAGGATTTTTGGATGAATGGAAATTATTATGCCACAGTGATAGCGAATTTGATTAGTCTCGCTTACCTTGGTATGCGCTTCTTGAATGTTTGTACAGAACTCAGTAATTCTTGCCCTCGTGTCCAAATCCTTGTAAAACTCAGTGGCTTTACGCTCAAAGTAAACCTTTAGTATGGCTTCTTGATCGGGTCGATATCGTCACTATTCTTGAGTTTGCTGGTCCTTGTGTCACACAGCGTTCAAACAACCACGAGGCTTCCAGACTGTCCCTGCCCGTGATTCCAGTATGTATCTGCCACTTTTTCAGTGCCGCACCCTGCCGCGCAGCTCATTTGAACAGCTGAACAAACAGCTGATTTTGGCATCGTGCCAGTCACGTGACAACGGTTTTCAGGGTCAAGTCGACACGCACTTCTATGACCGATGCGGTTAGAGCCACACTTCCTGCCATCTAGCGGCTACCAAGCGAGACTAAATGGGCAAATTTGGCATAGGTGGCGCTGGTGAGGAATCAAGGCTAGGAAATATGCATGGAAAGGATGTGAGGACTGAGGAGTGGAAGACGGTGAATAATTCTCACACGACGGAACGGAGGAGCAGTGCTCCTGGAGCACGTTGCTCCGAACCTCCCCTTTGCATATCGGCGAGTAGCATTTTTTCCGGTAAAACAATTAAGGATCTGTAAGCTTTTTGTCAGCGTGCGACGGTCATATAGGCCGTACCACTAGTCGCCTTTGTTTTAACACCACTGACGGCACGTATGCCACCCTCCTCTTACACACTTGATTTTATTTGACCCAATCGCTCTGGAATTTCTCAAACTCCCTGACCGGTCAGTGAGTTTGCAAACTCCCTAGTGAATTCGTAAACTCCCTAGTGAGTTTGCAAACTCACTGATGGATCAGGGAGTTTGCAAACTCCCTAGGGAGTTTGCAAACTCACGGATTTCTCAAACTCCCTGTAACATGTAGATTGTAGAATGTACCACATGTTTGAGAGATGAAACTTAGACACGTGCAGGATATAAGCGGGGCCGGCACGCTGAAACCTTTTTTTAAGTTTTGGTACCATGTTGCACAATACAGCTTGAGCCTGCATAATTCTTAACTTTTTGGGGGGCTGGGTTCGACCGAACCCACATCCCAACACCCGCAACTCTCCCACTCCCTAACTACCCTCTCCTCCCCGCTCAGGAGTTGCAGCGGGAGCTGGCGCAGGCGCGGCGCCGGCAGGAGTCGCAGGACACGAGTCCGGCGCCCACGCCGGCCGACGGGCTCAGTCAGGCGTCCCGGGCCTCCAGCAGTGTTAGTCTGCACGAGGCGGCACCGGCCGACCCCACCCCTGTGGTTCATGTGACCGCGCCGGTGGAGCCCGATAGACAGGTGCTGATTGAGAGGATCGTCCGACTGCAGAGACAGGTGAGAGGGACGAGGACAATTACGGCTGTTGGAACTGTTGGAGCAATAGCTGTTGGTAGGTGTAACTAGGTGGTGTTTGGTGTGTTGTTGAGCGTGTCAGTGTTGTTTAGAATTGAAGCTCCCCGACTTTGGCGGTCGGTGCCTTCCTGCGATAGGTTGGGAGGGGGGGGGGGAGGTGTGCTTCCAATCTTAGCGCAACCGTTGAGGAACCCCACACGAACAGTGCTGGTGAAGCTATGGAATGGCCTAGGCTGGCGAAAGTAAAGCTATGGAATGGCCTAGACTGGCGAAAGAGGGTTTGTGAAGACCAGGTAGCTGGTCTGTACAAAATATATAACTGATTACCATTGACTTTAAAATATTGCTAAATGCTAAATGGAAATGGAACGACCTATCCCCGACCTGTCCCCATATTGTATTAGTTTTAGCAGCTGTAACCTAGCGACTAACCCCGCCTCCTTTCTGTGTATGGTCCGTCAGGTTGCTCGGCGCAGTGAGAAGATAGACTTTCTGGAGGATCACGTCAATAACCTGGTAGAGGAGGTGCGACGCAAGTCGCGCCTGCTGCAGCACTACATGCTCCGGGAGGAGGCGGGCGCGCTTGGCTCCCAGGACCGCGATCAGGCCAAGGTAGGACCCAGTGCTGAGGGAGGGATAGGGCGCTTGGCTCCCAGGACCGCGATCAGGCCAAGGTAGGACCCAGTGCTGAGGGGGGATAGGGCGCTGGGGTCCCAGGACCGCGATCAGGCCAAGGTAGGGCCCAGTGCTGAGGGAGGATAGGGCGCTGGGCTCCCAGCACCGCGATCAGGCCAAGGTAGGGCCCAGTGCTGAGGGGAGGGGGAGAGCGATAGGGTCCCAGGCTAAGGTAGGGCTGTAACTGCGCCAGGGGGAAGGAGGAGGACGTTAGCGTATCAGGCCGAGGTAGGGCCCAGTGCAGCTGAGGGTATGGGGGCTGAGAGGGACGGGCACTGAGGTTTTAGAACGCAGCCTGGCCAAGGGAGGGTGGCGCAGTGGTTGGAAGGGAGACAGTAGCGTGGGGTCTGGTTGATGTCTTCCAAGGGAAGGTGTATTGCGGGCAGTGCACACTCGATGCAGTCCTGTTGTGTAAAACCAGACTTGTGAGTTGTGTTATCATCAAGGCAAAACGAGTTCCACTGATGTTAGTTGTCGGACTTTCATCCCCGTCTTGAGTTAAGATGTTAGTTTCACAACGTTTCGGCCAGTTACTTCTCCGGCCGTCGTCAGGTGTTTTTTGGCCCTTAGAAGGACCTGGATGTTGGTGGCGTTGCGCCGTACGCGTCATACTGTTCGAAAGCTCCTGTAGTCAGCGGGACTCGAACTCGGGTTTCCCCGGTGATAGTCCACGGTTCTAACCACTTTTCTAACCAGTTCCAACCATTTCGATTCCCGCTGACTACAGGAGCTTTCGAACGGTATGACGCGTACGGCGCAACGCCACCAACATCCAGGTCCTTCTAAGGGCCAAAGAACACCTGACGACGGCCGGAGAAGTAACTGGCCGAAACGTTGTGAAACTAACATCTCAACTCAAGACGGGGACGAAAGTCCGACAACTAACATCAGTGATACTAACACCTCGTCTCAAGCATTCAGAAGAACTGCATAACGAGTTATTGCGCATGACGTCAGTATAGAGCGGACGCTTTTAGCTTTGTATATTAACCAGCAGCTCACAGTAACGATTCAAGCTCAAGTTAGTTTTGTCTCACTCATTTTGTGTGTGCAGTTCAACTGATTGAAATTTCGATAGAATAGTCTAATGTTCGTCATTTTCAAGCGTGATGGTATCGTGTTCTTTCATGCAGCTCGGGCGAGCGGCTAAGAAAGTCGTGGTAGGTATCCGATTCAGTGTCCCGTAATCACTCTATGTGCGCATTGACATGTTCGTTTTGTCTCATTTTCGTATTTAAAGTCGTAATGCCTGAGCTTGTTTGCTTTCATGAATGTCGCCGTTAAAATTTGTAGGAGGCTTTTTCTGCATGGCAACAATGCTGCCCTCTTTTTCCACGGTGAGGTATAATCACCAACAAGGTGCTTTTCATGTGATATTTTAAGCATGTTTTGCCTGTGCCTGTCTGTCTCTGCGTCGTATTGGAAAACAATAACTGTCGCAATAAATGTCTGAAGGAAACAGATATTGCGTCATTAATGCGGCCCCGGTGATCGCTTCCATCTCAGTTGTTGACTTCGTTGTAATGGACTCCTACCCTGTCTTTCGCTTCCTCCCTCGGAGAGAGCGAGGGCCTCGCTCTCTCGCTCCCTCCTCCCTCCCTCCCTCCCTCCCTCGCTCCCTCTAACTTCCCGGCGCCGTTCCAGTCGGAGATGATGCGGAAGGGCGGCATCATGGCCTCCGTCTACGGCTCCCACTCCAAGGACCAGGCCATGACGCTCGAGCTCTCCCTGGAGATCAACAAGAAGCTGCAGTCGGTGCTGGAGGACACACTACTCAAGAATATGACCCTCAAGGTGGGCGTCGAGCAATAAGATATCAGGTTCTATCCTAATGTGTACTAGAATTTTTCCGGTGGTTCTATTACGGGAGACAGACATGTGATGGCGTGGTGCCTGTATGTTTGCTGAAGTCGCTTTTGCTCGTACCGTTTAGCTTTTTGTCTTAGAAAAGTGACAACGAATGATAGGCTGATTCCGTCCTGCTTTGTGCTGGTTTCAGCTGGCAGCTAACGCCAATTGTTGTGGAAGACGTGTTGGTATGGCTATTGGATTTACCCATGATCAATGTGTTTCTGATGAAGCGTCATCAACCATTCATAGTATTTGAATTGTCCATCCCTCACAGGCTTGCTCTCGTTTCAGGACAATATGAACGTTCTGGGTGAGGAGATTGCATCTCTGACCGAGCAGAACCGGCAACTACGGAGACAATAACGCTGCAGTCGGCCGCCGGGCGGCGCCACCTGTACATCCACGTCTCAGCTGAGCCTGAGGGGGGGGGGGGCTCTCCGTGTGGGGAGGGGCTGCACATACCTTTGGGATCCCATGTACCGGGCTCAGTGATAATGTGTGCGTGAGAGAGAAAACTTATTTATGCGGTACAAATGAGGTGTGCGTGCGTGCGGGATTATGTATATCTAGGTGACGCTGTGTTCCCCTGTGTTAACCTCGAGCTGCGCTCGTCTCGCCAACCTGTCCTGTGTAAGCGGTATGCCAGGTGGTGTCTTGTGAGGGGCAAGCGAGACGCACATTGGATCTGTTCAGATCCGAAACTCAGTCGGGTGGATGAGCCTGGTACGGGCGTTCCAAAGTCGACTAAACTGCGCCGTTGTTGGCGCACGCTGCGAGAAGACTTAACGCGCTTTCTGATGTGACTCATCGCAACAAAGACGATTGGTTCTGATGTAGATCTTCGTTATCAGAAATCCATCACCCAGGTCGGGCAGTTTGAGGGGGCGACGTTCCGATCGCTGATAAATAGTTCCGTTATGTTGCAACATCGAATGTTGTTCGGCTTTAATTATGGTCATTGTCCGTTGTATGTTCCGTTGTGGGATGCAGAAATGGGACTTTCGTCAGGGACGGTCGGGAAGGAGACTCCGATGCGAGCTTGTGAATTCTGAACTCCCTGTGGCTGAACGGGAGCTGTTATATCATTCCCCTTTATTTCACGGGAGCTCGAAGAAGTCACGCAAGGCACTAAAAACGGCGTTAGAACGCCATGGACGGGGGGCTTGTTAAAATGTCGAGTCAGGAGGCTGTGGGAACCGGGGGAGGGAGAAGATGGAGCCGAATCCGCCAATATCCATTGGTTGCCGCGCGAACCACGGAGGGAACCGACTTGGCTCCCGGTACAGTTGCAATAGTGTCGTCACAAACCGTGTGTCCGGAGCTCGATAAGACAGGTCGACGTGCCGGGTTCGGACAGTGGCCGGCAGCGTGGGATGGGTCCCGCCCGCTGGTGACTGTGCGGCCTGTCTGGAGGCCAGGGTGGGTCTCTGTCCTCGGCACAGGGGTCGCTCGGGCCTCAGTTATCTGCTCCGGGCCCGCCGCCGGCGGCGCCGGACCTCTCAGTGTTGTGCTACCGATGTTATGTTGTTCATATTCGTCTGTATGTGCGTAACCATGAATATACTGAAACTGAACTGTGGTGAGACGGTCTGTCGGTCTTGCTAACCCAGTCTTGGATTAATTACTCCCCCGAGTGTGGCGTCGTGGGTTCAAATCCTGGTCAGTCATAGCTCCACAGAACAGCGCTTTGTCTCCATCCATAATAATGCACCCGTCACAGGTTTGAACTCTAAGAGGGAGAGCGAACTAGTGAGCCAAGCGTGTTACACATCGCACCATTCCTAGCTCCGCCACGGAGCTAACGTGGCTCCCCACCTCCCGCTCCCTCCACCACCGGCTATCGAACTCCGGTCAGAGTCGGAGTCACTGTGTCAGCGTGTATTAGCAGCGCCTGTGCTCTTGACTCCTGAGTATTCTAAGCCAGCTGCTCTCTGTACGCGGAACAACAAACACGGAAAATGCGGCGAACCAACCGGGCGGGCGGGCGTCAGCGTCGTACGAAAACGTTATTCTGCTCTTTAAAAGAAGTGGAACGGTAAGCTCATGGCACGGAGTTCAGCGCGCGCGACTGTTCACAACGCTAAAACTAGAGATAACCGCAGTGCGGGGCACACATACGTACACACGAGGCGGCCACGTACAACTGTCGCCAGATACAAACACACGCTCTCACGACTCCGCTGCGCCACACATGCATACAGTCCACTGACACGCGCACGACATGTACAACTGTAAAATAAATAATACTGAACATCGCACGTCCGTCACCGAGACAGACACACAAACACACTCACAGACTCGCACGCAGACGGTCCCTAGCGACTGAAACGGGCGGCGCCGGCCACCGGACACAACAAACAAAAACAACCTCTTGGCGCACGACGGCACCTCTAAAACATATGGCACTGGTTCACGGTCAAACTTGGCACGGTTAGTGGCGACGCTGGCGGCCCGGGGAGCGAAGCTAGACTATTTGTACGCGCTCCCCGGGCCCGCCGCGCGGCGAACACAGGGCCGTCCCGCCGCGGGCAAGGCACATGACACAGCGGTACACATCGGCAAGGCACGCGCAGGCACTCGGCACTGGCACTGTCCACTCGTGTGGCACCATCAGCTCTGTCTGTCTGTCACTCTCAGTAGTCCATGAGGACGCGGCGGTCGTCACTATTTACAGGTGCTGGCTGGCCGGGCCGGGCCGCCAGTCTGGCGGCCTCACCGCGCCCGGCGGGCCGCCTCCGCCGCTGACTAGGACCGCCACCTGGCGGAGCAGAGGTGGCGCCACCTACATGGCTGTGCTCTTGAACAGCTCGAACTGGCTGTCGACCGAGACGTCGTGACTCGAGTCTCCCGAGTCGGGTGGCGACGGCTGCCCCAGGTCCAGGTACTCCTGCAAAATGACGCATAAGTATGTTAGTTAACTGTGGTTATTTAAGCTTAACAGTGCATCATTCAAAAGAACAAAAACTGCACTGCAGGCTATCATCTTTCGATGAAACATTTGAGCCAAAATAACTGCTTCCCAAACTATTTTCTTGTTCCTCACGCCTACAGCAAATAGGCTCATCGAAAAAAAAACTCGACTGGAAGCCGTTCAGACACGCCAAATGTGCGCCTGCGGGCCCCTCTCACCTGGGGTGCTAGCGAGGTGAGTAGAGTACCCAGCTTCTCCACGAGCTCGGTGAAGGTGGGCCGCAGGTTGGGGTAGTACTCCCAGCACTGACGCATGATGTCATCCCTGGGGAACACACGACACATACGGGGTTACACGAGGACGCAATAAAATCGGGGCGGCAGGGTCAGAATGGCGACGAGACGGGGGATGAACAACAGATCCCTCACACGTCTGGAAGCAACATTGAAATGGGGGAAGGACGTAATGTATTCGCTGCACGTATTTTTCATCCACTTTGACATCCTAAACAAGCACAGGGATTACTCAAATTTAAGGATTACTAAAATGAATCATCCTCGATCGAATATGCAACAAATAGGTAAGGTATTTGCAACAGTAAACATATCCAGATCAAAGTTCACCATGTGAGCTCTGCTGGAACATCCGTGTGCAAAATCCCAGCACTAATGATTTATTTGTAGGAATCAATTATACTGCACTGGTTCCCACCGCCTCGTTCGCAAACAACTCTCCGATCGTCAAAGACTGGTAGGCCGGGGTCCGGGCCGCACAAGGCTATCGAATGGTAATTAACAACCACGCTGGCTCCAGCGGTCCGTATCGGTTACTGCGTGGCGCGCGCGCAGACGGCACTGTTTATACAGTTCAGTCTGTCTGGCTACCCTCGACCACCGAACAATATTCGGTAACAATTCCCAGTGAGGCCGCAGTGTCCGGCCGAGTCTGGCACCAGCCGCGCTCCGGACGGTGGTAAGGGCCCATATGTACTGTGTACCGACCACTGGGTACTACGGACCGGATCCTGTGTACTGGGTACTGAGTACTCACAGTTTCTGTGGACAGCCGGGCGGCCGCTCCATCCGGTAGCCTTCCCTCAGCAGGCTGAAGAGCTTCTCCACGTTGGGGATGCTCGGGTAGGGCATGCCGCCCATGGAGAAGATCTCCCACAGGAGGATGCCGAACGACCACCTGTGGAGGGAGGGATCAGCGTCAGTCGGCCGCGCCACTCGCCGGAGGTCGGTCTTAATCACACCGTCAACACTAGACTGAGTCAGCCGGCAGCGGCACCGCTGGCAATCATCAACACCCAGCAGCCAGAACAAATACCGGACCGGAGTGAGGCTTGTACGGCATGACGCCGAGGTATAATACCGCTCCAGTGCCGGCCCGTCCTTGTTTGTTTGTCAGGGAGAAAGGCGCAACAGACAGCACGCCTGTCACCGCCGTGGGTACGCGAACCCTTCGCCCTGTGCCTGCCGAGCCATGATTCACAGGGCTGGAAACCCCGAGGGAAAACGGCACCCACTGCGCCCTTAGAGACACTATTAGGTATCCTTACCACCCAAAGTGTCTCAAATTTCACACCGCTTCAATCCACACATATTAGACCATAAGCGATAAGACAATACTGTATAGGTACATATTTACCACAAAACATGATTCAAATCCTTTTGTGAGCAGGAAGCTCTACCATTCGTCCACGTAAGATGCCGCGCCATCTTTTGTCTGACATCACTTCGATGTTTATCCTCTTACGACATCATACTTCCCCTAGTTATTCCATCTCTTGGTAATTACGTCACACCACCCTACCTCCTATAACGTCATTCCCTCATATGACGTCACACACTACTCACACGTCTGACTGGGTGGTGTAGAGCCGCTCGAACAGCGCCTCGGGCGCCATCCATTTGACCGGCAGCCGGCCGTCCGTCACCTTGCGGTAGTACTCGTTGTTCTGGATGTCGCGCGCCAGGCCGAAGTCGGCGATCTTCAGAGTCTTGTTCTCACCGACCAGGATGTTGCGGGCGGCCAGATCGCGGTGGATGCACTGCGCAGGCGCAAACAGAAGTTAGAGACGAGCTATTCAGGGGGAAGGCTTGATGAAAAGTGTTTTGATCGAAACGAGGTAAAGAAAAAAAAAACGGTATTGACCGCGCACATGAAAACTAAGAGCTAGAGAATTAGGAGAGCGACTGATAATAAACTATCACGCTATCTGCTTGGATGCAAGACACGAGATTTGTCTAAAAACGTCTGTTCAAAGAATATCTCAGAAAATTTCCCACATGTGTGGAAACGGGGCAACGAAAAACATGAGGCGTAGAACAACATTATGGCCAAGCAGCTACACTAAACCGCCCATAACTACACGAGTGCTGACAGCGCTGAGCACCAAACGCCCCCGTACGTCAGCTTTGGAACACAGCGTGCGCACTAGTCGCGGGGTGGGCCGCTGGCGCCGCCACACTATCTGAGCAGCTGCCAGGCCCGAGGAGCCCACTCCCGTCTGGAGGCCAGCCAGCGGGGCGCCCATTCGGGAAGTCAGCGGCCATCACTGCGGCGCCGAGCGCCATTCCGCACAATTCAGGGCCCATCTCCGGTGGTCGGTCAGCCCCGTGTGACGTGACGTCTCGCGTAACGTGACGCTTTCATGCAACAGCGCACGGCTTCAAACGGAGACGCTGGCGGCGCGGACCGGGGTGGGGCAGTGCGCTGTGGCACGCGGCATTTGGCGACAGGAGAGCTTCCACCTGGGCGAGCTGAGCTGGTGGCCTTTGAGCAGAAATGTGGACAAAAGCGGAGACGCCAGTCTAGAGACCAACTAAGGTTGAGTGAGTATAAAAGAACACAACAGCGCCTCTAGGCGAGACGACCATGCGTACCTTTTTGGCTGCCAGGTACTCCATGCCCCTGGCCACCTGGTAGGCGAAGCTGGTCAGCTCCCTGACAGTGGGCGTCTCGTGATCGAACGCTCTCTCGTAGCCGGTGGTGTGGCGCCGCTCGCGCAGATAGGAGCGCAGGTTACCTGTCATCAAGAGAGAAGCTGTCAGCATCGGCCCGCAAGATCGAAAGATATTGTTCCTTGAGAAAACATAAAGAAAACACGGTACTAATGTACCACAGGGTGGAGTTATCCGCGATTCTGACACTGTAGCACTACGAACCCGAAAAGTAGCCACTAATTTAATAAATATTGTAGTACCGGGAGACCATTAGAACGTCTCCAGTAGTGTTGATGGGTTATGACAGGGGTATTCTGTGTGAACATATACACCCAGTGGCGTCTCAGGTTCCCTGTGCGCCATCAAAACGAACACTTACAGAGTAAACAAGCCAATTCAATACGGCCCGCCGCCGCCGGGCTCAGAAATAAACATATTCGGGCGGACAGTTGGCCACTGAAGTCGGTCCAAATCCGCTCCCGGGGCCGGCTTCTGGCAACGGCTGACCAAAGCCAAACAGAGCCCGTGCCAGCCATCACATGCATCTATCAATCAAAGCTCGCGGCTCTATCCGTCACTGCAATTCGCCAACAGAACTGGTTCCTGAGGCGGACTCTGTTCACGAAAAACGAACAGAGGTCACCTCCACTTACCCAGACAGACCACTGGGGTTCCAGAAATCCCAGACGGCGGTCTATATCCAGATATTTAGCAATCGGTGAATGAGGAGGCTAAGTAAGCCGAATAACTCCTTTGGATTTCAGTTCCAATACTGAGTCAAGGTTGCGATTTTTCAATCTAGTCGGGAACTGAGCATCATTGATACCCTTAATACCGATCCGAGCCATCATTTACGACAGAAACATATTGTATTTCTATTTCGAAGCCTGGCGGTGCGCCTTTTCTCTTTCGCACTTAACCCGCGCGGGGCTGGGGTCTCCAGCCGAACGCGCGGGGCTGGGGGGGGGTAAATTTTACCCCCCTGTTATCTCCCGAACTAACGGTCCGATTTGGAAAATTCAAACGCCAATCGAAAGCTCTCATCACGAACTACTAAAAACATGTACTTAATCTAAAGTTTGAGGTCAAGGTCAAGGTCAGGTCAAGGGTACAAATTGCAAGTTTCTACAGTAACGGCCTTGCACCGTAGTTGACGAAGAATGGAGTCATGGACTGAGACTGATCGCCCAAAACGTGTTCTTAGGCTACCAAGACAATATTCGTTGCATACAATATCATTCAGAGGTCAAGGTCAAGGTCAGGTCAGGTCAGGTCAGGTCACCAAAAAAACAAAATATAGAAAAGGGCATGTGCGACACATGTTTTATGGGTCATTTTACTCATAGAATTCAATAGGCACACTCAATAAGTGATATGGACCACCTCTGGATGAATTTCAGGTCGAGGTCAGGTCAAGGTCAGGTCAAGTGAGGTCAAATTTTGAAGTTGGTTGTTAAGGCCTAAAAAGGTGTCTATCTGATGCAGTTTTTCACGGCGAATCGAATGGTGCTATTTTTGTTTCCGTACGAGGTCTAGAACTTCCAAAAAAGTCATTTTTCAAAAAATTTGTGTGTCGTGACGTCATAAAATTTTGAATAACTCCCACATTTTTGAACCGATTCTTCTAAAATTTGGTATGTAGGTGCACATAGACCACTTCTCTGACATATATTCCGGTTTTTTTCGATAGACTCAAAATTTTGGATTTTATAATGATCTTCCCAAAAAAGTCAGTTTTTTGAAAAAAATTAGGCCAAAATCCAAAATTTTCAAAAAACCGAGATAGCCATTTGATAGACAAAGTAAAATTACGTATAACCTTTTTTGTTACGTCTTGATTCCTTTAAAAATGAAGATGTTAGCGGCGTTTGAACTTTTGCCGTTTTTGAGGCGAAAATGACGAACATGACGTCACTAAAACGTCAATTTCTCAAAATTTTTCCGACGGATTTCGCTCAAATTTTCAGGGAACGTGTCAAATTGATGTAAGAAAAGGTACTGAAAGTTTTGCGGCGCTGCGCGCCGCCGTTTTTGAGATATCGCAAAAATTCGCGAGGGGGGGTAAAATTTACCCCCCCCCCAGCCCCGCGCGGGTTAAGGTCCATCACTCAAAAGACAGTGGACCACTCTGCCCATTTTCAGTGTTCCATCTACACTCTGCCCCCACCTCCCGTTTCCGTTCCCTGAGTGCGCCTCCCTGAGTGCCCCCCCCCCCCCTTCCGGTTGCTTAGTGCGCCACTGACCGTGCGGGGCGAACTCCACGATGACGAGCAGCGGCCCGTCCTGGGTGCACGTGCCGATCAGGTTGATGATGTTGACGTGCCTGCCGATCATCTTCATCACCTCCATCTCGGAGACCAGGTCCATCAGCTCGGCGTCCGTGTGACCCTCTGCAGGTCACAGAGGTCACTGGTCACACTGGGCAACAGGTCACACTGGGTCCCATAGGTCACAGATCACAGGACACATTTGAAGACGCTAACTTCCGTCAAGTCACAAAACTTTGAATAGTGATTTCCTCATTGCTCAAGAGTTCGGCATTGCATTGCATTGCATTACATTATCATTACCCAACAAAAGATGTAAATAAATGACAGCATTTCTATTTGTTGTTCATCGAATTCAAAATTAGCAATGCTCAAAAGCTCACACCAGTAATCGCATTAAAACGCAACCTACTGCCACTATCCATACAGCACAGCAGTATCCTGATACATACCCTTCAGCATTTTGACGGCCACCGTGACGCTCGAGTTGGGTTTGGCCGAGCCGTCCAGTGCACCACGCACCACCCGTCCGAAGGCTCCCTCTCCGAGCTGTTTGCCGAGCTGGAGGCGGGCACGCGGGATCTCCCAGCCCGGGTCAACGGGCAGTTCGTAGGCCGACATCACGGAGCCCTCCTTGCTCGGTCTGACGGGAGGAGAGAGAAGAGGGGGTTAGTTAAACGAGGGACGATGGTATGGAATGGGAGACGACAGCGAATAGAATGACGAGGGGAAATGATGATAAATCATCAGGAGAGTTCCGAGAAATAGGGGCTTTTATATAACTGTCGCTAGTGTACAGCTCGATAGAAGTATGGAAGTGTTTCGTCATTGGTTATGAGGAATGATGACCACGTGTTTCAAACATTCAGGGATGTGTTTCAAACAGATTTTGCTCACATTGACCGGTCAAAGATCCAAATGTGGCATGACCATGACGGAGGTCACCAGGCAGATAATTCGCCTATCCATTCCCTCGAATACATGTCAACTCCTTACACATCCGTCTCACAGCCACCACGGCTTCAGTCGCCACCCGCACTCTTCCAGCCAGTGACGAGCAATACCAAAAACGCTCCGCCATCTACCAAGAACGCGTCATTCGGTGCGGCGGTGGGTTTGTCGCTCAAAACACCTCACAATCTCCAAAACATGTAAACTGACGCCCGACTGGCTCCAGCCCGTCGCGGCGGATTCCGCCAGAGCGCCGGTAAACGCTGGCAGAGCTGACGGAGCAGCCCTGCCGTTTGGAGCGGTCTGTGGCGGCAGCGGTAGCGGTAAATATCCGGCTCTAGTTAACCTGACCGCTGCTTCGTTGCTGCTCCAGGGGTTTAATCTGCCACCAACGCATCGACAGACTGATTTCAAATCGACTAACTGAGGCGGCAATTTGCTGGAAATTAACAAACACTGTCAAGCTTAACCTTTCAGTTTCCGAAAACAAGTGGTATTTTAGAAAGGAAATAAATAAACATATGTTCCACGCATTAACCATAGCACAAATGCGTCACGATAAACAATCGTTCCGTTTCTCGGCTCGAGTTCGGTCTATTTTGGTCCCCGCGGCGGCGGCGGTGACGGCTCCAACCGTGGGGCTGGCGAGGGTGAGCCCCGTCCGGCCACCCTAATCACCGTACACACAGGGACACCACCCTACGCCAAACAACCGCAGTCGGTGGCAAAACAAACAAACACGCCGCGACTCCCTCACCAGCATCCGTCAATTTAGATCCCTGTCGGGCCGTCCTGCGTGAGGGTAATTTGTAAAGCCTAACCTCTACTGCACTAGTACTGTCCTCAGCCCGTTACTCACTTGCAGCGTTCGATCCGGATGGTTGGTGCCACGATGGTGCCGTTGGCCAGCATGTTCTGGTGGTCGATGATGACCTTCTTCGTCATGGCGTGGAACGCGTTGGCCTTCTCTACGGCCCGCTCCCGCTCGCGCCTCTCGAGCCTCATGCGTCCGTAGAAGCGCGCCACCAGGATGATACCGGCCAGCACCAGTACGCCGAACACCACACTCAGGATGACGGTGATCCGAGAGTGGGCCAGCGGAACTGGTATCTCCTCCAGCGCTGTGGGCAAAAGAGGTAGATGGTTAGAACTGGTGAAATAGTGAAAGGGTGAGAGTTGATAATAGGGAACAGAGGACGGAATAGAACAAAATGCAAGCGTACAGGAAGGAAACTTATCACACAAGTGGATCAAAGTATTACGCTGTAAGTGGCGTAATGATGTGTGATGGCTTGACTCAACACGAGCCGGGCTCTGGATCTGTTAATCATCAAAAAGCCCCACAGACGGCCACCAAAATGCCACGGAGTGCATGAGCCAGCCGTTCACAAAGAAACCAACATAAAAGTCACGTTATGTGCCCACATTTGGCAGGTACCTGCTGGATCAATTCACTCGTACATAAATACCTCGAGCTAAAACCACCGAACATAATCATCATCGGGCAAATGGCTGCATTTTATTCCGTGATACCCCAGACGGCCGCCCTAATCTGACATAATGCCGGGCGGCACGAAGGTCGGCCGGTCGGTCGGTTTTGCCGTTCACATCGAGTCTGTATCAGCGTGCGGGGAGTGAGCACCGAGCACGGCCCAGTCGGCCGTAGTGAGCACGTCTGCAGTGAGCACGCCCCAGTCGGCCGAACATGGTCTGGATGACGGCACAGTGACGCTGTCCCAGACTGACCGGCGACGCGGGGAATGAGTGGCGCAGGGTCTGATCTATGTGAGAGGCTGAAGCATAGACCGCTACATACCACAGAAATATATAGGTCTATGGCTGAAGAAAGGTAGAATTGGGAAAGAGAAAGTGGCGGAAGGGGAAAACGTTATAGGAGTTCCCACAGAAAACACTCATACCTTCGAGTACAGAGCTAATATTTAGACTCAACGAATTCAACACTTGAACAAATGTAGGAACATTAGGAAATCCCAGGCCTTCTGTAGAAGGCTTCAGGATGAAGCCAAGCGGAATATCACGAAAATACCGGAATCGCTGCGGAAAGGACATGCAACATTTCAAACCCCCAACAGCTGAACTGAACTATGAAAGGCTGACACACTCCGCTTTTACCACGTCACAGAAGACGCCTAGGAACAACAGCCCCGCAGCCCGCAGCGTGACATCACCTGGCGTCCATCAGCCAGCACTTACGTTCGAGGACGGTGAGATAGGCCCTGGCGTGCGCCTTAGCCAGCGTGTTATATGCGATGCACGTGTAGAAGCCGGTGTCGTTCAGGGTGACGTTGTGGATGACCAGTCGCTGCTTCGTCGAGATGTCGAACCTGCCTCCGTCCTGCGCGGCGCCAGACAGCATCGTCAGACCAGTACAACGGCGACAGTGAGACAGCGACAGAGCGACCCAGCGGCCGGCGTGACTGGTCCCGTGTTACCCCGCGTCCGGCATTGAATTTAATCGGTCCCATAAATTAGCCCGGACGTAATGAGGCACATTTCGTGATTAAACACATCACAGGGGTGAGCAGTGAGCACGGCTATATGTAGTCTGTCTCGGTCGGGCGGTACGGCGGCGGGGGAGCTGGGACCGAATCAGGAGGCTGTCAGGGGGAGAGGTTCGGAGCTCAGGACAGCGGTCTGACCAGCGCTCAGACCAGCGCTGGCCGGAGGTGGAGGGTTCGGCCAGTGCTGGCACCAACCGCCGTGATTTATCATTCGCTAAATGTCAAACGCACATCATGCAGCGGCCACATTGGAAAAACGTGCAAAACACCACACTCGAGCTCAATTTACAGGTTGGCCGACAAAAAATGGATGCGATGCATGTTATTCGACTAATAATGTTCATGAATTCATGGACGTCCTTCGCTGCCTGTTACGTAAGGGAAAAATGATCAAGGTTTTTGTGATATCGATTTCAAGAAATACATGTTGCATGTGTGAAAAGTGTATCGCTTCACTCTTTCCCTGATACTAAGTAAGTGAATAAATGTAATCTAAACAAGAAACCGCAAACATATGTAGGTACTTCGTACAAACAGAAGAAAGTCAAATCAAGACAACGCCCCGAAAGACCCCACAGCGGCCCGGTGCCTCTTAAACATTTCTCTATTCAGCTCGCATCCTGACTGCAAAGTGCAATATGCCTATGCACTTACAGCCGTCACGATATCTTACATTTACTACATCCCACCCTGTCTCGGATGCCGCTTTTCCGGGCCCACTTCTATCGGGATTCAGGGCACCACCTTTTCCAATTCCATCTCCCTCCTGTGACAGTGACGGACTGCCCAGCTGTTGGCGGGGGCCAGGTTTGCCGCCCGTGCGCCGTTTTCGCCCGCTGCGCCACGGACCGGGTCGCCGCGGTGCAGTACCGATTGACGGATGCCTTCAGGTTCAGCCGCCCGTGCGGCGGCCTCTTTCCAAAGAAAACACGACCGGCGCGCAGGGCACGCCCGGACTGCAGCCGTCAGTGGCAGCTCGGAGCCTGCAGCCACCGCCTAATGGTGCGGGTGGGAGCCTATAGGGCCTCTGATACCCTGCCATCAGAATCGCGCTAACGAAACTCACTGAGACGGCTATGTTCTATCTGACACGAGCTGATGAGAGCCCGACGTGGTCGACAGTCCATCTGCCTCTTCGAAAATTTCGAAGGGTAAAACTCAGAGGCTTAGAGATAGCACCTAAATGTTCCTCTCGTGCCGATTTTTTTGAAATACCTATGGGACATGGCGTGGAAATCTACTGTCATATTTCAGAGTTGCAAATACACAACAAACGTCAACCGTTAAAACATCCGTTCCCGGTTTATTGGTCCCAGCTCGGGCGCCCAAAACAAACCTATTTCCTACCCACACGCCCCAAACCAGGTCACCCGAAATAGGCGCTTCCTGCGGCAGGCGGTGGCCCAGAAAACCTGACTGACAGCCAGCTCGGAGAGCACTCAGCCATCGGCTCCGGGCGCCTCTGACGGGCGCTCAAACCTCGGGGTTAGTCCGGTCAATGTGTCCGAACACTATGGACAGACGGATCGGGCAGCCAGAACATACATCACAGAGCCGGCTACAGCTCTGGAGGTGTATCAGACCCAGCCAAGGGTGAACACTCGGCCAGCTAGCATGGCGGGTGGCGGGGTGAAGAGCCGCAGGGAAGCGGAAAGGAGAGATGTGTTCGAACACAGAAAGATCAGTGGACTGTCCGGAAGGTGGATAGGTGATAACGTGATGACAGGCGGACTTGGTCTGGAAGAGACAGGTACAACATTGGAAGCTACAGTGATCGACACATTCCCTGTACTTCGGCGATGGGTACAAGTCGATGAAATGGCAAACATAAACAAACCCGGAACTGTTTGAGAAATATCCCGTAGCGTCGACAAGGATGAGGAAACTTGGAGGTGTTGAAAGCCGTATCGGCACTGTACACAAAACCAGGAAACGGTTTTGAAACCCGACCCACTATGTTTGACATGATCAGTTCCGGTTGACCTACCCACAATGCCTTCCCAGCCGCGATCAATGCCGTGATCAATGCCTCACAATGCCTCCCCGGCAGCCATTCGAACAACGGAAGCTTGATCAGACCAAAAGCTGTGGTAGTTCCACGTCAGCTCTCGGCTCAAGTGGCTATGCACCGATCCAGCGGAGGTTACTAAGACCGGCGTCTGTGACCCAGCCGAGGTCGGCGACCTGGCTAACGAAGAATTAGTCGACGAAGCTAGCGACTGCACTCCAGTTAGTCGCGTGTCGAAGAACAAAGCCCACAGGAACTCGGCTCAGCATTCCATGCACGACATGCGATATTAGAGACGGGGTTAGCTCAGCAGTTCAGCAGTTCAGCAGCTCGGTAGTTGGCGGCTCAGCAGATCAGCCAGTTAGTACACTTCAGCTCCAGCCAATGACGTCATTAGAACAAATCAGCAAACGGCGGCAGGAGCAGCAAAATCGGCAGACAAAATCGGCATCGAAATCCATATCAGTCAGCATCCGAGATTTCGAAAACGTTGTAGTATGGAAATCCTTTTCCTTTCTGACTCTATCAACAACACCATGCACAGGACATGCGATTCGTGGACTCGGCTAGCCATTTACAACACGTGCGCCACGTGGCGTCACACGGCGTCTCGCGGCGTCCCGTGCAGAGCCGTGCAGTCGTGCGGAGCATGCGATCAGACCCGCTACCTGGAGTTTGGTTACGTGTGCGCCGGGCGCGGCCGTCGCCGACCAGTACCAGTCGAGCTGGCTGTGCATCCCGGCCGTCACCTCGCACACAAAGTCGGCCCGCTCGCCCGTCACCAGCGTCACGTTACGCGGCGCGCGCGTGATGATCGGGTGCGGCTGCGGCGGCGCTGTGGACACGGGCGGGTCGGTCAGAGTCGGCGGGCCGCGGCGGGTCGGGCCGGGCCAGCCGACCGGCGCGCTCACCTGTTTTTCGTTAATCGCCTGCCGGTTCAGCCGGTCCATATCGGCTAGGTCGCGTACGTGAACCGTGTTGTTCTCGGAGAACACCCAGAACAGATCCATCTCCCAGTCCCACGAGCCGAGACAGTCGAACGTGGCGTTCTCGCCGATAAACGCCGTCACGTTGAGCGGGTAGCCTTCCTCGATGCACGGCATGACCAGAACGGCCGCGTCTGGAACCGTCGACGGTGGCGCCGACGGCGGCCTCTCCGTCAGCACACAGCACAGCAGGCGGCACAGCACAGCACAGTAGGCGGCACACACGACAGGCAGCAGGCAGCGAGACCGACAGGCAGGGGACGACGCAAACTGCGCGGGGCGAAAGGAGTACACACGGCACACATCGGCGGACTGTAGGGTGTGAGGGGCTAACGAAAAGGGAGGTGTTATGGTAACATGCATAAGTGGTGGGCAGACAAACAGTGTCAAACTTGACAGGTTAATATATGCAACACATGCACAGCACGCAGTTAAATGAACATAGCACAAGAGCAGATGGGACACTCTTCCATCTCCGAGTGAAATGGCTCGTCTCAATATATGACAGCTGGTCCTTTACACATCCATATGATCGTCTGAGCATACTGCACACCACACATCACAGCAAAACGCTACAAGATACGGTGCTAAGTGCCACAAAATGAAACATTTTACAGCTCAACACATCACAAACACCATCACAACAGCGTAATATTTTGACATGTCACTCGTTCACCACCTCCCACACGAATCAGCTTCGTGACCGTTGCGAGAGCGCTATTAGCTTCAGACCACTGACCAAAGACCACAAACTACCGCTTGCAAAAGTTTCACCACAGCCGCTCCCCCGCATACTCTTCTGAGAAGGAGCCGAGCCGCCGTGCGCCGTTCAGCACATGTGCGCACCCGATCCCACCAACCCCACCAACGCCGCCATCGACACAAGGGGCGCCCGCGCAGGGCACCGTTGGCTTGGTAGCGGTGGTGACGGTAAGAGTAAAGATGGTGACACAGGGTCGTCAACTGTTGACTCTGACGTGAGGAAGCCCTATGAGTTGGCGCACGTTTACAAGAATTGATTATGACGAGGGAAAATGACCCACTGACACGCCACAGAATAACATGGACAAGTAGCTGCTGCACTGGAGACCACAGACAGTGTTGTTCACTGACAAGACACAAACAAAGTCATGCCGAATACTTCCAGCGCCCCCTCCCCTCACAGCCGCTAATAACATCCCAAGATGCAGCATGCCAACGTCAAGGGGCAGCGTCTGAACCGTATTGAGTTACAGTACGCATCGTACCTCACAGAGCAAGGGAAAGGTCCCGCATAGGTCAGTTCTGGTCACTGAGAGACAAGAAATTAGATACAATTTAAAGCGGGTGACCGGACTAGGAGGGCTTTTTTACACCATGGTAGCAGAATTAAGAATGATTACCTTTAAGATTGTGTACCAGGGAATTCTGCTGGCATTGACACAAGCATCAGGAGCAGAAGAGGTGACGTAAGTTCATACACGTCATGCATGTTATCTCCACTTCGTTGATCTCACTAACTCATGCTTTCCTTTCTCTCTCACTAACCCTCATCCACTCACCGTTGGCCTCGAGGTAGGTCATGTGGCTGACCTCCCCCAGTAGGTTCCTGCCGACGCAGGTGTAGTTGCCGTTGTCGTACTGCCTCATACTGGGCACGAAGAGCGAGTAGCGGCCCACCTCCACATGGCTGACGGTGTGGGAGCTCTCAGACAGCGGCCGGCCGTTGTACAGCCACTGGATCTCCGGAGCCGGGGAACCTGCGACCAGGGAGGTGGAGTGGTTACTTGGTAGTGACGGGGTGACTCCGTGAGATAGGTAAGTCAGTAGGATACATCAGATAGGTTAAAAAAAAAATGTGGGCTGAACGAAACCCAAAACTCGTTGCAGACGTCCCATTAGAAATGGAATGAGCCTATGTCATTGCGTGAGCTTCATAGACCTGAAGCGGCCTGTCCGTCACTGGCATGCAGTGTTACTAAACTTGCGTGTCCTCTATCTCCGCACTGTGCCATCCTGATCTAATTCCCACCACCACCCTTCCCCGACCCTGACTGACCTTTAATGTGGCAGCAAATGGTCACCGGGTCCCCAAGCGGCACGGCCTGCATCCTCCTCAGTTCGTCCTTGTTGGCGAAGTAGGGCTTAGTCTCCTCTCCGGTCTGACTTCCCATCTCCTCCTCCTCCTCCCAGCCGCACTCGTAGCCGTCCATGTACTGGCTGTCGATCTCGGGCAGGTCAAAGTCGTAGAACTGCTCCTCCGACACGACGACCGTGTAGTTGATCCACTGCGGCGACTGCTCGGGGCCGGCCTCCGAGATCAGACAGCTGTACGAGCCGGCGTCCGACAGCTGGATGTTCCGCAACACCAACCTGCGGCGGAAGGAGAGGTGGGAGATTAGATGTGCGCTGGGGAGAGAGAGAAAGAGAGAGAGAGAGAGAGAGAGAGAGAGAGAGAGAGAGAGAGAGAGAGAGAGAGAGAGAGAGAGAGAGAGAGAGAAAAAAAGAGAAAGAGAGAGAGAGAGAGAGAGAGAGAGAGAGAGAGAGAGAGAGAGAAAAAGAGAGAAAGAGAGAGAGAGAGAGAGAGAGAGAGAGAGAGAGAGAGAGAGAGAGAGAGAGAGAGAGAGAGTCGGCTTTAGCAGGTGAGGTGAGAGAAAGAGCGACGCGATGTGATTCATTGACGGGGTTTGATATTCGGGATAAGAGGCATCCACTGTGCGCTGGATGAGGCAGGTGTCTTGGGGATAAATTCACAGCTCACGCCTTTGAAGCGTGACTGACCTCGCAGTGCAGGTGACAGGTGTTGTAGCTCACCACTTATTGAATAGGCACGGCACGTGCGCAGGTGTATTCATCGATAAACTTGTGAATACTTTGCTTACACAATCTTGAACAGTTTTGAGCGCAGGCATTTTTGAGTAACATTTACTGAGATTTTCAATGACCACTTGTGTCGACAGTCGCCATACAGTCGCCATCATAACATTGACTGATAAAAACAAGCAAAGGAATTGATGCACTGGCGCTCAGTCACGAACATATTCCTAAAATCTGAATCGTCTACATGCAAATATGAAATCGCCCGGCCTCGCGGTGCACCAGGTAGCTGTCAGACCGTCGCACGGCACAGCCGACCGGATCCTGTATGTGGAATCCATACGGGATCACTCAGTCGTCTAGGAGCGGCCGCCGACTACCAGCCCCAGCCGGACCCGATCCGGTCGATCTGGCGAGCGCGCCGCTATGGTAATGCCTCTGAATACGGTCTAACGTGCGGCGTCGGCAGCGCACGAGCCCCCACCGGCGCCCCGCGGCCCCGGAGCTTCCGATACACCCAGCTGCGCCGAAAACCGGCCGCAGCATTAGCAGACACCTACTTAGGGTGTCGGCTTCGATCAGATGGGCGGTCTGTAATGGTAAACGATGGGCGGCCGACACGCAATGTTTGATAGATCGCTGTCCGGCTGTCGATTGCTACTTAGGATGTTTGAATATTATTGAACACGCTATTACACAAGACGGTTCTGAATCTGCGATCATGTGCAGAACCTTCGGCAAGGTAATCCCACTAGTCACAACACAGCAAATCTCGTTCTATTTAGGCGAGTACGATATTTATCGCATAGACTCGCCGCACACCCTACTCCCCGACTGCTTTGCAAACGCATGCCTACTTGCGCATACTTTTTTTAAATGCCAGATTCCCCCATCGGTTCTCATTTACGCAACAACATACCTACCCCGCACGATCTGTTCATTCAGGCGGTAAAATCAAAACACCTCGTTCTACAATAGCCACGTCCGCGGAGCGATGATCGGCGCGCAACTTGAGATTCCTTTCGAGATGAGCGGTGCGCGCCCGGTCTTTGAGCGCGCCGGGCTAGAAGGGCGGAAGGAGAGGTACAGAAAAAAATCCCTTCATCGCGACGGGCGCAGAAGAGCGCCGGAAGTTGGTGAGAAGTTGGCTTTTATTCAGGCACGTACCCAGGATTTCGCCCAGGAGGGGGCCACCTGCTTTCGAAGGGGCCCCCCACAGTGTATAGGGCCCCCCAGGTTCCCCGGGGGCCCCCGGGAGTCATGAAGAACCTTTCGATGGTGGGGGGGGGGGGGCATAGTGGGTCCGGTCTCTCCTGCAGACGTAGGTGAGAAAACGCCACGTGTGTGGGAAAACGCAATTCAGTTCTTTACAACCTAATGTAGCATTTGGTTGTGATTTCTCGCGTTCAACTTCATCAAAGTCAATTAAAACGGTCTCTGTAACGGTCTAAGCCTTGAGAAAATGTGGAAAATTGGAAAGTAAAAATATTTTTGCTTGAGGAGTGTGCATGAAATGCACGGCATTTAATGAGCGAGCGTCTCAATTAATGAACATCCTCCAATTCCGGATATGTAGGTATATAATATAATAGTGGGGAATAAATGTCTCGTTATCGGAATTCCACTATCTGGCAACTAGCCCTATGTAAACGCGGCTATTATATGTTTCACTAGGAATCGAGCGCTATTGTACTTTTAGCCAGAAAATAAATGTTTGGGTAATTCTGGGACACTCTGTATTAATTGGAGGAACAGCACTTAGGAGGAAATGCGATTGCAAATCGACCCACATCCCTGTGTTAGCCAATGACGCCTTTGGGGCCAAGGTTGGGGGGTATTCAGTTTAGCCTTTTTGTTTTTCTGTGATATCTCCGGCACCGTGAAAGATATTGGCTCCTTCAGATGAGTGCCTACTCCAGTCACTACTTATATCCAGTAGCCAGTAGCCACTCAGATGATTTGGGATCAATCAGGTGATAAGCGTACTTTCAGACGACCAGGGGCCCCCAGTCGGCCAGGGGTTCCCAGGCGACCAGGTCCTCCAGATGACTACTGTGGACGTCAAACCGCGTGGGACGCGACTTTTTCGCAATAACTTTTGAATACGTTGCCTCTCAAGAACGAAACTTCGGCAATGGACATTTCAGACCCCGGCCTAATTTTTATTACTAGGGTTTTTTAATGTCAAATAAATATTTTGGGTACTTCCCGTTCACTCGTAATGCTAAGTGAAATATCAGCCCGGATGGCGGCTATCGTCAGGCTGCTCGCGAAGCCCCGCCTACTAACTACGAATTCCCTGCCATCTACCGTTCAGATACGACTGCCATCTGTCGGTCGATCCTCACTCAGAACCGGTTCTGCATGCTGTGTGCGTCGGGTCTCAGATGGGCGGACATCTCGAAACCGAGATTGTTCAGTATGGCCTTTTACCAGGTTTTTTAATCCGAGAAAAAACCGAGATTGTTCAGTATGGCCCTTTACCAAATTAACTATACGAATTATTGACTTAGCAGCAGGGATGCAGAGCCTTGAACATTTGAGTCAGCTCCAGCTCCGGCTCCGGCTCCGAGTAAAATGGCAATACGGCTCCGGCTCCGGCTCCCACTCAGGGCAAAATATGACGGCTCCGGCGGATCCGGCTCCCTAATTTAATTAAAATTAAAATTTTAATTAAAAAAATAACTTGACTGTGTAAATATATTATATTATTATGTATCTCATTTACGTAATTACGTTGACAAACTTATTAAATAATCATTTAATTATTTTCGGTTATTCTTAAATCATCGTAATATTTGGCGTACCCGTATAGTCTTCCTATCTGGGTGACATTCTTAGCGAGTCGAAGAAAATATTTCATTGATGAAAGTACGAACAGTCAACACTCGGTCCATTCTAAAAAGAATACTCTATGTAGGTAGATATTTGAGCCATCATTCGCCATGCACGTTATATCCACGGTTATATCCTTCACGGTTAAATACCGACAAGAGGCGCATTGCAAATACATTCTTGCAGCCCTTAGGGCAAGCATGAATAACGTACGCCATGCGGCTGGGTGTGTTGGCAGGAAGCACCGCGTACCAACCCCTACGGACCGCGACTGACCGGTCTCGGGTCAGGTAGCGCCTCAGGCAACGGCCAGCCGAGGCGGAGCTTAGCTCCAACGTCACACTATGGCTCCGCCCTTTGTGGAGTAGCCTCTGCTCACCGAGAGAGTTTCAGGAGCAAAATTTAACATTACGAGTGAACGGGAAGTGCCCTAAATATTGATCGGACATTGAAAAACCTTAGTAATAAAAATTAGGCCGGGGTCTGAAACGTCCATTGCCGAAGTTTCGTTCTTGAGAGGCCACGCATTCAAAAGTTATTGCGAAAAAGTCGCGTCCCACGCGGTTTGACGTCCACAGTAGGGGCCCCACTGCCCCAGGCGACCAGGGCCCTCCAGGCGACCAAGGGCCAATGCGATCAGGTCCCCAAAGCGATCAGGGGCCCCTAGGCGACCAGGGGGTCCCATGCGACCAGGCCCCCGGCTACCAGGGGCCCCCAGGCGACCAGGGGCCCTCTAGGTGACCAGCGGCCCTCAGGCGATCAGGGGCCCCCAGGCGACTAGGGGCGACCGGGGGCCCCAGGCAACCAGGGGCCCCCATGCGGTGCGACCAGGCCCCCCCCGCTAACAGGGGCCTCCTGGGCGACTAGGTACCCCCAGGCGATCAGGGGCCTCAATATCATGCAACCAGAGGCCCCCCATGCGACTAGGGCCCCCTAGGCGACTATAGGGGCCACAGACTATCAGGGGCCCATACGACCAGGCCCCGGGCTATCAGGGCCCCCTAGGCAACTAGGGGCCACAGTCGATCAGGGGCCTCATGCGACCAGAGGCCCCCATGCGACCAGGGCCCCCTAGGCGACTAGGGGCCACAGGCTATCAGGGGCCCCCATGAGACCAGGCCCCCGGCTACCAGAGGCCCCCTAGGCGACCAGGGGCCCAGGAAACTGGGGGCCCTTGGATGACTGCAGGGGCCCCTCGGGTACCCAGGGCACATAAATGAAACTTTAATATCAATTTTTCTTCCGAGTAAAAGACGTTTTATCCAGTGTTTAAAAAAATATCCTCGGGCCTGAGGGGCCCCCTGAGCGCCTTCGGCGCTCAGGGGGGGGGGGCCTTGGCCCCCGTGGCCCCCCCCCCCCTTGGGTACGTCACTGCTTTTATTTCGAAACGACCGCGGACAGCGCACGGGAGAATGGGAGGACGTCCGGCTTTCAGGGCTGATGTCGCAGAAACTTTTCTCAATTTCTATTTATCTACAGCATTTGGATGTGCTCGATTTGTGTTGCTGGTTGTCTCCCTCGCTGTATCTTATAACGAAATCGTCACTAAATTAGTACGGGAAATACCCGATCGACTGATTCGTCCATATAAGCTCGGTCTCCGATGCTATCAAGAATACCAAATAATGCCAGACATTCATGAAAAGGGTACCATTTCATCATCTGAATTGGCTGAGGTGCAGGTCCCAAAAGGGTTGTGACTGAGCTATAATACACGTTTCCGTGGAAACTGTGCCCAGGCGCCAGCTTCTTATGTAAACGTTTTAACTAATGACTGCATGGCAACTGCGATTCCAAACAAGGAACAGATGTAGCTGCCCGAATTAGCGCTATTGTAGACATCAATGTAACCTGATATCTAAGGTAGGCGCCGATCAACTCACAGCTGACACGATATAATTAAAGATGAAGAGAGACGGCCATTCAGCGTAAAGTCAATCAAATCAGGGCAGCATCTGGTTTTCAACAATGGAAACTAATAGCAGAAATCATGCGGCTTTCGACACAAGTTGAAGACGAACTGACAAAGAAAATGATGATTAAAGAAGAAAATGAGAAGAATAGGAAAAAGACGGAACTGGTGTAAAGCCGTTAAGCGTAGAATTTAACAAAAGTATGTACCAATTCTACCGCAAAATATAATCACCCGGAGCTTTAATTACGGTGAGACATGAAACAGACCTCATCTCACATTCCCAGAGAGCCATGAAATTGTACACGACATGACAGCGTCCAGGAAACAACCGCTCAGGGATTACAAATACGTGTGTATATTTACAGGGAGGGTGCCAGTTGATCCAACACCAAGGCCAATGTTTTAACATGACGCAACCAGCAATGAGACTACGTTTAACACTTCATTGCAAACGGCCAAGAAATTAAGGTGAATAAGGTCAAATTCTAAAGGGATGCGTAACTCATGTGTACTTGCTAATTATTCAAAAAAAATTGTCACTTTTCAAGAAACCTAGGTAAATTTTATGAGATAGCTAAATTTTACGAAACGAGGCCCAGGGTTGTCTTCAGGGTTGTATTCAGGGTCTTCATGGCAGGGTTGTCTTCGTAACCTTGCATTTGATTAAGCGATGCATTTCATTTCAGGACGGATTATTCTGCGAATGTCCAATGCTTTCCCTATGCTGGATCTAACCGTGAATCTCAGCTCACCTGTTGTTCTTAAGTTTGAGTCGGCTGTCATCGGTGAAGAACTCTGGCCGCAGTGTGCCGGCCGGCTTGGTGAGTAGCTTCTGCTGCCCATTCAGATACCAGTCGATCTGAGCGCCCTTCACTGCCGACCGAGCGCCCTTCCCGCGCGGACAGGCGAGCTTCAGTCTGCCGAACTCTGCCGCCTGCCGCAGCTCCGGTTCTGTGGAGAAGAGAGGATAAGAACGTCAGAAAGTTCATAGGCGGGCGGGAGGGTGTTATCAAACAGCAAATCATATGCTGCGACGGAATACGGATGCAACAACACCAAACCGATTTGATTGCCTCACCTAATGCAGGACTGTGCGCATACTGTACCGTGTTCATAAAAACACGAAGCTGACAAGTATATAGCTACAATACAGCAGACGCATCGTACTCTTCCACAAACAAATCAAAGCCAAGTCCCGTCCCACCCTGACCCGACCCAGCGTGCCCGAATTTCGGCCAACAACTTCCGCCTCCCGTCGGAATCGTCTTTACGTCGCGGAAGGCCCAATGCGCGTCGGGCCCGTCGTTCCAGGAGCGGCCGCGCGTGTGTTTGGTTGCCGGTCGACTCCTTTGAAGCGTCGGCTCGGTACCCGCCGGTCGGCTGGGCCTGATTTGGCCGGCGGCTGCTTTGAGGTCGCGCGCACCGACCTCGGGCGCCGGAAACACCCTGTGACCCCGCCCCAGACAGCCGACGGCCAAATATCGGGAGCGCGGCGTAGGTGCGGCCCGAACGAGGCGTCAGACTTCCCAGGAGACCAGGAAGGTCGAAAGGGCAGACCGGTCAAACGGAGCACGGCGCACTGTCTACAGAGACTACAGATATAAGCTACAAGCCAGTGACGACGTGCCGTGCTGTGACGTTTAATCATCAGTCGCCACATCAGTCACACTGGACGCCCGACCATCTGTCACCACTTCTGTCCGTCACGTCCGTCACATCCGACAGTCGTCCGTCACGACACCAGTCACGGCCGAGTGCCGACCGGAAGCGCGTGCATACAGGCGGGCATCCGGCGCCCCTTTGGACACGCCAGACGCAGGCAACTCGAGCCGTGTCGCCACCAAAGGGACGTCTTGCGTCGCCAGAACCACGCACGTCCCTCGCCAGATCGCACCCCCGCTGAGAGCACGTCCGGTGAATAATTCAGACGCAGAACGTCCCTCCCCCGGCCCTCTCCCCACCCCATTCCTTCGCTCCTCCACCAACACCTGTGCTCGCGGCCTTGCCCAGTTCCGCCGCTCCCGAATCTGAAAAGGATTTTCGGGATAGCTGTCTATTATCCGGTCGGTTTTGGACAGAGGGATTATCGGGCTCCATTGAGCCGGGAGCGTGGTCGGCCGGCGCTCGCCCGCTGCTCGGGCCGTGTTGGGTCAGTGTTGTTTTTAGCCAGCCAGGGAGCAGGGCCGTGGGGACCTCCGCCGTCCAGCGCCGGTCCGGTGCTGGCCAGACGCGCCGGGGCGACAAATGGCCGATCTGTCACCGGCGCGATCAACACTCGAGCCGCCTCAATGGGCGCCGATCCTCTCCGACAATGGTGGGTGTTGGGCGGAGGATTGGTCCGCGCCGGGTGCGACCGTGGGACCCAGCGAGACACAGCTGGTCGCCAGAGCAACGGAGAACTGTCCCCAGAAGACACACGGCCTTAGGGAAAGGCAGGCGATTTAGACCCCAGAGATCGTCGGAGACTTCAAAGGGGGAAGTCTGTCGTAATTGTAGCCTGATGGTCTAGTTTGACAGTGAGACAGTGTATGAGCCACGCGGATTCACAGATGGGTCCTCTCAATCCAACGGCTCGAAGGACACGGGTGTAGCCAGGACTCGACAGCCAGCCACAGTTTTGTGGAGATAACCGCGGCAGTGCAGGCGGAGAGGGCAACAGCGGCAGGGCTTTGGTGAGGCATGTCTCATCCAACAACACCCCGCTTTCAACAGGTGCTGAGCCGGCAACTCTGGCCTTGTTCGCCTGAGTGCAGCCGCGTGTTGGTCGACTAGATTCCCCGTCCCTCCCCACATCTCCTCGCGGTCCTGCGCCGCCCCTTCTCGCAACGGACGGGGAGAGACTGCTGTCATCTGCATCGCAGATGTCCTTCCAGCTCTCTCGCACAGGGTCGGCCGTCGCCGCAGAGGTCTATTCGATCCGTTCGGTTGCCACTCTCAGCCGTTTTTCTGTCCTCACCGTGTCATACCGACCGTCAGTCACCTTCGGAGGCGACGAGACGATTCGTCACACCGCCCGCGAACCGGGCCGGATAGCTCACTCGCCTGCGAGACGCAGACGCGACAGATTCATAGCCTGGTGTCTGGCAAAACTGAAACACACCCCAACGCAAACAGTAGCGGCATTCTTCGCCGGCGCAGCCGTTGAAAAGCAGCGCGTTTTGAATGCAAAGGAAACGGACTTTCCTCGGTGTGTGGACGGAGTTCGTCGGCTCATTTTACCAGCTTCCTGTGCTCTATTCTCCGTCAATAGAGACGTCCACAGGTCCCGTGCGCCGTCTCCAGGGGGCAGCGCGGCCGGCGCCGAGTGTTTGCCGGTCTGCTGTCACTCAGAAGACGCCGGCGTTTACAGCACGACCGGCCGGCGGCGAGCCGACCGTGTTTGCCTCTCACTGGCATCGATTGCAGCAATTTAGTCACATCCGGCGCGCGGCGCTACACCAGTAAACAGGCACAGCCGGTGAGGAACAGACAGTGTATGTCGGCTGCTGCCTCCAGTCGGGCCAGAACAGTGCCCCGCTATGGGAGACCCGCTCGCGCACCCTAATTTTAGACGGCCTAGAGAATCCGCGCACGCTAGGTGTCATGGAAGGGGAACATCAGTCACCGCTGGGATAATGGTAGCGCCAGCAGTGGCGGCGGTAGCTGAGACAGTTCCGGCAGGAGAGGCATCACCACCAGTGCATGGCGCTGATAGCATCGACCAGCGATGGCAGCGGGCGGCGGCGGCGGCGACGTGGGAGTCAGGGCGGGGCCAGGCGCGCTAAGTAGCCATTACGCCGGGGCGGCCGTGGCCAGGTGGGCCGTCCTACACCGACGGGCCGCCCCCCGCCGACGGAGCGCAGCCGCCGGCGCACGGCCCAAGCCACAGCCGCGCCGCCGCCGCGAATCGGGGCACGGCCGGCGACGGCGATTGACAAGTCGGCGGCCGGCCGCAGTCATTGTCACTCCAATCACAGCGCTCCGATAGCGGGGCGGCGCTCGCCTGGCCATCGCGCAGCCGCAGCCGCACCGCCGAATGGAGGCCGATTCAGAGGACCTTGAGATTTTTAGTTACGTGGCTTATCGACGACTGGGTCCTGCTTCGCTGCAAAAACCGCCGAATCTGGACATCAACGACCGGCAGCAGAGCTCGCGAAGCTCATGCAAGGCTGCGCTTGTCGATTGTCCGGCCCCGGGAGGGTCGCCGTGCATGTCAAATCGCCACTGACGGACGTCGTGACCTCAACTGAGCTGTGCCCCAAGGACACATCCGCCTCAATGGCTACACCTGCTCCGAATTACATATGAACGTGCAGCCTCCGCATCAAACATTTGTCATTGTTTTTATTGGTCGTGATCGCTGCTAAAATATCAGTAAATATTCACAGCACGATAAATTCAATACACTTCACTGAGTTCTGGCACAGGTGAAAAGATTCAATGCAAAACTCAAGGATTTCAGCCTGTTATGAAGAACCAGCTCACGTAACACAAAGCCTACAGACGGGTAGTTGGTCTTGACAGGTCTTATTATGCATGACTGTGCAGGTGAGAAGGAATTTAAGTGCATGTGCATGTCGACACGGCGGCGCTTTGTGCGCCGAGCCGGCGCTGTCGGTACAAATGCAGCTCTCGTCAAACCTAGTGCTCTGTGCAGATGTGACAGCGGACGGCTTCCACCGTTCGCCCTGCTCCAGAGAGAGAGGACACGACGGGACAGAGCGCCGGGGCCGGCCAAATACGGCCGTCCGGGACCGGAGCCGCCGCCGGTACACCGCCAGGACACGGCCGGACACGGCCGGACACGGGCGGACAGGTAGCCCGTCATCGGACAAACCGCTGTCGATGGCTCATTGACCCGCGTCACTGGACCAAGAGCGCTGATGCAGTGATATCCCGGAACGGCCGCGCTTAGGACGAATTTGGCAAGAAGTGTGAAATTGCTGATTTGCGGACCAAGTGACCTGAAAGTACCAATAGACCACTATAATCAAGCCATCTGATTCGTAGCTTTTAAATAAGGTATGTAGGGAAAAAGAGCAAACAATTTCAAACCTTGAACCATGGAGGCATAACATGACGGTAGGTAATTCTGATAGGTACAAACAAAAGGTATTAAAATCACATTTCGTACGCAAACTATTCTCTCATAATGTATCATGAGTTCTCTAACATCACAATAGTCTGAACAGTGAACAATGTTTATTGTGAAAGCCTTTAAATCGCCTATCAAAACGTCGCACTACGTAAGGATTGGTTACATAACCAGCTAAGCCATCCCCAGGTGAACGATAAAGCCATCAGAAGGTAGTAAGTCCGTACCCAATAAGGTTAACATTCTTTTTCTAAAACAGCCGTTGGCGAACGAGGAGTGAATTGTAGACACTTGGCCTAGCGTTTGATATCAAGTGGGTCGTCATCCAGGTTCAAGAGCTGTCCCACTTCACTGTGAACTTATCCACTTCTCTTTAATTCCGTTTGGCGACGATAGATAAAACCGCATAGAAACGTTCTATCCAGCTCGCTCCTTATTTACACCTCGCACAAAAAAGAACGTGCCGATTCTTCTCACCGTAACAATAAGTGACTACCGAATGACGTCACAACTGCTGTCGGAAGTTCGCGCCGATTATGGGAAAGAGGCCTACTAAGGCGACAGAACGGCTGAAACTGATCCCTGGCCGTTCCCGGTAACCAAGTATTTCAGGCGCGGCATAAACGATCAGTCACAACTCAGCCGGCTCCGAGGCAAAACAAAGCCAGTGACTCGGCGGTTGGAGGCGGTGCAGCGGGGAAGGCGCCATGCTCGCCTCTGCTGGAGAGGACCGCTGAACGGCCGACGCGCCGTTCACCCTTCCGTCCAAGATTCCACGTGAGCGCGTGATGTGACACAGCCACCACGTGATGCAGACCACGTGTCGTATATCAATCACAGTCGGAACACAAACCCGTGCGAGAGAGATGCTATCACTCCTCTCCATTGTTTACATTTTTCTCCGGTGTGATCTGATCTACATATCGCAGATCAATCGGAAAAAGCGTTGCAGAGTAACTGAAAAGGAGCCTTCAGCATCGATCCTTATCAGCGAACCCACCCAATCCCATCACAGTTCACACTCTAAAACTGTGATGATCTCCGTCCTGGCCAGTGTCTCTACCGCGTTCCTTCCCTGTGTGTCCCCGCTCGGGCCACCCGTCTACATCCCACCCCGCAGCGTCTCCAGGCTGAGGCATGTGTGGTACGCGGCGGTAGCTGCACGGTCCTTCATTTCTGGCAGCCGACAGAGCAAAAAGTCGCCGGCCACTGCTGTCAGGGACGCGGCCGCCAACCATGACCCGCGGCTCCGTCCGCCGGGCTAACAGTCTCGCTAACACAGTAGCAGCTGAGGACGCGACCGGCGACCAATTGAATTTAGTTGACGCCCCAGTCTGCGGACTTAGCACCGAGGCCACGGTCATCTATTTTCACGGTCAACGGAAGCATCATCTCTCCCATCAACTCCGCCGCTCGGAATGGAGCGCTGCAAGCGTTGCGGTACAGCCTACCCGCAGGCGCCGATTACTAGCGCCATCTCTGGACGGGAATACAAATGAATATGCGTAAGTGCGGTACCCAGCTACCATGTGCGATCATCTCAAACTCTGACACAACAGAAAACGGAGCTGCGCATCATACTTAGATAATCAAAGTTTTGAAAAAGAAAAACAGCCATGGGTAGCTCGACACAATATTGTCTTCGACCGCGCCAAAGTGTCTCTGTTGGGGACGCCACCGCTTATCGCGCAGTGTCCGATACGTCGCTCGACGCTGGGTAAACGCACGCAGAATGTTGTTCGAGCCGCCGACCGGGCGACAACAGCACTGATAGTGAGGCACCACAGGGAGACGCGAACAATACACAGCGAGATAGCCGGGCCGGGTATATTGACTTCCAAGCGACTCTTGATCTCCGTCAAACCCACACAATTGCTCGGGATGGGAAGTGGGCCAGAAAACAAGCAGCAAACACAATGTGTGATGTAACGTAACAGGATAAAGAAAACAAGCTACGAGTGAAGCTATGGTTTTTGCAATGAATACAACATTTAGGAGGCTCAAATAAGCGAAATCATGCAGAGCCGAAGTGACTTTGTCGTCTCCGTTTTGGACGCGAGCCGCGTCTCCGGCGAGTTCCGGGTGGGACCGCCGGCGCCGGCCCACCAGCCGAGTCTGTCCGACTCCGTCCGACTCTATCCGCCGCCGGCACGATGACACGCCTGTGCCAGGAGCCAGCGGCGAATAAAACTTATTTAGCGAATCACTGCTCATAGTCGGCCGGCCGGAGGGGCCGCGGCCGGCCAACAAAGCGGGCCGCTCGCGGTGACCGGACCCCCGCTGGGTCCGCCGGGTCGGCCGAGGGCCCTCGGGGTCCCAGCAGCACCCCACAGCCTGGGGCCGTCCAGGGGCGGATCCAGGAAAACTCCAAGGGGAGGGTCATGAATCGAAGTGGTGCCCCTACCTATACCCAAAATTAAAAACTCAACGGATTTCGTCCACTTCATTTTGGTGGTGCCCCCATTTTCAGTTTTTTTCTTTTTTTATTTTTAGTCAGTATCTTAACTCTTAGCCACAACCACATTTACCAATTGTAAGCAAGTATATATGAATGTGCTATGTGCATAGATGCTATGTGTATATATGTTGTGGACGCTGAGTAGTGAGTACTTACCAGGAACGTTATCAGGTAAGCAAATCGTTGTCAGTCCGACGAACTTGACCCTGGCGTCTAAAGGGTCTGTCCTTGACACTTCAGGCTTGTCAGGGGCACCAAAGTCCTTTAAGGGACACCACAAACCTTTCAGGGGCACCTACGGCCTTGTAGGGGCGCCACAGGCCCGCCAGGGGCACCACAGGCCTGCCAGGAAGTAGGGGCACCACAGGTCTAGCAAGTATACACGACAGGCCTGTCAGGGGCACAACGGACCTGTTGGGCCCATGAGCACCCCTAGGGGCAGGGGCACCACAGTCCTTCCAGGGGCACCGCAGGCCTGTGAGGGGCACCAGCGGCCTAGCAGGGGCACCAGTCAACACAGGCCTGCCAGGGGCACCACAGACCTGCAAGGGGCACCAGAGGTCTGCCAGGACACCACCGACCTCGCAGGGGTAACTTGGGCCTGTCAGGGCCCAGGGGCACCACGGGCCTGTCGAGACTGAGAGGCACTTCAGGCTTTTCAGGGGCACCATAGTCCTCTCCGGGCGCAGGGGTAGCAGGGGCACCAGAGGCCTGCCAGGGGCACTACAGGCCTAGCAAGGGCACCACTGGTCTATCAGGGGCACCATGAGCCTGTCATAGCCAGGCATCTCAGGCTTGTCAAGGCCCAGGGGCACCACAGGTCTGTGAGGGGCACCAGCGACCTAGCAGGGGCACCAGTCAACACAGGTCTGCCAGGGGCGCCACAGACCTGCCAGGGGCACCAGAGGTCTGCCAGGGGCACCACCGGCCTCGCAGGGGCACCTTGGGCCTGTCAGGGGCACCACGGACCTGCCGAGGGGCACTTCAGACTTTTCAGGGGCACCAGTCCTCTCCGGGCGCAGGGGTACCAGCGGCCTAGCAAGGGCACCAGAGGCCTGCCAGGGGCACCAGCGGCCTAGCAAGGGCACCAGAGGCCTGCCAGGGGCACCACAGGCCTAACAAGGGCACCACGGGCCTGTCAGGGACACCTCAGGCTTGTCAGGGCCCAGGGACACCACAGTCCTTCCAAGGGCACCGCAAGCCTGTCAGGGGCACCAGAGGCCTGCCAGGGGCACCACAGGCCTAGCAAGGGCACCACTGGCCTGTCAGGGGCACCTCAGGCTTGTCAGGGCCCAGGGGCACCACAGTCCTTCCAGGGGCATTACAAGCCTGTCAGGGGCACCAGAGGCCTAGCAAGGGCACCACAGGCCTGCCATGGACACCACAGGCCTGCCAGGGGCACCACCGCCATTGCAGGGGCGCCTCAGGCCTGTCAGGGGCACCACGTGCCTACCGGGGACACTTCAGGCTTGTCAGGGGCGTTACAGTCCTGTCAGGGCCCAGGGGCACCAGGCCCGTGGTGTCCCTGCTAGGCCTGTGGTGCCCCTGGCGGTCCTGTGGTGCCCCTGTCAGGACTGTGATACCCCTGATAGGCCGGTGGTGCCCCTGGCAGGTCTTTGGGCCCCCGGGCCTCAAGGGGGGGGGGCCATGACCCATGTGACCCCCCCCTTGGATCCGCCCCTGGGGCCGTCATTATCTGGGGTCCGTTATGAGGCGTCGGCGGCCGGCGGAGCGGCGCTGCTCATGTCCCGTCTTACGCCGTCCTTTCATCCCGCCCAGTGGGAGACGAGGGAAGGACCCCCCTCCCCCTGGGAGAGAGGGGGAGGGACGGCGGCCGGATGAAAGGCGCGCCCCAATGGGGACCCAGTGTTTCATTGCCCAGCCACTTTCAGCTGTTTTACCGAGGGCCGGACCCTCTCTGCCCCATTTAACATGCAATCACCGCTTATGAAGCAAACGAGCTAGAAAGTTGATGGTGATTAAATAACACATTGAACACGTGCTGACTCGAAGTTCGCTACACCAGCCATAACCAACTAGGCCAGAACACCGTCGCACTTTTTGGACTGACGCGATCCCAAACCACGTCTTCTCCCGCCCAACAGATACTCGTTCATCCTCCCAGCGCTCCTTGAAAGGGTTTACACAACAAACCGGGACAAAAACACGATCTCGGTCGGGCCACGCCACAACACAGCCCCATCACCAATTGGTCACAACACGGCCAATTGGTCCTGACGTAATTGCCGTCATTACAATCAGTGTTAACGGCTCAAGCCGGGGTGAAGGGAGGAACGGGCGGGTCGCAATGGAGAAAAGAGGTGAGCCAGTGATGTTCCAGATACGTTTGACGGTGCCCTCATGACGATTCTATGACCTAGTATTCAGAACAAACAAAGACAAACTGTGCACAAAAGAATCAGCGAGAAACTGAGGGACAGTCACAATCATGATTATTCTGCTCACATTGTGAAACTCTGGAAATTCTCGTCGCGGTACGCGAAGCACCGCGTCGCATTTTGATCGTGTGGAACGGTTTCTTCGGTCAGCACAGCGACGTCCCTGGCCAAAAATGTGCTACCACGGCGCCTCGGAGCCGGGTCTGGGCCAGTGCTGCGTCATCGCCTACAATCACTGCCGGCCTGACAGACCTCCGAGACGGGAGGCCGATCATCACGCGGCTACAAGCCAGCCGCGGGCAGAGCGCACCAGCCCAGCACGTCTCTTGGTGCGTGATTCTGCGGTCATGGCGGTGTATCCCAGCAAGGCGGTCAACATTGTTGTCGCCGTCGCCGTTGATTGTTCGACAGCTGGATGCCACTAGCAGCAGCCGAGCCTGTCTTACAGTCGCTGCCGGCTGCCGCAGTCTCCAAGCTGGCATCGAGCCGCCGCGCCGGCAGCCGGAGCCCGACAGACGAGTGACGCAGCGCGCACAACGACGGCGCGTCGCTTTGAACCGGCCGCGCCACGAGCGCCGCCCAGGTGCGCCGTGTCCGTCGCGCCGCGCCGCGAAGGCCACCGCCGCGCCGCCGCCGTCGAGTCGCCCCCGGCATGCGCCGTAATGCGGCTTTTAGCATGCTGAGCAGCTCCTGGCAGCGCGCGTGCCGAGGCGGGCGGTCCAGCGGCCACCGGGGCCGGCGTGCACCGCCGGGCCTGATTAGCGGTGAGCTGGGGCGATCAAAGTGTCCAGGGGATGACTGAGGTCCAAACGTGACGACTGGTGTCGCCAGAGGTGGGCGCTGGTTGGCTGGGAGGGGGACAGAAGCTGGGATCGATTCGAGAAGGGCATAAGCATGGACTGCTACTTATGGTCATCGTTTGGTTACAGAAACGATGCAATCACCATTCACATTAGCAGTTAATAAATATTGAGGTTGACAGCACCACGGATGCGATATTCTCATGTAGCGCAGCAGTGCAACAGTTGATCAAAAATACAACAGTGCGTCAGCTATGAATAGAAGGCCTACGAAAGTGTTACGCCATTTACAGCGCGAGTTCATGAGTGACCCCACGTCCAATACATGCACTACACCAGTCGTCAGCGCCCCTGCACTGCTGAACAGTGAACAGTGAACGCCAACCCTGTGTCGCTGCTAACGAACAGCTCGCAGCATACCTTCCGTTCACTGTTCAGCGGCTCTCGTCTCGCCATTCAGCAGGCCGTGTCGCGGCGTCTCGGCGCGTTTAGCCAGTGTTGGCACTAATAGTGCGTGAAGCTGGCGCCCATAAATCGCCTCCGCCCATCGTCCACCGGCCACCGAGCCATTGTCGCACCGTGCACAGCTCCCCGTGCCCAGTGCACGCGGTGTGCACACATCTGCCGCGCCGCTGTGTGTGAAAGTGTGCAGTCGGTTTTAGACCTTGTGCTGACCGCCCCGCTGTTCGTGCCTCACATGTAAACGAGGGGGCGGCCGGACTGAGGTCGGGTCAGTGGAGACGGCGGCACGGCACAGCGAGTGTCCGGCCACATACTGCACCAGAGGTGGAACGGGGAGGGTGGAGAGGTGGAAAGGTGATAAAGGTGGAATGCGGAGACTGGTAGAAGGCGCGGGATAGTGATGTAGAGGGAAGACTGAAACGGCTGCAGAGCGGAGAGGCGGTGGATATGTAGTTTCTGTATGTATTTCCACACGGTCGCTCACCCACCACGGGCTATCGCCGACCTCGCACTGCCGCGGCCCGCGGCTCCCGTCCACTGCGTGTCGCACCGCGTGTCGCCGCCGGGGAGACACATGGCCGGCACATGGGCCCGCGTCGGCCGAGTCCGACCCCAGCCCCGTCCACCCGGCCCGGGTCCGGGCCAGACCGATACAGTTACACACCCCCCTGATCTACAAGATCACAAATCCATAATCAGCACAAAAATGCACATAACATGACACAACATAACAAGGCGAATACCTAATAATACACCGGTGTTCCATAGCGCTGTGCCGGGCGACTCTCCCGCTCGGTGCGCCGCAGGGTTCGTGGTGCAACGACTCCTGTTACATCGTCATTAGAAGCATCATTAGCACGAGTGCATTCAGTGCGAGGCGTGACATCAGACATGACACTCACTACGGGGCCAGGACCAGAATCAGCATTATGTGGCTGCGCGGATACGAAAAGTGGCAGCTCATTTTCGGCACCCTCTGTGTCGTCAACCGAACAGTTATCGCTCACGTTGACGGTGCGGTGTCGCACGTTTCTAACATGATGAGGGGTGCCATCAACTACTACTACCTGTGGAGAAACTACTGAGGACACAACACCAGGTTCAGACACGTCCGTGCATCGCGTGCCACGGCGCCTGACCCACACAGCGTCACCAGGGGCGAACTCGCCCGTCCCGCGCGGCGCCGCCGGCTCCGAGCCGTCCGATCCCTCGCGGCCATTCCCACGGCCGTCCGTTCCCTGGCTGCGCCCTTGACCGTCACTGTCACCGACCGGCAGCTGGCGACCAGCTGACCCGACACAGTCGCGCACTGTGTAGCGATAAATCCGACCGACGGGGGCATCACTGGCGCTGTCGCTGTCGCGGGGCGACACATTGTATAGGTGCACGGCCTCTGTGATTGAGCATTGCTTTCGAGCGGCAATAACCTTAACTGTCCGGTGATGCCGTTCAACAATGCCGTTACCACCCGGCTCGTACGCTGCCCGGAACCGCAAAACCACGCCCCATTTCGCCGCGAACGCCGCAAAATGTCGTCCACGAAACACAGTGTCATTATCACAAAGAATCTCGCATGGCGCTCCACGTTCGCATAATATCGCTTCCAGATGCGACACAACATTTTCCGCGTCCGGCCGACGCAACTGCCGCCACAAACCGAACCGAGACGGACCGCAATCGATCACTGTCAGGTACGACTGGTGCTGGTAGTGGGTGACGGCGATGGCCAGCCGCTGCCACGTCTCCGTTACCTCCAGCGATCCGTGACGCCAGGTGACCGGTGCCGGATCGATTGAGCGGCAGACGTCACAGTGATGCACAACAGCACGCACCTGAGACCGAGTAATGGTAGGAGCGATGTCACGACGGGCGAAATACCAGGTGCGGCGAATCCCTGGGTGACCGGCGCGCTCGTGCAGCTCAGCAATAGAGGCGTCCACTGTTGCCCCGGTCGCCACCGCCGCTTCTGTGCCGGCGGCCACCGCCACGCCGACCACCGCGGTCGCACCCGTGTCGGCGGCCACAGCCGTGCCGACTGCCGCTTCCGTGTCGGCGGCCACCGCCGTGCCGACTGCCGCTCCCGTGTCGGCGGCCACCGCCGTGCCGACTGCCGCGGGCCCTGATGTGTCATGCCTCAGCCACTCTTTCGGAACCCGTGTCAGGGCGTCTGCGCGATTTTCGTCTGACCTGACCAGGGTCACTGTCAGCACGAGACCCATTTCGTCTACCAGCTGGCGAATAAGGTCGACACGCCGCCGGATTAACCCTCGCCCATGTAGGGGGGGGGTTGGTGCAACCCCCCCCCCTGAGGTTTTTCGGAAATAGTGCAAAAACGGCGGCGCGCAGCGCCGCCAAATTTTGGGTACCTTATGGGGCAAACCTTGCGCATCTTTTGATAAAAAAAAATTTGACCGGGTCATGTCAGGTCACGGAGTTATGACGTCACAAAGGGAACAGCCTCCGGCCGGATTTTCACAAACCGAGTGCCAACGCCCGAGGTTTCCTGCCGGTGGTACGGACATCGGTTGATGGATCGTGATGAAACTTCCCATGCATGTTGGGGCAAGTATTGGCTATCATATGGTATAAGAAACTTGACCGGGTCAGGTCAGGTCACGGAGCTATGACGTCACAAGAGGAACAGTGTCCGGTACTATTTTTGAAAAGCGCCCGAACCACTATTTTGCTAATTCTTGTCACCTCAATGGGAATATGCAGCAATATTAGCTTCAATAGGGAGCAAATGGACCTTCCAAATCCAAAAATACAATCAGATTTCAAAAATTTAAATTTTGATTTTTCGAATTTCTGCCGCCGACTGTGACCTTGCCGACTTCCGGCGCTCCCAACGCGCCATTTTTAGAGCTAGGGAAACGAAATACATACTAAACGATAGAGAATTGATCAAGGAACACGATAGTGAAGGTTTCAAGTCGATATCTCCCACCGTTTTGCCGCAATCGCCGCGGAAAGTTGAAAAAAGTCTATTTTTCCGAAAATTTGACCTTTGACCGGTCAAAAGTAGGTCAAATGTTGACCTAGGACCAAAAAATATACCACCAATCGCGAGATCTCGGCGAGAGCAATCCGTTGGTCTTTTCCGCTAAGCTCTACGACGCTCCGTTTTCAAACGCCAAGGGGGGGGTCGCACCAACCCCCCCCCCCTGCATGGGCGAAGGTGGCAGATCGCCGTTTACGGGCGAGGGTTAACATCTCGCCGTGTGCCTTAGTGCGGAGCCGGGCTCGCCCACTCAGAGCGTCGTCAATCCAGCGGTGGACGGTGGCGGAGTCAGTCCTCAGCTCGATGGTTTGCATTCCCCAAGCGATGGCAAGATTTATGCCCTTCACAGCGGCATCCAGTTCAGCCATGTTTATGTGCGTAGAAGCAGCAGCTTCACGCCTCAGCCAGCAGGCATCCTCCACAGGGCCACCGTCTGCGGTCTCCAAAACAACGCCTGCGGCCAGCGAGCTGGCATCCGTCCACACCACGGCCGCGTCACCTGAGACACACCACACGCCGTGCGCCGGATCGTCACTGTTCACCCGTTCAGCCACATGATCGACCTGCGCCTGCAGCGTACGGTCCCCTGTCATGTCGTCCCAGCCGCGTGTCACAGCATTAGCACGGCGTTTGAGCCAGGCTGTAGCGGGACGCAGCCACCCACAGACCGGGAGGTGGGCCACCAGGCGACCGCACCACGCAAACACACTGCGGCGGGTCAGCGGGCTGGGCGGGGGGCCGACAGGGTTGTCTCGCTCCCAGTGCAGCTCGTCACGCAGTGGGCGAACTCGCAGTCCGAGCAGCCGCGCACCATCAGACACACGCTCAGGGGCCTTGCACTCGAGTCCATACTTGGCGAAATGACTGACAACCCGCTCCGCGCTCGCAATGTCCTCATCTACGAGCAAGTCATCCACATATGAGAGCACTGCACGCTGGATTTCAGGGTCCTGTGCCAGCACAGCACTGACGACCGCCTTCATGACTAGCGGCCCTAGGCTGAGTCCAAAACCTAGCCTCCCCAGATAGAAACGCTGCCCACGAATCTCAACCGTTTGATACGGCCATAGACTTTCGTCGAGATGGATCTGAAGGTACGCCTTTTTGAGGTCAACGACCGCCACGTTTCTGCCGTGACGCCGCCACTTCCTCAGCTGATCGGCGCAGACATCTGCATCAGCGGTGTGGGCGTTTAGGTGGCTGTTTAACTCCCGATAGTCCAGCACTGGCCTCACTTTCTCCTTATCGGTGCAGCCGGTGTCGATCAGCGCTCGACAGTCTCGCCCGTTGACTCGCAGTTGCACGACTGGCAGTGCGCCGCTCAGTGCTGCACGCGAGAGGACGCCGGCGCTGACTCGTCCTCTCCTCCGTCGTTTCCCGCAGCTCGGCGGGGGCATGAGAAGGACATATGGCCTATATCACCGCATGCCCAGCAGCGCCGCGGCCGGCTGGCCCGGCGAGACGGTCCCTCCTGCGCTGACAGCCGCTGACGGGAGGGGGCGGGGGCGAGGGGTGCCGGCCCGGCCGCCGTCGTCGTCGCCGCCGCCGCCGCCGCCGCCGCCACGCGCTCGTCACTGAGCACAGCTCTGGCGCGCGCCAGCACACTGGCAAGGTCGAGCCCTTCCGCTCTAGACCCAGCCCGCACCATCTGCCGAACCGACTCGGGCAGACCTGCCACAAAAGCGCAGGTCAGCGCACGCTCCGGTACGCCACCAAACAGCTGTGCCAGCCGCTGAAGGTCCGCCAGAAACACATCGGCTGACTCTCCACTGCGGAGTCTTCGGGTGGTGAAGGCCTCGTATGCTGCATGCTGATCAAGCGCAAAAGCCTGGTACAGGCCTGCGCGTATGGCCGCCAAACTGCCACGGCTTTCGTCCGGCAGCTGCGCCCACACGGCGAAGGCTCCGCCGGTCAACCGGAGTGGGATGATCGCTGCTGCATCCACTCCGCGGTGCTGGCAGAGCAGCTCCGCTCTGCTCAGCCATTCGACCACATCGCCGGTCCCATCGAATTCGGCGATCACACGCGCGTCGAACGCGACACTGGGCGCCACCACCACGGTCTGTCCACTCGAGTCCACTCCTTTCACGTCTACAGTCCCACTGCCGGTCTTGTTGGCCATTTTTCGCAAGGCCGAAATAGCTTGTAGTTTCTGTATGTATTTCCACACGGTCGCTCACCCACCACGGGCTATCGCCGACCTCGCACTGCCGCGGCCCGCGGCTCCCGTCCACTGCGTGTCGCACCGCGTGTCGCCGCCGGGGAGACACATGGCCGGCACATGGGCCCGCGTCGGCCGAGTCCGACCCCAGCCCCGTCCACCCGGCCCGGGTCCGGGCCAGACCGATACAGTTATACCTTCCGTTCACTGTTCAGCGGCTCTCGTCTCGCCATTCAGCAGGCCGTGTCGCGGCGTCTCGGCGCGTTTAGCCAGTGTTGGCACTAATAGTGCGTGAAGCTGGCGCCCATAAATCGCCTCCGCCCATCGTCCACCGGCCACCGAGCCATTGTCGCACCGTGCACAGCTCCCCGTGCCCAGTGCACGCGGTGTGCACACATCTGCCGCGCCGCTGTGTGTGAAAGTGTGCAGTCGGTTTTAGACCTTGTGCTGACCGCCCCGCTGTTCGTGCCTCACATGTAAACGAGGGGGCGGCCGGACTGAGGTCGGGTCAGTGGAGACGGCGGCACGGCACAGCGAGTGTCCGGCCACATACTGCACCAGAGGTGGAACGGGGAGGGTGGAGAGGTGGAAAGGTGATAAAGGTGGAATGCGGAGACTGGTAGAAGGCGCGGGATAGTGATGTAGAGGGAAGACTGAAACGGCTGCAGAGCGGAGAGGCGGTGGATATTTAAAGACAAAGATATGATTATCGATTCTAGGCATAGATCTACTCAAGATTAAGCGAATCTAATGTAAACAAATACGAGACGACTTGTCTGCTACCGACGGTTTCCGCTGCAGATGATCATTGATCATATGATTTCTTCTGAATCGGAAACTGAAAGTTGATATCCGATTGCACGGCCTTCAAATAGAGGGATAGCGTTTCATCCAATAAACAAGCCCCGCATTAGCATGCACACAGACAACCTTATCATAAAAGTAACTTGTTTTCTACAGAGCAGGACCGCAGCTATTTTCGTTCAGTATAAAATGAAACTAAAGACACCCATGGAATGTTTTGGGTTCTAAATCAGAGGGAACAAGCCAAACTACACCGGGTAGGCACTTGGGTGGGTAAATCACTCGCTTGCATTGGATGCTAATACCAAGTGATTACATACGTATACGAGTATCTCGTTGCACGGAGGGCGTGATCGATTCTCAAATGTAAAACACAGGTGTTTAATTTGCATAGTTAATGACAGCCGTGGGTACCATTAGTGGATTAAACTGCTGCACCGCTGATAAAGGGGAGGCTGGACATCGGCCCGGGGTCGTGAGTGCTTGGTGAATTACAGAGGAGGGAGGAGAGGCGGAGAGAGGCGGGGAGGACAGCCGGAGGCGGTCTTGGAGCGTGTCACAAATTCAGACGACATGTCTCGGAGCAGGCGCCTCGGTTTACCAGCCACCGACTGACATATGTCCACAGAGCGTGTCGCTGTGTGCTGTACACAGCGCGGCGTGTCAGCGGCCGGAGCGGATCATGCCACCTCTCACAACACGCGTCACCGGAGGACAGACCGCAGGCCTGGTCAGCTGACAGGTCTGTGTCCGGGTCAGAGTCAGACGGCCGGCCGCTCAGAGACCGGTGGAGGTACTCTGCAGTCACTCTGCTCTCTGAGGCTCGGTCAGGCCGGCAGAATTGGTGTGTCGCGGTGCCGCAGAGGCGCCGGCGCCGCCTATCTCGCCGGTATCGGTCGACAGGTCACCTGTCGCCTGTCGGCGGCGCGTTGCTGCCGAGCGCACCACCACTCGCCCATTGTATTCATGGTGTAACGGTCAGCCGGTCTGCATATACCGTGCAGCCGCCCGACCGCGGTCTGTGTTTCGACCTGAAGACAGCCACCGCCGCCGCCGCTCGTCGCTAAATATGGTCCTGATAGGCTACTTGGCCGGCCGGGCGCTGACACCGGTGAGACGCACGTCCGCACAGCTCTGACAGCGACCCCCCCCCCCCCCCCCCAACCCACCCCCGCCGGCAGCAGGCCACATGAAGCATGTCCAACAGATGGTCCATCCGTACCACCAGCAGCCACATAACTTGGCAACAGTCGGGCGACAGCGAGCAGCCGACCGAGAAACACCCGATTCCGCCGCCGCATACGTTTTCGGAATGGTTTTCATCTGCTACACAAACCCTCTGTGTGACAGAGTTGACTCAAGAGCTCTCGGAGCAGATATAACCGACGGGAAAATAGCCCAGTGAAATACTGGAGACACGGAGGAGCGAGAACAGCCCGAAACGGAACATGTCACAGGAATGTTCCCGAGATTACCGCATCATTTTTCTGCAGTTACCATGTCGGCAGAAGAGCCGCAGCAAACACACCTTCTCCTCCCGAGACGGCGGCAGCGGCACAGCCTCCCACGGTGCAACATACTCCCTCCCCCCCCCCTCCTCCGCGCGGCGGTCATCACACTCTGTAATGTCCATTACACCGTCTAATGGCCGCTCAGGTGCGGTTAACGGCCACTTACGGTGGCCAACGGGGCCCGCAGTGCCGCCGGCCGGCCTCCGAGATCTGTCACCGCCGGACGGACGCGACAGTAAATACCCGGTCAGCATTGTTCGGGTCAGCTCTGCTCCGTCGGGGTCTTCCCTGCAGAGCAGTGCAATGCAGCGCGATACTCCTCCTCTCCGAGGCACCACGCAGAGGAGACGAGGCGAAATGGAACCCGCCGGCTGCCGCCGTCCACGGCAGTAATCCGATGTGATGTGAATAAACACATGGCTTTTGTGGTGGTGATAAAATTTGCAGGACATATGCTTTCAATTTAATTACCAGAAGCTGAAAACAATGCCTAGACGATCATGAAATGCCGCGATCAAACTGGTTTCCAAAATTCCAGCATGTCCCTTGCCATCTCTGACAGCGGACACGTCTCCAGTAGCCCCTCACCCAGGGCTTCTGTCGTCAGGTCTCGGCACCAGACAATGTTTGCTTTACCCCTCCCTCCCTCCCCCAGCCCTCCTGCACCTGGTCCACAGCCCCATCTCGGCCCCTCCGACCCCCGCCTGAGCGCCGCTGCGCACTCCGGGCACACCAGTGGGGAAACACACCCGCTTTGTCTGGCAGCATAAACACGACGGGTCGCTCCGCTCGACGGGGTACAAATACAGCCCAGATTACTGACGGCTCCGGTTCCAGCGTCATCGGCTTCTTCGGCGCTGGCGATGGCTCAGCCCCTATTCCGAAAGTCGATTACTAATGCCGCCCCCGCTTCGGTCTCTGTTGGCTCAACACCACCTCCGCCTTCGCTGCCTTCGTCGCCGCCGCCATCGTCGTCCCGACGCGTCGCCGGAAGCCGTCAGAATCGACGTTTGACGTCGCGGCGTCGGCTGCGGTGCCGACGAATTCCCGAGCGTCGATTCAACTCATAACGCCGCCGCCGCCGGGCATCATTACTGGGCCAGGAATAGCGCGACGGCGGCCGGTGGCGGCCGAGACGGCGGCTGCGCACGCGCCTCGTAGGCCCGTCGACGACGACGATGGCGGCGACGGCAAGCGACGGGGGCAGGGGAGGGGCGGCGCAGGTCCCAGATCGGCCGGAAACGCTCCGGGCGCAGCGGCGCTCACCGTGGCGCCTGGCTGCGCACGAGCAGCCCCTTCCCAGCCGCGGTGGGTGATTTTTGTTGCCGCCATCTGGGTTCTGGGCCACGCGCCACTCGTGATGATGGAGGGAGAGTGGAGGGGAGGGGAGAGGGGCTGAGATTGGGCAGGAGCTGGCTGGAACTGGCTCACATCTCACACCCGACCGGCCGGGGAATTTTACGGGCTTCCTCTGAGAGCAGCTGCAGGGGTAGCCCTACGGTACCAGACGGGTTAACTTTGGTCCAGGGGAGATGGAAATCGGGGTCGGAGGTAGGGGTACCTACTCCGCATGGGTTCCGCGCCGCTAGGTTCACATTTTTATACAGCGGGCGTACGGAAAACGCAAAGGCTTACTTACTGAAGCGAGTACCCAAATGACGAGCAGATATGAAAGAAAATGGCGAGCAGAAGAAACACACTGAGAAGCACGGAGAGGGGGAGAGAGGCGCGTGCAGTCGACCCTTCCGTCGGCGGCACGGTGCGACACCTGCGTCGGTAGCGACAGGCGTCGAGTGATGAGCCGGCGCTCGTTTGGGCGCCCTCATTAACGGGGACCGACGGGAACACGCTGCAGTTCCGGCGGGCGACGTGCCACCCCTCTTCCCTCCCCACCGGGCTCCCTCTCCCGCCGACCTCGCAGAGGAATAGGGACGCGTGCATCCTGATCTGTCTTTCAAACTATCGCTAGGGGATCCACAGGAAAGCAAAAGCAAAGTACGTTTTAAGCAGATCGTAACACGAGTAGTTCGTTCTTTGGCGTTATGGACATCACCCAGTATCCCCCCCCCATTCGTTTTTGCTCTACCCTTCTGCTTACACTCACACTTTTTGAAGCGAGGGTTTCTCCCATTCGTTTTCAGTCCCCCTCCAGTTGTTTCTGCTGACTACGGTAAATTGGAACATCAACTCCCCCTTGTAAGACGAATCGTGTCAAGTTGGGCCAGGCTAAGGCGTGGAGTGGGAGCAAATCAGGCATCCCGCGCCACGGAGAGCTGCTACATACTGAGGGTGCTGGGTCCGAGCGAGCCGCATTTGGCACCGGCCTTCTGCCCTGCAGTACTGTACCCGATACTCGACATTAAACCCAGTTGAGCCGCGCCCTAGATTGAACATGCCGTCCTGCAGTGCACGCCCGAAGCTTCAACTACTCCCACCGTAGACTCATAGTTTACAGTCAGACAGCGCACAGCTCAAGAGCCACAGCTTCACATCTGGAAATGAGTTGGCATCAGAAATTTTAGTTGTTTGTCGTAGCCGGAAAGTCATTAATGATTTACAAATCTGTACGACTGCTGTAAGACTGTATATCTTTCGTATATACGACTGCGGGCCTACCTGAGGGTCGTCCTCTGTGTGCACGTGCGGCCGAATGTGTCGAAGAGGGGATGGGAGGGGCGTATCAGCGCGATCGGCCGACTCCTCACGCACGCGCGCCGTGCGTCGGAAGGTCGTCCGTCGATCGTTCGACGCGAGATAGCTGCTGCTCGGTCGGACGATTGGCACCACAGGTGTGGACCGGGCGGGGCCAGATAAGCTGGCCTGACCCGAGCCCCGACCCGGCACGGTGCGGAGCTGGTGCTGGTGCTGGAGCTGGAGCTGGAGCTGGGGGTCGGTGCCGGGGCTGGAGCCGGTGCTGTTGAGGGGCGATAAACCGAGAAATGACCCGCAGAGCTGCATGAGCCAGACCCTCTGAATGAGTTACAGCGACCACGCACCACCGCCAATATAGCACACAATGCTCAGAGTCCCGAGAAGCCAGTCACAAGGCATTTAACAGCATCAAGCGCTACCATAAATACTTCAGCAGCACAGTCATTGCGCACTATGCTGAGAGTGCACGCGCTTATAAAGCGTCCAGACAAGAGCGGTGCAGAGTCATATGTTCAGTGACAGGCTCCCTTTCAGTCTCCAACCAAAGAAACCCACACCATGGATATGCAGTGGCCGTCTCTTTACAGCCTGCGCCAAACGATTTTAGTTCCCGCCCTGCAGTCTCCGTTGCGGCAGTGCAGACGACACAGACACCATCCAACACAGCTGGCCAGCCAGCCAGCCAGCCGTCAGACACACAGGCAGAGTCTGCCAGCCAGCCAGACCGACTGATAGACGAGACCGCGCTGTCGACGGCGCCAAGTTTGCGACCGCAGCCCGCTCGGCGGTGACGTCACTCTGACGTCAGCGGTCAGGTGACTGCTTCTCATGGAGGACCATCAATCTCTTTGGCTGGCGGTCCAATGGCAGTGGTCCCTGGCAGGGTGTCGGGAGCGACGGGCCTATTCCGGGCTGGGTTAGTTCCGTCATCGAAGCAGCGATAGAGCTGACATCTAGCCGGTGATGAGCTGCGGATAGATCGGTAGCCAATGCGACACCTGTCGTCGATAACGACACACGTGCCAGGTCACCTCACGCACCGCATACGCGCACCCCTCTCCGTCGAACACCTGCACACTGTCCTCCGCTCACTACTCTCCCCTTTACAGCTTGTCAGTGGCGACAAACGGTCATATCTCCCCGATCACACCACCCAGGGATGACATACAACAAAGCTGGCATAACAACACTCGCAATCTCCTATCCCGTCGACCTCGGAATTATCTCCTCTACAGTGGGAAAGCGACCTTCACTCCCCCGTCCTCTTCTCTCCTCTAATTCATTTTCCTAAGTACCGTCTTCGTTTGTTCCCAGGCCGTATACTCCTCATGTCCACTGTGTTGGACAGACGAACCATGAGGCCGACGTAATTACCAGTTGGGCCGCCACAGCACGACGGAGATATGGTACCCCTCACCGAGCTGACAACGGTATATAACAACAGCCACAGACCTGTTACTCTCAGATACCGCATTGCACGGCCACGGCACGGCGGTCGGGCCCGGTTCGGTACGGCTCGGTGAAGCATGGTACGGCTCGGTACGGCCCAGCACGGCTCGGTGAGGCATGGCACGTCATCCAACACGCCACGGTGTGAAGGGCAGACTAGACCAAATCGCGTGCTGAGGTCGCCGCCGCCCTGCATTGGTTCGTTCGTCACTGGCGAGACACGACAGCCCAGTGAAATGGTGAACCGTAAAGGCAGTTCGAGAAGGCTCTGAAAGGGATGGAAAACGGTCGAAAAGGTTGGCTTGGTTTGGATGCGGTTCCCTCATAACTAGAGGCAAAGCGAAAAATGGCATTGACGCCACTGACTGACATTAACGACGCTTCCCTGAATTTCTTTTTCCTTCAAGCAGTACCTAAACGTCGTATTTGCATCGACTGGTTCTGATCTGGTCTTTCCGGGCTGATCTAATGCTGCTATTTTCGTTCGTCCAAGGCTAAAACCAGCGCCGCGATTTCGCCATCCCTCCGCCATGTTACGGCGTGTTCAGACAGCTCGATTCCGGCTCTGTTGGCACAGCACATCCTCCGAGCTCCACTCCCCTCCTCCGGCGCGGCTGCCACCGCCGTCACCGTGTCATGTCGGGCCTGTTCTCGGGCCCTGGACCGGACCCGTGTTCTCTCCCTGTTCAGCTGCGCTCTCGGCGTCTCGGCGGGTCTGTTCGGAAGGCGCAGGTGCGCAGGGAGGGAGAGAGACGGACCGAGCGCGTGCGCGGCGCACCGCCCAGCGCCGAGTGGGTGTCGGAGCAGCGCCGGCGGACCGGCGCCACGTGTGCAGACGCCGGGCGCCGCGCCAGACGCGCTCTGCCGACGGACATGGCCGACTATCGACGAACGCCGCAGGAAGTCGACGCGACGGCCGGCGACGCGGCGGAGAAAAGGTGGGAGAAAAGTGAGGATGAAACAGGGGACGGAGCAGAGGCGCCAGCTCGACAGCCGGAACCGCAACAGCACGTGCGGGTCTGCGAAGAGAGGCTTTCATCAGCAGCAGGCTACCTCCGATGGGGCGACTTTACTCGACTCAGCTGCGGCGAGGGTCCGTCGTGATGACTCGCACACGTGGTGGCGGCGACAGACGGACAGGGGAGGTCTGTGACGGTCGCCGCGAGGGGAGCGACGCCGAGCGCCACATCTCCGGTCGCAGCGGGGCAGAGGGTTGGGTTGGGTCCGCATCTGGCAGCCACCAGCTGTGCGTACAGCCAGGGTCGCGACGCGACTGTCCCCAGCGCCAGGCGACCGTCCCTGCCGACCCATCCGTACAGCACCAGACCCATCACAGCGACCCAGCCAGACCTCAGCCAGACGCCGTGTGGAAATCAGCGCCGCGAATGGAAAGTGACATATTTGATGAATCGATTCGTCCTCGCCCCCTCAGCCGGTGCGATCGGTTCGATTTCATCCGTCGTGACCACTCTCGTCTATCCGCCCACCGTGCTCTATCCAATCACTCATCCGAGTTGTTGAGCATCACATCACATCACATCACGCCGCCCCAAATCAAATCCGATACTGACGCATCGATGGCGTCTCATCCTGGCGCCGTTCCCGGCGCACCGGTGGCGGTTTTGACGCGCTGATGGCGAGCGGTGGCGCGGCGCACAGCTGTGTCCCAGCTGAGAGAAATGGCGCAGAGAAGCGATCGGTGCACGGCTGCTGAGTCCAGAGAGCGGCCGCTAACGGCCGGCCGTGTCCGCCGAGCTGATAAATAGCCCGTGCCGCGCAGGCCGTGTCGCTGCCAGCGGCGCCGACCCGAGCACGCCGCGAGCACGGTCGGCCAGCACGCCAACAGCACGGCCGAGCGGCCGCGCGGCCGTCGGCGGATGAGCTGAACTGAACGGTGGGACAACCCTGTCGTCGGCTCAGAGCAGTCTTGTCGTCGGCTTGAAGCTTTGAAGCTACAAGCTAAAGTGAAAGCCTGAAATAAACATTCCGGATTCGACAGTATGTCATGAATGTATTCCAGAAGTTTGATATAGAGCTGGGGAGGGCCGCTACCGCTGTTCGCCATCCACCACTGCTGTGGTCACGGGGCTTGGACGGCGGCGCTCTCTCAGGTGAGACGACCCCTCCATCTCAGCACCTCACCGCGCCGCCGCTCGGCACCCTGATGAAACGTTTATTTGTGCGTCGGATGCGTCTGCCACTCCCCAGTGTCGGGTCCCAACAAAACGGCGATTAATCTCACCGACCGGGCGTGCCTCGCACGAGATCGAGCTCACAAAAATAACTCCGCGCGAGCCGAGCGCGGCGCGCGGCGTGGCGCCGCCGAGGGCGCTACAAGTGTCGAACGACGCCCCATCAAAGACCGGACTATGAGCGACGGCGTATCCGGTCCCGTCGACAGCGACGCTCCCTCAGCGTCGACGTCGACGGACTCCCCTCCCCCGGGGAGCTGTTTTCCGACGGCGTTTTCGTCGCGATAATGACGAACGGAAGCGCAAGACGAGACGCGCCGATAAATCAAAGACGTCCCCGCAGCCGGCCAAACGTCCGTCTGGTTCTGAGCGCTGTCGGCGCCGACGCATCGGAGACGACGCAATGCAGGAAGAACGATGGGGCGGGGATGAGAGGGGAGGGGAGGGAGACGCCCACTGCGCCCGGAAGTGTCCGGCAGGGTTCAGTGGAGGACAGAGACGCGGCCGGCGGAAGCGATTCGCCTGGTTCCTGCCGTCGGTCGGTGCCGGTCCGCTGGGAGCAGACGTCCTTAGGAGAGACCTGGGACAGGGACAGGAGGCAGAGGGATCATCAGTGAGTGACCACCACACCATGTCGGGTTCCTCCGAGGGGCCGTCTGGCTAATCAGGGTCTCCCCGAGTGACCAATGACCATCGCTGACACCGAGAGGCGCCAGGTTCCCACGGTCCGGCCGGCCGGCCGACGACCGCTCCTCCCGGCACCCTCCCGATTTGGTGGTAATACGACCGCAATTGTCACAACACCGAGCCCCTCTGTCAGCCGCTCCCAGCCTCAGAGTCCGACCTCGGCGGGCGGCCGCATCAGAGGGCTGGCCAGCAGCGAGCGACGCACTGTGGGACAAAAACGGCGCACATGTGGCGAACACGGCGCGGCGCGTCTGCCGCTGCGCTGTCGCCGCTCGGTAACGAGCTGGATTTATTCGCGGGGCTCGGCCGGCCGGCCGGTGAGCTAATCCCGCTATCTGTAGGCGGTCGGGACGGCGGAGTAACTCACAGTGAGGGACAGCGCATTACAAACCGCTCACCGCGTACGCTCATAGCTCACACACACACGTATTACGGCGCCACGCCACAGGGTGACGATGGTATGGTCTTATGACCGCTGCAGATTGAGAACGGTCTGCAGAGGCCGCGCCTGAGTATGGCGCACATTCTCCGACCTCTAAATGCCTGCATGAGGCCAGCGAACGGCGGAATCTACTAAGATCATGAATCATGACACGAAAACATCGCGAATAATAGTGTAAGCTTAAACTAAGCACGGGCACAGGTTTGGAGATTATGTAAAGCTTTGGCCGCAAATGTTTCTGCGATGACTGTGGGTCTGAAGGCAGTACATCTGTCGCCCGGAGTCCGCTCTTCAGGTCGCAGCTGCCCGACACACGGGGGTCAGTCGGCCTGATCCCCGCCATCAATTACGGTTCATTCGCACCCTATCCATTCCCACTGTGTATTTATGAGGATGTCCCGGTCCCTTGGTGTCAGGGTGTGAAAATACGACCAGATTCGGAGGGTTAATGGCTTAGTTTTGGTAATCACCGCTCAGTGGTCCGAATACTCCCACTGGGAGAGTCGGACTTCACTGAGAGCCGCCCATGAACAATTAATGAACACTGAACAGCAGCTGGAAACTCAAGAGTGGCCATTTTCCTCCAATCTGCAGAGCTGTGTTCCCTTTAAATATATCCCCATCACTGCTGTTTCCCGTCACCTGACGTCACGATTCTTCTGCCACTCACGAACCGTATCAGTTATCGCTATCAAAACTAGTTGGACAATGTTTGCAGTGTACATTTGCCGCGCTGCCGAGGTGCAAACCGGCTTCTGTTTCAGAGCTGGTGCAGAACCCAACACCGGCTCTGTCAACACAGCCCGATAGTGACCCGGTCGCTTATTTATCAGCCATCATCGCACGCCGCCCCACACTCACTTGTTTGTCACTCTTGACAAATGACCAGATTAATTCACGTGTATAAAGAGACAGCCGGCCATCAGCTCCGAGGCCCACCTTGGTCGAGAAGGGGTGATACGATCGGCTCTGCGTTTGACCGATTCATGTCACCTCCGTGGTGTCAATCTCGGCGGTCGGTGGCGATGCATGGATCACGACAGGACCACCCGGTGATCCGCCTCCGACAGGACATAACCACTCCCTCTGGGGGCTCCGGATCGAGCGAGGCGAGCTGGGGGGTCAGCGCTGCCGCCCGGCGACCAGACCAGTGGGCTGCAGACCACAGCGGCAGTGCAACAGACCGTCCGAATTGGCAGACCAGCAGTGTAAGACCAGCAGGCATAACAGCAGTGTCAGACCAGCAGCAGTCAGGCCAGCAGGCTGTCGTGGCGAAGACGTCGCCGGTCCGCTGACGCAGGGATGACGGCAGACTGACGAGCGGTGATATGGGCGGCGATATGCGTCGCACACTCCGCCGCCGCAGCCGCCGTGCTCCGTCAGTGCTGCATATCTGAGAGACCTCTCCGCTACCCCGGCCGTCCCCTCCGCTCTCTCGCGTCTCCAGGTAACAGGAATCGCCAGAACGACGGAGAAAGGAGAGCCCGGCGATTACGTCACATCCAACTACACTCGGACGACAGAAGACTGCTCGTCACACAGCACGGCTCTCGCCGAGCGAGGAAACGGGATCACGGGCCCGCGGTGCGCTATGCATTCTGAGCGGCTCGCCCGAGCAGCTAAGAGTGACCGCATTTGGAGAGGGTGAGTGGGACGAACAGTGTAGGTAATAGTTCGGGAGAAAGGTCAGGAGACCAGGGTCAGTGCGGGCATACAGAGACGTCTGCAGACTATAGGGTCAGAGAGAACATCAGGGGAGACGAGGGCAGCGTTCAGGGAAGGTGAGCAGAGCAAATTGTAATGGGCTGCAATGAGATGGTGAACAGTGGACGATTGGCACCAGCAGACCGCAAATGCTAGGCACGAGTGTCGAGAAAAGTGAAATTAAAACTCCGAACTACACTTAAGAACACTTACTTAGCATCTAAATTACAAAGCATGTTATGAAATGACGGGCTAATGTTCACGAGTGTGCAACGCAAACAGCACCTTGACCGAGATTTGACCACTTAAACGAACCATTGGATCATAAAGTGTCACGCTGGTTACTTATTACCGGAGAGACCAGAAGATGATTGAGCGTGCTTCACTTTTGACGACTGTCACTGACAGATTCAAACAGCCGGCAAAAATATTTACTCAAATGCATCGTGAACTGACCACAACCACAACAACCACATGATATGTGGGCCACAAAACTACCCTCCCGCTGCCTGGTCACGTGACCTCACCCGCACTCACTCGCTCCCCACAAAACCCAGTCACGTGGCCGAGTGACCGTAGCAATTTTCATGCGCATTATGGATCAGCTGCGCTCAGCCGGGCGGGCCGGACCGAGTCGAGCAGCGCGGAGGGTTCAGAGCTGGGTTCCCGGAGCTGGCTGGGGGAGGCAGGGCTCGCCCCAGGTCCGGGTGAGCGCGACACTGACCACCACGTCACCGACTGCTCCGATCAGCCGGTTCTGCAGCGACCCCAGAGCACGCCGCGGATCTCTGACGGCGGAGCGGCCGCGAGTCGGCCGATCCAGCGCACACCTGTCAAATACCTGTCAGATATTACAATAAGCGCCGATGTAATTGTTCAGCGTGCCACCGAGGACCGACGGAGCGCTCGTTCAGTCGGCGATCACTCATTGTTCCGTTCCACTGCTCACCGAGCTAAATCGGCGATCAGTCATCACTTCTCATCGCTCTCGAGAACGAGCGCTGATCAGCGTCCGTTTCTCTTTGCTCATAAGTCGATATTCAGAGCTCAGCGGGGTCTTTGAAGGGCTCACTCGGCTTCTCGCGGCTAAAAGTCGGCACCGAAACCCATCAGCGCCTTTTACTCCCAATCCAAACAGCTGGCGCGGATCAGCTGGCGCAGCTTTCAGACCAGCTCGGCTGCACCCCATCCGGCGGCGGCCGCTCCACTTAGAGAGCCCGGCCCGGCCTCCGGCCCTCGCTGCACAGTGTGTAAATCGCCTCGGCCTGTCGGCCACCCATTAATTGGCCCAATTACCGTGATCATGTGACGGCTGGCCGGCGGGAGAGCCGCCCGCTGCCCGGGGCTCGCGCGCCGGTCGCGCTGCCGCCGAGCGCCGACTCCATCTGATAACTAATTGATCTTTATTGGGTGTCGTTCATCACGTCAGAAACACACCGCTGAATCGGTTCGGCCCGGCGGCGGTCCGTCGACGAGTGCCGGCGTTGAACGCCCATCAGCAGGAGCTGAGTTACAGCGTGCTGGTTTGGTTCCAGCGCGGCACGCCCCTCTCGGCCGGGACGGGCGAGTTGGGTCAGCGCGGCGGTCGGCCGCCTCCCACTGTCTAGGGTAGGTTAGAGCGGCCCAATAACTCAGCATCGGTGCTACGAGTCGTTCGCCGCCCTGGTCAGCTCTGCTGGCCGACCGGCGCCCGCCCACCGTCCCTGAATCATAACACCGTCACCGAGCCACTAACCATCGGTCATCGCTCACCACGTCCCTACATAAAACCCTGGAGAGGTCGCAACTCGCCGGCGGTCCATTAAACTCACCGGCGGCCACAACTCACCGCCGGTCACATAAAACTCACCGGTGAGCACGGGTAGCTCACCGGCGCGCGGCCCACTCCGAATACGGCATTCCGGTATTCTCCGCACGGCGAGCGCATATCAAATGCGCCATCCGAGGCGGGCGGCCGGCCGACGGGCGCGCGACCGTCATGTCAAGGCCTCGGCGGCGGCGCGGCGGCGGCGGAGACTCGGACTCGGGCTCGGAGCCGGACATTACCGATGCATCAGATAGCGGCGACACGAGAATGGCACCGCGTGACACGGCACCGCGGCCCGCACAGCGCTCCTCGGCGGGTCAGCCGGCCGCGCACACGGCGACTCCGACTCGAGTCAAGCCAGGCCACCAGCAGACAGACCGCTCCGTCAGCTCCGCCCGGCCCTGGAGGCCCCGCCGTCCGGCGCAGGTTCGCCGCTAAATCATCACCGATCACCAGTGATCACCGGTCACCGCGAATCGCCACCAATCACCCGAAATCGGCCCGGTGATAACCACTGGTTTTCATCGATCGCCACCGATCACCGGCGTCCAACTGATTGCAGCACAGGGACGGCTCGGCAACATACGGCGCCGTGAAGACTAGACGAGCTTCAGCTGTTCGGAGTCTGACCACGCGATCCACGTCTACATACAGCAGCAGATGTTAGTGAAAGCTAGAAACCAACAAGAGCTGTCCTCATCTTTTCCGCCAAAAGCAGTGCAGCATTCCCCAGACACATCGCTCCATGCTGCCACTTCACTGATTGGTAGCCCTATGGTCCCCGACCACTTTAGAGCCTCTCGGCTATATCTAGCTCTGCGGCGTCCCAGAGCTCCATTTCGGGCATTGCAGTCGCTTGAGGCTCACCGTTCCTTGGTTCCGACCGCTGCGGTCCGTTCAGGGCGCTCTGCGGTCCATTCTAGGCGCCCCGTTCCGGTCCGATGGCCGGGAGGAGCTCTGACGCCGATGCCGCCCCTTGATTGACTAATTGGTCATAGATGAGCCGACAAGGGTCGCTCGGCGGTGTGCGGACGGCCGTGATCTCCCGACAAGAGGTGATCACACGGGGCCGCCGAGCGTCGCGGCGCGTGGCCACAGGTGTGAGGCGGCGGTTCAGACGGGGCGGCACCGGAGGACGACACCACAGGGTGAGGACGCCGCCGCGCTGTCACCATCACGAGCACACGCGCCACGCGCCGCCGCACGCATGTCGCTGACAGAGTAAGACGGAGTGGTTCGTGTGTGCGTGCTATGCGTCCGCGTGCGGTGCGCAGGAGCTGCCTGTGGGGTCAGGGAGTCAGCGGCACCCCTGACGTACCCAGGTGTCAATGATGAACTAGCAGGCGTGGGGAACGCAGCTGGCTCATCAGTCTTTTGCTCCCGCCTCTGAGGACGAGGTCCCTATTCCCAACCGACAGACATTCTACAGCCGTCAAAGAGTTGTATCATGTATGTTCTTCGAAAGTCAAGATTCTGAAGCAGGATTCTTTAGAAGTCGTGGTGGAACTCCGAGCACTCCAGCACTCCCATCAGTCATGCAACGACATGGTCTGCCTGCAATCGTTGCAAATGGACACCATTACCTAGCTCTTGAAGATACAGCGTCATACATCATGCAATTTATCTCCATTACGTGAACATGGATAAATCCTGAGAGACATTTGCTGGACGTCATGAAACGCATTCAGCATCAACCTACCCAGAAGATACCGTCAAATCTACATATGAACGTCACTCAAGAAATGGAAGTTGTGCGACTTCAGCTAACTTCGAACTCTGAAGTCCTGCTTGTTGGATGCCCATTGCCCAAGGGTAGCCCAAAGGAGGTTCTCGGACGTCGGTGTGTTGAAAGCTTATATGGGTGAGCCAGGCGAGGGGGTTGGACCAGGCTGAGTGATCGCTCCTGCTCTGAACTTCTGCACCTGCCGTCCATCCGACCGACTGGAGGGCCATCCGTTACGGAGCCGTCACGAGACTCAAGTGGACGAGAGCAACCGGGCTGGTCAAGACGTGTGAGTGAGATTTCCAAACCAGTTGCCCAAGATGTTGACTGTAGAGTGACGAGCTATTTTTATATCCAAAAGAACAAAAAAGGCATTGAGTCAGACTTCACTCACAGCAGGCCCCGATCAAGGAGCCGTGAACAGGGCTCGACACCAACAACAAAGACCACTTCAGCCGCTGACGATCGCCGGAAGAGGTCGAGTCAAACACTGGAGCGGCGCCAGGCCTCGCCACGGGACGAGGAGCAGACTCCGAGCGTCAGTTTCACCGGCCGAGTTCGGCACCAGGCACCACAAACAAATGTTTCCACGGCACGAGCCTCCACCGCGTGATTCTGTGCAGCCCACGCCCAGCGCGATAACGCTGGCACCAAATGACGCGGATTAAAAATCACACCAGCCTAACCATAAGCGGCGCTAGCAGCAGCAACAGCACCCCGCACGGAGGCAAAATAGCGCTAGGCTTTCTCAGAAACTTAGCCCCGTTCTCATCTCCCCAAGATCCAGTGGAGCGTGTGTTTTCCAAACAGAGAGCGGGCTTTGATGTGTGATCGCACCCAACAGGCGGCCACGCGATCGGCACGGACAGATGCGGCGGCTCGCCCGGCTCGCCCTGTTGCGGTGTGGGTCTCGCCGACCGGCAGCGCTCGATGTCTGCACGAGGCGCCGCGCCGGTGAGATGCGGTGTGCGGTGTGTAGCACAGGGGTGATCTGACACATCGGCTGGTATGTGGCCCGCAGGGGCGCTATCAGCCGGCGACCGCAGCCGCCCGGAGGGCTGTATCTGGTGCAGCCCAGACGGCCAGACCGCCCACTGCACCTGGCCCCGTTCAGACACCGCGAGGATGCAGTTGACGACCCTCGTAACGTCTGCGCACCTGTCCTTTACTGAACTAGCGGCACAGGTGCAGAGGGTGGTCACCGGTCAGGGCGGACCGGACAGCGCCGGACAGCACCTCTCTGTCCGTTGTCCCGCGGACAATGGAGAGAGGACACCGGACACCGACATGCAGTCAGCTCCCGGTCCCTGCGTAACCTGACGCCGGCACCGCCCTCGGCTGAGCTCAGCGAGCTTCTGGCGCCTCACGGCTGAGATCAGCGGCTGGGCAGCGGTGTCAGCAGCTCAGCTCAACACGGCTCGGTCCGGTGTACCCCTCCTCACTTCCCGACATACAGTCAGGCGTCAGAGGTGTGACAGAGGCGCACCTGAATCTAGCTTGCACTTGCTCGTCTGGTTAGTTTCGTCTATCCATATCTTCAGCAGCACGCAAACTCCTTCTCATCGCCAACCGCAGAAGGCTGCGCTAAGGCCGTTGCGCAGTGTTTGCGCCGTTGCGCAGTTGGGCGTCTCTATGTTGGGCAGTGGCACCCACCTGGATCCGCCCAGCCAACAGTGAAGAAAACTGGCGCCGAGAGAAATCATCGCCCCTCAGAGCGTCCGTCAGCGGGCAGCCAAAATAGTGGCCGGCAATCGGCGGTAATCGGGCCACAGGTCATTAGCACGTCATAATTTACGATCGGTCGGCGCCAGCAGAGCTGAGGACGACCACCCGCTCCCGCCCTGCCGGATCAGCCGCCGCCGAGTGGGATTGGCTCGGCTCGCCGCAGACTCGGCGTCTTCTTCCAATTGACGAGCCTGAATGCGGAGGCGGTCAGGGCCGACCTTTTGGCGAATTGAAAGGAGCGTTTTTGCCCAGAAAAACGGTTCTCCAGCTATGCGTATTGATTGCCAATAAAAAGAGCAACGCGCAGGAAGTGGGTCACTTTCCCGTTCTGAAATTAATACTGACTGAAAGGCAATCTTTTTGAAACGTATTTTTTTCACTTCATCATTAGCAACTAAAAGAAAGGAATAATGAAATACTTAATAACCCTCACCAATACCCATCGAGCCTCGGAAACTAATCTTAGAACATTTAAATAAATGATTGAACTAAATCGACTCGTGCTTTGCAAGCAATCAATTAATGTCACGACAGTGCTATCAACTCGCGGAAGCCAAACATATTTCACCGGGGTGCCACCCACTTCGCACCTCCCCCCCCCCCCCTCTCCCCACCCACTCCGTCTTCACCCAGCGGCACATTAAATCACCGGAATATGACATCGCCGGCCGGCCGACGCGCCGCGAACGAACTGCGAACCCGTCCGGCGCCATCTGGCAGACAGACGCGACGCATCGACATCGACGCGGCGGCGATGAATGAGGGGCGGGCCGACGAGCGCCGCGGGAGACGGTCACGTGACCGGCGAGGAACGCGCGTCGGCCAGGAGAGGGTCGCCGCGGCGCCGGAGAGCGACTCGATTGACACCACCGGGTGATGGCCGTGGAAGCGACAAAGGCAGAAGGTGGGCGGTGGTGGCAGGAGGCGGTAGCGGTGACGGTTGCGAAGAGTGGTGACCCGTAGGCGGTGGTGGCGGCAGGCCAGAGCTGACAGTCACGGGTCACATGAGGCCCGGTCACCCGGGTCAGACCACCCAGTGCTCAGCCGACCACACCGGCAGCTGTCACCGACGCCGCGCTAAGAGATCATATCTCCCGCACGACGACCCTCCACCAGGAATACGGGCCTTAGTTGGGATCAGTTGGGATCTTTCGTCCGACCGTACATCTGGCCATCTCAGTTATCCATATCCAAAGCTATCCGCATATCCGACTATCCACCACTTCACAGGGACAAACACACGGGCACACTCGTAGCCAGGGAGTGGCGCAGCTATCATCCGGCGTTCAAGCTCCATCCGGTCTTCATCTATCGATGTGTCACAATGTCGCCTGTCCACCGCGACACATATACAAACACCGAGCCGCGGCTGGGCGCGCCGCTTTGTCAGTGTCATAAACATCGGCACTGAGGCGTGGGAACGCCGTCCATCGCAGACGCGTCACCGGCTCTGGGGTCGAGGACGAACGTGAGGGGACAGGGGACAGGGAACGTGTCACGGGCAGAGGACGTGCGAGAGAGAGAGAGAGAGAGAGAGAGAGAGAGAGAGAGAGAGAGAGAGAGAGAGAGAGAGAGAGAGAGAGAGAGAGAGAGAGAGAGAGAAACCGCTCAGCGGAGGTGAGTGGCGAGCACCGTCCCGTCCCAGCTGCAAGTCTCAGCGTCAGCGGCGCTGGAGGTCAGCGCCGCCCGACTCGGCCACGTTCAGGCTAACCTGGCACACTCGCCCACACACCGTGACGCCACGAGCCGTGCAGCAGGCTAGCGTTTAAACGGGAACGGCTACAGGAGCCACTAGCGGGAACCAGCCGCGAGCAATGAGCATGTGGCGCCAGCGCACCGCCAGCCGACCCGCCGCCGGAGAGGCGCAGCTTTGAAACAGAAGACGGGTGCGGTGCGCCGGTCTGCGCCGGCTGAGAGCAGGGGTAGACCCTGAATCACCCCTCCCCAGCTGGGTGCCCCTTCCCTCCCCTTCCCCAGGGCATGCGTCACGTCTCCGCGGGGAGTCGGCGCAGGAGGGGATGCGTCGACACAGTAGCGCGAATGTTTTCGTCGCCGGGCTCGCTGGAATGGACCGGTCGGTGCGCCGGAAGTTTTCGGACGGCTCTGGAGAGTGTCGTGCCGGGCTCCCATCCATAACGCGGCCCCGCGGCCCTCCGCACTATCAAAGACGCCCTGTCGGGCTCCCGGCGCCGTGATGGCCTTTTTACGCACTTCACGCGCAATTCTGATGATGCTACATCTCCCGGAGGCCCCCGCAGAGATAACTGTGCTTGTTACAAGTTCAATGAATCCTGCTCACGTTCAATGAATCCTGCAGAATGAATGGCCTGGGCGGGTATAAAGATGATGGTTCCCAGAGAAGGTTGATAATAAGGGCGCTTTAGCTACCGTCCGAAATGTATGGCCGATTCCTCATCTTTGTAGGCTGCAACACCAACGCAAATACACGACAATTATCCCGAAAGTAATTGCACAATTTATGGTGCAGAATGTATAATGAGGAACGGAAACGCAGGGTAACCAAAAGTGGGATGCGAGTTTTAAATATATTGCAAGTTCATGAATTTCATACCTGGGTGGAGATGACCTTTGCAAAGCGGCAGACTCTTCATGAAACAGGAAAGGTCTTAAAATGCGAAATGTCAAAACCATGACATGGTCAGTCATTTCGAAATAGACCTCTACATCATTCCCAGTTTCAAAAGCCCGATGTCACCTGCTTTACGTTGCCAAATGTCACAGTTCCTCGGAAAATCATCCAAATGTCACCGGTCACCCGGTCAGCCATGACCCCTGAGCGACTTCTGGGACCGCTGAATCGGCCCGGGGGCACAGCTTCGTGGGCGCCGAGTTGGCCGGCCTCGGACAGCCCGGGGCGGGGTAGGGGAGGGGAGAGGGAGGGGACCTGGCAGCGCGCCCGTCCCGACTGGCGTCACAGGTTCCGCCGAAACAGCACCACCGCGCACCATTCCAGGAACACCGCCGGAGGCTGGGCCAGGTCAAAGGTCACTCGCCCGGCCGACCCCGGGGCGCGGCCGGGTGGCCGGGTGACCCCGACCTGAGGTGGGGCTTCTAGAGGTCAGCTCACGATCAGCAGCGAGCGTATTATTCTACAACTACTTATGGCATGCCCTCACCAAACAGACAACCCTCTGGGGATTTCGGTAGCACGCCGAGCACTGCAGTGACCGGGTGACCGTCAGGAGCTAACACCGCAGCACCTCCGTGTCCTTCCGGCCAGGAGCAGATGGAGCCGCAGCGCTGCGCCTCTATGACCGAGTAGCGTCTGTTATGGTGCCACTAACTCGCCAGCAGACAAGGGTGACGATAACCCTAAAACCAGCGCGCTGACAGCGGCCCCTAGTGCCGCTGATAGAGGCCCCCTCACTGGGAGGACGTGGAAGGCGCGGCGGGACGGGCCCATGAGGAATCAGGGACTAGACAAGGCAGGTGTCCCGACAGGCGATTTGGGAACTAACCTATATCATGATAATTCTAACGAATAGTGTTTGTCTATTTCAAACAACCTGCGGTTATCTGAGGGTCGGGAGTTTATTCCCGCTTCTTATATGTAGTTACTCGATATTTGTATTGTGATCGCTTTACGGTAGACCATACGTGTTGCGGTATAACAATGAGACGTTATCTTTTTTTCTGTTTAAACGTTCACCTGACGTCCACGCAAACATGCCCTCTCGCGGGATCGCTGTATATCTCCTGGATCGCTAGTCAGCCGGCAGCTTAGACACCTATTAGACCGGCTCTCACTTCGCCGCCACGGAATTCGCCTATGCGCTTTGGCACCCAACCCAATTAACGTCGGCATAAATTAGCACGACGGCCCTGCGAGCGGCCGGCCGACAGCGCGATGAAAAAACACCGGCCCTCCCCTCGCCTCTCGGCTGCGCTGCCGCCGCCGCCGCAAACCGAGCAATTACCATCGGCCGCTCATGCCCAGGCGTCGATGGCCGATTACAATAATGACGGATACCCTGTTCAGTCGATAAACAGCGAACGCTCCGACAGAGGCGGGGCCGCGCTGCCATTGGTGCACGGCCGCTTTACGAGCTGTTGATGGCGACAGCGCGCGCCGCGGCGGAGCTGCTGACAGCGGAGCAGAACAGAGGGCCCAGACCACCCGTGTGTCTCTGTGGGCCGGCCGGCGGAGCGGCCACCGCTTCAGGGACGCGCGCCACTCGGTATGGGTCGAGCATACACACCGGCCGGAGCGGCTCGTACACAACCGGAGAGCCGGGATCTCCAGCCACGGCCGTGAGACGGGGATCGACAAAAATCCGGTCTCAGAGCGGCATCCGTCAATGTCTGAGGACACTATGCAGATGAACGGGCTTTCCGGGAGAGACGCATTGAGATGCTGCCGCTTCGGTCGCAGAAATTTTTACACTGAACATCATTAATAATGGACATATGCGACCGGGTGTCAGGTGCGATTCCAGTGAATCGACAAGGATGAATGGTCGAAATTAAATGAATTCGATGCATTAATAAGTCGTGTTGCATCTATGCAACACGACTTCCGCTAACCATGCTCTGAACAAGCATCGAGGGGCACTATGAGTATGTATATTGCATTTTTACTTTGTGCCAGTGGAGCTCCATAATTGGTCTCTTCTGCCCGGCTTCTGTAGCCGGTCGCAGTGGTAGGTGATCTGAGGTGGCGGACGGCAGTCGTCCTATGACAGATGGGACCCATTTTGGTCTATGGGGGGCGACAATTCGCAAGTTATGAAATTCGCCAGCAAAAGGTTTAGTTGGGTCTCTCGCAAATAACATATTTTGCTTTAGAACAAAGAGCTACGTAAGGCTTTTGCCAAGAATCGTTGGTAATGTAGTATTTATATTTGGATGAGCATAGAATTCGATGCAGGGACGGAGCACGACGGGGCGACCGATCAGAGAATTCCTGTATGTAAAGAAGATACTCTGCAGCAGCTGCATTGACCACTGCTTGGTGACCGTTGGGCTGTCAGGTGACCGATGACCGGTGACCTCACCGTCCCATCAGATCCGTCCGTGATCTCCCTCCCTCCCTCCCTCGTCCGTGTGCCGGAGCTGTCCGGTGAATAATGCAATGCGCGCTGCCGTCCGGGCTCGGGCGCGTGACAGGCGGCCCGTGTGCCCGGGCCGCTTCCCCAGCGGTATACAGCCGGCTATCCATCACCCACAATGAAGTACCGGCCAGCGATAAACAAAGGGCCGCGCCGCTCCTCGCCGCCGTGCGCCACTCTGCGCCGCTTCACGCCGCTCCCGCGCCGCGCACTGCTCGCTCATATTACAATTACAAATTGGTGGCCGCTGTGGGTGCTCTGAGGATCATCAGCGCTGACCGCGGCCGCTCGGCGGTCGGGTCGGGCTGAGATACGGAGGGGGCGGATCGCGGACCCGACTCACACCACGGGATGAGTTGGGGATGCGGCTGTACGAGCCAGCATAACCCGGCGCTGGGCGGAATAGTTTTACATACAAACGGCGTGATCTCATCAGATGGCTATCAGGACCAGATCCGCGCCGCCTCGAGCTCATCACCTCGTGTCTGAGACACGGCGGATTGTCGGCCCGACACCGGTCCGACACAGCCGCGACACCGGCGCCGTGACAGGCGGCCAGCGTGACGGATTTCGTGACACGCCCAAAAGGGTGCATGTGACGCTTAATGACATGTCGGTCAACTGTCGTATGAGACCTGGTAGTAGACGAGCATATCGCATACCCAATTTAATCGCATGCCTCCCCTTCTGTGACAAGTTGCCCCCCCCCCCGTGACGTCGCTTCACGGACTCACCTGGGGCAGCGAGAGTGACGGCAGCCAGCGCCAAGCAGCAGCACAATAGCCTCAACAGCAGCCGCATCCCGCCCGCATGTGAGGCGCCTGAAACGAAGAAGAGCCACGGCACCCATTATTAACAGAGCCCACCGACCGTCCGCCGACAGTTATCAGCCTTTCTATAATCGTATCGGGTAAATTATGACGCTCATTGATGCGATACAATCACCGGCCTCGCAATCAGCAGTGCGCCGGACCACGAGCGCGCCGGCCGCCGCTAACTGCCCACTTGGTTGGTCTCCTCTCCGGTCGGCCCAATTACCGCCGGCTCGTGTCTTCCCACAGTGAGAGGAGCGGCCGGCCGGCGGGTGCTGCGGGCAGAGCCGGGGGCGGCCACTGGCACTTGGCAGCATCCGGGCCGTTATCAGAGGCGTGACGCGGTCGGAAGCCGCCGACCGGCACGCAACCCATTCATTGGCAGGTCAGAGGCGGCCGAGCGGGAGGCAGGGCGGGGCGGGGAGGGAGGCTGCGGCGGCGTGGGAGCTTGGGATTCCGGGGGACTGAGAGGAACTGGGGCAGAGAGGGAGGAATAAGAGTGCGAGGATGGAGGGGTAGAGGATGCGATTGATGAATAAAGGGATTAACAAATCTATAGTTTTATTTGGTTCCAATCACTACTTTCAGAAGTCCTATTATATTGCATGCTCAAGGCTCGTACATGCCTTTAAATAGCAACATTCAGAACCAGAGGCCAGCCTATCAGCCTCCAGCGTTGCATTGTTTAGCAGCGGAAGCCAGTCGCCCCGGGCAAGGCCTGACCTGAAGGTCGAATAGCTGACCGTCAGCTGGTTAAACTCAACAGAAGGCGTGGCAATTATTTCGAAACAGCCTTCATCCCATTTCAGAAACATAACGGAGTTTACACCCGTGCTAGTTGCCGACAACAGCCAGCAGCACCGCTCGTCAATAGCAACTGCCAATCTTCGGACCGCTGACCGAACGACCGCTACTGCTCTTCGCTGACCGCAAACGGCCGTCCGCTGGTCTCTGTTCTCCGCTCCGCTAGGCAACCCTCCGCTAACCACAGCTTTCCTCTGACCATCGTTCAGCATCCACCGGTCCCTAGCTCCAACCGCCGCTATCCAGGAAGCTGAGCGCAGCGCCGTCTAATCGCACTATCATGCTGGGCAATGAGCGGCACCTTGGGCCGGTCGGCCGGCCGCAGCGCCATGAGACCCGGCAGGCGCCAGTCGGCAGAGCTCAGACGACAAATGGAGGTCATCTGGCGTCCACCACTCCGCCCAACCCTCCCTGCACCCAGAACATGAGCGCGTATTAATACATAAATGCAGACACATTTGTCGAGGGTCAACAGCAAGTCGAAGAACATGTATCAGCACATCACCAGGTCGTTCTCCAATGCAAAGTCGGACAAAGACTGCATGAAGGAGTAGAGTTGTGGCATCGATAGCTGTTTGAGGTGGGCTCCGAACATGCCTGAACAGATACCCTAACGAGTCACTGCCGCGGACGAGCAGGAGTTGAGGTGAGCGGAGTCGGCAACAGTGTCTTCGTGCCATAAACGGCAAGCGCAGGTAGTTCCAGGACTTGTGAAATGGCGGACGAATCGCTTTGAAGACGTCTAGCCCTTCGCTGAAGCGCAGAGGAATGTCTGCGGTTGTCAACCGCCGTGAGTTTCGGTCTCGGATGAAAGCCGTAACAGGGCGGCATTCTGCACAGACTGAAGTACCTCAGCTCAGTGTGGAACCACTCATCTGCCGAAACCAGCCAGTGGACCATCGCTAAACCGCACACTGCAAGATCAAAGTGTGAAGGAGCGTCACAACAGCCGGCATTTGAAGACGCCGAACACCTGCGCTAAACGTGCCACGGTGTAATGGAGCACCGACCCAGGAGGCAGCAGGAGCGGCGGCGGTGGTCGCACATAACTCTGGCCGGCGAATGCAACATCTGACCGTAGTCCAGCGGCGCGGTTCGTTTCGATTCCGATCAGCCGACGGGGCGTCATTTAGACGATGAGTTACGCCAATTTCGGACCATCGAATCGGCCATGTGCCGGCGGTAGGCCATGGTGAGCAGGCGCGGTGCCGTGCCTTTTACTGCGCCGTCTCTGGTTACCGTGACTGACGACGTCTGTAAGGAACGTGGTCGGTAGTGTCGTAAAAATAAGCACGCATTGTTTTGAAAGACACCTTCAGGCGCAGGGCTCTCAGCGGGGCGGTACATCAAGCCAGGAATGAGCACACAGATGGTCTTTGAGGCGATATTCGAAACAAGGTCAATGATTCACTGCGCAATACTGCAATTAACTATGCATCTTCGAAAAAGTGGCCCTGCCGAATACGGCTCCGTCGTCAGACGGATGAGAGCAGTAGGCACTAGGCAGGGCACCTGTTGGCGCCGCGGCTGACAAGAACAAATCGGTAGTGGATACCCGTGACCACATCACACTGAGCCGTCGGAATAAAATGCCGGCAATACATCCCCAAGTCGACCGGCATGGACTCCGGTACCTTTGCAGACCACTGACCGGCATCAGATAATTGTTTTCGTGCCTCTAAATGCATGAAACTGTATACTGAGCAGCACAGAGACAGCAGCAGGCCGGGAAAATGATGTGCGGTCCCAGCGACGCCGATGAGTCGATAGAATCAGCGTGACGGTTTCTCGACCGTTCATATCACGACACAGAGCCTATAGCGGAGCTCAGCGGTTGGGTTCGAATCACACTAGATCTGGTTTCTCTGAGCCAATGCATGAAGAGAGAAAATTCATCCAAGACCGGACGACTCTTTGTCGGTAGCAGGCTCCGCTTTGTTGATATAACGAGTTTCTGGGGCCACCTGTTCTGTTTGGTGAGCCATTCATCTTAATGATCCCTTTATATACGCCGTCCCTTCCGGTTGAGCGATTCACAGAGGTGCTCGCTGACTATGTAAGGCCTCTGAGAAAACCGGAAACATCTGCCGCCCCGCCAGGGTATTTGTTATTTCTAGATCACCATTAGACAGTGAAAAGGCGAGCGCAAACGAAATATGAAAAGGAGCGGGAGTAATGATAAATTGATACGGTTATCATAACAAAACACGCGCATCGAGATACGCCCCGGAAGGAGAATACGTGGGAAAGAAAAGACCAGCAGTTCGTCATCACGCATCTGCATTCAGAGGAATGTCGGCTCGTAATTCTTCAAAATCCTGCATCCTCTCGCGTGCGTTGAAGGAGAGGATACGCCTTCACTGCGGCCTTCACCACCTGCGTTTGCCTGCGTCCGTCTCCGTCCGCCTGCGTTCTCCTGCGTTCTCCTGCGGCTGCGCGGCTGCTCAGCAGTCCTCAGCAGTCCGCAGTCGGCTCAGTGTGTCAACAGGCCGGCCGATCGGCTGTGTCGGCTGGCTGACGGGGCCGGGGTCACGGCGCGGCTCAGAGCTGACGGCTCACCCTCTCTCGCGCTCCAGTCGGCCGGCCAGACACCTCGACACACAATTGGAATTCATGACAAGCGATTTTGAGCGGCGCGCAAAAACCACTCGCTGTCGACCGTGCGGCGCCGATCGCCAGCCGCGGCATTCCTGCAAAGCTGCTTATGCAGGACGCTCGCCAAACCGCTCTCTCCTACCGCCAGACTCTTATTCAGGCCCTCTCGAATCGCACAAGTCAAAGCGTAATCGGTTTCATAAACCATCCGCGAAACTCTGTTTGATTTTGCGCGCTCACGTTCGCCACACACTTTCCCTCTTCTCTCCTCCTCTCATCCTCCCATCCGTCACTTTTTCTTGGAGGTGCCTCGCTGACAGATCTCAACAAAAAGGTCCGTGGGAACTGGGGCTGTACCGCCGCGGCCTTCCACGACCTCGGGAGGGTGTCTTGGTCACAACAGCAGCAGCTCAGCGAAGTCAGCCAGCTCATGTCAGAGCACAATCGACGTAGAGCCAATCGTGCCCATCACGCCCACAGTGACCAAAGCTAGCCTGCAGGAGACTCGGCCGCAGCGGTACTGACAGTGTCAAGGCGAGATCACTGGAGAGCGTGCACGCTGCACGGTAGCAATGGCTCTGGACGCTCCTCATGAGAACGACTCGAGCTATTGAGATCGATGAGATCGACCGCGCGATGGTTAAAGAGCATTTCGGCCATCATACATCATGGACAGTCGACACTTTCCCGGTTCACGAAGATCGACGGTTGCATGGCCGGACCATCGACTCAAATTTGTCTAATTTGGAACTAGTTTCTGTTGACGGACCAAATATATCAGATCATTCACGACGGACGATTCGTGACTCAGCAGAACACTACAGCTGAACACCTTTGCCTGTCACTTTGAGGCCTTGAACCAACTTTCATCTTGCATTGTTTTACAGTGCGTCAGTTAAAAATACGTATGGCTACGTCCGGTATGGTTATGACACGGGCCCACAGGTAAGGCGGCACTCCACCTGCGCTATCAGCTAGCCGGTCCTAGGAGGGGGCGGAACATTTGCAGGACCGAGCACCGTACCTGAGCATCGCGAGCAGCATCCGAAAACAGCTCGTCCAGTCTCTCTCGGCTGACTAAAGCGCAGCCAAGCCCGACAATCGGCACGACGCACATTCAGCTGCATGTTCGCAAAAAGCCTCCAAACCGTTGCGAGCACGCTGTTTATGTCGAAATGTGCGCGCCGGGGCTAGAAAAACGGGCGCGTTTATCCGGCTGGAGGTCACCGCTTGGCGCGGTATTGTGCACGCCCTGAGGGCAGCACGGGTCACGAGGGTTTACCCCGGCGTTCGCGGGATCGCTCAGCCACGCTCAGCCAATTAGCGGTCGATTAGTGCGTCTCGGCCGGCCAGCCGAGCCGGCGCTGCCTGTCACCGGAGGTGCCGAGCATACAAATGTGGCAGGGGTACGCTGCCACCTTTGTTTGATCACAGCTTGCAGAATGGCGGTGCGGAGAGCCGGCAAGGCGGGGAATGTGTCGCCGGTATGGCCCGAGGCAGCGGAGGAGTGGCCGCAAACGGCCGGCGGAAAGGCGGAGACGGTGCGCGGTGGACAGGCAAAGACTGCTGGGAGAGCGGGTGGTATGAGGGGGACCGAGGGAGGCGAGTCGACTCCATATTGGCTTAGGGAAGGGTTATGTGGAGTGGGATCAACTGAGAGTTGAGGCTTCCAGACGATTCACTCCTCGTTGGAATACGTTGGTAGGAAGGGCAGATGCCGAACACTGCACCAGGCAAGTTCAGAGGGAAACCGAATTGAAAAAGGCTTGTGACCTTCAAATCCGGGAGGTTCAACTATGAATGAATCAGAAACAGAGTTACCAATGCTAACAGACCACATTTCACCTCCCGGCAGACAGTGTGAGAGGGCGGAAACCATAACTTGGCTGGCGATCAAACGGCGACCTTTGACCTGACCTGACCTGACCCTGACTCGGCGGCGGCACCCCCCCGTTCCGGGCCAGGTGCGCCGGTCGGCCGGCAGTTTATGTCTCGGGACCGCCGTAAAAAGGCGGCACAGTTTGGGGATGTGGCCGCTAATATTTATCGGGCCGGTGTCGATGTTGAGCTGGCGGCCGGCAGCGGCCGATGGACGCGCCGCCGACCCGCCGACGCCGACCGAAATAGACCCGCCGCGCCGCCGGCACCGGCGAGCCGGCCAAGTTTTCAGCCGGGGCAGCGGGACCGCTCACCAAGTCAGCGGGGCGGCTCACCGAGCCAGCGGGCAGCGGGATGGTTCAGCGAGCCACCGAGCCAGCAGGACAGCGGGGCAGGAGCAGGTTCACCAGCCAGCGGCCGCTGTGACATATGACAGCAACAGATCCACCCTGCCAACTCCCCTGTTTTGGCCACCTTCACCCCTGACGATCCCCTCCTCTCCACATGACAACCGACCCCATCCGTCGGATCAACAGGTTCGACGCCATCAACAGCAGTCGCCAGTCGCCAGTCGCCAGTCGCCAGTCGCCAGCCACCATTCCCGGCTCCCAGCGCCGGTCGCCGGGCCGCCGGGACGAGCCCGGAGCCACACCGGCCGGCTGCCAGGTTCCGATGCGCCAGGTAAGCAAACACCTTTGTCTCCGGCTGTATATTTGCACAGCGGTGGCAGAAAGGTAAAGAAAGCCCGGCGCGACGTCAAAGTAAACGGTGTCGAGCCGCCGGGCGTCGAGCGATGGCTCCGGGGTCGGAGGGGGACGGGAGAGCGGGGGAGGTGGCGCACCTGGTCGCCTCAGGACTGGTGGGATGTCGCACTGCTTCACTACCCTGCAGCATTCAGCTCTGCAAGCCCAGCCAGCCAGTGGAATACTAGATAGTAATCCAATCCGTACTCGATAAGAGGAGGTCTCCGCATATATGAATAGGTGTCCTGGCTGGACATTACACTTATCGAGCATGATGGCAGAAGCGTGTAACCCGTCACAGCGTATGAGCCGGCCTCCCGTCATGGTATGGGCGTGGAGTACATAGATGTACGATCCGTGTCCTGAATAGGTCTCCGCTTTGAAGCTTCGAGAGTGCGCTGCTGTGTTGCATAGTTGCAGTAGTACGGGGCTCTACATATATGTGGGTACTATAAGTTGAAGTGAATAAGACGTGCGCTGCATTGTTTTTGTTACATTTGGATTTTGGGTACTGTGATCACTTAAAAGGCTTACTTTGAAAGTTAATTAGAATCGCGTTTGGTGGTATTGTGAATAAAAGGCGTAACAAGCAGGCCTCATTCAAACTCTGAACTCATTCAAACTCATTCAAAATCTGAATTCAAACTCTCAAGCTCTTTGATTGACTGCCCCATTAACTGATTTCACCAGCTCCAGTTCACTCGGCGTCGGAAGTTCCGCTGACCTCCGCTCTATTTCTGCGCAGGTTAAACCTAAACCCACCGATCCCTCTGGACGAAGCCCGCACAAGGTCAGAGCAGGCTCAGGCGGCCGGGCTCAACGTCTGCACCGACTAGCCAGCAGCTGCAGAGCAGGACCAGCAAAACCGAATCACTGTTTACCCCGACCGAGGCTGTGTGCGCCGCTCTGTCCATTGTGCATAGTCTGTGCACAGTACCAGCCGGGTTGGATTTGGCTTACCCTGCCGAGGTGCTGTACCAGGCACCGCGCGCGCCGCTGGCCAAACGAAAAGGCACGTCATGATGCTGATCAAGCCGTCGTCACCAGTTCTTAGAATGTTGGGTGGATGCTGGTCGCATTCCTCGCACCAGGTGTGAGCTTTGCATTGCCGATTTGTTCAGTGACCGCCCTAGCGCGATGAAGGGATAAAGGAAGGACAAGGTGCACGGTGTGCGGTTAGAGCCCAGTGGCAGGATCCGTTCACGCCTCAGAGGCCGCCTCTCATGAACCGCCGTCTCCACAACGCCTCCGAAGGAAGTCGGAAACGTTGTAAGGAATAACACTTCAACTTATGGTTGCACCATCACAAAGTCGTGCGAAAACGCGCAAAGTCGCGAAAAGTCGTGAAAACGAAAGCTTTCCTAAACGTTTTATAAAGAAGAGCTGTATGAATAAAATGAACTCCGTTGACCCAGCTGGTCGGCCAGTCTCAGCTGGGTTCCTCAGACGCGGCAGCCCAGTCTGGCCGGCCGGCCGGTCCGCCTACCTTGCTTTGTTGGCACGCTCCAGCCTCTTACAGCTTATGTCAATACACTCAAATCGCTTTTCACCGCGCATCCTAATATCGTATTCTTGCTGCGACAGGCCGCCCATTGTATTCAAATGTCAGAGAAGAGGCGCTCTCAAGAGCGACTCGCAGGCGGCAGCGACGACCGGCCTCGGTCTGCGCGGCGGACTAGAATCGACAGCCAGAGACGGAGACGGAGACCGAGACACATGCAGGAATGGAGACAGAGGCAAAGACAGAGAGAGGCAGAGACGGAGACGGAGGCAGAGACAGAGACGGAGACAGAGACAAGCAGAGACGGAGACGGAATCACGAACCTGACGGAGACGAACGGACGAAAAGCGAAGGCGGAGACGGCCGAGAGAGACGGGAGATAAACGGCGATGGACGCAAATTCAAACGAACGGACGGAGACGAACGGACGGACGTGCAGACGGTAAAACAAGCAGAGACGGAGACAGAGACGGAGACGGAGACAGAGACGGAGACAGAGACAAAGTCAGACGGACAGGCCGGCCCCGGCCGAGACGGGTAGTGTGACAGTTGGGGTCAGACGGAATCCGGGCCGCACGACTCGACCTCGCCTGGCCGGCAAGTGACACAGACGGATCGAGGCTCGGACACAGGGAGGGCGGACGGGAAGACTCGGTATCGGGGTGGTCGGGACGGGACGGGGTGGCACGGTCGCAGGTGGCACGGGTCGACGGGAGGGATACAGGCACAGGTGGCAGGTCAGGTGCACGTCATACCTACTGGAGTTACAAGAACAGCAGAGAAGTTTACCAGCTTTTCCAATCGTATCCGTGTTCGATTTCAAGAAATCCCTCAACAACCAGCTTTTCCAAGCGTATCATTACTTCATTTTAAGAAATCCCTTTATGATCCTGCAACAATTTAGTGCCTGCAATATGAGCGTAGACCAAAATCCTCCAGCATCCATGAAATGAACTAAGCTGCGATAACATCACATTTTACATCCCACAACAAGATCTTACCCGAGCAGCACAAACCCGATTATGTTGTACAGAGGTGCGCTGGCGAGAGGTGGTATGCTACCTCTCGGCCCATCGCGCCGACTTTATTCAAACCAGATTTGGAATGCCCCGCGGCCTGTGGGTGTCCTGGGACAGAGTTTGCTGGGCGGAGTGAGTCACCCTGCTCCCAACTGAGCTGTCCTCGTGACGGCTAATACTGCCCCTAAAGGATGAGCTCTCCACCCACGGTCCGGGCCACACAATCAGCTGTCAACTGCGGCTGAAGGTGGGTAGTGGGTAGTGGCAGAGATTGGTAGTCGTGCGGTACCTTGGAGGTCGGAGGAATGGCAACGGGACGGAGGAACTATGTCCAGCAGACAATCCCTCCCAATCCCATGTTGTGCAGAACGTAAGGAAAATAGAGCAGAAGTTGAGCAGCAATATTATGTAGGAGCACTTGTTATTTATTGCAATCCCAATCAACCAGCCATTCATGTAAAACACTCATGGCCACGGTCGGATATCCTACGTCTCGTCTCGTCTTTGTGGTAGTCGCCCTGCCGCCAGAGGCGATTTCGGCCGTGTCAGGATATCCTACGAATTTTACGAATTTAGGCTGCACGTCCCGTGCTGAAACAGAACACACAGACACATGCATGCATAGTAATACTGTCATCATCTAGATCCTGTATCGTAAGCTTCGTGTGTGTTCTCATTAAGTCGCACTAATCAAATAAAAACACTGACGTAAAGTTATCTCATTCGACGGCATTCCTGACACCGCCGGTCAAACCGCATTGGCCAGACCTGCTAGTCATTTGCTGAAACATAACGGTGCTCAGCAGCCGATAGATAAGTGGAGACGATCGTTTATACAGACCGCATGCACCACCACACTGCAGCAAACATCGCGCCGGTAGCTGTCACGGTATCATAACATGGCCCCGCAAACCAGCACCCGCTCCACGTGTCGCCAAACTTACCTAAAAAGTAGCTGCAGTCCGACGCTCCCCTGGCGTTCCGTCAGGCCTCGCTTCCGACCAGACGTTTGCCGCGCGGATAACTTCCAAACAAATCGTAGACCACCGAACACCTCTCTACCCGCGCGTACCCACCCGCGCTCGAGTCTGTGGCACACTGGCTGCCGGCGGCCGCGCGCCGCGCTCCCCCCCCCCCCCCCCTCCCCCCTGGAGGCGGGACGGTGCGGCCTGTGATTGGTCGAGCCGCGCGGCCGACAGAGGCGGCTGGGGAGGGGCGGGGAGGGGAGGCGGGTGTCCTCCGGTGTCATCTTGGCACATGGGGACGAAAGGCGAGACGGAGAGGGACGGCGGAGGAAGGAGTGATGGACGGAGCAGGGATAGTTTGAAATTCGGACGACACGGGACCGATGGGCTCCGGTAGGGCGGATGGCTCGGACCGTTCGTTAGCCCAGACACGGGACAGGGCTATTGGCCAGTGATCGGTTCCGGCGGATGGGCGCTTCCTGCGGAAAGTAGAAACATGATGCCAGTCCATCCAAAATTAAAAGGAGCAGACTTGCGAATAAAAAGAGAAACTATTTAAGATTATTGACACAAAAAAGTACCTATACATCGTACGAGGCACTTCGCTGTTATCATAGCTTGCATAATGCATGAGAAAAGAAGTGCCTATTTATTTCACATCATGCTGCGAGGCAAGAGAACAATGCACATTGGACAGTCGCATAGTCGGCTGAATAGCCGTCCTACCCCGTCCAATACCCGTCCCAAAAAGTTTATCCAAAATAAAAAGCTATGATTTCGATTCCATATGCACTACTTGGCAGCTCAAATTAGCTCTTCCCAATAAAAGATAATAAGTTTTCTTTTATCTTAGAAAACGGCACATTCTCATCAATCTCGCTCGGGCGTAACGGAGGGCGCATTTACCCCAAATGATATCCCCCTGGACCCGCCAGTGCTGCATTTCCCGCACGAGCTGCGTAATGTGGGTGCGCCGGCAGTGCGTGGGGCGTGAGAGCCGCTGATCTAAACCACGTGCGCTATTGTTGTCAGTTGACTTGACAACAGAGTCGGACGGATGCATTCTCAGTTTCCGCCGGATCTACAGGAAGCGTGTGTATAGTTGCTATGGTAGTGTCATTTAAAAGTCACCAATCGTCTGACCAGCGATAGTTGTCGTTTCATTCGGAGGCTAGGATGCGCTTAGGTAATTTAGCTTTTATTGATAATAACTCTGCAAATTATGAACGTTGATGTCCGTATGCGTTATTCAATTTGCGAACAAGCTACACATTTCTGGCCCAGAAAGATAGCTTTGGTAAAAACGCAAGGCTGTAATAATGACGCTTCTCAATAGGTACCTGGAAATGCATTTTATAATAATGCCCAGCCATGTATATCATACTGCGCCATTGTTCCTGGAATTATTAGCTTTTTTACTTTATTGAACAGACGGCTAAATCAAGTCCAGCATTGATTGCTGGTTCACGTTAAAGGCTGTCTTCATGTCGTACATTTTTGCCCCCCCCCCCCCCCCCCTGTAGTGCTCGAAATCGATGAAATATGCCGTCTTTTTTTCGAGAATAAAACGAAAACTAAGTCAATTTTATTAGGAAACGATTGTTTAAAACTACTCAGATGTGCGTAAGGAATCGAAATCCGATGAGCATCTGGAACTTGGAGAAACCTTTTTGGGGTTATGCCCCACCCCTCACAGCCTCCAAGACCGCCATTCTGGATCCGCCAGTGCGCGTACTTAAAGGAACTTATCTGTCATCACGACCGCTATTTTACGGCCCGTATCCAGTTTCACACAAACCTGCCTATACGGTAAGTGAAAAGTGCATAATCTGTTTACGTCTTCCACCCACCGTGCTGTCGAGTTGCAGCCACTTCCCTTCGACTGCTCCTGGAAAACAGGACCGCTCGCCATACAGCCCTGACCAAATTGGTCTCCACCTAACACCTTTCGGTTTGGTTAACACTTTCCTGGCCAGTCAGACCAGCGCCAACTGGCTACTATTGAACCTCCTTACCAGTCACAGTGGCACCCTGAATGGGACCAGACAGAATCCAGTTCCGTTTGGGTCTATTTCATTCGTGTTAAAACAAATAAAACACAGCAACCGGTGGATCGGAGCGACAATTAACGATGGATCTGTACTCTGCAGGTTCTTGCAGAGGCTGGTCCGTCCGTTTCGACTGGGGGTCTGTAACGGCCCCGTGCCGCCCGTGCCGCTGTGATTCCGTGTCGGCACGGACCACCCATATCACGTCCCGTGTATCATGTCCGCCGGCAGCGACCGTGAGTCGCCAGACCGGCTAATGACGCGTCCACATAGAGCAACAGTGTGCGCGTGACCGAATGGGCCCTCCCAGCGCCTCTGCGCCGCCGTAATTGTATAACATGAACAGGCCTTTAAACGGACCAAGGTCGCAGCTGCGCGCTGGATCATTAGTATGCCCGGTGTGATCGCATTTCAGGAGGGATGAATTTATAGCCATTGGTTGCAGACCCACTCATTACCCGGTAATTATGTTGGTTACTGATTCCCTTTATCCGCGGCACGCTCTGATTGGGTCTGTGCAGGGCGGCCACGGTAGGCCGATTAGCACTGTTACAGTGACGCCACTAATGGGCGTCGGCAGATGCCGGGAAAATGCCCCGGAAAAGGTCACGCTGCACATCTGCCGCGGCTGCTCGGCAGACGAGTTTCTCCACCGAACGATTAGCCGCCGCATGACTGCCGTTCGGTGTTCTAAGCCGTGCATTGACCGGGCGGGAATGAAAATGAGCTCCAACGGGGCAAGGAGAAACAGCTTCGTTTTACAGCCTGATTAGGCCTCAGGCCCTCAAGTAATTTCGCTGCTTTGCACTGTTAAATGTATCAAAATATGCATGTTTAGGTGGATGTTTAGTTTGAATAAGTTTGCTTACAATCTTATCATATAAACGCTCAATTATTGATTAACTCAATACATCATTTTACCGTTGATTCATACATACTGCAGATATACGAGTGTACGTTCTGTATAATAGTGACCATGCATAGTTACTTATTCAAGCCAAAAGTGAAAGTCAAAACTACTATCATTAATAGTTAATTAAAAGAACGGTCCTTAACAACAACATACCTCAAATGTCGCAGCTCAGTTTTGTTTTTAACCATTCGGTTGAATGCAAGACGGCAAGGGTTCTATCATCCCCAGCATGGCAGAGAGCATCGATCGGCTCGAGACATCGTTGCACCAACGGTGGAAAGTGGAGACTGGGCTCGAGCTCCCGGACGCCTCCGAACAGGGACGGCAGCGCGTTTGGGATCTAACCGCGGCAGCCGCTGAAGCTGCGAAGCTGCTCGAGGCTAGTCCCGATGACAGACACCGTGCCCGACTTCACGCAGCAGCGCAGCCGCACTCCGGTGCATGGCTGAACGCACTGCCTGTGCCCAGTCTCGGAACACTTCTCGACCATGAAACTCTCAGAGTAGCTGTTGCTCTTCGAGTCGGCGCTCCGGTATGTGCTCCTCACCGCTGCCGGTGCGGATCCACCGTCGACACCCTGGGGCTGCACTCGCTGTCTTGCCAACTGAGTGCGGGCCGTCTGCCGCGACACTCCGCGCTGAATGATGTCATAAAACGCGCCCTGCACAGCGCAGGCATGCCATCAGTGCTGGAACCAACAGGCCTTGATCGCGGCGACGGCCGGCGCCCGGATGGGATGACCACCTTCCCCTTCACCGAAGGCAAGTGCCTTATATGGGATAGCACCTGCGTCGATACATACGCCAGCTACATCATCGGTAAATCGGCGGTCCATGCAGGAGCTGCAGCAGAAGCCGCCGAAAGCCGGAAGAGGCGCCGCTATGGAGCGCTGGAAAGGCGTTTCAAGTTCCAGCCCATCGCCGTCGAAACGAGTGGCTCACTGGGACAGTCCACTGTCCAGTTCTTGAAGGACGTAGGTCGGCGAATAGCACGTGAAAGCGGCGACAGGAGGGCTACAGAGTACCTCTTTCAGCGAGTGTCGCTTGCCGTGCTCCGTGGTAACGCCACGTCACTTCTCATGGGAGCAGCCCACACAACTGGAAGCAGCATCGAACCCAACGACAAGGACGACACCAATTGGCAAGCTGGGGGCAGTGAAAACTCGTGTGAATCGAGAAACAGGAACGACCACGAATGCTTACTCGATACGCATGACGACAAAGGCTCCGATATTGCTGTGAACGACCTCGCCACGATCCTAACAGATACCGAAACCCCTTCTCTGATGATAGAGACGGAGCAGCTTCCTAGGTCGACAGACCTTCTGAAAAAGTATCGCGAGCTCTATCAGGAAATGCGGGCACAGTTTATTGCCCAGGGCCTGGACCGTGACCCTATGTCTGACCCTGAACTAGCGAGATACCTGTCTCGTGGGGGCAAAGGGAGCAAATAGGGGAATGGAGATGGGAGCGTTTTTTTTTTTTTACTGCACTGTGTACAATGCGTGACCTGTCAAGTATGTGTTTGAATATACACAATGCAAGACGTAGCTACTGTGTACTGAAACATCACACAACTTGAAATGAAATTTTTAAAAAAAAATCACACTAAAATTCGCAGGGCCTCATTTAGAACGGTCATCCCATTGCAACATTTTGCAGTCTGCTCATTTGAATCATTTTCTTTCATTTGAGGGGAATGATAATATATCTGCAACATTATCATCCCATCCATAAACATCACATTCGCTTTGTTTCGCACCAGAGTGCCCAACATCAGGATTTCCACACAGCTATGGGTAACCATGAACGTTGAACATGGATAGATGGCGCCCAATTTCTCCAGTGCAACACACGCCAACTCAGGCTTTCATGCAAGGTTAGGTATGTTTGAAGTTTGAACGGCGAAACCCTTAGCGGCGCTTGACGAAACATTCCAGCACGCTCTCTGCTCTTCGGCCTTGCAATTCAGACATGCCCGTCATCCATGTAAATTATTGGTACATTAAATCGTTATTCAGAAATCATTTTTGTTGTAAATTCTATTCTTCATGGGTCAGCGCCGAAGACGTTATCACATTTTAGTTTATGCACATTTTATTTTCTATTTTACTTAACTGTCATTATAATATAAGCGCAGCTCACTAGCTCATGCCAAGGGGATGAGATTAATAGCTTTTGTGTAACTATGCCTGTCTTTTCTATACACAATAATGTAGACGCTTTTCAAACCACACATTAGGGAAAACGACAGGAAGATTTGGCGATGTATTTCAGCCACGGTAAGAAATCACCTGCACAGGTGCACATACTTCTCTGATTTGCGAGCAGACAGTCATTGCACCCACTAGCCTCTCTGGGTCGGTGAGGTATACGCCATGTCCATAAAACCTGCACGTTGACCGGGGTGTCTCGGACACCACCCGCCCCGCTACACGGGCTCACCACTGACCCCGCGGCCCGGGCCGCGGTCAGAGCAGCATTGGTGATTCTGGTGAGGCGGCAGCTGGTGACGGCACCAGTACACCGCTGAATTAGTGCCGATCAACCGATACGTCACATTTACAATGGAGAACGACCGTTTAAGTGAAAACCCAACAGGACATGAGGTTGGTCTCATTACCGATGCCGGCGGCGCGGTGTTCTCAGTCAGTGGGCCAATCTGAATTGCCGATTACCGTTTGATTTAGGCGCGATAAAGATGGCACAGCTCGTTGGAGCTCGGGCGCGCAGAATACATATCCCATGTGAGGCATGGGCCCGGCCGCGGTGCATTACAATACGCACAATATGTACACAGACGGCTTGGGTTTCTGAGGGCCTTACAAGTGCCCACATTGTGCGGTTGGAGACGATACGGTATAACTACTTTGCATGTGTTTGACGCAGTATCGGGATTCGGGAACTTTGATAACCATTTAATCACACATAAAACATTCTGACTGAAATGTAAAACGATTTATCACACGAGCAGAAAACAATTGCTGTCTGTGGTCACTCGCAACAGGCTATAATGGACCCGGCCAATTTGCATAATGTTGCACCGCAGTACCATTTACATCCGATTTGATTCTCTATGTGGGTGTTAAGCGGCAGTATACCGTTGTGCATACTGCATACCGCGTGTCATGCCCAGTGTAGACGATCGTGGCCGCTTTGCACGCCGGTCACACACCATCTCCAGGCAGCAAAATGCGATAAATATACCTGGCGATCATCACACCGGGTTAATTTGGCCGCTGCGATTAACCAAGTGCAATTCATCACACCCGGATGCTGGTCGATTCCTAAAGACGATTTGAAAGGTCCGAGGAGGAAGTCAAGGATGGGGGTTATAGGTACGGCCCTCCAGCAAAAGAGTGGTTGGTTAGCCTATGTGCTTTTGGTGAAATAACTTCAAATGACAGACACTCCTGTAAAATGACTCAATAGAAATGAGAAGAGGGTTCGTGCACACATTTCGGCAGTGGCTTTCAACAGCCATTAGACGTAGGTATTCATCAATCCAGATCGATTATTGTGATGTTGGCAACCAGCCACTCAATACCTGGAGGGCCATACACAAAGCTGACTACTGTATACGATAGCGTGCGCATAGCAAACCGCACCCGACGTATACTGCTCCTCCGAGAAAATTGGTATGAAGCAATATGATACCCAGGATGAAAGACGGAGGTAAATATGCTGATTTTCCATTGTTACCGTAGAGCATGTGCAGATGACCGATGCCTACAGGTCGTGCTCTGTTGAAAGTGCCACCAGAATCACTGTCGTTATTTCTGTCCGCTGGTGGGGAAGTGGTGACTGGTGTGCGTTTGTGAGGAGGGAAGCGGAGGAGGAATCAGTCA